>NC_140491.1:6810833-7480000 GCF_964271855.1 Acomys minous
GGGTCTGGTTCAAGAGTAATTTTCACTGTTCCTCTGAGCACATGTGTGAAGGACTAATCACCCGTGTGTTGATTAAATGTTAATTTCCTGCTTATCTGGAGTGTCTAAGCTTTTTGGGTAGAACCTACAGAAGTGTCTCTGAGCTTAAACTTTGATGCCTATCACCTGCTAGTTGTGGTAAGGCCCTATTTAGGTGTTGCCCCTGAGAGCCTGTGCCAGGTGGTTCTGGTACTCTGATAGCCTTATGGCTGCCATTGTCTTTGCACCAGATTGTATTTAAATCTTTATTTACTTACTTGTCTCTAAAGTAGCTTCACGAGGGCTTTTTTTTTTCTCATAAAAGTGTGCTCACTTTGTATTTTGAGTCCCTGACACTGTGCCTCCTATGCGTGCATAAGATGAGAAGAGTCAAGGAAAGAGTGCCTAGTGGTGGGCTATGTCTGTTTCTGCACAGCCCTTCAGTTATGGGCATAGTGAGTAGGTAGTCAGAGTCAGGTGGAGGCTTGGTTGGGGATTTGGAGATTTCAGAGGTGTCACGTGTGCCACCTGTGCTTGTCAGAAGGATCTTCTTTTTTCTGAGACAGGGTCTCTCTCTGTAGCCTTGGCTGTCCTGGACTCGCTTTGTATTTATTATTATTTATAGAGTGTTCTGCCTGCCTGCCCACCTGCAGGCCAAAAGAGGGCACCAGATCACATTATAGATGGCTGTGAGCCACCATATGGTTGCTGGGAATTGAACTCAGGACCTCTGGAAGAGCAGTTAGTGCTCTTAACCTCTGAGCCATTTCTCCAGCCCTGGACTCGCTTTGTAGACCAGGCTGACCTAGAACTCACAGCAGTGTGCCTGCCTCTGCCTCCCTGAGCGCTGGGATTAAAGGTGTGTGCCACCACGCCTGGCTTATTTTTGGTTACCATATTTTTAGTTAAAATGTAACTTTTGTGGATTTTTTTGTCTGTCTTGCTTGAATTCCCTGTTTTTTAAAGTAATAATCACCAAGAGGAAAAAAAGGGAGTTATACTTAGTTTCTTCCACCTTCTGTCCTCCTCCCTGCCTCCCATTCTTTCTGCCTGGAGTTCACTGTAGATCAGGCTGGCCTCCACGCAAGACCTCGAGCCTTGAAGGCCTGCTCTGCTTCCCAAGCGCTAGCATTTAAGATGTGTGTTATGATGCTCAGCTCCTTTATGCTTATTAAGATTTATATTTGTAAATTATTTGTATGTGTGGGTATGTGCATGTATGTGGCTGTGAGAGCAGGTGACCTTGAGGGCCAGAAGAGGGTTTGGGATCCACTGGAGCTCCTGTTGCAGGCCGTTATCAGCCATGAGCTGTGGGTGCTGGGAGCCACACTCAGGCCTCTGCAAGAGGCTTTTCTTTTCTTTTTTTCTTTCTTTTGTTTTTGTTTTTCGAGACAGGGTTTTTCTGTGTTAGCCTTCTCTGTCCTAAACTCGCTTTGTAGACTAGGATGGCTTCAAACTCACAGCGATCCGCCTGCCTCTGCCTCCTGAGTGCAGGGATTAAAGGTGTGCGCCACCACGCCCTGCCTCAGTATGTGGTTTTCATCCCCTATCATTTATTTTAGAAATTATTGGAAGAAAAGGTATATGCGTATTGTGTTGGTACTTATCTTTCTTTTCTAGTTTGCTTATTATTAGCTTTTATTGTTTGATTGTCTTTTATTGATTTGTAGAAGCCCATTTATATATTTTTTATATTGTAGATATCTTTGTTTATGGTATCTTTTGTTTCATTTTTCTGTAATCAAATTTTTTTAGTTAATTTGTTTGAGGTAGGGGTTCACTTACGTAGGTCTTCCTGCTTCCCGTTTCTGGCTGCCATCACACCTGCTTTTATGTAGGGCTGCGGTAGAACTACTCTCTAAACCACATGTCCAGCTTAGCTTTCTGTTTTTAAGATAGGGACTTACTATGGCTGGCCTTGAACTCAATTCTTTTGCCTCCACCTTCTCAGTGAGATTACTGGTGAGTATCACCACGCATGTCAAACCTGTGTTTATAGTCGCTTGACCTCACAATAGTGTGCTTAGAAGGTCTTTCCATTGTCAAAATTATAAAAGTAAACTTAAAAAATAATTTCTTTTTCTTGGGTTGGCTAGCTTAATTAGCGAGTAAAGGCACTTGCTGCCAAGCCTGATGACCTGAGTTTGATTCCTGAGACCCACGTGGTGGAAGGAGAGAACTGACTTCTGAACGTTGTCCTTCGACTTCCACAGATGTGTACCCATATACATACGCATAGAGTAAATACATGTGGAAAAAGAGTCAGGCCCTGTGTTGACTCACTACCCAGCGGCAGGTTCACTGGCAGCTGCGGGAAAGGCTGGACCCTTTATTTGGGGGCATGAGCCGCTTGTTCTGCGTTCATTGAGACTGTGAGAACCTGAGTACTAGACAGGAGCTGTTGCTGCTCAGGAGGGTGATAACCACCATCCACAAGCTAAGCAGCAAGCTGCTTGCCTGCGTGTGTGTGCCTCAGGCCTCGGTGTGTCGCAGTGGAGACAGGCCTGCTGCTCACCTTGCGTGTGTGTGCCTCAGGCCTCGGTGTGTCGCAGTGGAGACAGGCCTGCAGAGCTGGTGTGAGGAGCTTTTGGGCCAGTGGGGATTCTTTGGCAAGAGTGTAGGTTTTTAGCATCTATTGGGATAGGGTGGGGTGTTGTGATTTCTTCACCTTTGTATAGGGATTGAGAGAGGGTGGAGTAAGGAGAAAGGCCTAGAAGGAATGTGAGCAGATAGAGCTCCTTAGGGAGAAGGGAGCTAGCCACGCTGCGCGCACACATCTGTCAGTGCCCAGTCTGCCAGTTGTCCCAGTCTCTGAATATCCTGTTTTCTGTAGTCTATGATGTAAAAACTAGTTGAAAAACAGGACCGTAATTATCATAATTTTAAAAATTTGTTTCTTTTTGCACATGTGTGCGTGCATGCGTGCGTGCGTGCTGAGGTTTGGGTGTGGAAGTCACAGGACAACTGTGGCCGTTCTGTCCCTTCTGGAATAGACTCCCGGTGGCAGACAGCCAACACCTTTACTCTTCAAGACATCTTGTTTGCTCCCTAATTATTAACTTAGCTTTTGCTGTTTCCAAGAAGTCACCTGCATTTTCTCTGCTCTTTTCTCTTTTTCTTTCCTTTGTATGCGTTTAAGTAATCTTCACTGTTGGAGTGAAGAATCACTGTATAATTTTAAAAAGTGAGACTGATTAGAAACTGCCATTTCCTCCAGAAGCAATAAAGCAGTCAGCCTCAAGCTCAATTCTTGGGAGATTATACACGACCACGACTTTCTTTATTGTTCTATTCTTCACTGCTTGACACAAATGTCTTGAGTTTTATTGCCCAGGGCTCTTGGCTTGTTTTATTCACTTGCTTTAAAATTTTATTATTATTAATATTATTGTGTGTGTGTTTGTGAGATGTTCATGTGGGTGCACATATATCACATACATGTGGAGGTCAGAGGTCAACTCTCCCTCCTTTCACTTTTACTTGGGTTCCAGAGACTAAGCTTAGCTTTCACTTGCTGAGCCATCACATTGGCTCTCTATTTATGTATTTATTTGTTTGTTTATTTTTGAGACAAAGTCTCAAAGTAGCCTAAAACTTGCTGTGTAGCCAAGTCTGGTCTTGAACTCGTGATCCTCCAGCCTCTGCCATCTGGTTACAGGCACATGCCACCAGCCTGGTCACAGGCACATGCCACCAGCCTGGTTACAGGCACACGCCACCAGCCTGGTCACAGGCACATGCCACCAGCCTGGTTACAGGCACATGCCACCAGCCTGGTTACAGGCACATGCCACCAGCCTGGTTACAGGCACATGCCACCAGCCTGGTTACAGGCACATGCCACCAGCCTGGTTACAGGCACACGCCACCAGCCTGGTCACAGGCACATGCCACCAGCCTGGTTACAGGCACATGCCACCAGCCTGGTTACAGGCACACGCCACCAGCCTGGTTACAGGCACATGCCACCAGCCTGGTTACAGGCACATGCCACCAGCCTGGTTACAGGCACATGCCACCAGCCTGGTTACAGGCACATGCCACCAGCCTGGTTACAGGCACATGCCACCAGCCTGGTTACAGGCACACGCCACCAGCCTGGTCACAGGCACATGCCACCAGCCTGGTTACAGGCACACGCCACCAGCCTGGTTACAGGCACACGCCACCAGCCTGGTCACAGGCACATGCCACCAGCCTGGTCACAGGCACATGCCACCAGCCTGGTCACAGGCACATGCCACCAGCCTGGTTACAGGCACACGCCACCAGCCTGGTTACAGGCACATGCCACCAGCCTGGTTACAGGCACACGCCACCAGCCTGGCAGCATTGCTTTTTAAATTTATATTTAACTGATAAATTAGAACTTTTTATGTACCAGGACATCTGGAACGGAAGATCTGAAATCTTATGCCTTTGCTTATAAACAGTTTATAAAGGGGATGTTTCAGAGGTGTGAGTGGATAGTAGCTCAGAAATGGAGTGAAGTAGTTTTTTGCTGAGCCACAATGATACAGATGCATGTTTAAGCTTTATAAAGATTGAGATGCTAATGAATTGTCTGACATCACACAAATAGAATGCACCAGAGCACAGATTCAAACCCAGGCTTCTTGATTCTGTGGTCTGTTCACTTTCCTTTCTACAGTAGCTTCTTCACAACTAAATTAGGGAAGGTAGGGAGCTGGGTGTGCTGGTGCACACCTGTAACCCCAGCCCTGGGAAGAGGGCAGAAGTCTCTTAAGAGTTGGAGGCCAACCTGGCCTTCATAGTGAGAGCTTGTCTCAAAACAAAATAAAAACAAAACAAAAAAGAAAGGTACAAAAAACATATATGAAAATAATAAGGGAACAGAATGCTTTTAATGTTGTTATATTGTAAAGTTTTTAAATGATTACTTCAAATTCTGCATTTAACTCAGAATTGCATAATGAAAGAGCATATTATAATAGGCACCAGCCTTTTTCCTTAGAGTTTGAGAAGAATCATGTAGAGAAAAACATTTTCAACGTTCTTATTTTTCGTTTGTTTGTTTGTTTTCGTTTTTCTTTTCTTTTTTTGTTTTTTTGAGACAGGTTTTTTTTTTTTTTAATGTGTGTGTGTGTGTGTAGCCTTGGCTATCCTGGACTTACTTTGTAGACCAGGCTAGCCTCAAACTCACAGAGATCCGTCTGCCTCTGCCTCCATAGTGCTGCGTTTAAAGGCATGCGCCACCATACCCGGCTAATGTTCTTAATTTTTAAGAATGGTCTGGGTAGTCCTTTGGCTGTGGGCAGTGCTGAGCTGTGTCTTCTCATTCACCTAGGATGACGGGATTTGTATCTCTGTGTGTTCGCAGCCACTACCTGCTGCCCACCTGCTTGTAACTGCTGTCATTGTCAAAAGCAGGACTTTAAAGCCGCTTGGTTGTTTTGTTTTTCAAGACAGGGTTTCTCTGTGTAACAGCCCTAGCTGTCCTAGACTTTGTAGACCAGGCTGGTGTTGAACTCACAGAGATCCGCCTGCTTCTGCCTTCCAAGTGCTGGATGTTACATTTTTAATATTTACATGTCTCCTCTTCTGTTTTTAGGACATTCGGAAATTCTTTGGGGTTATACCGAGTGGAAAAAAGCCTGTAAATGAGACAGTAAAGAAGACCGAGAAACCAAAACCTTCGGAGGGAACTGTCAAAGGAAAGAAAGGAGTAAAGGAAGCCAAGGTCAGTCTCCACACCAAGTCTGTATGTGTGAGATGTCCGATGGCCTCGCTCCTAACCTTGTACAGGTTGAATAACTAGACATTTCAGTTCTGGTAACAGAGGAGGAAGAAGGTATTACATAGGCTAATATGTCTAGCTAGTGTAGCTTGCTGTCCTTAGTCCTGTGGTTCCTCCCCCCTACCTCCTTTTTTTTGTTTTTTTTTTTTGAGACAGGGTTTCTCTGTGTGGCCTTGGCTGTCCTAGACGCGCGTTGTAGACGAGGCTAGCCTCAAACGCACAGAGATCCACCTACCTCTGCTTCTGCCTCCTGGGTGCTGGGATTAAAGGAGTGTGCCACTATGTCCGGCTACCTCCTTTTTTAGTTGTTAAAACTTTGCATTTTGGGCTAGAGAGTTGGCTCAGTGGTTTAGAGCACTGGCTGCTCTTCAGAGGGCCTGGGTTCGACTCCTAGCACCCACAAGATGGCTCACGAACATTTGTAACTCCACTTAGCAGGGGCTCTGAAGCTTTGTGCACCAGCCATGCATAAGATCTGCCTGCTTCTGCCTCCCAAGTGCCGGGACTAAAGGCATGTGACAGCACTGCCTGGCTCTATCCAAGGTCTCTACTGTGGTTTTCAAAAGCCTATTATAGTTTCCATCAGAAAACATGTATGCTGGCTTTTAACTTTCACTTTCCTTTAAATTTTATTATGGTGACTGTGAGGACCAAATGTAGGGCCTTGTGTAAGTTAGGCAAGCTACTGCTGTCCCACTGAGCTAGACTCCCCATGCAAACACTTATCAGCATGCTGCTCACGACCGTGGACATGCTTTCTGAGACGAGAAATTTGCACTGTAGGTCTTGTTTCCATGAGCCCTCACTGGACTCATGTTTTCACTCACAGTTCCTTTCTAAAAGGGCTTTTATATTCTGGGCCTTTTTTCTAGTATGCATCTCAAAATCCCTCCAGTCTCTACTCGGTATCTAATTTTTAATAGCAGATTTCCATTCAGAACCAAAAATCTCTATAGGTCAGGCTTTCCTGTGAAGCAGACCAGTAGTATGAACATAAGTAGATTTATTACTAAGAATTGCTCCAGAGGGTTGTAGAAGCTGACAAGATTTACAGTTCGTAAGTTGGAGACCCAGGAGAGCTGACGGTAGAGTTCCCGTCCAGGTGTAAGGCCTGAGGATCAGAATAGCTGGGCACATGGGTCTAATCTGGTAGACCAGAGGCCGCCCGAAGCAGTGATGGTCCGGTTCTAGTGCAGAGGCAGGGAAAAGCTGATGTCCTCTTTAGAAGTGAGGCAAGAAGGATTCTCTCTCGTTCCAGGGAGGGTTAGCTTTTCTTCCCAGGACCAGCTGATTTGATAAGGCTCAACTACTCTGGGGAGGGACACTCCTTATCTCACTGACCTACATGTTGAGCCCATGCAGAGGAGCTCACACAGACACTGCAGTGTTGCTGATCAGTGTCTGGAGCCCTGTGACTCCTTGTCCACATGTTTAACCCACAGGTTGCATCTCTTGTTTTTTTTATTTATTTTGGTTTTACTATATTGGATTCTGTTACATTTCTCTAAAGAGTGTTGGTTTTTTGGCTTAGTATGTACTTGACCAAACTCAGACTCCAAATTCTTGTTTCCGATGGACAGCAGGTGAAATTTTGGTTTAGTTTTTTAATTTAGCCTTTTAAAATGTTTACCTTCTAAGTACTAGGGGATAGTTTATAAAAAAGTATAGGAAAGCAGGATATTTGGACAGAATTTATAGGAAGAATTTGAGCTTTCTTTCTAGAGATTTGTCTTTGCATGGCAGAGTTACTCTAATTGCCTTAGTTTACTCTTCCTGACCTAGTTCTTTGTTGTATCTGTAAATAGTAATGGTCCATGTGTCTGATTTTTTTTTGAAGCTAGTTGGTTATTCTTATGTTTTTGAAGTTCTGTTTTAATGGACAGAAATACATAGATATTTCCTTTTCTGAGTGATCATTTTTTTTCTGTCTACTTTCTTGATGCATTTTGGGAAAATATGAGCATGTAAGAAATGTGACGTTTACACACATGTTTAGCCTTCAGTTTCTCAGCATGCATGGTGGGCTGCCAGTTTAGCTCTTATTTCTGTTTTTATCTTATAGTTTTAAGAAGCACTTGTCCTGGTGTTATGTCAAAATTCCACATGTTTGAGATAATTGACTTGTACAGAGGAGGCTTTCGGTGCAGAGTTCTGGAGGTTTCCAGTCTGTGTCTGTCTGCTCATCGCTGACAAAGCAGCACACAATGGTGGGCGTGTGTAGCAGAGTAGAGTGTCCTCATGACCAAGAGCTGGAAACGGAGAGGAAGCGTTGGGGCTCTCTCCTCCCCATTAAGGGGCTCCGCTGGGCTCTGCCACCCCTCAGGAGCTCCACCCTGGAGATGAAGGCATTCAGGGACAGTCAAGATCTAATAATGCAGCATTGTTTGACCCTGCAATGTCTGACATCCCTTTACTCTGTGTCGTGTGGGTTGTGCTGAGTGTGTAGATGTTTCTGTAAGTCTTCCCTCCTGATGCAGTTCTGGTCTTGTCCTGACACTTTGGCCTAGGTACCTGTTGTACAGTAGCACTCTCTTGTACTCTAGATGTCATTAAAAAATCCCTTTGTGATTAAACAGTGTCTTTAGATATCAACGGATGTTTCCATGGGGCAAACTTGCTTCAGTTGAAAGCACTCAGCCCAAGTCTAACGAGGGTGCTAGCTCAGGGGTGTCGGTTTCCTTATTCTAACTATGCCCTGCCATCTCCAGGTTAACACTTCCTGTAAAGAGGATGCCTCCAGACCAAAGCAGCACAACAAAAAAAAGAGGATCATCTATGATTCAGGTAATTTTTCTGAGGACCTTTGAAGGCTTAAAAGTCTTTCTTTACCATGTAACTCTTTTCCAAGCTGATGTTTGTGTCATGAGTGTGACATGAGTAAATGCTGTGTAAAGAGAGCTCAGGTATGTAGCACTTGCAACAGTTTTAAACAGCAGAACATACCAGAACCTAAGTATTTTAATGTATTAGAGGCTTCTGCACACTAGAATATGTAGTGTGTCTCAGATGTACTGTGAATGTTTATCTATCCTCTGTCCATCCATCCATCCATCCATCCATCCATCCATCCATCCATCCAGTGACTGATGGATGGGATCAGCTCTTAGGCCTTACACATGCTAAGCAAGTGTCCTTCCACTGATCTGTATTCTCAGCCCACATTGTCAAATATATTCACAATAATTTTTTTTTCAAGCTGAGGTTCTTAGAAGTTGAAAATAAAAAAAAAGTACCATACAATGCTGCTGTGAGATCAAATATTGGTTATGTTTAATTAATTAATTTGTGCATATGTAGGCATGTGTACCACGGCATGTGAGAAGGTCAGAGGACAGCTTGGGGGCATCTGGTCTCTACTGTCACTGTGTAGTTCCTGGGGATTGACTTTAGGTTATCAGGCGTGGTGGTAGGTGTCATTATTTGCTGAACCATCTTGCTGACCCCAAAGCAAACATCTAAAGTAGATTTTCTATGTGTGATAGGAGATTTTTGTAATTTCATTTCTGTTAAAAAAGTAATAAACACAGTTTAAGAGGATTTTCTTTAGTACAGTTTTGAGATGGGGAACAGTACTTTTTGTGCATATAGCTTTCTTATTCATTTAGTTCTTTTGGGTTGCTAGAGATTGAACTGAGTCCCTCTACAGGTAGGCAAGTGCTCTACCACTGAGTGTACCCCAGCCCTGGGTTGGCGAGCGCTCTACCACTGAGTGTACCCCAGCCCTGGGTTGGCGAGCGCTCTACTACTGAGTGTACCCCGGCCCTGCTTATTTGCTGAAATGTGAAATACAATGTTTCGATGTTGCCTAGACTCCTGAGTAGCCCCCCTTCCCCTTGAGTCAAGGTTCCACATAACCTACGTTGGACTTGAATTCCCTGTGTGGCTTATGATGACTCGATTCCTCGTCTTATACCTCCACCTCCTTGACTCTGGAGTTACAGGCATGTGCCATTATGCCTAGTGGATGTAAAATAATGTGCTGTTACAGTATTTTGTATCCGTTCAGCCTACAAAGCAAATAACTGACACAGGGAGATTGAAACGTACTTTAAAGCTGCCAGCACTTTGCCGGGCAGAGTCTGAACTGATTCTAATCTACTTGTAAACTAAACAAACCACTCTAAACCTTATAACACACATATATTCCAAGCACTTCCCCTATGACCCCTGGGCCAGTCTGCAACAAGTTCCCACCGTCTTCCTCCAACTGTCCAAAAACCCAGTCCCTCTCCAACCATCAAACTTTCCTCCTCTCCTCCAGGAAGGTCCCACCTTCTATTTCCTGTCCTTCTGCCCAGCTGATTGGCTAAACAGCGCTTTATTGACAGTTGATACATTCACTTAGCATTCCTCCACAATGTGCCTCAGAAAACATTTGTGTATTGTTAATATTTTTGGTTTTTCTTCATTTTAATGATGCTAACTAATTCATTAATTGAGATGGGTCCTACCTGTGTTGCCCAGGCTGGTCCAACCTTCTAGGCTCAAGTGCTCTCCTGTGTGATCTGCAGTAGCTGGATCTGCTGATGTGTCACAGCTTGTAGGCTTGTGACTTTCACAGTGAGAGTACAGCTCATGACTGATTTTTCAAACTGTTTGAGTATTTGCTAAGTGCTCTTCACTGCACTTTATCATGAGGATGTTGCAAGTGTGTATCTGTGTTCTTTGAGTTTCATCTTGGAGATAGTTATATTAAACACTAATTTAAATCAGTGTGATCTGGGCATGGTGACATACCTGTAATCCCAGCACTCAGGAAGCAGGTGACAGGGGATCTCAGACCAGCCAGGGCTGTGGTGAACCCCTGTCTCAGAACCAAAACCCCAAACCAACTAGAACTTTTAGATGTATTGACAGGAAGAGGAAGGGCAGTGAGTTTATGAATGATCTCTTTTGTACCAGGCCCTGTCAGGTCCTCATGCTTTGCTCTAACTTGCATTCTGTAGTCTGGCCAAATAGGCAGAGTAATCAGAGTGACAGCTCCCCAGATCCACAATCTGAGTCCTGGAGCCCGTGAGCCTGCCAGGCCATAGGGCAAAGAGGAACAAATCAGATGGGTGCAGTGTGTCTGAGGAGCAGGAGGAGGCAGAAGAGATTTGGAGCGAGACTGAGAGTGTAGGAAGGCACACTCCTTTAATCCCAGCACTCAGCCGTGAGGTTGAGGCCATCCTGGTCTACATAAGACTCTGTCTTAACTCCTCACCTCCTAGCCTTCTGCTGTGTGCTTCCTAAGGACAAAGCTTAGGTCACTAGGCTTGGCAGCAGGGACCTTTTCCCACTGAATTATGATCCCAGATAAATAAAGTAAACATTCAAGACATGCTCCTTGGGGCATTGGCTCATAATGACCACTTTAAAAATACACTGATGTTCCTCTCATAGTTTTAATTTTTCTCTTGTAGATTCAGAGCCAGAGGAGACAGAACAGGTGAAAAAAGCAAAAAAGAAAACAGAAAAATTGGCATTGTCTTCTAAACCTGGTAAAATTTCTCGGAAGGATCCTGTTACATACATTTCTGAGACAGGTAAGATACTAACCACATTCCTTTTGTCTTTTTCGAATTATATCTATCAGAGGAAGGGGTCATCATCCTTGGAATTTTTTGTGTGGTAAAGATCTAGTCACTGATTCAACCCACAACCTCATGCAAGCTGGGTAAACACACTGCATCACTGAGCTGTATTCTTAGTCCTGGGGGTATATTTTGTCCTTTTTTTTTTTTTTTCTTCTCGGAGCTGAGGACTGACCCTAAAGCCTTTGCACTTGCTAGGCAAGTGCTCTACCACTGAGCTAAATCCACAGCCCCTAAGGGAATTAAAAGAATTTTGTGTATATAGGTGTTTTGTCTGCATATATATCTGTGCTTGTGGAGGCCACACAGAGTGTTGGGTTTCCTGGGACTGGACTTATAGATGGCTGGAGCCTCTATATTGAGTATCAAAACTGTGGTGGAAGAGTAGCTAGTCCTCTTGGGTTTTGTTCTGTTTTATTGCTGGACTGTCTTAACCCACCAGTCAGCCACCCAAGTAATGACATGGGGAGTTTTTATTAATATGAAAGCTTGGCCTTAGTTTAGGCTTGTTCCCAACTAGCTGATAATTGCTTAAATTAACTCATCTATATTACTCTCTGTTCTGCCACAGGGCTCGGTACACCCCCCTCTTTGTCCCCCCTCCAGCAACCTAGACAAGGTTTCTCTGTGTAGTCCTGGCTGTCTGGACTCACTGTGTAGACCAGACTGGCCTCGATCTGCCTGCCGCTGCCTCCCAGGTGCTGGGGTTACAGGCGTGCACCACCACGCCCGGCATGTTACCTCTCTTAAGTCCTGGCACCTGCTTCCTTCCTCTGCATCTGGCTGGTGAAATTCTGTGCCTGAATCTTTCCCAGAGTTCCTATTGCTGTTGGATGTGCCCCGTTCAGCTCTTTGTTAAGCCATTCAGAAGGTGATGGAGAAGAATGTTTAAAAAACACTGAGACGGGCTGTGAGACGGCTCAGGGGCTAAGAGCACTGTCTGTTCTTCCAAAGGTCCTGAGTTCAATTCCCAGCACGCACATGGTGGCTCACAACCCTCTATAATGAGATCTGATGCCCTCTTCTGGCCTGCAGGTGTACATGCAGGCAGAATACTGTATAAATAATAAATACATCTTTTAAAAAAGCACAGAAAAACAAAAATACCACTGGAAAAAAAAACAAACAAAAAACCAAAAGGCACTGAGACAGGTGATGCTTCAAAAAATAACAATACCAAATTCTGGCCAGTACTCAACTCTGCCAGTTTGGAAACCAGCATTTGAATAATACACAACAGCCTTTACACAGTGCACAAGGAGATTATCCTAACATTGTTTTTTGTCATCTCCTCCTCCCTTAGACAGGGTTTCTCTGTGTAGTCCTGGCTGTCTTGGCACTGGAACTGCTCAAGACTAGGCTGGCCTTGAACTCAGAGATCTGCCCGTCTCTGCCTCCCAAGCATTGGGGATTAAAGGTGTGTGCCATGGCTACCTAGCAGGAGCTAGTCCTCTTTAATGGCTGAGCCATCTCTCTAGCCCATGAATAGACGGATGTGTTTCTTACAAGAGGGACAGATTGGCATGTTAAACTTTTTGCTCTGTTGCTAAACATCTGTGTAGACCCCTTGTATTTGTGACATTGAATGTGTGGGAGGGTTAAGGGAAACATAAGAGGTATGTGTTTTATGAGATTTTTCTCTTTTTTTTGGTGTGTGAGTTATTTATTTATTATGTATAGTGTTCTGCCTGCAGGCCAGAAGAGGGCACCAGAGCTCATTTTAGATGGTTGTGAGCTACCATGTGGTTGCTGGGAATTGAATTCGGGGACCTTTGGAAGAGCAGTCAGTGCGTTTAACCACTGAGCCATCTGTCTAGCCCATTTTAGGAGATTTTTATGACCATTAGACAGTGCCCCCACTCCTGTTCCTTTTTTTTTTTTTTCTGAGACATTGTCTTGCTGTATATAGCCCTGGCTGGCCTTGAACTCACACCGGCCCTCTACCTTAGTCTCCCCGAGTGCTGGGATTACTGGTGTGCGCTACTCCATCTGACTCAGTGCTTGTTCCATTCAGCTCGTGCCATGTGTGTGTAAAAGTAAGCATTGCCCTCCTCTCAGCCAAACAGTTTGGGATACGGTGCACCCATCATCTTAGTTACGTTTCTGTGGCTGTGATAAAACTAACAATTTAAGGGAGGAGGGTTTATTTTGGTTCCTAGTTTGAGATGGCGCAGTGAAGAAGTCATGGCAGCAGGACCGTCAGGAAGCTGCCCCAGTTGTACTCACAGCCAGGGGTCAGCGAGGTGAATGCTGTGCTCATCTCACTTCCTCCTTTTTTTTTTTTTCCCCTGAGACTGGTTTTCTCTGTGTAGCCTTGGCTGTCCTAGACTTGCTTTGTAGACCAGGCTGGCCTTGAACTCGCAGAGATCCCCGTCTCTGCTGGGATTAAAGGCGTGCACCACCACCCCTGGCTCTCGAGTCCTCCTTTTTTATCTAGTCCAAGGTTGTACACTCTGTAATTAGTCTTGCCCGTCGTGGGCGGGTCTTCCTGCCTCGCTTCTCTAAGGCGTTTCCCAGTGCACACTCACCAGCCCTCTGCCAGCTTGTGCTCCCCAGCTCTTCAAGCTGACTCAGACTGGCTGCCAGGCCCACCTACTGTGATGGTTAGCAGTCTGTGGTACCCTGTCTTCACACAGGATTTTAGAAATCTACTTTTTATTTCATTTTATGTGTATTGCCTTCTCATACGTCTGTGCACCATGATTGTGCCTGGCACCTGAGGAGGGAGAAGGGTGTCTGATGCCGTGGGACTGCCAGAGTTTCAGGTGGTTGTGAGCTCCCATGTGGAGGCTGGGATTGAGCCTGGCTTCTCTGTAAGAGCACCATATTCTCTTACCTGCTGAGCCATCTCTCCAGCCCCCAAAAGTTGAAATGTAGAAACTAGTTTTATTCTATTTTGAAGACAGGGTGTCCTGTGGCCCAGGCTGTGGGTTTGCTGTGGCCGAGAGTGATCCTGATTCTGATTCCTGCTTTCCCCTGCCCAGTGCCCTGCGTACTCGCTTCTGGGTTGAAACCATTGCTGCTGGCTTGGTGCCATAGCCTTTGATACTAGCACCGGGGAAGTAGAGGCAGGGGTTCTCTGTGAGACTACATAGTGAGTGCCAGGCAAGCTAGGGCTGTATAGCGAGCCCTTGCTGAAAACAACAGAACTAAAAACAGAACAACCCCCTAAAACAAAACCCAAAAGCTCACTGTCAAAGTTAATTTGATTTGTTTTTACTTTTTTTTTTTTTTGAGGTGCTAGGAGTGAAACCTAGGACTTGAGCGTGCTAGAGGAGCACCGTCACTGAGCTACAGTACCAGTCTTAACCTTTTAAAGAAGCAGCCATTTTAAGATTGTATATGTGGCCTACATTTTATTTCTGTTGTGTAGTGCTTTTAAAAATTAAAAAGATTGATTTTGCTTTTAATTACGTGTATGTGCATGGTCTGTTGGGGTCTGTGCACAGGCATGCAGATAGCTGAGGACGCCAGAAGGCGGCACTGGGTGCCCTGGAGCTGGGCTTCCGGGGAGCTGGGCGCCGCTTTTGTGGTTGCGGGCACCAGATGCCGGTCTTCTGCCAGCGACTGTGCGCTCTTGACCTTTGAGCCATCTTTTTAGTTCCATGTAATGCATTTTAAACGTGAGAAGGACTGAAGAAATTGTGTGCATGTCAAGTATTTTTGTTTATATTAGCATCCAGGCTTACCGTTCAGCTTCAGGGCATATTTTTCATCATCAATTTGATTAAATCTGTCTTATAGTATTCATTGAATTTTTAAAAGTGAGTTCAACTACATTAATTTCCCAAGCTACAGAAAAAGGAAGAAATGCTTATAGTAAACCATTGACTAGTGAAATTTTCTCAGTTAAGAAAACTGCAGATGTTGGTTGTGCTGCACACACGTGCCTCCCTTAGGCTTTTAGTGAAACGAGGGCCTTGAGCATGTTTGCCAGAGGCCGCCCGGCACGCAGTTTCTCCAGCAGGGGCTGTTTGATTGAAGAAATTAGGTTGTTCTTTGTCTTCACTTTTTTTTCCCCTGTAGAATTGTTTTTTTTCTGCTAATTTTAGAGTAATTCTGTTGGCACTGCCTTGGAAGTTGTAGTTATTATAATGAGTGTTAATTGAGGAAAAAGTGGAGGTGTTATACTTTCTAGGTTGTTATGTAAGGTCAGTGACCAAAACTTGGGAAAATAGCAGAAAACATTATTAGGGATTGGTATGATATTTTTCTTCACACAATTTAGAGTTCGGTCGTTTTATGTGTGAGACAACAAGCATAAGTGTCTGTCTGAGAGCTTCCTGCAGACGCTGCCGGGGAAGGGTGGCGTGGCTGTGGCAGAGCTGCCTCTGAAGTGACGGGACTGTCTGCTGTAGTTGATGATATTTATTGAGAACCAGTGCCGATGTGCATATTAGGACTTTGTTTTGTTGCTATGGTTTGTTTATGTTTATGTTTTTTGCTTTTTTACCTCGAGACAGGGCTTCTCTGTGTGCAGCCCTGGCTGTCCTGCAATTACTCTGGCCTCAAACTCACAGCCGTCTCTGCTTCCTGAGTGCTGGGATTAAATGCATGTGCCACCACCAACTGCTGATGTTAGGATTTTATATTAAAGAATTTAAGATTACGGATTTTGAGCAGGGGTGATATATTTAGATTAACATTATTTTAAGTCACCCCAGTGAATGTCTGGATGTTCCCTCTTTATGTAGCTGCATTGGGCAAGCTTGTGCATTCAAGCAGACACATGCAGTTTTGGGTATACATTTATGCAACCTGCTTTTTCATTCTTTAATAACTTAACTTGCCTGTGCCACCTCTCCCCACAGGATGCTTCGTCTTGAGTGTGATTTCTTAGTGCGTACACAAAAAAGAAACATGGTTTGACTTGTTTTGATTCTGAAAGGCTTTATTGGTAACAAATCTCGAGACTCCTGACTTCTCCAGCAGTTTTGTTTTTCTGCGTATATGTAGAGATGATCTGATTTAGCACACTGCTTTTCCACTCGTTTAATTAACAAGTATTTTGAAGCCTTAACAAGTGAACCGTCCTCCATTCTTCCAAACGAAGACAGCATGGCAGGGTTTGACTCAGGAAGCGTTGAAAAGGCAGTTCATACAAGTGCTAAGACTTCGCACACCAGCCTCCTTGCTTAGGTTTCACTGATTGCTAAGTAAATTATTTTTAATCTTTGTAATGAAATCTCCCTGTTAATTGGATTTTAGTATGTTCCAGGGAATCATAGCACTAGGACAGTCAGATCCGTTTACAGAGGCCAAACTTTCACCAGCTGGAGCTCCAGAATTAGATTTGTTTGTCCTGCTTGGCTTGTAAATAGATTTGATTACAGACCTTCACATTAGTCCTCTCTCGTTCACTTGTGTTGTTCCCTCGTTTATCCTTGTATACAAATGAGCGTGTCTAACTCACAGTGGCAGAGCTGTCTCCTCTCCCAGGCGATTCCTCTGCTCTTGTTGGAAAATGCTAGTTTACTTGGTTGTCGTATCACATCTGAGATTATGTTGTCTATAAATAAAAATAAATGGCCTTTTTACAAGGAGACAAATATCCTGGAGGGAAATTTTAAGTGCCGAGTTGCCTGTGATTTTCAAGTTGTTGTCAGTAGTGTGACTTAGATCTGTTTGTCAGAGCTTTATTACAGTGTTGGGGAGGAGGGAGCGCTTGCCTTTGGCTTCTAGCAAAGGCAGAAACAAATCAGGTCTGTTAGGAAGTAAGGCATGTTTCACTTCTGCACATTGTGCATGATTGCATGTTTATTTTATTTATTAGTGATTTTTATAAATGCATTTATTTATAGTAAGTTATTTATAAATATTTGCTAAGGATGGCCCAGCAAATTCTGTTAAGTGATTGTGTTTTTGCAGGAAGCAAGTTACATTGTTGGAGTCTGTTGTTTTTCTGAGATGCTGTATCACCATGTAGCCTAAGCTAGCTCAGAACTCACTGAATTATTCCTGCCTCAGTTTCTAAGTGCTGGAGTTCTAGGGCTGTATTACCATACCTGACCATATAGTCTCTATTTTCTTCTCTCGACATGATACATTGATGTAGCCTTTGAAATATTAACGGTTAAAGGCCTTTTAAGACAGCTAGTTGGTGTAGTGACAGCTGTTCTTTTTGAGGTTTTGGCTTTGTCAAGGCAAGATGACAGGATGCCTTCACCCTGTGACTTAGAGTATTATGGTAGTCAGATTTCCATCACTGTAACAAAGGACTTGGCGCCTAACTTTAGAGGTTTCAGTTGTGTGGCTGTTTTGTTTATGGATACTCCCTCCCACCGCCCACCCAGGTTTTCTCTGTAACCCTGGCTGTTCTGGAACTTGCCCTGTAGACCAGGCTGGGCTCAATCTCAGAGATCCACTTGCCTTGGGCTCTCAAATGCTGGGATTAAAGATGTCTGCCACCACTGCCTAGCTAATGTTTATGTGCTTTTTAAAATAAGAATTCTTTATAGTCTTTTTTCTTTTTCTTTTTTTTAAAGATTTATTTATTTATTATACAATGTTTTGCCTGCATGTACACCTGCAGGCCAGAAGAGGGCACCAGATCTCATTATACATGGTTGTGAGCCACCATGTAGTTGCTGGGAATTAAACTCAGGACCTTTGGAAAGAGCAGTCCCGTGTTCTTAACTTCTGAGCCATCTCTCCAGCCCCCTAGTTTTTTTCTTTTAAAAATAAAAATAAGTATATTTTATTTTCTGTGTTTATGTTTTCTTGCTTGTATTTGTACCACGTGTGTAGTGTCCGCAGAAGCCAGAAGGGGGCATGGGATCCTCTGGTGCTGAAGTCTCACAATGGTTAGATAATGCTGGGAATGGAACCCTGGGTTCTCTGCAAAATCAAGTGCTCTTAACCACTGAGCCGTCTTCTCTCTAGTCCCAGCACAAGGCAGAGCATCACAGTGTGGAGCATGTGGAGCTGGGAAGGAATGCAGGCCATCAGGATCTGCAAGAAAGAACTTGCCCCCACTGGGGCATCTTCCTGGGTGCTGGAAATGTTCATAGGATATAAAATGTAGTAAAACAGTTTGAAGTTCCAAGTGAATGGAACCTTCATTATGTATGGAGCCGGCGGCTTCTTCTTCTTCTTCTTCTTCTTCTTCTTCTTCTTCTTCTTCTTCTTCTTCTTCTTCTTCTTCTTCTTCTTCTTCTTCTTCTTCCTCCTCCTCCTCCTCCTCCTCCTCCTCCTCCTCCTCCTCCTCCTCCTCCCCCCCCTCCTTCCTTGTCTTCCTTCTTCTTCCTTCCTCCTCCTCCTCCTCCTTTTCCTTCTCCTTCCTTTTCAAGGCAGGGTTTTCTGTGTAACAGCCCTGGCTATCCTGGACTCACTTTGTAGGCCAGTCTGGCCTCAAAGATTTACTTGCCTCTGCCTCCAGGATGCTGGGGTTAAAGGCATTCGCCACCATGCCCATCCTGAACTTATCATTTCTGTGAATACTCTAGTCAGTATTTTGGAGCTGAGTGGCTTCCTGAGTGAACTCTCTACTTTGCCTTTCCTCTGTACAGTGTCTTCTCCAAAGAATAGGACTTCACTGACATGTGACATTGCTCTACTCAGGCTTCTATGCTACAGCCCAAGTTTGTTTCTGTCACTTGGGAAGTCCTGTAGGGTTTGACTCCTGTCTGTGGCTACTCTGCCTTCAGCCCGAGGCACACACGCACTGTAAGGCTTGGTGCCTGTAGTTCCCATTGTCTGGCTGTTCCTGCTGGGGGCACCTTTGCCTCAGGGCTCTGTGCAGATGTTGCTTATCCAAGAGCTTTTTCCTGGTCAGGTATGTTAGGTCAGATTAGTAATCTCATCCTTAGGGTTGGCGAGGGAGGAGGGTAGAATTGGAGGTCAAGGTCAGCCTGAGCTACACAGACTCAGTCTCAAAACTAAGGATTGAGAAGCACCATGGTGGTGGCACACACCTTTAATCCCAGTATTTAGGAGCCAGAGGCAGGTGGGTCTGTGAGTTCAAGGCCAGCATGGTCTATGGAGTGAGTTCCATGATAGCCAGGGATACACAGAGAAACCCTGCCTTGAAAACAAACAAACAAACAAACAAACAACAACAACAAAAACAAACCCCAAAGGATTGTTAAGGGCTAGAACACTTGACTGGTACACACAAGGCCTTGAGTTTGATCTCCTGAGAACAGGCTTTCTTGATGATTGCTTTTACCAAAAGAACATCCCTCACTTTCTTGGACATTTTCTTGTCCTTTTTTTCTCTTTATGGTGTTGGGAAGTGAACCTCATCCGCTAGGCAGGACCTCTTCCACTGAACTATGGTGTTGGGAAGTGAACCTCATCCGCTGGGCAGGACCTCTTCCACTGAACTATGGTGTTGGGAAGTGAACCTCATCCGCTGGGCAGGACCTCTTCCACTGAACCATGGTGTTGGGAAATGAACCTCATCCGCTAGGCAGGACCTCTTCTACTGAACCATGGTGTTGGGAAATGAACCTCATCCGCTAGGCAGGACCTCTTCTACTGAACCATGGTGTTGGGAAGTGAACCTCATCCGCTGGGCAGGACCTCTTGCACTGAACCATGGTGTTGGGAAGTGAACCTCATCTGCTGGGCAGGACCTCTTCCACTGAACCATGGTGTTGGGAAATGAACCTCATCCGCTGGGCAGGACCTCTTCCACTGAACCATGGTGTTGGGAAGTGAACCTCATCCGCTGGGCAGGACCTCTTCCACTGAACCATGGTGTTGGGAAGTGAACCTCATCCGCTGGGCAGGACCTCTTGCACTGAACCATGGTGTTGGGAAGTGAACCTCATCTGCTGGGCAGGACCTCTTCCACTGAACCATGGTGTTGGGAAATGAACCTCATCCGCTGGGCAGGACCTCTTCCACTGAACCATGGTGTTGGGAAGTGAACCTCATCCGCTGGGCAGGACCTCTTCCACTGAACCATGGTGTTGGGAAGTGAACCTCATCCGCTGGGCAGGACCTCTTCCACTGAACCATGGTGTTGGGAAGTGAACCTCATCCGCTGGGCAGGACCTCTTGCACTGAACCATGGTGTTGGGAAGTGAACCTCATCCTCTGGGCAGGACCTCTTCCACTGAACCATGGTGTTGGGAAGTGAACCTCATCTGCTGGGCAGGACCTCTTCCACTGAACCATGGTGTTGGGAAGTGAACCTCATCCGCTGGGCAGGACCTCTTCCACTGAACCATGGTGTTGGGAAGTGAACCTCATCCGCTGGGCAGGACCTCTTCCACTGAACCATGGTGTTGGGAAGTGAACCTCATCCGCTGGGCAGGACCTCTTGCACTGAACCATGGTGTTGGGAAGTGAACCTCATCCGCTGGGCAGGACCTCTTGCACTGAACCATGGTGTTGGGAAGTGAACCTCATCCTCTGGGCAGGACCTCTTCCACTGAACCATGGTGTTGGGAAGTGAACCTCATCTGCTGGGCAGGACCTCTTCCACTGAACCATGGTGTTGGGAAGTGAACCTCATCCGCTGGGCAGGACCTCTTCCACTGAACCATGGTGTTGGGAAGTGAACCTCATCCGCTGGGCAGGACCTCTTCCACTGAACTATACCCCTTTCTTTGTCATTCTCTTTTGGGGATGGGGAACTGAACTTAAGGCGTCTTGTATCCTTAATCACTCCTTACTCGTTTTTCTTGTTTTACTTTTTCATGCAGCTAGAAAATAAATTGTGTGTGTATATAAAAAAATTAGTATATTTGTTTTTTCCTATAGATGCCAGGTTCCACGATGTCAGGATATGCATTTTTTCACTCTTCTTAGCTCTTCAGTTGTTTCCTCAGCTCCTGGTATATAATAGTGTGTTGCAAATATTTGCACAGCCACAGGTCTGGCGAGAGTGACTGTTAAATTCAGAAGCTAGAGCCGGCATGGTGGCACACGCCTTTAATCCCAGCACTTGGGGAGGCAGAGGCAGGTGGATGACTGAGAAGCACCATGGTAGTGGTGCACGCCTTTAATCCCAGCACTTGGGGAGGCAGAGGCAGGTGGATGACTGAGAAGCACCATGGTAGTGGTGCATGCCTTTAATCCCAGTATTTGGGAGGCAGAGGCAGGTGGGTCTCTGAGTTCGAGGCCAGCCTGGTCTATAAAGTGAGTCTAGGACAGCCAAGGGCTACACAGAGAAACCCCGTCTCGAAAAATCAGATGCTAGGAAGAAAAAAACAAACAACTCAAGGTGTTACTTTTTTAAAAAATCTGGTAGAAATGATTACTTTATATAACTAAGACCTATGCTTTGTCAAAAAATATTTTCCATTTAAGATGAAGACGATGACTTTGCATGTAAAAAGGCAGCCTCCAAATCAAAAGAGAATGGAGTATCCACAAAAAGTTATCTTGGGACATCAAACATGAAAAAGAGTGAAGAAAGCACTAAGACTAAAAGTAAACCTTTATCACCAATAAAACTTACACCAACATCAGTGCTTGATTATTTTGGAACGGAAAGTGTCCAGAGATCTGGTAAGAAGATGGTGGCAAGCAAAAGAAAAGAGGTGAGTGGTGTGCATGCAGGTGAGCCTGCGGATTGCTGGTGTGCATGCAGGTGAGCCTGCGGATTGCTGGTGTGCTGGTGAGTGGTGTGCATGCAGGTGAGCCTGCGGATTGCTGGTGTGCTGGTGTGCTGGTGAGTGGTGTGCATGCAGGTGAGCCTGCGGATTGCTGGTGTGCTGGTGTGCTGGTGAGTGGTGTGCATGCACACTTAGGAAATGGACATAGATAAAATATAGTGAGGTAGCACTCAGCGTGGCCTGGCTATAGTGTCTGCCATTATCCTTACAGTGATTTACCAATGTTCTGACTACTTTGTAAACCAAAGCACTAACTTACAGTGTGTGTGCACGTGTATGTGCACACTTCTCTTGAACATATCTGTTGTTATAATGAATGAAAATCTCAATTGTTTGATTTTACTAATGACTCAGGAGCCAGATGCTGGGGTGAAAGCATGCTAGCTCAGAGAGGCAGAGAAAGCACCCAGCTGACCTTCCTCCTCAGCTCATGTCCCAGAAGGAAAAAGCCCAAAGCCCTTTCTTCTCCATGATGTCTTAAATACCCTTCTCAGTTGTCTCTCCTTTGTGTTTAATCCCTGTCAGCTGGTTGCTTGCTACACCTCTTGATCTAGGGTTGACTTTATTTAATACTGTTTACAGAAAACTCTTAGGTTAAAGGTGTGTGTTTGTGCTGAGCCACACCAAACAAGAAACGGGTTTTTACAGCTGACTGTCTTGGGCTCACAATGGGATCAAATATCCCGCAACACATATCAACAGAATGGGGTGAGAGCCATCTGACTTTCATCAGAACAGCCGTAAGCTTGACTTTGTGACTGCTGTGGGTTGTGACTTATCTCTCACTGTTGTGTTTAGTTAGGTGTTGTCCAAAAAAGTCATTTATTTTTAGCCTTACTTATGCTTATCTTACTGATTTCTTTGGAATATAGTCTTCTCAAAACACAGATGACTCCAGAGTGAATGACGAGGCCATCGCCAGGCAGCTGCAGCTTGACGAAGACGCAGAGGTACTGCCAGCCCACTTGGTTATCACTAAAGCCTGACGGTAGGCCAGGCAAACAGTCAAGATGGCTGACGTTTTAATCCCTTTTTGAATAAGGCCTTATTGTCTGTCTTTCTATGTAGCTGTGGCATGGCTAGAACTCACAATTCTGCCTCAGTTTCCTGAGTCTTGAGATTACAGTAGTGCACAGCCATGCTTTGCTCAAGATTGTTAAATTTCTTCTGTTTTGAGCCTCATTAGAAGTTCGATGTAGGGGCTGGAGAGATAACTCAGAGGTTAAGAGCACTGGCTGCTCTTCCAGAGATCCTGAGCTCAATTCCCAGCAACCACATGGTGGTTTACAACCGGCTGTAGAGATCTGGTGCTGCCTTCTGGCATGCAGGTCTACATGCAGGCAGAACATTGTATACATACATACATACATACATACATACATACATACATACATACATGTTTTAAAAATGGTGTAAAATTAAAATAAAGTGTTTGAGAGTATTTCTTGTAAAAGATAAATGATGAGACTAATAGATGATTATGTAAAAGTTTTGAAGTTCTCCGACTAGGAGGCTCCTTAGTGTATTTGAAAGAATTTCATTCACTCTTATCTCTCTTTGCTTTCACCCTGAGCTCACATGCCTTTTCTCATGGACCTTAGTTACTGTAGAGACTGATGACTTGGAAATGTGCGTTTGATTCAGGATGTTCTCTTAAGATGTAAACCCGTATCTGACAAGGACTTATTGATCACTTCCTGAGTGCCTACAACTGCTGTAGACAGTCGGCGTGTTAGGGTTCAGGAATAACCACACACTGACCATTGAACACCAGACTCAGATTGATGGAAGTTTATTTGAATGCTGAACAAGAACTGATCAGTCAGGGCCACAGCCTGTAAATCAGACTGTGATGTTGGTCTGTAAGGCAGGCTCTTCATAAAAAAGCCCATAACCAGGTAGCCAGGTGGGAAGCAAGGCGGGGAAGGGGCGGTGGAGCATTACATCATTTTGATGAGATAAACACATGAAGAATTGGTTCTGTTCTGAGCATGTTGTACCCAGGTGGCTAGACAAAGCATTTTAAGCTGACTGGCTGGGATTAGGGTAGGAGAGCTCTTGGAGGCTTTCCAGCTCTCTGGAGTAAGGACACAGCAGGGTACTGCGGCCCTGACTCTAGTAGAGCATCACTTATCATCTGTCGGTTTACTCTAAACAGCAGGCCCCGAACCTTCCTGGCTTCAGGCACACAGGGCCTGAGGACTGGAACTTACTTTCACCCTTAATCAAAATGGAGTCTTTGAGTCAAAATGGCTTCTGATATGCTAAGAGCTGGTGTTAACAGAAAAGCTACAGTTACGCTAGGGACTAAAGTAGGTCTCAGTGGAGGGGCTATAGAGTTTAAGGAGGTTACAACAGGTGACTATAGTTTAAATAGAAAACAAAGGAAAAACTATAATGGCAGGAGGTTGCAGGCCTGGAGAAGAAGAGTGGAGGCAGGGCGTGGTTCTGGGCATGTAGGGCGCAGGAGCCAGTGCTGGCTGCTCTGATCCCCACTCAGCACAGTCAGCCAGTGTGGCAGCAGCATGAGGAGGCGTGTGGTAGGAGACCAGTACGGCTGGACGAATGATCGAGAAGAAAGTTAGGAGGTGATTTGGAGAAGTGGCCATCAGCAAGCCCTGTAGGTCACAATGGGTCTTTGATACCCAGGAAGGGACTTTAATTGGTCAGGGCTTTGGATTTAGTTTCTGTGAGATGGGATGGGACACCATTAGAGGTGACATGACTGGGTGGGTCTTAATAGTACACTGGCTTCTGTAATGAAAACAGGGTAATTGAAGTCTTTCCCAACAGTTGGGCATGAGCAAAGCAGACCAGCTTGGAGACCGTTAAGGTCTGGCAGGTGGGAGGCGTTGGCTTATATCAGGTTGGAAGCGGAACAGATGGTAAGAGGTGACGTAAGAGTTGCTGATGGACCAGAACACAGGATGCAGAGCCTGTTGGTACAGAGAAGCTGAGTTCTGTTCTGGCCGGGCGAGGTGGTGCACTCTGTAATCTCAGCACTCGGGAGGCAGAGGCAGGCAGATCATCATGAGTTCAAGGCCAGCCTGGTCTACAGAGTGAGTCCAGGATAGCCAAAGCTACACAGAGAAAGCCTGTCTTGAAAAACAAACAAACAAACAATCAAACAAACAGTTATGTTATGGGGGCAGCTGAGGTGGCTGTGGTGGTTGACGTGGAAGCCTGGCTACCCACATTTGCTCTCTGGGACCCATGCACAGGGAGAAGAAAAGTTGTTGTCTGAGTGCCACCTGAACACCTACACACGCACAGTCTTTCACTCATACACAATAGTACATTTTGAAAAATGTTGTTTTGATAGTTGCAGATGTCTGATAGACTTCCGGTTGAGCTGCAGCGGAGGTAGTGGAGGGGATAAGTCTGGTGCTCAGCTGAAGTGTGTATTTGGAAGTCATAACTTAGCATTTGTGTGGCATTTAATACTTATAAACTGTATGACATGTTCAGGAGAGAATGTAAATAAAAGAGGAGGGATTACGCCACCACTGCCCGGCTCCTGCCTGGCATTTTCTCCCTTACCATAAATATAGTACAATGTGTGATACTGTGGGAAAGTGCAGAGACCCCTAGAAGCCTCCAGTAGAGTTTGCAGCTCTTTCTGTGATTAAGATGTTCAGCTGAATGCCAGGAGTGGTGGTGCACGCCTTTAACCCCAGTGCTCAGGAAGCAGAGACAGGTGGATCTCTGTAAATTCAAGGCCAGACTGGTCTACAAAGGTTTAGGACAGCTAGAGCCGATACATAGAGGAATTCTATCTTAAAAAAATCTAAAAAACCCCGAAAAGATGTTCAGTTGATCTTAGCGGTGAGGTGTGCAGTTCCTTTGTAGAGAAGTAACTCTGGTAAAGGGAGCGGGTAAGGTGCCCGGTGTGCTTCCTCACAGCCCTGCTCAGCGTGGCTTCATGCACTGGGGGTTTTGCTAGTGCAGTGCAGGATCGCACCCGCTGGGTGTGGCCTCCAGCAGTAAGCTATTTTTCATCTAGCTCATCTCTGCTTCCCACGTTCTTTTCAGACTGGATGGAGTATGGAAGACTTTTGCTGTCTGAATAATCTAAGAAGCTTTTGCTGGATCCTAGGTTGGGCAGTTAGGCTTACCCAGGGCACACGAAATGTCTACTTCATTGTTTCACATGCAGTTCTGTTTTGCTGAAAGTACCAACACTTGGTAATTATAGGTGTCTATGATGTCACTGTGTTGATAGAGGTGGGATAGTAAAAATGGTGGTGGCATTTGTTCTTAACCATTATACACAAAGAAAAATAGATACCTTTCTGTAAAATTTAAAAATTAATGTATTTACATAGGTGTTTTGTCTACATTTATGTCTGCACCACATGTGTGCTCAGTGCTGTGGAGCCCCGAAGAGACAATAGTATCCCCTGGAACTGGAGTTACAGACAGGTGTGAGCTGCCAGTGCTCTTAACTGCTCAGCCAATATTAGATAAAAAATTAAATTTCTTAGGTTTACTCTTTATGTGTCTTGTGGGTGATTGTTTTTCTTACAGATTGAGATTTTTAAAAGATTATTTTAATTATATGTATATATGTGTGTTTGTATGTGAGTTAGTGCATGTGAGCGCGGTTGCCTGTGGAGGTCATAGGCATCACATCGTGGAGCTAGAGTTGCGGTTGTGGGTCTCCCAGCATTGGTCCTGGGTTCCCCACAGGAGCAGTATGTACTCTTAACTGCTGAGCCATGTCTTTAGCCCCTGAGGTTGAGATGCATCCCAGAGATGCTTCTAGAGTTTGAACTACATGTAAGTTAAGCTGGGTATGTAGGACACATCCTAGTACTCAAGAGGAAAAGACAGAAGCAGGTGGATCTTTGTGAGTTCAAAACTTGGTGTGCACAGCAGGTTCTAGACTATCTAGGACTATGTAGTGAGACCCTGCCTTCCACAAAAGGGAGGAGGATTAGCCAGGTGTACATGCCTTTAATTTCAGCAGAGCTCTATGAGTTTGAGGCCAGACTAGTCTACATAGTGACTTCCAAGCCAGCCAGGGCTGTATCATAAGACCCTATCTAAAAAAAAAAAAAAAAGGAGAGTGGGCTAGGCTGGGCTAGTGCTGCCTTGGAAGAGGCCAGAGTTGTTTTCTAGCACCCATGCCAGGTGGCTTATAGCTTCTGTAACTCCAGTTCCAGGGACTCAGATGCCCTCATCTGGCCTTTGACTCAAGTGTACATATTCACATATAGATACACATATACACATGTTTTCCCTCAGAACAAACAAACTCCAAAATGTGTAATGAAGAGCTCTGTTACACTAAGAACATTAAGAGAAAATGTGACCTGAAATATGAAACTTCATTGGCCAGTAAGATGCTCAGCAGGTAGAAGGTGCCTGCTGCTGAGCCTGAGGGCTGCAATTCATTCCTTGGGACTGACAAGGAGAAAGACAACTCCTGTAGGTTGATTTCTGAGCTCCTTACGTGTGCCATGGCATGCATACCCATATATGCACTAAATAAATAAAAATGTAATAAAGAAACACATGTAAAACATGCAGCCTTTATTATGCTGCAGATCTAGAAGTGAATAGTGTGTAATATAAGTTGATTTAGTGAAACAAGCTTGTGATACTTGATATTAACATTTAGTTCGAAGATGTCATTGTTATTTTTAGGAAGTTTTTCTGGTTTCTTCTAAACATACTAATCACACATTTAAAAAAGCTTTTAGGTACAAAACTCAAAAGTGTCTCACTGTGTCGATGCTTTTGCAGTTGGAGAGGCAGCTACATGAAGATGAAGAGTTTGCTCGAACATTAGCCATGTTGGATGAAGAGCCCAAGGCCAAAAAGGTAGCATTGTGGTGTTATGATGCTGGATTGCTTGTGTAGATGCATGCATGCATGCGTGCACATGCATCTGAATGTGTGCGTACGTATAGATGTAGGTGTCAGGTCTTGTTCTCCACCTTAGTTAAACTTGGAGCTTCCATTTTCTTCTAGGTTGACTGGCTGGGGAGTGAGCCTCCGGGGTCCTCTTGTCTCTGTCCTTCCCAGCATTGCAGTTATGTAGAAACGCACTGCCGTGCCTGGCTTTCCTTTGGGCCCTGGAAGTCAGAACTCAGGGTCTCCATGAGAGTGCAGTACTTGGGGTGACTGCCTATTGAGTCATCCCACTAACTAAATTGTTTCATCGTGTGTGTGTGTGTGTGTGTGTGTGTGTGTGTGTGTAAATTCATCTACAAAGTTATTCTTTCTAAAAGATTAAGAAATAAAGCAGAACTTGCCCCACAAAACACAGTGGGTTTGCCTTATTTCTTATCAGCAAGGAGTTATGTATTAGTTGAGAGTAGTGAGGAAGCAGAGTGCAGGCCTGGTAGCTGAAGGCCTCTTCTCAGGAGCCACTCCTACTGCTGCACTTTATTTTCCTGAGAAAGGGCCCTTTATCTTTTTGTCTTTGGAAGCAGCCTTTGCTGTGTTGCTTTGGGTGGCCTGGTACCATGTAGTCTGATGGTTTTAAACTTGGCAATCCTCCTGGCTCAGCCGGCAGCTGCCAGTGCTAAGATTAGGATGTCAGTTGCCACTTCTTTTCTATTCTCCTACAGGGCTTTAATTTGTTTTCACTTAAAAAAGTAATTTTTGTTTCTATTTTGTATTCAGCTGTATAATATGATATTAAAAGGTTGGGAATTGAGATTAAAAAGAAACACTAAATAAGGTTTCTATTTCCAGTTTATTCCAGTTTAGGAGACTGGGATGGAACTAGACGTTTTGTTAAAAATACTGTAATCTTTAATCTGCTTCCTTATCAGTAAAATGAAATAATAAAACATTTCCTTTAGTGTGGTAGTTATTATGAATAAATGAATGGCAGTTTTTTTGTAGTGTCTTGCTGATTTGGAAGGTGACCCTTAAGCTTAAATTTTTAATCTGTTTTAACAGCAGATTTTGTGGTAATAGTTTTCCTGTTATTTAATGCTTCTGACACTTTTTAAACTTGTTTAGGCCCAAAAGGACACTGAAGAGGGAGCACCATTTTCACCTGTCCAAGCTGATTTAAGCAAAGCAGAAAACCACAGAACCCCTAATAAAGGTAATGCTAGCAGAGGAATATAAGAGAGCACTTACGCATCTCTATAGAAGAGAATACATGGTAACTGCTTCAACATTCTTTTCACTGATTGTTTGATGGACATTGTTTGATGGACATTTCAGAGAACCGTTAGAGCATACTCCATTAGATAAAGAGGCTGCTAGGCTCATGATGTAGTTATGCTTCAAGACTTTGTCAGAAGTTGGATCATGTCACAGTGAGAACTGCAGGGTGTGTCTGACCTTTTGATGTCAGCAGCATGGCGCACTGTGGAGAGCCTCACTGCTGCTGTCCAGCATCTCGAGGGCGCTCAGTCCATGACTGTAGAGATGGCGCACTGAGTTAGTCACCATCCTGGAGAATCAAACCCCAGAGTTAGCCATGTTTCTCTGCTGAATACGTTTCTTCTGCACCATTATAAAGTTGGACAGTCCTAAGTCAAGCATCACCTTCATTTTGAAAGCTACATACTAGCTGGTAGGTAACGTCCTTCACTCAGTGTCAGGAGGAGTGTAATTAGGGCACGCTTGACGCGCTAATTTCTGATATTGTAGTATGTGGATTTTGGTGTGTGAAGATAAAGAAGCAAATGCCTTGAGCCTTTCATGTGAGAGGTGGTGTCACAGGGTTGGCCTCTTGATTGTCAGGCCATCTGAAGTCTGATTTGAACCATCTGCTGATACAGTCACCCTTGCCTTTTCCTCCTCTTCCTCCTCCGCCTCCTCTTCCTCTTCTTCCTTCTCCTCCTTCTAAAAAAATTATTTATTATTATGTATACAGTGCTCTGTCTACAAATACACCCGCAGACCAGAAGAGGGCACCAGATCACCTTATAGATGGCTGTGAGCCACCATGTGGTTGCTGGGAATTGAACTCAGGACCTCTGGAAGAGCAGTCAGTGCTCTTAACCTCTGAGCCATCTCTCCAGCCCCCTTGCCTTTTCTTACTCTTTTCTTTTTACTCTACAATACTGGGGATTAAACCTAAGGCCTTGCACATGCTACTCAAGTGCTCTGTTCCCAAGCTATATCCTCAGCCTTCCTTTTACTTTTAAAAAATATTTTAACTTACTAAATTTTATTTTACGTGCCTTGGTGTGGGGGTGTCAGATCCCTGGAACTAGAGTGACAGACAGTTGTGAGCTGCCGTGTGGGTGCTGGGAACTGAACCCAGGCTGGCCTTGAATCACTCTGTACCTCAGCCTTAAAGCTTTAGGTTTCCTGTCTTTACCTTCTGAGTAGCTGAGATACAGACCTGTGGCCCGGATGCCCCCTCCTTATCTGTGAAAGATTGGTTTCATAACCTATGTGGGTCTCTGTGTCTGTGGGGACTCAAGCTCTTCATGTAAAAAGTATAGAATTTGCATATTAATTTACATACAGCTTGGCTTCCAGTTTACTTTAAACCATCATTAGATTGTTTTCATACAATGTAATACTATGTAAAGAGTTATTTATGCTATGTTGTTTAGTGAATAGGGATCAGGATAAAATGTACATGGCTTGTATATACACAGAGTGTTTTCTGTTCATGCCTGGCTGACTCCATGATATAGGACCTGTAGGTCTGGGTCACTAATAGATGATCTGTTATAGGAGAGGCAAATCTGTTTATGTGGGACCTTTTACCCTTGGCTTTCAGGATTTGGGGCTTTCCCGCTGCTTTATAAAAAATTCTGTGCAACATATTCCAGTCAGTAAGTTTTATGTCTATAAATTTTATAGCACACCCATGGAATCAAATCTGTCTTTTTACCCTGTTTGGGATTGAGCTCAGGCTGCGTTGGTGGAGAAGTGCTGTACTATTGAGCTACATCCGTATCTTTCAGCTTTTATAATAACATATTAAATGGATAGTATATATATAAAATGACAGCTCTCTTAGTTTGAACTGGTTATAAGAAGTATTATGTGAATATTTAAGTTTAAAAAATAAGTATGCTATGTAAGCTAAAGCAGTAAGTTTTCTGAAATCCTGTGAGACTAAAACCATACTGTTGAAAGATGAAGAATGAAAATGTTGATGTTGGCCAAGTGGTGGTGCACGCCTTTAATTCCAGCACTCAAGAGACAGAGGTAGGCGGATCTCTTGAGTTTGAGGACAGCCTGGTCTACAAAGTGAGTCCAGGACAGCCAGGGATACACAGAGAAACCTGTTTTGGGGGAAAAAATGTTGGTGCTGGACATCATATTACACAAATAGCAATCATACGTTTTTCTTTGTAAAAGCAGAACATTTCTCAAATGAGAGAAAGACCTATACTCCTGCTAAGCACAGCAAGGGTGGGCGCCCAGAAGACACTGCGCAGCCCTGCAGGTCGCCTGCTCCCCACAGGGAAGCCTCTGCCTCCCCCAAGGTCAGTTCCAAGCTGGCGCTTATGAAAGCAAAGGAAGAAAGTTCCTACAAAGAAGCAGAGCTGCTAGCTGCAAAAAGAAAAGAGAACGCCATTGACCTCAAAGGAGAGAAGAAAACTCCTAAGAAAACCACAAGTTCTCCAACCAAAAGGGAGGTAGGAACTTTGTGAAAAGTATGTGTTTTGGGAACATATATTTGTTCAAATTTGATTGTTTTCAACTTCCTATGTTCTTTTAAAAAATATATAACTTGAAGCTGGGGGTATAGCTCAGTTGGTAGGGTGCTTGCCTAATATACTTGAGTTCCTGTTTGATCCCCAGAAGATATTATCTCATTTAAATATCTTAAAGAATGTTCGTTATTAATGTGAAATGAGCCAATATGTATTGCTCTTGTATATGAGAAACTGCTCATATTTATTTATTACATTCCATAATCTTTACAATAACCTGTGAGACATTTACTTATATTATTGTAAAGATGAAGAAACAGGGAGCTGGGTGTAGTTGTGCATGCCTGTAATCCCAGCACTCAGGAAGCGAATGTTTGTGAGTTCGAGGCCAGCCTGCTCTATGAAGTTAGTCCAGGACAGCCAGGGCTACACGGAGAAATCCTGTCTCGAAAAACAAAAAGCAAACAACAACAAAAAAGATGATGAAACAGGCTGAAAGAGTTTAAGTAGCGTCTCCAAGATTACTTACCTGTGATCCTCAGAAGCACAAAAAGAATTTTCTTTGTTTTCAGATGTATTTAAGAGGATAGTGATCTTTCTGAATCTCCGGTTGGGAAGCGCTTTAGATTTACAGAGAAACCATCATTTCTTTATGCCTCTTAGGCACTTAGCATTAAAGGCAGAGCTAGTCTTGAGCTCTCTGAAGACAGTGTAGCAGTGTGAGCATGGAGGCTTCAAGCAGTCTAGAGCCAGTTTAAATCAGAGCCCTGCTGAAGAGCTGTGTGGTCTCATCTGCTCACGTCTCCATGTGATGTAGAAAAGATAGGATTATGTATTTGGCACCAGTGAGATGGCTCAGCTGAGGTCACGGTGCTCTAGCTAAGTTCTATTCCTGGGACCTACCTGGTGGAAGGAGAGAAATGGCTCCTAACAGTTTTTCTCTGACCTCCACACATGCTGTGGCATGTATGGGTGCACGCGCGCGCGCGCGCGCACACACACACACACACACACACACACACACACAGAGTAAATGTAATAAAAAAAATGTGTTGAATGGTTAATATATAAAACCATTTACAGTAGTGCCTGGGATGGAATAAGTGTTAGACATGTTTTAGCTATTTTTATAATTTATAATTGGTATTTTTATTTGCTCTGAACTTCTTTTTTGTTTTTGTTTTAATTTTCAAAGACAAAAAAGTAAAACGATACTTTTCAAAAGTGTCCCCCTCTACTGAGTGAGCCCAGTAACTTGAGAGACTGAGCCAGGGGAATCTCAAAGTTAAGGTCTGTTTGAGGCCCTCAGAACTTCAAAAATAATTTCTTTGTCTTCTGATATTTAAGAAGATAATGTTCTTTTTGAGCCTGTAGTTTGGAATCACTTTGGATTTACAAAGAAAAACCACTATTCCTTCATGCCTCTTAGGCACTTAGCATTAAAGGCTGAATAGTATCTATTTTAACTGCTCATTACCATTTTGTGTGTATATGCGCGTGTGTGTACACAGAACCATGAAATGGTGATGATTTTGTGTGTATGTGCATGTCTGTGTACACAGAACCATGAAATGGTGATGATTGTGAAATGCTTTTGTTAGTGGGAAATGCTCCTAAATATGCTGAATTATCAGTTAACATTTTGGCCCCAGATTTTTCCTCACTAAATATCTGGTGGAGTTTTTTTCTTTAGTTGCACTAAGTATGTGGAGCATTTACTGAGGGTGACAATTTTAGGTGAAGGAGGAAATGAAAGTTTAAAAAGTGATTTGTTATTTTTATTGTGTTTTTAAAATTTGGACTAGAAATAACTCAGAACCTGTGCTCAAGTAGTGTGGAGGGAACACCAGAATTTAGTAAATTCAACTGATCTTAGTCAAATAATTCTGACATAGTAAATCAGTATGTTTCAGGTATTTTATAGCCAGGTGTGCCTACCTGTACTTGGAGGCTGAGGAAGAAAGGTTGATAGTTCAGGCCAGTTTCTGCTACGTAGTGAGACCTTGTTGCAGAATAAAGGAGGAGTCAGGCAGGTGTGTGGACACTCACAGTGGTTTATTTCAGACTTTTACAAATAGACTTACTATTACAAATAGATAGCATTCCCAGTTGGTGTATGGGACTGTCTTTTGAAGCTTATTGAAAATAATGGCTTCCCAGGGCAGGTGGTCTAGGCAGCTATAATTTGATAAGCCCCTCTGTAATTTGAATGGACCTTTGAATGAGTGGGAGCCATTGTAAAATAGAATTAGGGCCAGAAATGATGGTGTATGCTATTAACCTCAGCTCTTAGGAGACAGATATAGGTAGATCTCTGAGTTCAAGACCAGCCTGGCCTACGTGAGTTCCAGGCCAGCCAGGGCTACACAATGAGTTCCTATCTCAGTCGTCACCACCACCACCACCACCACCACCACCACCGCCACCACCACCACCACCACCACCACGGATTCTAGGATCAGCTGCAGTAGTTTTAAGTCATAACCAGCTTTGGTTATATTATTTATTTATACAAAATAGTATTTTGTCTACTTCAGGAGATTTGAAATTACTCGTAAGTTAAATATAAAATCAGAAGTGGAAAAAAATAATGACACAGTGTTACAATTTTAAAAGTTATCTAAGAGGCTCCTCCCCAAAATATATATCCTAGACACACCCAATATCTCTGAATCAGAAACCTGGAAGTGAATAGTATGTGTGTGTATATATAAAAATTATATATAATTCTTTATAGATACATTTTAATTTTACATGACTCCCTTTTCTTTCCCTCTGCCCAAAGTCTGTAAGTCCAGAAGATTCTGAAAAGAAGCGCACTAATTATCAAGCGTATCGAAGCTACTTAAATCGAGAAGGTCCCAAAGCGCTGGGCTCCAAAGAAATACCCAAGGTAAGAGTCAAGAGGCGCGTGCTGCTCTGTAAGGGCTCCGGCTCATGGTCCAGGTGTGCGCTCACTGCCACGTCAGCAAAGAGCTAGTGAGCCAGCACTAACAGAAAAGTCTCAGCTGCCATTTTATGAGTTAGAAGTTTTTATTCACATTGTGACTCTCTGATGGACACTTAGACAGTTTCCTTTCAATACTCAGTAGTTTGAGAAGGGATGCACTTTCCATGCGCTGGCGGGAAGTCCACTGTCCTGCCTCTGTGGCCCTGACAGCTTAAGGAGAAGCATGGTAAGTGTATTATAGTTGATAGCTGTGCTGTGTGCCATGAGAAGAAAGTCCAAGGTGCTGTTAGAGAGTGTACGGAGAAATGTGGATGGTCTTGGGTGAATCATTTAGATCAGAGATTCTCAACCTTTCTAATGCTGTGACCTTTATAAAGTTCCTCATGTTGTGGTGACCCCAACCATAACTTTATTTTTGTTGGTACCTCATAGCTGTACTGTTAGGAACGGTAATGTAATATCTGATATGTGGGATGCCTTGTATACCACCCTTGTGAAAGGGTCATTCAAACCCCCAAGGAGTCAAGAAGACTCACAGGTTGATAACTGCTGATGTGTATAATAATATTGAAATGGGGGTTTGAAGAACGAAGAAGCGTCATTGGGTGTGACGCGGTCATGATGACATGGAAATGTGGTCACTATCAGAATGTGTAACCTGTTTGAGAGAACAAGAAATTTGCAAGGGATATTTAAGGAACTAAAGGAAAAGTAATGTAGTTGGTACAAAGCGACCGCGGAGTGAGGATGGCTGAAGAAGTAGATAGAGTATAGCTAGTAGGACCTGGAGCCTGGACTTTCATCTAAAAGGAGGTGTTTGTTTGTTTGTTTGCTCTTGCTGTTATTGTTTAGATTTTATCTTAACTTTATGTGTCTGGGTGTCTGCTGGCATATATGTTTGTGTACTACATGCATACATGCCTGGTGCCCTCAGAGGTCAGAAGAGGGGGTCAGATCCCCTGGAACTGGAGTCTTAGATGGCTGCGAGCCATTATGTGAGTGCTAGGTGTTGGGCTAGGGTTCCCTGCAAGAATCTAAGATAAATAAATAAACAACTTATTTCAGGAGAGTGTATTGTCTATAGGTTTGTGTGTTCACCATGTACACGCCTAGTGTCCTCCGAGGCCAGAAGATCTTCTGGAACTAGAGTTGTTGACAGTGGGTCTTGGGAACTGAACCCAGGTTCTCTGGAAGGGCACCTGACCACTGAGCGTGAGTTCTAAGTGTCACTCTGGGTGACAGCAGATTGTGGTGGCTGTGGCAGGAAAACATACTGGTGATCACTTAGGAGGAGTGGCGAGAGGTGCTGTAAGGAGTGACTGTGTGTGTGTGTGTGCGCGCGCGCGTGTGTGTGTGCGTGTGTGTGAAGATTTATTTTTATTTTATATTTATGGGAGTTTTGCCTGCATGTATGTGCACCATTTGCTTGCAGTGCCTGCAGATGTCAGAAGGATTGATGGTCTGGAACTGAAGTGACAGGTGGTTGTGATCCACCCTGTGGGTGCTGAGAATCCGAGTGAGGTCCTCTAGAAGAGCAGCCAGTGCTCTTAACCACTCAGCCACCTCTCCAGCCCCAAGTTACATGGTTTTCTAAATGAAACAGGATGAACGTGTAGAAAACTTGACGATAATTGGATGTGAGAGGGTGGTTGAGTGGGTACAGGAATGGTCTGGTGATGCCACAAACAACTGGGTAAATGGAGCCAGAACCATCTTGCAAAGATGATGATGAATTTGTTGCTGGCCATATTGTGATTTAGATGTAGGTGAGGCCTCTGTGTGGAGATGCTCAGTAGACACGTGGCTGTGGAAATGGAGTAGAAGGTGTGACTGCTGCGGACTTAGGCAGTGTATACTTAATATAGAAGGAGAGCTGCCACTAAGCCCGGCCGCCTGAGGAGAGGCCTTATGCTGTGATACCCTCTGTATGAAGTGGAGGGTGAAAATCTCAATGGGACTGACAAGTAGCAGGCACAAATTCAAGAAAGTCTATATGTGGGGCATCAGAGAAGTGCAGGTGAGAAAGGGGATTCTTAAGATGACTTAAGGTCTGTCATGTTGTGAAAGTTTGAATAAAGAGAAGAGTCAGAATTGTCCATTGCCTGTAGTAGCACGAGTAATGGTCATCTGTGATGACCTCAGCAAGAACTCTGAGTAGAACAGTGGGGACGGCTGATGTAGTGGCTTGAGGGAGGACGACTGCTTCTGACTATTTTGCTGGCTTTTGGGACCCCTTTCCTCATACTGGACTGCCTTATCCAGCCTCGATAAGAGAGAGGGTGCCTAGTTAACTGTAGCTTGCTGTGCCTTGTTTGGTTGATGTCTGTGGGAGGGCTGCTGTTTTCTGAGGAGAAATGGAGGAGTGGATGCAGGGAAGAGCAGAGGAGAGGTGGTAGGAGGGACTGGGAGGGCAGAAGGGAGGAGAAACTGCAGTTGGGATGTACAATTAGTAATAATGATATAATAATAATAATAATAATAATAATAATAATAATAATGGTGATGATGATGATGTATGAGATGACAAATGGAGACAAGTTTGGTTGACAGCTAGAAATAGAGAGTGGGGCTTAAGGGCAGAGGTGAACTTCTGAGGCAGGAGATACTTGAGGTATGCTTTTGATGATGGGATAGATCGTCCCCAAAGGGAAGGGCTGAAGATGCTCTAGGAAGAGAAGGATAATCAATCAGCTATACTGTGAGACTTGTGAGAAGGGAGGAGATAAGCTCGATAGACATTAAATTTAGTTTTTGTTGTGCTTGGTGTCCATGGCTACGTAAGTCCCCTGATGAGGAAAGGGTTGATAGCTGGCGGGGAGGGATGGGGGCTGGAGGAAGAGGCCAGCCTTGCCCCCGGCAAGCACTGTTAACACTGAGGGCTACACAAAGCACCTGTTTGAGGGGACTGCTGTGTTTGTGCCAGCATGGCTGTGAGGGAGGGGATGCTGAAGAGCGTAGGCTGCTGGTTTCCTGGAGTCAGAGCTGGGTAAGGGGCTGCTGAGGCTGAGGTTGGGTCAGTAAAATGATGCTGTGAGCTCCAGAGGGAGAGCACTCAGCAGACAGGTTGGGCTTTGAGATGGAGGAGCTTCCTGCTGTGGAGTTTTCCCTGAGTGGTTTGGAGTCTGTTGAAGACTTAATACTTTATTTCACTCCTGGAAATAAACTAGTGGGGGAGAGGGGACTGAAGAAACGCTCTAGCCTTTCCCTCCTCTTTCTGAGCAGATAATAACTATTCTTTCCTTCCGTTTCTCTTCCCAGAGACACTCTTTAAGTGGAGGGGACTAGGCTTAGGCTGGAGCTTTGTGCCTTTTAGCTTCTTTTTAATACTTTTTCATTTTTACCAACCCAGCTCTATTCAGAGTAATCAGAAGCATGGCACATCCTGTATAATAACCATTTTGCTTGGCTATATAATTTAGCTGATCTGTTATAAAAATGAAAAAAAACCCTAATAACCATATAGAGCTTCAGTTCGGACTCATGAAGAGAGAAGCTGGTGTGCTCTTAGATCACTAACTCCCTTTGCAGTGGGGTGGGTGGTGCCCTCCTGCCTTTCTGTCCTAGCCGTTTCTCAGCCTGCTCTCCGTGGGGTGGTCCACAGAGGGGGTGGTGCGGGCTCAGACTTGCTAAGCTTCCCAGAGCCCAAGTGGGCCTTGAGCAACAGCGGGAGTTTCAGTGGGCAGATTTCATTTGATTGTTTACTTAAAGTTATGAACGCTAATCATTGATTTACATAAGAAAGTGGAGAATAGCACAAGTGGGTAATTTTAATTTTGCTAACAATATGTTTCTTCTTGGTCATTTTATATCTGTTAAGTGTTAGCTATGTAGGAATCAACCAGGATTTACTTCGCGGTTCTGCTGTTATTTCCTAGCCAGGTTTCATGCTGGGGTTATTGATGCTGTTGACTGAGAAAAGTCGGCTTGTTACAGCTTGGCTGCCAAATGTTCTTTGGAAAGCTGCTGTGTAGTTTCTTCTCTGCCTGAACATTTTGCTTTTGTAGGGAGCTGACAATTGCTTGGAAGGCCTGACATTTGTGATCACAGGCGTGCTGGAGTCCATTGAGCGTGAAGAAGCCAAGTCTCTAATTGAACGTTATGGGGGGAAAGTCACAGGAAACGTGAGCAAGAAAACCAACTACCTTGTCATGGGCCGGGACAGTGGACAGTCCAAGAGTGACAAGGTGGGTCCTGCTGGCTCTTCTCACAGAGGTGCCTGCTGCCAAGGCATGCGCATTGTGGCTGCTAGATGTAATACACCTGGCCTCATTGTAGTGAACAAAGAAAAGGAGAAAGCCTTCGCCATGCAGATTTGTCTTCTCTCTACACCATGTACAGTGCTGTTGGCCTGGACTACAGGATTTTGGGTTTTGGTTTTTTGAAACAGGGTTTCTCTGTGTAGCCTTGGCTGCCCTGGACTTACTTTGTAGACCAGGCTAGCCTTGAACTCACAATGATCCACTTGCCTCTGCCTCCCGAGCGCTAGGATTAAAGGCATGCGCCACCACTGCCTGGCTGGATTTTGTGTTTTATTTTTATTAATTGGAAGCATAGTTGCTGCTTACTTCATTCTTTGTATATTCTACTTTAAAACTTAAAAAAAAAAAAATTTTTTTTTTTAACATAGAAATTTTGTTTTTTAGTTCCAAGTTTTCTGATATATCCACTATGGATCCCGTCTTAATTTTTCATTATTGGGAGCTGTGTGAGGAAGAAGCAGAGGTCTGTGGGGAAGAGCATGCCTCATTAACTCTTTTCCTTGCCCTAAACAGAATTCCAGAGGCAGTAGTCACTGGGAGGTTCCAGCCGCTCAGGAACTTAGCCCAGAGCCCAGTCACCACTTCCCTCAGCCTTATGGGCATCAAACATGTCGCCTTGAGCTTGGGAGACAGCTGCCTTCCGGGCAGGAAAAAGAGAGCAGTGGTGATGATCACTGTAGCTGGGACTGGTTTTACAGGCTTTGTCCCAGCAACACTCTAGAATGCCACCTCATTGGTTGAGAAGAAAGGGGCTTCCGATTGGGTGGGCTTGCTGCAAGGCAGGAGGTGGACATACTGGAGTCCTGCTAGCAGGAAGGTAGTGGGAGATGACTCCCAACAGGAGTCAAACAGAGGGGGACATGGGGCTGGCTGGAGTTCGGTCCTCCTGGCTTTGTTCCTTCTAGGGGAGCAAAGGCAAAAAACCAGCACAACACTAGTCCTGCCGTACCACACTACTGTGCACTCACCACTTGCCCTGGTTAGTTTCACGTCAATTTAAACCTAGAGTCATTTTGGAAAAGGGAACCTCAGTTGAGAAATGCCCCCACTAGATAAACCTGTGGTACATTTTCTTGATTGATGATCGATGTAACCCCTGAGCTGTTGGTCCTGGGTCCTATAAGAAATGAGCAAGCTATGAGAGGCAAGCCAGTAAGCAGCACTCCTCCATGGCCTCTTCATCAGTTCCTGCCTCAAGGTTCCTGCCCTATTTGAGTTTTTGTCCTTCTCCCTTTCCTCAGTGATGGACTGTGCTGTGAAGCTTTAAACCAGCTCCCTAAGTTGCTTCTGGTTATGAGTTTTCTTACAGCAAAGGAACTGTGTAACATCCATCCATCCATCCATCCATCCATATCGGTGCTGGACATTGAACCCAAGCCCCCTTGTCTATGCCAGAAAGGTTTCTTGAGATAGAAAGGATCTTGCATATTGCTTACGCTGGTCTTGTCTTGTTTTTCTGAGACACACTACCACACCCGGCTGCTCACGCTGGTCTTAAGCTCTTCATCCTCTTCCCTCCGTCTCCTGAGAACTGGTAATACAGGAATGTAGTGCCGAGACGAACCTCTTTCTTTCTCCTTCCTATCTATATTATTTGACAAGTTTTTGTTTCAAAGTCTGTATTCCCGTTTTTAAATCATTTTCTGTGGGTGTGTTTGAATGTGCGTGCATCTGTGTCTCGTGCCTGTGCCTGTGCTCATGCGTGTGCGCATGTGCGGTGGCCAGGGAAGGATGTGAGCTCTCTTCTTCTGTTACTCTCCACCTCCTTAGTCCTTTGAGATCGTCTTACCTGGGGCGAGGTGGGCGTCCAGAAAGCCAGCTCTGTATCCACCTTGCACAGAGCTGCCACACCCAGGTTTTTATATAGGTACTGCAGATTTTTATATAGGTACTGCAGATTTTTATATAGGTACTGCAGATTTGGACTCAGGTCCTTTTGCTTGTCCACCCAGCACATGTAGCCACTGTCCTGTTTTTCTTCTTTTTTTTAATGGTAATTTTTAAAAATTAAAACTATATGTAAAGAATTTGCAAATACACACTATGTAGTGACATTATGCAGACTCTATACATCTCAGAGGAACTCGTCTAAGTTGGAATAGCCATTCAGAAGCTGTAGGGCTTCATATTGGACTTTGTACTTTCACTATCAGTTACATATTTAATGTATCCCCCCCACATGCACATGTTAGACCAAACAAACAGAAAAACTGAAAAATCAACAGCAGAGCTAAAATTAGGAAAACAATTAGCTTTATAACCTTTTTCATGATTCATATACCCATTATTGGATTTCATCCTTAATGGCAACTTTCTGGTGTTTTTGTTTTTAATTCCAGTGTTGGAGCTTAGCAGGTAAAAATACTTGTTGCTCTTGAAGAGGCCCTGGGGTCAGTTCCCAGCGCCCACATGGCCGCTCAGCACTGTTCATAGTCTGGTTCCAGGTGACCTGAAGTCCTCTGTAGACTCATGGGGTACCAGGTGCACTCACGGTATAGACACACACATGAACAAGTCACATGTAAAATAAAATAAACCTCAATAATAGTAAAGTCCAGTGTTACTTAGTTTATAGTGTGTTTCTTTATCTACCAGTGGCCTTAGAATGATTTTTCTTCTACAGAAAGAAGTAGCTTGGATGCAGTTCTGATGATTTATATTTTAATCAACAGGCAGCAGCTCTGGGAACAAAAATCCTTGATGAAGATGGCCTATTGGATCTGATTCGAACTATGCCAGGCAAGAAATCCAAGTACGAGATAGCGGCTGAAGCTGAGGTATGCGCAAGACAACCTGCTGTTCTGAAGTTGGTATAGAGAGCCTCCTGCTGGCCACAGTGAATTCAGCTTATTCCCTTCTGACCTGGAAGACTGTCTGTAGTATTTCTTTGTTTTTCCAGAGGAGGGTAGGGGGGATGTCTTAGTTAGGGTTTCATTGCTGTGAAGAGACACCATGAGAACAGCAGCTCTTATAAAGGAAAACATGTTTTAAAAAATGCGGACATTGGATTGCTTTCCATGTAAGGTAGGTTAAAGTACATAAGTGTAGGTTCATTGGAAACAGCTCTTGGCTGCCATGCAAGGGGCAAGAGAGAGAAAAAGCAAGACCAACAAAATATCCAAATTATATGAAGGGGAGGGAAAAGCTCCGTCCTGGAAAGTTCACGGTAAGGGCAGGGTATGTCAGCCATGTCCTGCAGCAGATAGGGACCGAGGAGTGCTGGGAGAACCTGGAGCTGTTGTCGCGGGTCTGGAGCACACCAGCCTTTTGCAGATGGATAAGGGATAAAGTAATCAATGTCTTTGATTGCTTCCTGCTGACAGTGGGGCGATGATAGGGGTTAAAAGGCTGAGATGTTGGCCAGGTCTGGGAAGAGCAGGCTGTTATTTGTTGTCCGGGGTCTGAGAACACTGCAGCGAGGAGGGCAGTGCAGGTCCAGCTGACATGACCTGTGAGGTTGGACTGGAGCACTGTGGGCACTGCTTTGTCAATGTCCTGGATGTAGGAAATCTGGCAGGATCCTGGAACATGTATGTGGGCAGGAGACAACGTTAGCAGCTTCCTGAGAACATTGCTTCTGGGGTACATTTGGAAGTTTTGGGAGAGTGAGTGGACAGAAGTTTGGGGTGAAGAAGAGCAAAGGCTTGAACATCGGGAGCTTCCTTCCGTTTTACTTGATTGCTGGCAGTAATTAAAGGTCCCATGTTGGATCTGTCCAAGTTTGTTTATAGAGGTGTGTAAGCTTAGCAGCCTTTAATGTGTGTGTAGAAAAGACTTCTCTAGAAGAAAGTCTTAAGGGAAGCCTGAAGGGACAGTGAATGGGCTGTTCCCATGGGGAGAGAAGTCAGTGACCTCTCAAGGAGTCCCCTGAGCAAGGCTTAGCTCGACGACATTGGTACGATCTGTTCCAGCAGCTTGCCAGCTGCTGCTCAGAGACCAAGGGCATGGGCTTTGAGGGTCTTGAGGGTCTTGAGGGGAGGGAGACAGAACCGTGCTGGCAGGGGGAGGTCTCACCCGTGGGAGAAGGTCCTAGATGAAGGGTTTGGATGTAGGTGGGCAAGAATGGCAGGAAGCATTTACACCAACCAGAAGGGAAGACTCAGCAGTAAGCTGGTGTTGGGTGCAGACAGGTGTCAGTTGGGTAGTTAGGGAGGGGAGTCCCAAAACCAGAGAAAGAGGGAGGAGCCCTACTCTCTGAGATAGGCAGTAGGTGGGAAACTTAGGCTGTTGACTGGCAGTACTTATTACATTTGACCTGAGAGATGGATTTCCTGTAGCTTACAAGAGTCCTTTTACATTTGCAAAAGGAGATAAATTTTAGTACCATCATTGTTTGCAGTCTGCAGTGAACGCACATTGTGGGAAAAGGCAGTAGACATACACTTTTGTGTCATAGCATAGCAGAGGCTTGGGGAAAACCTTTGGGTTAAAAGCATGACTACTCTTTTTGAGGTGAGCTTAGGAAAGGCAGAAGCCTTACGGATCTCTCTGATGTCTGTGAAACACGGCAGGACAGAACCTCCTATAGAGCAGAGGAGCAGAAGGTCACGTGACCTTCATGTTCAGCATTAGTATGCATCATGAAAGATGTCTGTCCAGACGACTGGATGTCTATAATTCAAGTACAGTGAGAACATTGTAAGTCTATATTTAAAAGACAAACCAAAGGCAATTTAAAATCTTGAGCTTGGAAATATGATAGAGGAACACATTGTGGAATGTTTTACCATAGTTAGATGAATAAATCAGAGCCTTGTTGATCAGTGTCAAAGCTCTAGACAGTTTAATAATAACATAGCAACAGGAAGAAATAAGACATCTTTTTAACATTCTGACCTTCATAACTTGGCATTTACCAACCTTAAAACACCTTCTTAGATCTTCAAACATTAATAACTTGCATGTATCAACCTTAAAACACCTTCTTAGACCCTTGAACACTCAAACACATCTTCTTGGAAGCTTTAAGACATAGGTGAAGTTGCTGTGAGCAGTCACTGTCCTTTAGCTAAAAGAAAGGGAAAGGGTTGTGTCTGAGGCCTGGTTTTAAGTCTGGTAACAAGGTGGCTGCGTCAGTAGTGCCTGAGAGCTGCGGCTCTAGGAGTGAGGCTTAAGGCCTGGTCTCCCGTGAACGAAGAGGCCTGGGAAGGTCGCTGAAGCCTGTGTGTCTTTAACCTGAGGTCTGTGATAAGGCAAACCTAGTAGTAGTTTTAACTAGCTAATGAATTGACCAGCGAACTAACATGGCAGATTACTTTGGGTCTAGGAGCTAATTTTCTATTTTCTAGCTATCAAGCTAACACTAGCTTAGCTGTCAATGTGATCAGAGACCTGAGAAGGATAAATTGTGGCCTAAATGAGTCTATGTATTAATAAAAGACAGAGATGACCAGTCATACCCCGGTACTCGACAGTGTCCCAGTTGTCTCCTGTGGCAGCATGGCACCACGGGCAGAGACAGTCTGACCATCAGGCACAGAGGACGAGAGGCTGTTTCTGTGAAAGGAGGACATGGGAGAGGCTGATGTCAGCTTGTCTTCAGCAGTGTGACACAATTTTAAATTATCTGTATTATTAGTATGCCCAGCTAGCAATCAATTAAGACACTGACACTTGTTACATTTTAAAATAGCCGTAGTTAACCTGGGGCAGGGCAGACATTACTTCTCTAAACTACTTCCCATAGTGGGGCAGGTACCTGCCCCAATCCCATGCCATCTGCCTCTAATAATTTCTGTCAAGCCACCTCCATCCATAATCTCAAATACTTGCTAGTGTTCTTCATCTGGGCCAAATCCCACATCCACATCTGCCATGTGCTTCTCCTCCATATAACCCATGGCTGCCTTCCTCTCTTCTTTTCAGGTCTCTCTCCTTCTTCCTTGTGGCAGCCTCTCTTCTTCTCCCCAGAATTCCTCTCTCTTCCAAATCCCACCTATCTCCTTTGCCCTGCCTAGGTGGGATGGCATTTTATTAATCAAAAGGTGGGTCACAGAGACAGCAAGCAGTAATTAGCATCAAAATACATCAGCCCATCCCCCAACACTCCAGGTGTCCAGTTTTGTCAACATTTTAGGCTGGGCCCTAGCAATAGGGCCAAGTGTTGGGTGCAGTCTTGCCCAGTGGTCAGCATACTACAGTCTAGAGTTGAAGTCATCTGCCATTGTGCCCAAATCTTCTGAGACCCTGGGGAGCTATTGTTATGATCTGGAAATCTCTGGTTGGTTTGTTTGCTGTTTGTTTTTATTTTTTTAAAAAAGATTTATTTATTTGTTTGTTTGTTTATTATGTATACAGTGCTCTGCCTGCATGTACATCTGCAGGCCAGAGGAGGGCGTCAGATCACATCATAGATGGTTGTGAGCCACCATGTGGTTGCTGGGAATTGAACTCATGACCTCTGAAAGAGTGGTCAGTGCTCTTTCTTAACCACTGAGCCATCTCTCCAGCCCTGTTCTCGTTTTTGTTTTTTAATAATAAACTTACACATGTCAAATACCATATTCAGCAGATCTCTGACAAGCTTGAGGGTTAGTATATTTAAATTAAGCAATCTTGGTATCTAGGTATCTGCTATAAACTATACTTTGCAAACATAAAAATAGAATGTTATACTCTTATCCTATGTTTGACCTTGAAAATATGTCATGTTGGTTCTTAGCATGACCTAAAAATATTTTTAAAAGATTTATTTATTATGTATATAGTATCCTGCACGTACTCCTGCACACTGGAAGAGGGCACCAGATCTGACTATAGATGGTTGTGAGCCACCATGTAGATGCTGGGAATTGAACTCAGGACCTCTGGAAGAGCAGACAGTGCTTTTAACTGCTGAGCCATCTCTCCAGCCCCTTAAAATATATTCTTGAGTATGTTAAAGGATTTGATCATTTATAAGATCTTAATAATTAAAGACTAGGACTTTAGGTTTTATCCCTGTTAAGTTGAAGTCTTAAAAACCATAAACATAGCCCATAAACAGAGAACATAACAGTTCCCTGTATGATTAATAACACCATATTTAGAAAATAAGGCTAAAAATGTTTTAAAGCAGTGATTTTTAGGATTTGAGAATAAGAGTAGGGCATAACAATGAAGTCTTAAAATTGTAAATAAATGAATGTTCCCAGGACTCATATATTTTAATGTAGCAATATAGTAGAATGTTTTACCAAACCCATTGATCAGGAAGCCTGCAGGTACCCCCGTGGGAGAAACAGCATTCATCTTGTTAATGTGAATAGATCTTTATAACCTTGAAATAAGAAGCATTTTGAACAAGGGTACAATAAAATGTGACTCTTGTTTTTTTTAGTCTAAAAGGAGATAAACAGAATTAATTATGATTAAGAAGTTTTACACATTTTTTTTATGTCATATGGTCTCAACGAGTTTGAATTTATATTCTAAACATCATACCCAATAAGCTAATCATAAACCCTTAGATAATAGTTTAGAGTATAATGTTAATATTTATTTTAGTTTATTTTGGGAGTAGAAAAAGAAATCAGACAATTTTACTTTTGAAGAGTTGGAAAGTACAATCTTAGAGAAATAAGGCCAGGTATTTTAGCAGAGAGCGTGACGGATGTGGCTCCCTTAATCTGAGATTCGGCCAGCACTAACGGGGAGTGGGGCTGTAGGGGGTCCCAGCCATCCCTGAACAGTTCAAGGTGAAGTACCCCTAGCAGCTGTGGTGGCAGGTCTGGGTTGGTCCCCATAGACCCCGCCTGGGAAAGGAAGGGAGAGTGTGAGCCTTTGGTATCTGTGGGGAGGGCTAAGTGGTGAGTGAGCAGGCCATGTGGAAAGGAGAAAGCCTGAACCGTGGGGGTGATTTTTTTTTTTTAAGTATAATTTTAAATTTACCTTAGCAGAGAAGAGAATCACAGTCTGATGGCAGGGCTCAAGCTCTGCTGTGGCAGTGGCCAGGCAAAAGTGTTCCAAAGTAGCCTTGGCTCCAGCAGGAGGGGCATTGATGGCGGGGCATTTAAAAACAAAACAAACAAACAAACAAAAACCAAACCTCTGTGTGTAAGGACTGGTGGTGCACAGTGGTGTTATTAAAGCCATTCCCAGTCAGATGCGAGCTATAAGCAGCCTCCCTAGTGTGCCACTGAGGCAGGCATTTGCTTACCAATAATAAGCGATCCAGCGGATCCAGCAGCTCAGTAAGTAGTGCAGCACCTGGTTAGGCTAGTCTGAGTCAGAGGTAGGAGAGAGAGAGAGAGAGAGAGAGAGACAGAGTGAGAGACAGACAGACAGGGAGAGAGAGACACACAAACAGAGACAGAGACAGACAGACAGACACACACACACACACACACACACACACACACACATACACACACGCACACAGAGAGAGACAGAGTCAGAGAGAGAGACAGAGGGAGAAGAAGAGAATGAAAGAGGAACAAGAGAGGGAGAAAGAGGTTAGAGGGAGAGATGAGGTGGGTTTTCCCTTTTGTGTAATCCTGAGCAGGGGCACGCCTAGTGGCAGGCAGGTAATAACGTCACAGGTTGCTAGGCAGACTGGAGGCAGTATGCTAACAGGTATCCCACAACGCTGCCGTCTCCAACATCTTGGGGTTTCCAAGGCCATCCAAGTTTCAACTTCACAGCTTCGCACAACAGACCCCTAGGCCTCCGTGCAGGGTCACCTGTCATGTGCCTGGCCTCAGCAGCTTTCCTTAGTCATGGAGCGAGATTCTCCTTGACTGTAAAGGCAGACGGCGTGGCTAGAGATGCCTGGTTCTGCTGCTTGCTGGGGTTGGAACATGGCCTCTTCTTTCAATGACTTGTTCACCAGCTTTCTGTTTTCAGTGGTTTCCTTCACTGTCTAAGCTTGGCTGTCCTGGAACTTGCTCTGTAGCCGGGGATGACCTTGAACTCAGAGATCTGCGTGTCTTCTGAGTGCTGGGATTGAAGGCGCGTACCCCATGCCTGGACCTAAGCTGTTCTTTAGTTCTTTTTTCACAACGCAGAAGCTTAGCTGGGTGGGATCTGCCCTGAGGTCACCACTCCCTTTATTCCAGTTAGTATTTTCTTTTTTTTTTTTTTTTTTTTTTAAATTTTTTAATTTTATTTTTAAAGATTTATTTATAGTACTCTGCCTGCATGTACACCTGCAGGCCAGAAGAGGGCATCAGATTTCAATATAGATGGTTGTGAGCCACCATGTGGTTGCCGGGAATTGAACTCAGGACCTCTGGAAGAGCAGACAGTGCTCTTAACCTCTGAGCCATCTCACCAGTTCCTCCAGTTAGTATTTTCATCTGTTTATGAACCATACATTTTCTTGCTCAGCTTGATCCTTTTCATTAAGATGCTCTTTATAAGAGATTAGTAACCACATGACAGAGTCTGTACTAGGCTGTTTTGAGATTTCCTTTGCCAGTGCGATTAATCTGAACCTCTTCATTTTATGTTTAGGCAGATGTTTCACAAGGCAAAAATCAGCCACTTTTAAAAAACCAAATATCACAAGAGCACTCTCTAGGCAACATACTAAAAGTCTTCTCTCTTGAACTCTCTTGAGTCCCCCTCAGCACCACTGTCTTCCATGTTCTACTGTATGGCCCATGCAGCATTCTGCTGCTTTCCTACATTCCTCCAAACAAAAAAGCATGGGCCGGGCTGATCACAGCAGTACTTCAGCCCCTGATGGTTAGGGCTTCTTTGCTCTTAGGGACAGCATGACCACAGAAACCCTTAGAAAGGAAAGCATTTAATTTAGAGCCAGCTTAAAGTTTTGGAGTTTCAGTGCATTACTGTTATGGTGGAAAGCATAGTGGCAAGGAGGCAGCCAGTGTGAGAGGAGCTCTGCATCCTGACCCACAGGCGCAGACTATGTGCTACACTGCGCGGAGTTCCAGTATAGGAGACCTCAAAGTCTGCCCCACAGTGCTGTAGTGAGAATTGTGTGATTTTGATTTCTTTTAAAAAGACAGAAAAAAATTCAGTGTGGTGGCACACACCTTTAATCCCAGCACTTGGGAATCAGAGGCAGGTAAATTTTTGTGAGTTTGAGGTCAGCTTGGTCTACAAAGTGAGTCCAGGACGGCCAGGGCTACACAGGGAAATCCCCCTCCCCTCACACACACCCTTGGAAATATTATGGGACTAGGTTTTCCTTTTAATCCCATGTATGAGGGTATGAGGCTTCACAGCAGGTGACTGTGATTTGCCTCAAGCTCTATTGGGGTGTGGTTTTGCCAGCTGCAGATAGTTTCTGGGAGTCTGTGAGGTTTGGGATTCTGGGAACTTTTCAGAGGTATATAAATGCAGGGGCCCAAGAAGTGGGGTCGTTGTTGTTGGTTGAATGCTGTTGGTTGCTGTTTGTCAAGTAGTCATGTGCAAAGAAGAAACGAGAAGAAATTAGACATCCTGATGGCTAAGATCAAACTTGCCCGAAGGAACGTAATGAGCAGGAAGTAGTCCTACCGATAGCTTCAGCCCCTTTCCCATCTGCCAGTTTTTCTCTCCTATGTAGTGTTAGGGGGCTAAAAGGCTCGAGAAGAGTGGAAGAGAGTAACGAACCCACAGAGTAGCTGGTGCCATCACATTCATCCACTGTCTGCCTGCCTGCCTGGCCGTACGCAGCAGAGAGGAGCAGCTGCATGCCAAAAATCATTGTCCCTAGCACTGTCACCAATGCGACAAGATGATCTACTTATTCAAGTAGAAAAAGTTACAGGGAATGCTGTGGATCCTGTAATCGTGGTCAGGTTGCATCAGGGAGGGAATCAGTGCTGCTGCTTTATCATCAGCTGCAGTGTGTGTGTTCACTACACGGCACACTGTTCCCTGCTGTCCCTTCTCGGGCTCCTCAGCCTGAGGTAGTTCTGTCTTTTCTTAACTTCTTCTACTCAGTTGGTTATAGAGTGTCTGACGTGGCATTGTGCGACATTTCTCACAGTTAGACTGTGTTATCCAGTTAGGCAAGAGTACCAGAGGGTGCCTTCTCAGTGTGTCTCATGTTTGCTGGTCTTCTCCATGAGTGAGATGATGACTTTTGCTTTGTAACCGATAACTTTCTTGAGTGGATAGGTATCTTGAATCTCCAGAAACCTCCTCCCTAAATGGCCATTCCTAAGTTCTGGCATTATTGGAAGGCATTTAACTGTTTTAGAAATTAAGATATTATTTACAGTCCTTAAAATTCACCTTTTTAAGAAGGTGAATAATTCACACCTATGCAGTGATAATTACTATTTTAATTGAAAAATTACATTTATATATTTTTGATTATATGTATTTATGTGTCAGGGCACATGGTGTGTATGTGAAAGTCAAAGGACAACTTGCTTGGGTTGGTTCTCCTCTCACAGTGTGGGTTCTAAGGATTTGAACACAGTTCATTAGGCTTAGTGGCAAGCACCTTTACCCACTGAGCCATCTTGTTGACCCAATTACTGCATCTAATTGCAGACATCGTCATTACCTCCAGAATGAGAGCCTATACTTACTCATAGTTGCTCGTTATGCCTGACGGCCACTGTACTGCTCTCTGTTGTTGTTTTACACCAGAAATCCCAGTCTTTCAATTTTACAATAAAGGCTCTGGAGCCAGATGCTGGGGTGAAAACCTGCTAGTTCAGAGAGGCAGAGAAAGCACACAGCTGACCTTCCTACTCAGCTCACATCCCTATGGGAAAAGCCCAAAAGGCTCACTAGCTCAGCCGACAGACAGCCCAAGAGGAAAAAGCCAAAAAAACCCAAGGCTAAAGGCTTAATAGCTCAAAGCTGAAAAAGCCCCTAAAACCAAAGGCCAGGGATCAGAAGAGCTCAAAAGCTAAAAACTGAAGAGCTCCTCCTCTTCCTTCTTCCTCCTCCTCTTCTTCCTTCTTTCTCCTCCTCCTCCTCTTCCTCCTCTTCTTCCTCTTCCTCCTCTTCCTCTTCCTGATCCTTTTTCTTCATCTTTTTCATTTTCTTCTTCTCCCTGCTGTCTTAAATACCCCTCAATTCAAAGTCCCTCCCATCTACGTAATCCTTGTCAGATGGTTTCTTGCTCTGCCTCTTGACCTAGGGTTAACTTTACTAAATCCTATGTACAGGAAGCTCTTGGATTAAAGGTGTGTGCTAGGGCTGGCTGAATCACAGCTTAATCACCTGTTTTCAATAAACAGAAAGTTCATGGGTTAAAGGTGTGTGTCAGGGTTCAACCACACCAAACAAAACACAGGCTTTTATAGTTCACAATCTCAGGGATCACAGTGGATCAAGTACCCTGCAACACTCTGTCTTATGGATTTGCTTATTATGGGCATTTTATATAAGTAGAATCACACTAACGTGGCTTTCTGTTTTCAGCATTTTCATTTTATTATGGCTTCAAGGCAAACCATGTTGTATGTATCAGTATTCATTTCTTTTTACAATTGAATAATGTTTCATTGGGTGGGGCTTGGTCACTTTTTGTTTATCCCAGGTTCCCCATTGGACCTTTGTTCATCTTACGGCTGTAATGTGCATGTATACCACATAATGAGCCGCTGCTCTGACTTTATACAGAGAGTTTTGAGGAGACATTAGCTTTATGTAGTCAGGAGGCTCTAACACAAGTTGTTGTTTACATCATGACCCTATCTTTTTATTTTTAAAATGACCACTGTATTCTTGGCTTCCTGTGCATGCTGTGAATGTTTGTGAAGTTGGGAAAGTGGTGACTTAGTCCATTGTGACAGGAGCAGCCTGGAGGGAGCAGCTCACTGGCTATGGCACTGCCTCTGCGGTATGTGTAGCAGGATAGAAATCTTCTGTTTCATCTTTTTCTTCTTCTTCAGATGAAGAAAGAAAAGTCCAATTTGGATGGAACACCCCAAAAAAACAGCCATGGAAAAAGAAAAAGTAGTCCAACCAAGAAGGAGTCAGCATCTAAGAAGAGCAAGCTAACTCCCCAGAAGGACAGTCCTGCGAAGGCAGGGAGGAAGGAAGCAAGTGTGCTTCGGAGGGGCCTGGACTTGAAGGAGACGCACGGCCGTAGCGGGGGCAGCACGGGGGAAAGCCTGCTCTGGGTGGATAAGTACAAGCCCACCTCACTCAGGAACGTAATCGGACAGCAGGGTGACCAGAGCTGTGCCAACAAACTGCTACGCTGGCTCAGAAACTGGCACAAGAGCTCTCCAGATGAGAAAAAACATGGTGATTTCACAACTTTAGTCATTTTATGTATGTCTGTAGACATGTAATGCTCAGTTGCACACATGGGCAAGAGGCTCATGGTTGGCTCCTTTACCTGTCAACAAGTGCTTATTGAGAGCTTGTTCAGAGCCCAGGTGCTGTGCTAGGCCCTGGTGGTGCTTCTGTGAACAGAGCAGGCCCCTCAGAGAGTGGGAGAGACTTTAGGTTAACATTCATGTGCCAAGTACTACTGTAGGGGTAAGTCAGGAAGCTCTGGGTGCTGGCGCGCAGTCAGGGAAGACGACTTGGAGCCCAAGCAGCAGACAGGTGAAGGGAGGCGGGCGTGGTATTGGGCTGGAAGAACAACCAGTCCCAGCTTCTGGAGGCCCGTGAGAGAGAGAGACCACTGAGAGTGCTCAGGGCCCTCGAGGGAAAGGCATGAAGCTGAGGTGTGCGCTGGCACAGTGGCCTAAGGCCCAGGAACATGTATGGTTTGCTTTTGATAGTGCAGGAGGCCTGAACTCTGCTCCCTGTGCTTTGGGAAGCTCCTGGGCAGTTGATGAACAGTTCCTGGTGTTCTGGAGTGTATGAAAGACGGTGCATGCTAATGCTTTGGAACTTCTTTTCCCCACCAGCAAAGTCTGGCAAACCTGCCAGCAAAGATGATGGTTCTAGTTTCAAGGCAGCACTGCTGTCTGGCCCTCCAGGTGTTGGCAAAACCACTACAGCTTCTCTTGTGTGTCAGGTAGGTGCCCTACCATAGTGTAGTTGAAAAAGTAAAACCTTGTAGTGCTCAGATAGCGTGTGTGTGTGTGTGTGTGTGTGTGTGTGTGTGTGTGTGTGTGTGTGTGAATGAATTTACAGTGTATATTTTTCTAAAGTCAAACTTTAGAATTTTCTTTGGCTCTAGTGATGTTTGTCACTGCTTTAAAAAATACTAATTATTCTGGCTGGGTGTGGTGGTGTACACCTACAATTCCAGCATGTGGGGGAGCAGATGGCTCTCTGTGAAATCGAGACCAGCCTGGTCTACAGAATGAGTTCCAGGACACAGAGAGACAATACATTAAACAAAACTAAAGAAAACAAACAAGCAGCCTCCTCAAACCTGTTGTTCTGTTAGTTGTTATAAAAGCATCCATTTCCCTTATGCTGGAGGGTGTGCCCCCAGGACCCGGTAGGCACTGTAGCTGCAGCTAGCACAGAGCCCGGGTGTCCCATGCTTTCCCTCTGCCCTGCGGCACGCCCTTTGTACTGGGGTTATCTGTCCTTCTGTGTTTGTGTCCTGGTGCCCTCCTTGCATTTCCACTCTTACTCTTTGGGACCACTGTACTGTACTGGCTGGCTGTGTGTCAATCTGACACAAGCCAGAGCCATCAGAGAGGAGGGAACATCAGCTGAGGAGATGCCTCCGTGAGATCCAGCTGTGAGGCATTTTCTTAATTAGTGATCAATGGGGGAGGGCCCAGCCCCTGGCCTGTGGTGGTGTCCCTGGGCTGCTGGTCCTGGGTTCTATACTAAATCAGGCTGAGCAAGCCATGATTAAGCAAGCCAGTAAGCAGTGCCCTTCCCGGCCTCTGCATCAGCTCCTGCCTCCAGGTTCCTGCCCTGCTTGAGTTCCTGTCCTGGCTTCCTCCAATGATGAACAGTGATCTGGAAGTGTAAGCAGGATAAACCCTTTGCTCCCCAACTTGCTTTTTGGTCATGGTGTTTCATGGCAGCAATAGAAACCCTAACTAAGACAGCCATTATTAAGTGAGGGTTATTTGAACATAACCACTATGGTCTGACAAGCAGGTATGAGCCACCGCACCCAGCTTACCAGCTGCAGTTTTAAGACAAAACATGTGTGTGTGTGTGTGTGTGTGTGTGTGTGTGTGTGTGTGTGTGTGTGTGTGTTTTCCCCCAAGTCAGGGTTTCTCTGTGTAATAGAGACCTCTCTTGGAACTCTCTTTGTAGATGAGGCTGGCCTCGAACCTAACAGAGATTCACTTGCCTCTGCCTCCCGAGTGCTGTGATTAAAGGTGTGTGCCACCTGTGTGTGTGTGTGTGTGTGTGTGTGAGAGAGAGAGAGAGAGAGAGAGAGAGAGATATGTCTGCATGGTGTTTCAAGAATCTCTAGTACTATGAGGAACATTAAATTTGTTGTCTGTTAGTATGATACTTAATATATTTACTCATTTTTTAATGTGAATTTTAGAACCTCTGTTCTCCCCTCCCCCCACCCCAGGATCATTATGTACACTGTGATAATAATGATTTTTAATATTTTGACTAGGAATTGGGTTACAGTTACGTGGAACTAAATGCAAGTGATACTCGGAGTAAGAGCAGTTTGAAAGCAGTTGTTGCTGAATCATTGAACAACACCAGCATCAAAGGCTTTTATACAAGTATGTGTCTCCCCCCCGCCCCCCCCTTTATTTGGGGGGTGATTTTCGAGACCGGGTTTCTCTGTGTAGCCTTGGCTGTCCTAGACTAGCTTCGTAGACCAGGCTGGCCTTGAACTCACAGCTATCCACCTGCCTCTGCCTCCCCAGCGCTGGGATTAAAGGCGTGCGCCACCATGCCTGGCGTATGTGCCATTTTTGAACCATGGCTGTAGATGTGGTGTAAGAAAGGCGGGTCACGTCAGTGTTCTGTAATGAATGCTGTCGTGCGGTGAGCACCCTGAGGCATCACGATAGGAAAGGCCGTTGACATGACTCCTTCGGAGCATTAGTTACCCTCTTTGGTCTTAGAGGTTTCTTTGAATGTGATAAATATGTGTACACACACAGAGTTTTCCATTTTGTGTGTGATTTTAGACACCGCACAGGCGAGTCCTGTAAAGGAGCGTGGAAAGTAAATGAAGTGCAGGGTCCCACATGAGGCCTCGGCTGTGGCTGAGGAGGCCATTGTGCTGGGGGTGTTTTGTAATTCTGATAGTCGTTCAGAAAGCCTTGACCGAGGGCCCATGAGGAGCCAGATGCCATCTGTGTGGAAGAGCGCTTCGTAGTTTAGGTGGTGACAGTCGGTCTAACGGGCTGGCGTTGACGGGGAAGTGAAGATGCGTCAGATGAGGATCCACATGCCTGCTGACGGTTACGTAGACCCTTGGCACAGTTAAAGAAGTTGCTCAGAAAAAGTCTGGTGTCCCCACACACCCCCCCCACCTCTGTGTTACGCCTGCACATCACCACACCCAAGATTTCTGATGTGCATTCTAGGGTTTGAACTCGTGTTCTTGTGCACACAAGGTGACCGTGTACTCTCTGAGCTGTCTCTCCATGTACTTCCTGTATGTGGCCGGTTGAAGTATTAATTAATACAACTCTTGAGCAATTTGACATCTAAATCATACATAATTTCTAATCTAGAAATCCAAGTTCTTGAAATTTAGCTTTCATTATACTTTAATACTGGTATAGACACTCAGACAGACATACAAACACACGCACATACAGATACATACTTAGACATACACACACACACACACACACACATACAGATACATACTTACATATGGTGATACTTAAATATTATGGCATAGAAGCTTGGAAGCATCTAAATATTGATTGCATCAGTACACTAAATTATTATATATGTTTAAAACAGAATATTAAATTACATTAAAAATGAAGTAGGGGCTGGGTGTGGTGGTACACACTTTTAATCCCAGCACTCAGGAGGCAGAGGCAGGTGGATTGCTGTGAGTTCAAGGCCAGCCTGGTCTACAAAGTGAGTTCAGGACAGCCAAGGCTAACACAGAAAGGCCCTGTCTTGGGGAAAAAAAACCAAACCAAAAACAAAACAAAACAAAACAAACAAACAAACAAAAAACAGAAAACAAAAAAAAAGAAGGAAGTATTATTGGGGCTGGACATTCCCCCTTCTAGTGTGCAGACAAAATAGCCATATATATTAATAAATATTTCCCCCCCAAGACAAGGTTTTTCTATATGTAGCCTTAGATCAGGCTGGCCTCGAACTCACAGAGATCTGCCTGCCTCTGCTTCCCTGAGTGCTGCATAAATAAATCTTAGTGTTATTGATAGATAGATGGATGGAAGGATGGGTGGAAATGGATCAATGACCAAAAGTGAAAAGCCATAGGGTACACGTTATGCACATAGGTTTTAAATGTGTGCTGACGTCTCTAAAAGGACTTAAAGAGCACCTGCTGGGAAGAGAAGTTGGGAATGCAAAAGTGGTGAGAGAATTTCTTTCATGCTTAATTAACTCTTGGAGCCTTTGGACTGTAGCTGTGCTCTAGGACTCTGTGTGAGGTAGCCGTTTGCAGAGTGCTGTGTGTTTGTCCTGTCTTACCCGTGCCAGGTGGAGCGACTCCTTCAGTAAGCTCGAGGCACGCGCTCATCATGGATGAGGTCGATGGCATGGCAGGCAACGAGGACAGGGGTGGAATTCAGGTAACACAAGCACCGTGTCTTTGTTTAACTGTTGGTTTTAGATTCATAAAGGAAGGGTTATGGGCATGGATAGTTGTAGCAATTGAGAGCTTTTTAAAAAATACTAAAATAGATTGACTAGTGTCTGTTGCTTGTTAGAAAATGATTGTTTTCATGTTCTAAATTTGCCTTTTAGGAACTCATAGGGCTGATAAAGCACACTAAAATTCCCATCATTTGTATGTGCAATGATAGAAATCACCCCAAAATTCGCTCATTGGTTCATTATTGTTTTGATCTTCGTTTCCAAAGACCTCGGGTTGAACAGATTAAGGTATGATGATTGTAATTAAAAAGGACTTTAAAACATTTGGTGTGTGCATGCCCATGAGCATACACGTGTGTGTTCATGCATGTGCTGTAGGGGATGCGTGTAGGCGTCAGTTTTCTCCTCCTACCATGTGGGTTCTTGGGACCCATGCGCATCATGCGTGATGGGAAGTGCCTTTACCCACTGACCGTTTTGCTGTCTTAGGGTTCCTGTTTCTTTTTTTCAAAGATTTATTTTTTATTTTTTATGTATGAGTCCTCTGTCTGCATGTCCACCTGCAGGCCAGAAGAGGGCATCAGATCCCAGTATAGATGGTTGTGAGCCACCATGTGGTTGCTGGGAATTGAGCTCAGGACCACTCTTAACCTCTGAGCCATCTCTCCAGCCCCATCTCTTCTATTTCTATGATGAAATACCGTGACCAAAAACAACTCGGATACTCGGGAGGCAGAGGCAAGCGATCGCTGTGAGTTTGAGGCCAGCCTGGTCTATACAGCGAGTCCAGGACAGCCAAGGCTGAACAGAGAAACCCTGTCTTGAACCCCCCCCCCAAAACAAAACAAAACAAAACAAAAACAAAAACACAACTTGGAGAGGAAATGGTTTATTGTCTTAGACTTTAATTTCATTGTTCATCACCAAACAAGGCAGGAGCTGATGCAGAGGCCACGGAGGGGTGTTACTTGCTGGCTTGCTCCTGTTGGCTAGCCCAGACTGCTTTCTTACAGAGCCCAGGACTGCCAGCTCTGGATAGTGCCACTCACAGTGGGCTGGGCCTCTCCCCATTGACCACTAACTGAGAAAATGCCCTACAAGCTTGCCTACAGACTGATGGAAACATTTTCTCCATCAACTTTTCCTCTTCTTAGATAACAGTCTTGTGTGAGGTTAGCATAAAACCAGCCTGCAATAGCCCAGAATATTTTTAAAATGACGTTATTATATTAATATAACGGTTGATTTTAACTTTAGGTAGTATCAATGTGGCCAGTGAGGTTTAGCCAAGGTTTGATGATTGCTAATTGAAAACTCAAGGGTCAATTTTTTTTGTTTTTGTTTTTTGTTTTGTTTTGTTGAGACAGGGTTTCTCTGTGTAGCCCTGGCTGTTCTGGAACTCTCTCTCTGTAGACTAAGCTGGCCTCAAACTCACAGAGATCCACCTGCTTCTGCCTCCAATGTGCTGAGAGTAAAGGTGTGTGCCACCACTACCTAGCTCAAGGGCCAATTTAAAAGAATCTCATAAATATTGTTGTAGAATTGTTGATGCTATGAGTAAAAAAATGCCAGTGCTGATTTCCTTGCTTGTCAATTTCAGAGTGCAATGCTGTCTATTGCGTTTAAAGAGGGTTTAAAGATCCCCCCTCCAGCTATGAATGAAATAATTTTGGGAGCTAATCAAGATGTCAGACAGGTGAGTTAAGTATATATTATGAGACTTTTCTAAATTTAATTTTATTATTTTACGTATATGGATATTTTGCCTGTATTTATGTCTATGTACCACGTGTGTACCTAGTATTGGCAGAGGCCAAAAGAGGGCATCAGGTTCCCTGGAATTGGTGTTCCAGACGTGCTGCCCTGTGAGTGTGGGCAGAGCAGCCTGTGCTCCGAACTGTCGAGCTGTCTCTCCATCTCTGTACAGTGCCTCATACTTTTCCTCCTCATACTTTTGCACAGGGAAGGAGAATAGCAGCCCTTTCTAATTTATGTTTCTCGTAGGTTTTACACAATCTGAGTATGTGGTGTGCACAAAATAAGGCACTAACCTATGACCAAGCCAAGACTGATTCGCAGAGGGCCAAGAAGGATATCAGACTGGTAAAATAAATTTCCATTTTTCAAGTTATATTATGAAGGTGGTGTTTCTTGTCCTGCTTGTACTGGCTTTGGAGACATAATATACTTTCTTATTGTCCCTGTGGAACCCAGGGACTTGTCAGAGGTGTAGACAGTGGAGCAGTGAGCTTTTTCCTCAAGCACGGCCATCCACTGCTACAGATGGTGAGAAAGGGATGTACACCTGCAGGCCAGAAGAGGGCGCCAGATCTCATTATAGATGGTTGTGAACCACCATGTGGTTGCTGGGAATCAAACTCAGGACCTTTGGAAGAAAGGCTCTTAACTGCTGAGTCATTTCTCCAGTGAGAGAGGGATGTTTTAAAATGGGAACAAATGCATTCATGGCCACTGTGGTTTTGTACTATTGGGAAGTCTAGTGGTTTAGTTTAGCCTCTAAAACTAGAGGTCTCTATTACTTGCCTCTGCTCTGTTTTTCACTAGTCAGAACAATAGGTAGAGCGATGACTTGCTAGTTCTGTTTTCCCTGTGCTCGGCTCAGCACCCTCCTTCCTCCTTAGCCCTCCGTAACCACCGGTCTTTTCCATCTCCATAGTTTCCTTCCCCTGGGTGTCACATAGCACGTAGCCTTGGAGATTAACTTCTTTCACACAGTAGCATACATTGTGTGCATTTAAGGTCCGTCTTTTTTTTTTTTTTTGATGGACTGTCTTTTTTGTTTGTTTGTTCTTTTGAGAATGTGTTGCCAATAGCTCAGTTGGGCTGCCTTTAAGCTCAGTGTGTAGTTGAGGTTGGCCTTGAACTCTATCTCCAAAGTGCAGGATTACTGGTGTGTCCCAACATTCCTGGCTGATAGTTTTTATTAAAATTTATCAGTTTATTTACCATTCAATTACTGATGGATATCTTAGTACTTCCAGATTCTGGCAGTTGTGATAAAGGTGCTATAAGCTCTGCAGGATTTTGTGTAAGCATAATTTCGGTTCATTTGGGACCCCAGAGTGCCATGTCGTTCTCCTCAGCAGGCAGTGAAGGTTCCCTTTGCTCCACGTCTTCACCAGTATTAGGTTTTGGTCATTTGGTCATTTTGTGCCCCTTCTTGGCAGGGCCCATTTGATGTCGCCCGGAAAGTGTTTGCTGCTGGAGAGGAGACGGCACACATGTCACTGATGGACAAAGCGGATCTTTTTTTCCATGACTATTCCATAGCGCCCCTCTTTGTCCAGGAGAACTACCTTCATGTGAAGCCTGTGGCTGCAGGGTGAGCTTTGAGGGGTGGGGGTGGGGTGGGGTGGGGGAGGGGCAGGGCTAGGACCCTCCTGCACCGCAGAGGCCGAGTCCTTGTGCAGGGGTGGCTATGAATTTGATAGTGGGATAACCCAGGCTGGCAATTTTTCTCTGCAGGGGTGACATGAAAAAGCACTTGATGCTTTTTAAGCCGGGCAGCAGATAGCATATGTGATGGTGACTTAGTGGACAGTCAGATCCGGAGTAAGCAAAACTGGAGTCTTCTGCCCACACAGGTAAGTGTGGGGCCTACTTTAGCGGAAGAAGAAAGAGTTTTGTGGCTTCTGTAGTTAGGGTTTTTGTTTGTTTTGTTTTCCCATACATATAATTTTTGAGACAGGGTTTCTCTGTGTAGCCTTGGCTGTCCTAGAACTCATTCTGTAGACCAGGCTGGCCTCAAACTCAGAGATCTACTTGCCTCTGCCTCTTAAGTGCTGGGACTAAAGGTAAAAAGTATCCTTACTTATATTCTGTGGTGCACAGACTAGAGATGGAAGCTAGAGCCTTGCATGTGCATGCCCGGCGCTCTCCCACTGGCTTGTGCCCACAGCTCTCAACTCTTAACTGTTCAGCAACATTGTTGGTTCAAGTAGCAGAGATTTCCAGAAAATGTGTCTCCATGTTTTTTGAGACAGAGTCTTGCTGTGGAGCCCTGGTTAGTTTGGTATTTACTCTGTAATCCAGACTTGTGGCAGTGCTCCTGTTGGGTGTTGCTGTTAGCTTAGAAGTATGGCCTAATAAAATGCTTACTGTTAGGCTTATGGTGGTAAATCTATCCTGCTGTCATAATAAAAAGACACACACAGACACCTGTTGTATTTTAGAATAAGCCTTATTTTTACCTGGGCAGATATTAACCCCCTAAACCACCTTCCAATATGTTTCATCCTCTATCCCACGCCGTCGGTTCTAACAAACCCTGTCTGGGCTGCCTCCTTCCGTATCCTAAAATACTTGCTAAGGTTGTTCATCTGGCAAATCCTTTTATGTGGAACATCAGAGTTCCTCCTCTGGGCCCACATGGCTCTTTTCTATCCCATGGCGATTCTCCTCCTCCTCCTCCCTCCTCCTCCTCCTCCTCCTCCTCCTTCTCCTTCTCCTCCTCCTCTTCCTCTCTCCTCTCTCCTCCTCCTCCTCCTCCTCCTCCTCCTCCTCTTTCTTCTCCTCCTCTCTTCTTCCTCCTCCTCCTCCTCCTCCTCTTTCTTCTTCCTCCTCCTCCTCTTCCTCCTCTTCCCTCCTCCTTCCTCCTCCTCTTCCTCCTCCTCCTCCTCCTCCTCCTCCTCCTCCAGTATCTCTCTGCTTCTTCCCCAAGATCCTCTCTGTCCCAAACCCTGCGAATCTTCACCATGCCAACCTTCCTCCAGCCCTGCCCAGGTCCCGGCTTTCTTTATTAGTTAACAGGGAGGCAAGGTTAAATAGCAGGCCTTGGGTACAAGACAGTCTGCAGGAAGAATCTCAGGGGGCAGGCAGTTAACAAATATAAAGCACCAGACCATACCCCAACAATTCCCCTTTTCTATCTAAATAAAAAGGCCACTTTCATTTCATTTATTTTAAAGATTTATTTAGGTATACAGCATTTTGCTTGCATGCACGCCTGCATGCTAGAAGAGGACACCAGATCTCATAATGGTTGTGAGCCACCATGTGGTCGCTGGGAATTGAACTCAGGACCTCTTGGAAGAGCAACCAGTGCTCTTAACTTCTAAGCCATCTCTCCAGCCCAAAAAGGCCACTTTTAAAATAGAATAACATACAGTAAGAACAATTAGGAAATAATTATAAAAACCAATTATAGGTGTGTGTCACCACACTTGGCTTGCTATCTTCTCTTAATTATACCCATACATTTGCATGAAAATGAGGAAATGATGCCTCATCCCTTGAAGTACAGATATTTTCATTTTGAAAAGTGTTTTTTCTTTTCTTCGTAGTTGTACATTTGATATGCCATCTTAGAGAAATGATTTTAGGCACAGAAGAAAACACTATGTACAAATGTCTCCCTTGCCAGGTGGTGGTAATGCACACCTTTAATCCCAGCGGAGGCAGGCAGATCTCTGAGTTTGAGGCCAGCCTGGTCTACAGAGCAAGTTCCAGGACAGCCAGGCTGCACAGAGAATTCCTGTCTCAATGCCTCCCCATGCTCACCCCCTAAAAAAAATCAAAAGGGAGAAGTTTCCCAAGCATTAGTTTTGATAGGAAAACACTTCAGAAGGCTCACAGTTCAGCCACAGGAGGATGGCTAATTATACTCAGTCCTTCTGATGAAGTATCTCTAAATAGAGATTATCTGATAAAAACTTGTGAGGAAATATTAGAATAAAGGAGAATACAGCATTTATGGAAAGTGTAACAAAAGCCTTCAAAAAATAAAAAACTAAACTATTGGACAAAAAAAAATTCCATTACCCCCCTCCTTTGGTTTTGTTTTGTTGTGTAGCGTATTGTGCAATTCTCCTGTGCAATCAGTTGCTTATGTTAAGCACAACTCCATTCCTCTTAAAGGATTGTGTGCTGTGCTACCCGGGAAATGACAGGTGTACTGAGGTTGGTTTGTCAAGGCCACAAGATGACCTCTGGGACAGTGTGGCCAGGGTTGATAGCAGGCTCTTTGTGTGGCCATTTCTGTCTTCCTCTCCTTCACCACCTTCACCTCCGGGCACTGGTGCGTGTGTGTGCACTCACGGGAATGTGGAGGCCAGGGGTCAACCTTGGGCATTAGTCATCAGGAGCTGTATACCTTAGTGTTTGTTTTGATTTGTTTAGTTTTTGAGCAAGGTCTTACTATGTAGCCTTGCCTGGCCTGGAGCTCTGTATAGACCATCCTGCCTCTGCCTTTTAAGTGTTGGGTGGGATTAAAGGTGGGCACTGCCATGCCTAGCTCTTTGGTTTTTTAAGTGTGTGTGTGTGGTCTGTATGTGGAAGCCAGAAGGGGGCACTGCATACCCTGGAGCTGGAGTGAGAGGCGGTTGTGACCCTTACAACCAATTGTGCTGGGAACTGACTTTGTGTCCTTTGGAAGAATAGTGAGCACACATACACACGCACGTGCTCTCTCGCTATCTCCTCCTCCCTCCCTCCCTCCCCCCCATCCTCTATGTATCTGTCTGTCTGCCTGTCATCTGTCTCTGTTCCCCCCTGCCCCCCACCCCCACCCCTAAGACATCTGTGTGTGCACACAGATGAATGCAGGTACCCATGGAGGCAGATGCTTTGGATCTTCCTGAAGTGGTATTAGAGGCAGCCATGCGCTGCCCAGTGTGGGTGCTAAGAGCTAAATTAGGGTCGTCTGGAAGAGCAGTACAGCTCTTAATGGTGGAGACATCTCTCCAGCCCAAGACAGTAGAGACAGGGTCTCTTGATGACATGGAACTTGATTAGGCTAGGGTGGCTGGTACTGAGTCCCAGGAGCCCCTTGTTCCCTCCCAGAGTTGGGGATACAGCATGCGTTATAATGCCTGGTTCTCACATGGCTATTGGATCTAACTCAGGTCCTCAGGCTTGGGTGGCGAGCGCTTGACTGAAACTGTCTTCCCAGTCACTGTTGTGTTGTTTCCTAACAGGACAGGGAATGCACTGTGATCAGGCCTTGGGCCATTACTTCACCCATAGACTGCCACTCCATTTCCAGTTGCTATATGCACTGCCCGCAAACCAAGTGAGATTTAAAGAAACAAAGTCTATTGAGCTCACAGTTGTGGGAGATGAGCAGCCTGTGTCTGGTGGCTTACAGAGTGCTGTGCCACACAAGGCAGGAGGTGGATACGGTGGTGTGTGTGTGTGTGTGTGTGTGCGTGCGCGCATGCGCGCGCTTGATCTCTCTTGCTCTTATAAGGCATCCTCAAGTGCTACAGTTGGATAAAGTTTCTACCCTCTTCATAGCACACTGCAGGGATGAAGAGCTGCAAAGGAAATAGCTTTATACCAAATTTAAATTCTGGACTGTGTTTTTTCCCTCCCAGGCCATTTATGCCAGTGTTCTCCCTGGAGAACTGATGAGGGGCAATATGACCCAGTTCCCACCTTCCCAAGCTGGCTGGGAAAGCACTCATCCACCGGCAGACATGATCGGATCGTTCAGGACCTAGCTTTGCACATGAGTCTTAGGTAAGCAGAATCAGTGCCCTCCTGCCAGGTGGGTGGTAGGTGCATTAGCCTTTACCCCACAAAGACGGGTGTTTTAGTGTGTGTGTGTGTGTGTGTGTGTGTGTGTGTGTTGTGCGCGCGCGCGTACGTGTGCATGCTTTCAAGACAAGGTTTCTCTGTATAACGTTGGCTGTCCTGGACTCTGTAGACCAGGCTGGCCTTGAACTCTGCTTCCCAAGTGCTGGGGTTAAAGGTGTGCGCCACCACGCGCTGCTGGCTTAGTACTGATTTTGTTGCTCATTTAGCTAAATGAATTCTGGCTAATTTCCTGCCATTTGGCTTGAGTTCTATCCTCTGTTACAGCATGAAGGTGGAAGTGTGTACATCTGAAGTCTGCTGTTGTCTGTTGTTACTGGAAGTGTGCTGTTCTTAGTGGAGTAATTGCTGTTTCAGAAATAGTATGAAAAACTGGAATGTTCATAAAGAAGTGGAGTTAGTTTTTGCCTGTTTTACTGGAAGGCCGACCTGGTCATGACATAGGGAACATAGGTTGGCATTAATAGGTGGCCGCCACTCAGATAATGAGAGTGAATCCACTAGCCGAGCGTGGTGGCGCACACCTTTAATCCCAGCACTTTGGGAGGCAGAGGCAGGTGGATCATGGGGTTTGAGCCCAGCCTGGTCTACAAAGTGAGTCTGGGACAGCCAAGGGTAGACAGAGAAACCCTGTCTTAAAAAACAAAAGCAAAACAAAAAAAGGATGTTTAAAGAAGTCGAAAAGTACTTGAGCTTGTTAAAGTTTATGAATTCTTACAATAACCATGAAGGCTGCTGAAGAGTCCCTATTTCTATTTCTGGGCCTAGAACGTTAGGTTTGCTCCAGATCCACCGTGGTCACTGGGTGGGTTGAGGTAGTCCCTGTTCTGTGAAAACGTCCCTCTTCCCAGCTCTTGGCCTTTTATTCCACGATGTTTCCTCTTGCTGTTCTAACATAGAATGGGTTAAACACCACAAATTTATTATCTCCTGGAGGAATTATCTAGGTGGGTGCAGTGTCATCACCACGTCCTTATAAAGTGGTGGCTGCCATGTCAGATTCGTGGAGGGTTGAAGGTGCTGCTCTGTGGCATGGGAGATGGAGACGACCAGGCTGTGCCGGGCTTGCTGTGTGCGTCACTTCTGCCCCAGCTTGTAGTTGTCAAGTACCCTGCATAAAGTTGCCAGGCTTGAAGCCAGAAGCAATTGTAAAAATTTAGAATGTGGTTGTGGTAGCACACGCCTGTAGCACCTGGGAGGCAGAGGCAGGGGGATTGCTGTGAGTTCAAGGCCAGCCTGGTCTACACAGAGGAACTCTGTCTCAAAAAACAAAACAAAGTAAAAATTTTAGAATGGTGGCATTAGAAATATTATTTTGATCAGTTATTTTTAAGGGAGTGACTATTTCGTATTTATTATTTGTTTGTAGCCCTGGCTAGCTTGGAAATTGCTATGTAGACCAGGCTAGCCTTGAACTTCCAGAGATCTGCTGCCTCTGCCTCTGGAGTACTTGGATTATAAGGATGTGCCCCCAGAAAATTGTTTCTTTCTTGAGAAGATTCTACTAGTTCTCAGCAGCCCAGAGCTGTTTTCCTGCTTCCCCTGCATGGCACCCACCATTTCCCTGCTCTTCTGCACAGCTGGTGTTTGGATTTGGAACGCTCTGCCTAGACAGGAAGGTTCAGCGGATAGGCACGAGGATGTACAAGCTTGTGTACAGCTTTGTCTATCACAACCAGAGACCAAAGGTGTTTAATCTCACTCACATAAGAGTGGCGCATAACAAAGGGTCGTTTGCTTTCCAGTCACAGAGTAAAGAAGTAGAAAGTAGCCTTTGAGCACAGTGGGGAGGAGCGCTAGGTGTCCCGAAGCTCACGTCTGGGCCAGCAGTTTAGGGCAGATGCATAGAAGTGCATATCCAAACTACAAGTTCTGATTTACTGGTTAAGTTAAAATGCCTATTGAAATTAAGAATCATATTTTGGAGCCGGGCGTGGTGGTGCACACCTTTAGTCCCAGCACTCGGGAGGCAGAGGCAGGCGGATCGCTGTGAGTTCGAGGCCAGCCTGGTCTACAAAGCGAGTCCAGGACAGCCAAAGCTACACAGAGAAACCCTGTCTCAAAAGACCAAAAAAAAAAAAGAATGTGTGGTATGAATGTGTCTATTTAATGACTCAGTTTGAAATCAGTAGTCTGCTAGTGGCTAAGGAACTGTCCCTGTGTGTGCACATCTGCATGCTACACAGAGCACTTGTGGAGGTCAAAGGGTAGATAGAGTTGGGTCTCTCCTTCCACTTGTAGGACAGAGACCCCACTTAGGTTGTTAGGCTTGAGTGACAGGTGCCTTTACCCACTGAGCCCTTTGGCTGCCCCAAGAGCTGCTCTCCTAAGGAGAACATACTGTTCATTAAAAGGACCTGTGAAATAACTTAGGCATGTTATGAAAGTTAAAAACCTTGAACTGTGCCTGACTCACTCGAATGATAATTTAACGTGGGGCGTTAGAGATAGGGTGCCATAGCCGAGACTTAAAAGGTAAAGATTGTGTCCTTGTTTGCTTCAGAACTTACTCCAGCAAAAGGACAGTGAACATGGATTACCTGTCACACATCAGAGACGCACTCGTCCAGCCCCTGGCCGCACACGGCATAGGAGGAGTTCAGCACGTGGTCACACTTATGGACACATACTATCTGGTGAAGGAAGACGTTGAGAATATCATGGAAACCAGCAGCTGGGGCGGCAGGCCCAGCCCCTTCTCCAGGCTGGATCCCAAGGTACGGTGCCCTGTGCTGTCGACACGTGGTCACTCAGCAATGAGCTGCCGGCCTAGCCGTGCTCCTCCCCCCACGTTTGCTGCTTGCTGGCCTGCTCCACAGACGGTACTAGGACAGTGGGCAGAACAGATGGCAGCATTCCACACTACCGCTTGTGTTTTCAAGTTGGGCAAGTGTGAGGTGCAAATGCAGGTGAGTTCTTGATGGATAGCAAGGCTTACATTTCTATTGTGTGTGCAGCTAGTTTGCAAACAGTTTAGAGGGATTTCCCAGGCTTCTCAACTAGGGCTTAACTGACGTTAAAGAGTTGTCCAGCGCTCAGGGTAACCTTTCTTTTTACTTCAGGTGAAAGCAGCCTTCACAAGAGCTTACAATAGGGAGGCCCACCTGACCCCATACTCACTTCAGGTGGTAAAGACATCAGGATCCAGCGCTGGATACAGTGAAGAGTCACAGGAAGATGACATGCAGTCTGATGAGAAAGAGCAAGATGCAATAGAGACTGACGCCATGATCAAGGTAGTGTACTCAGCTATGGGCAGGGTGCCTCAGACATGATCTTTTCCTCTGTGTAATGTGTCTTGTGAACAGTAAGGCCTGTTCTGCAGGCAGCAGGGTGAGCTGGAAAGACAGTCATGTCTTGCTCATTGTAATTCAAAGTGTCGGGATAGATTCCGTCTTTATAAAGTGAACTTCTTACAGTGGTGGAAGAGCCAAAAAGCAAGAAAGTGGGCCATCATAGTGACTGATGTGTGTTCTATAAGAAGAGTACATGTGTGTGAATGTGTGTATGTATATGTATATGTTCATGTGAGCACATGTAAAGCCTAGAGGTCAAGTGTCGTCTTCTATTTGAGACAAGCTCCCTCATTGAACCTAGGGCTTGCTGCTTTGCCCAGCCAGCCAGCCAGTGAGCCCTCAGGCTCAGGACAGCTGCGTGCTTCCTAGCTCTGAGGGTGGAGATGTGCGCCGGCTGCCATGCTTTGCTGTCATGAGGCTGTTGGATCTGAGCTTAAGTCTTGAAGCTCCTGCATCAAGTACTTTTCCGAGGCAGCAGCAGCAGATACCGTGGCTTCACTCTTCTAACTGAAGACTCTGTTGCCCTGTTGTTTACGCAGCAGTATATTAACTTTTTGTGCATCTCTCCTTCAGCAGAAGAAGACAAAAGCGTCAAAGCCTTCAAAACCAGACAAAGATAAGGAGTCCAAAAAAGGAAAAGGAAAAAGTTGGAAGAAATGAAACTGTCGCTCAGTCCCAGTATCTGCTTTTAACTTACCGCCTCAACTAGTCCAGCTGGTCTAGAGACCGAAAGGCTCACCCTTTGCCAGAGTAACAGCTGTGTGTGGCACAGTGGGGCGGCCTGGCGGTCCCATCATCAAGGATGGCGCAGCTAGAAGGTCTGACAAGCCCTTACAGAGGTGGATAGGACTGCTGCAGCCTTGCACCGTCCCTCCAGCCGAGAGACTGCTGGGATCGAGAGTGACTGTGTAGAAAGAATTCACAGGCTTCGGGTCAGAGTTTAGCTAAACCATAGCAAGTCCGGGCACAGTGGGGCTGAGGCATCTTTTGTAGCTTAAGTTTCTCCTAATGGCCGTTAGTGGACCAATGCTGACTTTTTTTAAAAGTAACATGGTAGTTCTTATTTTATGGTGAAATTCTGTAAATAAACCTTAATACAAAGCAGCCACCACCTGGAGCTGAGTATTCTTGGTCTATATTGTCAGGTATCTCGCAAAGTATGCATCAGGATCCAATGTCCATGTAATGCATGGATCATTGTTAAGATTGTCATTGTGTACAGCAAAATATGTTTGTTTATTACTTTTCTTATTAGTTTGATTGGATTAAACTAATTGGATATTCAGTGTTTCTTACCTACTCTGAATAACAGTTCTGCAGGCAAAGGGTCCCTTTGCATTGACCGCATTGCTGCTGTAGGTAGCCTCTTGGCTAGTCAGGGTGCAAACATAGGACTGCTACACGTTCCTGGCCTCCTGCAGGCTCAGCCATCAGGTTAAAACCAGTAGAGTCTAGGCTGGGTCAGATTCACAGGCTCTTTCTGGCCAGATGCTGTCCTGGGACGGAGCCTATAAGCCCTAGTGGGATTCAGGTTGCATCTAGACCTGTGCTTGTAGAAGGACCTCGAGGCCGTGGACCTGACCTGGCCTCTAGGTGATTAGGTCTTTTAAAGTCAGGAGGCGCTCAGAGGACTACGCTGCCTCTGTGAGGTAATGCCAAAAAATATAAAGTCAGGACCATGCCTTTGAGGACATGGCCTTGTTGGGAGAGAAGACAAAGTCCTGGAGACACTGAAAGTGTGTAACCAGTGTGGACGATGTGTGTCATGGAGATGGGTTCACTATGGAAATAAAGCCTTGCCTTAAGCCCGAGCCTGAGTCCTGCCCCTCTTTTCTGTGTTGGAACTTGGCTGCTGCATTGCAGGTTTCCTCGGCCAGAGGTGTGGATGGTTCTCGAGTACACATCCTTCTGTTTCTGTCCTTTTGGGCATGCAAGTCACGCCTCCTTCAGTTGGGTATCCAGGAAAGGCCTGGTAATCGGAATGTTTTCAGAACAAAACAGTATTTACTTATTTAAAAGTCATAGTTTAAATTATGAATGCTATGAACAAGTTGTAAGACTCATAAGTAAATTTTGGGAACTGTAAATATGCTGTTTACAGGAAGGTGGGAGTGAGTGCCACAGCAGTTTGAATGAGGACTTGAATGTCCCGATTGGGATTAAAGCCCCTAGCAGCCTTTGAAATGGCCCTCACTGCCCAAGTGCTGGCTCTGAGCACTCCATGTAGAGTTCTGAGTCATGGCCATTTGGATGGCTCTCCCAGGCAGTTCCTTCTGATATGTTTTGGCAGGACTGAAAATAGCATTGTTTGTTGACCTGGAAATTATAAATGAGTAGACTTCCTATACGAGGATGAGTATCTTCCTGCTGTTCTGGAGTGAGGGCTCACATGTGAAAGCCCAGCGAGGCCTGTAAATCCCCAGGATGCACCACACCCAGCGGAGTTTATTCATTTTTAAAAGATGACTTGTCTTTGGTGTTTTGGTTCAAGGAATAGACTCTGCTTCGTGCACATCTTATTTCAGACTCTGTAGTATTCTGAGTCTGTGCTGGCCAGACTTTACAAGGCTTCCAAGCCACCTTTCCCATCTTTTTCTCTCTGTTCAAATACAGGAGAATGTTACAAGAGCTAGTCAACAATTTTATTCCAAAGAAGATTATTTACAATTAATATACTATTAAATGGTATAGAGCACAGAATATGTAGGAGTTCGAAGAGGAAATACACAAAGTGCAGCAGGTTATGTCACTGCAAAGCTGAGTGTGCTGGCCTGTGTCGTGTTTCTGTGTCCAGGGAGGATCATCCTTGGCGTCTACCAGGGGTGGACACAGCTTCCTGAGGGGAGATGCCATCTGCTCAGGAGCCCGGCTGAGAAAGGGACAAACAGATACCTTCAGAAGGGTCTCAGGCAAAGGCCTCCCTGGTCATAATGCTGGATTCCCGCTCATTTCCTTGAGCTTCCTCACCCAAGCTGCGTAGCACGCTGCTGAGACATCACTGTCAAGCAGCGACAACAGTGATGAAGCCACCTCACTGTGAGGGCTGTGAATGTGCCCAGGATGCCTGGCAGGCTGCAGAGCATGTTTTTCCTGTTCCTTAAACTAAACAATGGCTCCTTCTCTGAAGGAAGGCTGGGAGCAGTAGCTTCAGCAGTGCCGTATGAGGAGACAACAGGAGAGTGCATGATCCCAACTCACTGAAGCCACGGCTTCCAGGAGCTCTGATGCGCCACAGTTTGGGTTTCTGTAGTGTATCACGGACACTGATGCAGGGCAGTATTTGGAGAGAGCCTGGGAGCTTTATTAACAGGGCTCTACTTTTAGAAGGGGCAGAGAGACACATCTGTCTTCCTACAGATAAAGGTATAAACTTTGGGACAAAATATAATCGACTAACTGCCCAAAGGTTTTGGAAAACAACCAGAAACGGACAGCAGCTGAGATGACGTCGTTTGAAAGCGAAATCTGCTGGTTAGATTCAGGGCCCTCCCTGTGTGTGCACCTGAGGGTAAGTCCATGAGGCAGGGGATGGCTAGAAACCATGCCATGATGAGGTGAGTTTATCCCCTGAGTAAAAGTTGAATTTAGCACTCAAAAACCAATATAACCTACTAAACAGAATAAAGGGAGAAACTTTTACTATCAATTCACACAATTCATTTGACAAAATTCAATATTCAGAAAACTAAGAAAAAATTAGGTTGGAGGCCTTTCTTTGGGGGGAAAAATATCCTAATAATGAAGCGAGTGAGCATGGTATTGAAAGCCTGCAATCCCAGGACTTGGGAGCGTAAGTGGGAACATCACTGCAAGTTCAAGGCCAGCCTGATTTATAGTGAAATCTTGTTTCAAAACCTGTGAGATCGCTCACTGGGTAAAGGGCCCTCATGACCTGAGTTTGGTATTTTTTGTGCTTTGGAAATATAGCAAGGAAGTGAAAAGGCCCACAGAGAAAATATTTGTAAGTAATCCATCATAAAATTTGCATCTTGTTATATTACAGAGTCAGCTCTTATAACTTAAAAGGGCAATCCGAGTCTAAAACTGGGCTAGGCACTTTGAGAATGCACAAATGACCAACAAGTGCACTGCACAGTGTAGGACATCCATGTAACAGGACGCAGGTGAGCCAAAAAGAAAGGTTGTGGGGAGACTGGAACCTGTGCACGCTGCTGGGCGTCATGCCACAGTACTGTGAAAACAGTTCCATGGTTCAACAACAGTAAAAAGGCCAGTGATGCTGGGAGGCAGCACATTAGTTAGAGACAGCAAATAGGCTGGGGCAACTCCAAGCCTGTGTCTGTCTGTGACCGTGACCTGGAATTCCATTTCAACCAGGGTAGCTTCAAGATGTTGTATTAGGAATGATTTCTGCACCCCCTGCATCTCCTACCCCCACGCCTGGTTTTAGTAACCGCTCTTGACTTTTAGCAGGGTATTGGCTTCCCAAGTAGAGCTTACCGTTCTCTGCTTCCCTCTGCAGCATGTGTGGCCATGTGAGCAAAATCCTTGTCACTGGAGTGAGGTAGGAATAGTATGTTTGTAGCTTTGTGTGGCCACAGTGAGACTGAACTGGGATTTTGAATTTTCCAGAAGTCAAACTTTATACTGTAAATAGCCAACTGAAAAGCTACCATTTAACGAAAGTTGGCTCTAGTTTTGTTATTTTGGTGTTTTTTGTTTGTTTTTTGAGACAGGGTTTCTCTGTGTAGCCCTGGCTGTCCTGGATTCATTTTGTAGATCAGGCTGGACTCAAACTTCAACAGTGATCCGCCTGTCTCTGCCTCCTGAGGGCTGGGATTAAAGGCATGCGCCACCACACCCGGTAGCTGGCTTTGGTTTTAAGGGTCTGATTAAAAAGAACCCTCCATAGTTTGATAAAAATACATTTTAGTTAGAATTCATGATGCTGCATGGCTTAAAATAACAACCTTTGTTACTTGGGAAACCATAGTCCCTTCATTTGAACATTTAAGAAGTTTGTCAAGACCATTGAACTTGGACAGTTACATGTTACACGAAAAGGAGTTGGTGCCAATATGCAGAATTAAGCTGTGTGGGGACACTGGGCTCTGGGGCCTGGGGGAGAGTGCACGGCGGGGCCTCACCTGAGCCTGCTGCTCACTGCTCTGTCTCTGTCCGCAGGTACTGGGTACAGTCTGAAATTTTTTTCAGTTGACTGAAGTTTAATCTTTCTGAACACATGGGACATGTGCTTTCACTGCTTAGCAAGCTGTTTGGGGAGATAAATGCAGAGAAAAATAGGTAATTAACATGTCTTTATCTTCAGGTTAAAGCTCAAGGGAAAACCAGCTACTTTTTGCCTACACCTCTTGACATGTCCATCCACGGAGGAGATACAAGGACAGTGCTGTCCAAGGGCCTCTGAGGGAGAGTGCTCTCAGAGGTCACAGAAGGTTCTCGCAAGGAGACAGATTTGGGTCCTCAAGGATCTTTAGGAATACAGAGTGAGGAGCCCTCAAAGAGAAGGAATGGCAGAACAGAGGCCTGTGTCTGGGTTCTTTTGTGTGACTGGGCGAAGGATGCACACTTACATCTTGAATTCTGAGTACAGCGCAGGGAAGCCACAGTGCGGGCACATTGTCCAGTCATCTTTCAACATGTGTCGGCCCTGAAAATATTTAAGAATGAAGTTAGTCATTTCACCAAACAAACCATGGCCAAAAATGGGCCTCTGACTAGAACTATCCATTCTACTTCAGGTAGGTGGTACCTGTCTAGAAAGATGCAGCCACATGGCCACAGCTGGGTTTGACTTGGTAGAAGCATGTTTAAAGATGGACGGCCACCATGCCAGGCTTATTTGACAGATTTTCTGATAATAGGTTTGTGTTTGTGTGTGTGTGTGTGTCTGTCTGTCTGTGGTGGGGATTTTGAGACAGGGTTTCCCTGTGTAGCCCTGGCTGTCCTGTAACTCTGTAGACTAGGCTGGCCTTGAATTGAGAGATCCATCTGCTGGATTCAAGGGGCCTGGCCTAATAGGTCTTAGTGGTACAAGTTAACTACCAGTTATAAGTACCACAGTGTGCCAGGTGGGCTATCTCACCAATGCAGCTGACCTCAGTACAAAGGTAGGAAAGCAGGCTGCACGGTGCCATACAGCCAGTAGGTGGCAGCAGAGGCACTGCCTGCACAACTCTGCCTACCGCTCCTGGAGAGGGCCCTCCCTTGGGTTCCTGGGTACTTTGAACCTCATCTCTGGTGACCGTGGAATTTTAGGCTACATGGTCTGGAAAAGGAGTCTGGAAAAGGAGTCAGAATATAAGTGTCCGAAGTGAAGAAAACATTCGCACATCAAGTATTCTCCCAGGTGGAAAGGACATTATTACAAAGAAACTCACTGTTGCAATGCAGTAGGGAATGTTGTTTTTACAGCCGGGACAGAGGAGCTCACATTCTGGGAGGAGGAACTGGCAGAACGGACATGGGGTCGTGGCCTCTTCTGTCTCGGATGTATCTGGTCTCCTGGAGAAAGCAGCACATGGCGTTTACAGACACCACTTGGCTCCATATCATGTGAGCAGAGAAAAAGCACTATCTGGAAAGAGTTCATTCTTCCCAGCTCTTTGGCAGCCAGGGCCCAGGTACCAGGAAGAGAAGGTGCACTTGGCCTGGCCAGGTCCAGCTGGCGTTCCCAAGCACTGGCCTGTTGCGCAGGCAGGCTCCATGTCATCTCACTGTGAGGCAGGAGTGGTGAGTTTGGGATTTCCTCTTCCGTGTCCTGATGGTAAAGCCACCAGTGCTATTCGAGCAGCCCTTCCTGGGCCAGTGGGCACATCCTAATTCTGTGCCAGCCAATATGGTGGCTGTGAGACACGTGTAGCTTAGCACTTTATGTGATGTAGTTCAAGGGACTAAGGGTTTTTTGTTGTTGTTTTTGTTTTGTTTTGCCTGCATGTACACCTGCATGACAAAAGAGGGCACCAGATCTCACTATAGATGGTTGGGAGCTACCATGTGGTTGCTGGGAGATGAATTTAGGACCTTTAGAAAAGCAGTCAGTGCTCTTAACCACTAAGCCCTCTCTCCAGCCTCCAAAGGGCTAAGTTTTAAATCTTATTCTATTTTAAAATTTAAGAGCCACCAGTGACCAGTTGGTGCCATTTTGGAGCACATAGCTGTCCATCTTGCATTCACTTCCCTGCACAGTCCCCTCCACACTGGAAGCTTCCCTGCGTCTGACTTGGTCTGAAGCCACGTAGGCTGACCAGCCTTTAGAAAAGGTGTGTTCATGTAGGCCCGGCTAGCTTCAGAGCTCTTCCGCGGGGCAGCTCCTGTCACAATTAGCGTTTGTGCTGGCTAGTTTTATGCCAACATGACACTAGCTGGAGTCACTGGGGACGAGGGAGCCTCAGTTGAGAAAACACCTCCCTAAGATCAGCTGTAGACAAACAAGTTGTTTTCTTAACAGTGATTGATGGGGAGGGCCCAGCCCATTGCCCATGGGGCCACCCCTGGACGATGGTCCTGGGTTCTATAAGAGAGCAGGCTGAGAAGCCAGACACAGCACCCTGCCATGGCCTCGGCATCAGCTCCGGCCTTCAGGTTTCCACCCGCTGCGTTCCCGTCCTGACTCCTTCACTGATGGACTACCCCCTTGCTTTGTTCATGGTGTTGCATCACAGCAATAGTGACGCTGACTAGGACAGTGTGAGGTTGGACTTGCTTCTGCTTGCCATTACCCAGTGAGTCACTTTGCCCGTTGGGTCAAGGTCCCTAGTTATGAAGTCACTGCTGTGGTTAAGCAGTGCATAGCTGCAGTTGATTTTTCCTTGTGGATGCTAAGTGATGTTTTCTAGTTCTTACATCTAGGATATAGTTCCCCACAAACAGCACACACATTGAAGGTGTGCTCCCCAGTGCTAGCAGCGTTCAGAGAGGGCCTTTGGGAAGTGCTGGTCTGGGCTCTGCCTTTGTGGATGAACTGATCACTGGCACAGTCAGAATCTGAGTGGGATGACTGGGGAGCATATCCTTGAAGACTCTTCCCTTGTCTGTCTCTCCCTGCTTACTGCCACAGGGAGAACATCCTGCCATGTGCTCCCCACCTCCCCACAGGTGGGGGAGGTCTGGGGAATGGGCCCTCTGCTGCTTTCTGAAGCAAGGTCCTACCCTCTGTCTGTCTGCAGCGCTGTGTCAAGGTCCTACCCTCTGTCTGTCTGCAGCGCTGTGTCAAGGTCCTACCCTCTGTCTGTCTGCAGCGCTGTGTCAAGGTCCTACCCTCTGTCTGTCTGCAGCGCTGTGTCAAGGTCCTGCCCTCTGTCTGTCTGCAGTGCTGTGTCAAGGTCCTACCCTCTGTCTGTCTGCAGCGCTGTGTGTCAAGGTCCTGCTCCCTGTCTGTCTGCAGCGCTGTGTCAAGGTCCTACCCTCTGTCTGTCTGCAGCGCTGTGTCAAGGTCCTACCCCCTGTCTGTCTGCAGTGCTGTGTCAAGGTCCTACCCTCTGTCTGTCTGCAGCGCTGTGTCAAGGTCCTACCCCCTGTCTGTCTGCAGTGCTGTGTCAAGGTCCTACCCTCTGTCTGTCTGCAGTGCTGTGTCAAGGTCCTACCCTCTGTCTGTCTGCAGTGCTGTGTCAAGGTCCTACCCCCTGTCTGTCTGCAGCGCTGTGTCAAGGTCCTACCCCCTGTCTGTCTGCAGTGCTGTGTCAAGGTCCTACCCCCTGTCTGTCTGCAGTGCTGTGTCAAGGTCCTGCTCCCTGTCTGTCTGCAGCGCTGTGTCAAGGTCCTACCCCCTGTCTGTCTGCAGCGCTGTGTCAAGGTCCTACCCCCTGTCTGTCTGCAGTGCTGTGTCAAGGTCCTGCTCCCTGTCTGTCTGCAGCCCTCCTGTTAGTATGGGATTTTCACACTGAGGACATCATGGTTCTGTTCATCTCTCCACAGCAGACAATGCTGTCTACAGAAGAGCCATCTTCTCCACAGGACAGCACTGCTTACACTGGACAGTGAGCTTCACAGGCAGGCTCCGTGGGGCCCTGGGGATGGTACTTTCCTGAATAAAAAGGCAGATGCTGCACTCTGATCCTCTCACTTCTTCCTGCCTTGGATGGATGAGGTGTCTAGATATGGCAGCTGGCTTGCAGCCTAGAGGGGGGAGTAGTTCTGTGCGGTCAGTGGCCCACTGGGAAAATAGGAAGATCTGTTTGGGTGGCATCAGGACAGAGTGTCACCAGCCCTGGTCTATGATGCCTTGTGTATGATGCACATAAATTCTGACTTGAGACATTATTGGGGTTGCTGTTGCTTTTATCCCCTACATTAGGTATCCTTTTTTTCTTTTCTTTCTTTCTTTTCTTTCTTTTTTTTTTTTTTTTTTTTTTTGGTTTTGAGACAGTTTCTCTCTGTAGCCTTGGCTGTCCTGGACTCACTCTGTAGACCAGGCTGGCCTCGAACTCACAGCGATCCACCTGCCTCTGCCTCCTGAGTGCTGGGATTACAGGCATGAGCCACCGAGCCTGGCTTTAGGTCCCTTTCTTACTGTGATAAAATCTGTAACAAATCGCCTGAAGGGAAGACATTAATTTTGTCTTGTAGTTCAAAGGAGTCTGTGATAGGAGTGCCAGAAGCAGCTCTCTTCTCCTTTCTATTCAGCTTGGGACTGCAGCCTGCATCCACAGTAAGTCTCTGCAAAGCCCCTTATCTACACAGCCAAAGGTGCGTCCCCCACCCCCACTCCTTTATGAAGCCGTGGAATCAGAAGCTCCGCCTGAAAGCTGCCTCCGATGCTGTGGTTGAAAGTAGGATGGCTGTGTCTGCTCACCTGACCATCGCCTCGATTTTCTTTTTGTACTTGGCATCAATTTTGTTGCGGTATTCCGGCCTCATCAGCATAGCTGCAAAGCTGAAGGCAGAGTTCTTCAGGCCTGCACGGTGACACTCGATCACAGTAGACGTCAAGATAGGCACAATGTCTGCAAGGCACATGGGAGCAGACAGCGCACAGCTGAGCGCAATGCTAGTTTAGGCTACATGAGACGTATCTTAAAACCAAAGGAGAACGGGGTGGTGAATTATGAAACATGGGCCAAATCTGGCCTTCTGACTTTTGTGTGACCCATGAACTAAGAATGGTTTTTATATTTTTAAGTGGTTGAAGTAAATTTCAAAATAATATTTTGTGATGTGTTAAAACTATATGAGGTTCGAATTTGTGTCCAGAAATTAAAGTTCTACTAGAACCCAGCCCATTTTATTCACATCAAATGGCATTAAAAGTTTAGCATTGGCCCCTTATAGCACGTTTGCTGACACCTGTCACATTGTGTGAGGAAGTCTGTTCATTTAAGAATGTTAGGATGACAAGGCTTTCCAGGAGAAAGGGACCTTTCCCAGAAGCCATGTCCTACCAGGCTTAGACCCAGGAGATGACAATGTCATCTTGGACATTTTACCTCCCTTTGGCCTGGCTTGCTTATCTAGAAAATAAAAACAGTAGCTACATGTGCACACAAGTCCAGAGCCTGTTACCAACAGAGAGACCTTAAACACCGGATGTGAGCCTGCCTTTGGGGCCTGGGCTTGGGGAAAGTCCCTGTTTCCTGGACTGTGTGGCTCGAGGCACCGTGTGTACTTGTGCTGGCTGCTTGCTTTCTGGCAGTGGGAAGAGGCCAGGTAGGAAGCTCCTAGGTGACCCGCTGCCAGTCAAAGGTCTGGGTTGGGGATTTAAAGCACTCCTGGCACACACATTTCAGACTTGGCGTCCCAGCATGCTCTGGTTGGTGTGACTCAGGTTCTGTGTGACTGCACCCAGAGGAGACTCACAGGCTTCTGCCTGCGCTGCTTCCCTTTGCGCTTTGCTGCAGGCACCCTGTTCCTGCTCCTTTGCTGACCTCCGCCTTTGGTGTACTAGGCTTGCCTACTGTATTCATGTGCTCAGCCCTCTAGTTTCTGGGACAAGTGTTAAATTCTGGGGTGTCTTAGGGACCCCAGCCTACCACTTCCTAGAAATGTTGTGGGGATAAACGATGCAGCAACACAGCGAACTGTGAAGGTGCCGGGTGGGGAGAGCCCGCCTCAGCACCTGTCTGAGTGTGCAGAGTGCGCTCTGCTGAGACAGTACTTACGTGACGGGAACTTGCTGATGTTGTTGGCCACCCGAATGAGCATGCGTGCCCCCTTCATGTGGTCCCCACTCTTAACGTGAATCTGAAATAGATGGTCACAGCCTCATATTAGCTCCAGTCTATGCTTTCTTTCCCCTCGCTTGTGGCCCAGAACACGGCTGAGCTGGGCCTTTGTTTCCTATTTTTCCTTTAGCAGCTGGCACCTAGCACCATAGATACGCTCAGTATTGTATTTTGCCTTGGGCTACCCATGTCAGTCTGAATCGCTGGTCCCTCTTTTATGTAACAGCATGTAAATTGGCCTCTCTATGGCGCTAACATGTTGTCTACATTGTAGTGAGACCTGAGCAATGAGTCAAGGGGCCAGGGGAAGGAAGAGGGGTCAGTGGCAGGCAGTGCATCCAGCCTGTGGTGGCTGGGCCTGAAGTGAGGCAAACATGCATGCTGAAGGTGGGTGGCATCAATCTCCAGTAGGCTGATGCCCAGCCCCAAAGCCATAAGGATGCTGTAACAGTTTTGCAGTCATTTCTTCAGCCTTGACAGGGTTAAACAGCTTATGTCATAGTAGTCATCATCATCTTCTTCCTCCTCCTCCTCTTTTCCAAGACAAAAGTTTCTCTGTGTAGCCCTGGCTGTCCTGAACTTTGAGGACCAGGCTGGCCTTGAACTCAGAGATCCGCCTGCCTCTGCCTCCTCCAGTGCTGGGATTAAAGTCATGTGCCACCTCCATCCCGCCTTGTTTTGTTTGAGACAGGGTCTCTCTGTGTAGCCTTGGCTAGCCTGGAACCCACTATGTACACAAGGCTATCCTTGGATTCATAGAGTTCCAACTGCCTCTGCCTCCCAAGTGCTAGGATTAAAGTAAAAGCCACCATGCCCAGCGCAAGGGTTAAGCAGTTTTGAGATCACAGTCACAAATACCAGAAAGTCCTGGCAATGCTTGCTGCTATGGGAGAGACTGGCACAAAGCAGGGTCACAAGGGTGCTCCCCCATGGAGGGGAGTGAAAGGCTGGCCCAGCATGGAAGAGACAGGCTCAGGGAGCTGAGGGCAGCTGCGCTTCGGCAGCTCCTTCCAGACCCTGCTCTGGCTTCTGCTCCATCCCCACCGCCTTGTTTTGAACCCTTCTCCAGTTCTTGGGCCTCCATTGTGCTGGGTATGCATTCCTGAGGCATTGGCATCATTTCTCATGTCTGAAGCTGGCAAAGACCCCTCAAGACCCCTCTGCCTCTCTACCACTGAGCGCCCCACCCCCAAATGCCCAGAAGAGAAACACTTCTGGGACTGAATGTTAATACCTGCTTTTTGTAATTAGTGATTTGGGCCTGTGTGATCCACCATGGCTGTGTAAATCTAAACATTAAAGTTACATAAAGTCAAAAGCCACTGTTTGCTGTACCAGCTCCACGCCAAGTGCTCCACAGCCAGGCAAGGGGCCACCGTACTGCTTAGCACAAACACCAACAGTTCTGCCACTAGAAAGCTGTGCTGGACACTGTTTATCTAGCTGATAACTAGGATTTTACTCCTTTGTGACTTGATTGTGTCAGGGGCCGTGAAGATTAAATGAGCTAGCTGGGCTGGACAAACACTGGTTTAGCACCAACATAGAAAGAGGAATTTGATATTACTGACATTTTGGGAAAAATATGTAAATTGAAGCCTTTTGCATCCTTACAAAGATCCGATTATATGATATACATAAGGGGTGGGGGAGCTGGAGAGCTGGCTCAGCAGGCGTGAGTTCTGCTCCCAGTACCAGTGGTGGGTGGTCATAATCTGTAACTCCAGCTCCCGGGGCATCTGACACCTGTGGTTTCTGTGGACACACACACACACACACACACACACACACACACACAAACACACACACACACACACTTAAAAATAACAAAAACACTGAGGAGCCAGGCATGGTGGCGTGTGCCTGTAATCCTAGCACTGGTGAGGGGGAAGCAGAGGCAGGAAGACGGCCACACTTTTAAAACCAGCCTGGTTTACATGCTGAATTACAGGCCAGCCAGGGATAAACAGCATGACTCCGACTTAAAACAGACAACAACAGAACAAAAGCCCCATGTCCAGGGTTGGGGTGTAGGTCAGAGACACAGCACTTGTCTGTGGTGTGTGAGGCCTGGGCTTAATCCCCATCTACATACACACAGAAAAAAACAAAACAAAAGCAACCAAACAAAACGTCTCCAGATACAGCCAGAACAAATAGGCCAGCCCGAGCTAAAACAAACAATAACAAAACCCAAAACACAGAGAAGTCCACATGGCAAAGTCTGTTCCCGTCCTTCTTCCTCCCCCTTGAATGGGATTTGGTGCCCGGAACCCGCCTCATACTTCCCTCTCGCCCTCCTCTATGTTGCTTTTGCTACTTGAGAACACAGAGATGCAGGAAATGGTTCTAATGCTTGGAGAAGCACCAGACACCCCATGGCAGGAGCAGAGGACGCCCCGTCGCAGGGGCAGACCTCCTGATGGGTTAGAGCCCACACCACTCCCTCCCGGCCTCACCTTCACGAGTATGTAACTGTGTAGGATCATGAGGTTGGTGGCCATCTCTGAGGGGATTTTGATCTTCTGGGATTTAAGTTCTGCGTACATACTGAAAAGAACATCATGTGCATTCCGATAGTTTCCTTGGAAAAAAAGCAAAATGGTATTACTGCAGAAGACTTGAGACCCACACCTCACAACGAAGTCCGCTATGGGGTTACTGACAGCTTTTCCTATTTTTGCTGATGGTAATAACAGCCAGCAAGTCACTCTGGGGAAAATGCTGGTGTCATAGAGTCACCCCCAAGGTGCACTGAGTCCTCCAAGTTCAGCCTCCTTCTCAGGCCCACGGTTAGAGCTCCCACCCTCTTCCGCAACCCGAGCCGATCCATCAGCCTTCTTCTGGACCTTCGTCAGGACTGTCAGGGCTTCGAGTACCTCAAGCCTTACCCTAAGTCACAACCCAGCCCTCCCCAAAGGGATGGTGTCACAGCTCAGTGGCATGATTATCAGTAGGTGTGAGGTGCCACCCCCAGCACCACAAAACCAGACCCCCAAAGGCAGTGTGAGCAAGTGGAAATTCCTGAGCAGAGGCTCAAAGCCCTGCTGGAGCTGGCTGCCACCTTCCAGCCCTGGTCTTCCCAGGCAGGCAGCAGCCTCACTAGCCTCGTTTTTTCCTCGTCACTTGCTCTCTGGTCCCTCACCCCAAGCTCTTGCCACTACCCTTAACTCCACCCTCCGTCTCTGCTCACACCTTGCCTTATGAGGCCCTGGTCCTTAACTCCATCCTCCGTCTCTGCTCGCACCTTGCCTTATGAGGCCCTGGTCCTTAACTCCACCCTCCGTCTCTGCTCACACCTTGCCTTATGAGGCCCTGGTCCTTAACTCCATCCTCCGTCTCTGCTCGCACCTTGCCTTATGAGGCCCTGGTCCTTAACTCCATCCTCCGTCTCTGCTCACACCTTGCCTTATGAGGCCCTGGTCCTTAACTCCATCCTCCATCTCTGCTCACACCTTGCCTTATGAGGCCCTGGTCCCTTCTGATCATATTCCTCTCTCCAACTTAGCACTTGTCACCCTGAATAGCACAAACTCTGAACTCAATTTCTTCCTTTACCTTCTAATCATGAACCTCAAGGGCAGAACTGTGGCCCAGTTCTCTCTGGGTCCTGAGTTCCTAGGATGTGTCCGACGGACAGCAGGTTTCAGTTCAATGTGAGCAGAATTAAGTGTGACTTCTAGGCTGAGTTACATAGCTAAAGCTTGTTTCCAAACAAAATGTACATGAGTGGTGATAGCAGACAAATTCTCTGACTTATTCAGTCAATATTTACGGAACATGCAAGTAAACAGAATTATTCTCAAGATTCTGTAAGCAGTTCTGAAGGTTCTGAAAAGCCAGGTCCATAACGATTCAACATGGCATCTAGCATCTCTCATCTGTGAAGGTCAAACCCATGCAGTGATGGGACATGGCGTGGGGTGCTGCAGAGGGCAGAGCAGTGACGGGACATGGCGTGGGGTGCTGCAGAGGGCAGAGCAGTGACGGGACACGCCGTGGGGTGCTGCAGAGGGCAGAGCAGTGACGGGACATGGCGTGGGGTGCTGCAGAGGGCAGAGCAGTGACGGGACACGCCGTGGGGTGCTGCAGAGGGCAGAGCAGTGGCGGGACATGCCGTGGGGTGCTGCAGAGGGCAGAGCAGTGACGGGACATGGCGTCGGGTGCTGCAGAGGGCAGAGCAGTGACGGGACACGGCGTGGGGTGCTGCAGAGGGCAGAGCAGTGACGGGACACGGCGTGGGGTGCTGCAGAGGGCAGAGCAGTGACGGGACACGCCGTGGGGTGCTGCAGAGGGCAGAGCAGTGACGGGACACGCCGTGGGGTGCTGCAGAGGGCAGAGCAGTGACGGGACATGCCGTGGGGTGCTGCAGAGGGCAGAGCAGTGACGGGACACGGCGTGGGGTGCTGCAGAGGGCAGAGCAGTGACAGGACACGCCGTGGGGTGCTAGAGAGGGCAGAGCAGTGACGGGACACGGCGTGGGGTGCTGCAGAGGGCAGAGCAGTGACGGGACACGCCGTGGGGTGCTGCAGAGGGCAGAGCAGTGACGGGACACGCCATGGGGTGCTGCAGAGGGCAGAGCAGTGACGGGACATGCCGTGGGGTGCTGCAGAGGGCAGAGCAGTGACAGGACACGGCGTGGGGTGCTGCAAAGGGCAGAGCAATGACAGGACACGGCGTGGGGTGCTGCAGAGGGCAGAGCAGTGACGGGACACGCCGTGGGGTGCTGCAGAGGGCAGAGCAGTGACGGGACACGGCGTGGGGTGCTGCAGAGGGCAGAGCAGTGACGGGACACGCCGTGGGGTGCTGCAGAGGGCAGAGCAGTGACGGGACACGCCATGGGGTGCTGCAGAGGGCAGAGCAGTGACGGGACATGCCGTGGGGTGCTGCAGAGGGCAGAGCAGTGACGGGACACGGCGTCGGGTGCTGCAGAGGGCAGAGCAGTGACGGGACACGCCGTGGGGTGCTGCAGAGGGCAGAGCAGTGACGGGACACGCCGTGGGGTGCTGCAGAGGGCAGAGCAGTGACAGGACACGCCGTGGGGTGCTGCAGAGGGCAGAGCAGTGACGGGACACGCCGTGGGGTGCTGCAGAGGGCAGAGCAGTGACGGGACACGGCGTGGGGTGCTGCAGAGGGCAGAGCAGTGACGGGACACGGCGTCGGGTGCTGCAGAGGGCAGAGCAGTGACGGGACACGCCGTGGGGTGCTGCAGAGGGCAGAGCAGTGACGGGACACGCCGTGGGGTGCTAGAGAGGGCAGAGCAGTGATGGGACACGCCGTGGGGTGCTGCAGAGGGCAGAGCAGTGACGGGACACAGCGTGGGGTGCTGCAGAGGGCAGAGCAGTGACGGGACACGGCGTGGGGTGCTGCAGAGGGCAGAGCAGTGACGGGACACGCCGTGGGGTGCTGCAAAGGGCAGAGCAGTGACGGGACACGGCGTGGGGTGCTGCAAAGGGCAGAGCAGTGACGGGACACGCCGTGGGGTGCTGCAGAGGGCAGAGCAGTGGCGGGACACGCCGTGGGGTGCTGCAGAGGGCAGAGCAGTGACGGGACACGGCGTGGGGTGCTGCAGAGGGCAGAGCAGTGACGGGACACGGCGTGGGGTGCTGCAGAGGGCAGAGCAGTGACGGGACACGGCGTGGGGTGCTGCAGAGGGCAGAGCAGTGACGGGACACGGCGTCGGGTGCTGCAAAGGGCAGAGCAGTGGTCCTAGAGACAGATGGTGCAGTTGCAGAGAAAACAAACAGCCCAACAAGAGAAGGCCTCAGCATAGCTACTGCACAGCCCCTGGATAGTAACTGCTTTTCCTTCTCTTAGTCCTAGAAAAGGTGATCTTAGTCCTTTGCGGTTAGAGCAAGCCCAGGCCAGGAGCTAGATGCAGCTACTCTTTCCTGGGCTTTATTCCATTACCTACTTGGAATTCTCAGGAACCTGGGGCTGGAGAAGTAGCCTGGTGGTAAACCCTGTCCTGACTTGAGCCCCAGCACCACAGAAGCCAGCAGCGTTAGGGACGCACCTGCAGACTGCTCCTCCCTGGCGATGATGATGGCGGTCCGCGCAGCTTCTCGGTACTGTTTCAGAGCCATGTACAAGCGGAACAGGTACTTGGCATCCTGGTGTACAAACCATTAGTGAAATACCACTAGCCAAGTGGAGAAACACTATAACTCTGCCTTTCAGTCATAACTACATTCAGCCCCCAGTAACAGAAGTGACGTGTTTTAAAAACCAGTGAGTCAGCCATCAGATGTCTGCTGAGCTTAGTATTTGCAGGTACTTATTCTAAGTGATCAGGAAGTGTTAGCTGAGCTGAATCCTCAGACCTACCCTATCCTCTTGTTGTCCGTGGTATGGCGAACACAAAGGGCCAGTGACGCTCTGGAGCATTCCATCCCCAACCTGGGCTGGGGAGTGGAAAGCTGGACACCTATGAAGTTTTCTCTCCTGTTGATAATTCCCCTGACCATTTTCACCTGACTCCAAATGGAGGCGGTTTCCTCTGTGCCTGGGGCTGCTTTCCAGGTTATTAAAATTAGTGGACATAACGGGAGGGGGCGTAGGACAGTCAGCAAGGGACTGTGTCTTTTGGCAAGTCACCCGAACCCCTCCGGGTCTCAGTAAGCTGTAAGATAAGGGCGATGGGCGCAGAGATTCAGTCTCCTCCCCACCGTGAGGCCACCACTGTCTCTCCATACCAGAGACTAGAGGCTGTCTCAGCAGATGGCTTTGCACATGAAGGCAAAGGGAATCAGAGGGCTCTGGGCTCTTCGTAAGGCGTCGCATCTGTCCTCACTGGGATGGAGACCTCGGATCTCCATCGTAGCCCTCAGGGACCATGGGTTCTGACATACGCTCTTAGCCCCTGACCTTATAGTGATTTATATTTAACATGATTTTATGCTAATTCTAAAATTTTTAGAATATGGATAAAACAATCTCATTTTTAGGGCTTAGTGCCAAGTTAATAGTTTCAATGATTATTTTACACAATTTCTAGAATAAACAAAATTGTGACAGTTTAGAAAAAACTGGGTGGAGAGGACCGTTACATCAAGGGGCGTAGCTACTGTCCAGGTCCACGGTCAGTTCTAAGGAATGGCATTCATGGCACCTCTAACATGTGGGTGTGGCTACCTTCCGTGTGACACTTCTATAAGTCTGCTGAGCCATGACAGGTAAAAAGGCAAGACAAGGCACAACTGAGGCATGAACACACAACCATGCAGAACCTCCTGTACCTCCGGCATGCAGTCCCTGTCCCCATCAGAACCCCCTGTACCTCCGGCATGTGGTCCCTGTCCCCATCAGAACCTTCTGTACCTCCGGCATGCCACCACTGTCCCCATCAGAACCCCCTGTACCTCCGGCATGCCACCACGGTCCCCATCAGAACCCCCTGTACCTACGGCATGCCACCACGGTCCCCATCAGAACCCCCTGTACCTCCAGCATGCCGTCCCTGTCCCCATCAGAACCCCCTATACCTCTGGCATGCCACCACTGTCCCCATCAGAACCTGTCCCTGTCCCCATCAGAACCTCCTGTACCTTCGGCATGCCACCACTCTCCCCGTCAGAACCCCCTGTACCTTCGGCATGCCGTCACTCTCCCCCATCAGGTGGTCTATCAGCTGATTGGTTAGCAGTTCATCTTTGGCCTGGCCCACCTGTTTCATGGAGAAAAACCTTACTAAATACTGCATCTCAAACTTAGTAGGGATGGGAAGGGCGGGCTGGGTAGAAGACGAACAACTTTCTGCTAAGGAAATGACGTAAAATCCAGGCAAATGACTTGAAATACAATTTAACCCAGAGACCTTTTTCATTGGTTTGAATTCCATCCTTAGAAGCTTTTCTTAAGCTGCTTGTATCAAAGTATGGTCTTTTCCTTTGTACCCACAGAAAATGTACTTCTAGGGTGTTTCAGTGAAAACATCAAGGCCTGAGAAGTGGTTCTGCAGTTGAGAGCATTTGCTGTTCTTCCAGAGGACCCTACTTTAATTCCTAGCACCCATAACAGGCAGCTCCAACTGAGTGAGACTTCTAGCTTCAGGAGATACAATACCTTCTGCCTTCTATCAGCTCCTTCTCCTACATACACATAAGTAAAATAAATCACACATACACACACACACACAGACACATACACACACACAGAAACATACACACAGACACACAGACAGACACACACACACACACGCGCGCGCGCGCACACACACACACACACACACACACACACACACACACACACACACACACGGTGGGCTGGGGAGATGGCCTAGCAGTTCCTAGCACCCACCACATGGCAGCTCACACTCACAACCACCTCTAACTCCAGGCCCAGGGGGTCTGATGCCCCTTTCTGGCCTCCACAGGCACTGCACAAATGTAATGCACATATGTGCAGGCAAAACACCCACACATAAAATAAAAATAAATAAACCTTTTTTAAAAAGCCTACTACAACCAATACTGCCACCAAAACCGCTAAGATTAGTGGCCGACACTGCCAGCAGCTCCCAATCTGGAGCACACATGCTGGGTCTCACACAGGCTAAGCGTCCTGATCTCTAGGTCTAAACTCAAACTCTGTGTGTATGTGTATGTTCCGTGTGCATGCATGTGTGTTCCCCTTGTGCATGCATGTGCGTGCATGTGTGTGCGCATGTAGAGGACAATGATGACATGAGGTTTCTTCAACTGTTCTCTACCTTCTGTTTTTGAGACACAGTTTCTCACTGAGCGCAAAGCCGCCATATCAGCCAGGCTGGCCTAGACCTCACTAAGCAGCAGAGGGTAACCCTGAGTCTTCCTAGCCCTACTCCTGGGAGTACAAGCGTACACTACCAAGCAGTGCTGGGGCCTGAGCCGAGTGCTTCCTGAATACATGCTACTGGCTCCTGGAACAGTCTTTTAAGAAATTAAAACAAAAAGCAAATAATTGGCATTCTTCAAAGCTTTGATTCCAAATTTACTTACAGTTTCAATCGCCATTTCTATTGCCACGTTATCTTCTGAGCTTGGGCATTTCAGGAAGTGCTTTAGAGCCTAAAATGAGATGGACAGCAGCTAAAGATTAAACACCATCAGGCTGCGCACTGGGGAAATCTGCTTCTACATACAGACTAATGTGCTAGCGTCCTGACCTCGGCCAGGGTGACAGTGTCTCACCATGTAGCCCAGGCTGGCTTGGAACTCACTGTGCAGACCAGGCCGTGACCTCACAGAGACCGGCCCATCTGTCTCCTGAGTGCGGGGACTACAGGCATGTGCCACCTCCCTGACAGATCTACTTCAAAGGCTACATCTAGTTTTAAACTAACAGAGACCCTCCTGAAGAACCTAGTTCTGATTTATGACAAAATGAAAATGCAAAACGTGTTCTTTTCCCTGGGAAGATTTAAGTTCTTTAAATCCTTGGTTTTATCCTTGTTTCATCTCAAGATTGAACCCTGGCCCCAGAATGCCAGGCACATGCTTATGGCTGAATGGCACCCCCAGACATTTCACGTAACATTTATTGACACCCTGCTTGTATGTGGGGGGCTATGCTGGAGTCTGTGAAGAACAAGAGGAGCCTGATGTACCCCACTTTTTGTGTTAGATACACTCTAACTGGGAAGACTGGTGTGAGCTAGTGACAGTAACAGGAAACATCTGTTTTAATCACAGCCCATGACAAAGGGCTATGGAGTGGGTTGGTTTAGGTGTTCTGAGGACGCAAAGATGGTTGTGGAGGAAGACATGAAGGTCACAGAGGGCCTAAGATACACAGAACGAACAAGTCTGAGGCAGTCACTGAGGAAACAGATGCAAGGATCTAGTGAGGCATGCTTCCACAGAACCGGCTGGAGGCCATCTTGGGATGCCCAAGCTGTTGGCCAACTGGGGGTGGGGGTGGGGAGGGGAATTAGCTTGCTTGCCAACTAAGGAGTTTGGGCATCTTTTCAAAGGCCACAAATGGCAAACTGGCAGCCTGTGGGCTGCATTCACAGTCATGTTTTCCTTGGCCAGTGAAGTATTATGCAAATATTTGGGCCTGTATATTCAATTCAGGAGATGCAGACTTCTGTTTCTCTTGAAGGACCCTGCCATTGGGCCGTGCTGGGCTCGCCCTCTGAAAGGCAGCAGCTTGCCAGTGGTGAGCAGCACCTGGTTCCCTTGATCAGCTGTCAAGTCACCTCAACCCCATGTCTCTTCTTTGGACTTCGTATTCCCCGCCGTAGGCAAAGCAAGTTCTTCTCGGGAGTGAAAGGATGACAGAGGCAGAGAGAGGAGAGCAGTGACACAGTAAACGACTGCAAGCAGGGGAGCCAGGCCGTGGTACTCAGAATAAATGGGGGCAGATGTGAAAGGCTTTAGGGAGCCCCTGCATGTGTGAGGGAGGGCTGAGGTGGGAGCTCACTGGTAGGTTTGTGCTTAGCCCGGGTTGACCTCCAGTGCCAATAACAACAGTGCTGTGATCTCAAGTGTCAGTGTCTGGGAGCACACTGGCATTTAGAGTATTTCCTGCAACCACCCCTGTGGTGCCCAGGGCATGTATCCTTGGCAAATACTAACCCGCGAATACTGGCCACATAGCAAGAAGAATCTTCCAGCCTGAAAATGCCTCTTTTCTCCTTCAAAGTACAAGGCGATGCTTTGATAGTCTTCATTAGTCGTGTCCTCAGAGCCTACAACAGATGTTCAATGCGTAAACTATATGAGTAGAATCTGATGACCTGTCATTGCCAATTGAAAAATAGTATCTATGAGAGGCATCTAAAAACAGGAGGCTGGGCCAGTGACACGGCGTGCATGCAGTGCCTGCCTGAGGACCTGAGCTCGGTCCCCAGGACCTACACAAAAGTGGAAGGAGAGAATCAACTCCACAAGGCTGTCACCCTCTGTCCTCCAAACACATACTGTAACACGTGTGCTTTCTATCCTACATCATAGCACACGTGTACACACACACACACACACACACACACACACACACACACACACACACACACACTTTAAAAGCCCAGGCGCTTTTGCCTTTCAGCACTGAACATCAATACTACCATCTTTTTTTTTTTTTGGTTTTTCGAGACAGAGTCTCTCTGTATTAGCCTTGGCTGTCCTGGACTCGCTTTGTGGACCAGGCTGGCCTCGAACTCACAGCGATCCGCCTGCCTCTGCCTCCCGAGTGCTGGGATTAAAGGCGTGCGCCACCACGCCCGGCCATCTTTTTTTCTTTTTTTCATTTTAATATATTTTATTAATTTATTCATATTACATCTAAATTGTTATCCCACCCCTTGTATCCTTCCATTCCTCCCTCCAATACTACCACCTTGTCTATTTTTATCACAAAGCTTATTTATCATCACTTCAAATATTAACACTGTTTTGCTTCTGTTTCACTCAGAACAGGATTCATGAGAGGAAAGGATGAGGCTCGTGTGAAAGTTTGGGCTATGATCTGCTATCATTCCTTGAGAATTTGTCCTTCTCAGACTCTCAGACAGCAGAAACCACTGTGTGTGTGACCTTAACAATGACCCACCCAGGGCATCAGAACAACCAGAAGTCTAGTCAGACCCCAACACAAATGTAATCCAGCATGTTGCGCCATCGTCCATCCATCCATCCATCCATCCACCCACTCATCCATCCATCCATCCACCCATCCATCAATCATCCATCCATTCACCCACCCACCCGTCCATCCATCCACCCATCCATCAATCATCCATCCATTCACCCACCCACCCACCCGTCCATCCATCCACCCATCTGTCCATCTATTCACCCACCCACCCGTCCATCCATCCACCCATCTGTCCATCCATCCATCCACCCATCTGTCCATCCATCCATTCACCCACCCACCCGTCCATCCATCCACCCATCTGTCCATCCATCCACCCATCTGTCCATCCATCCACCCATCTGTCCATCCATCCATCCATCTGTCCATCCATCCACCCATCTGTCCATCCATCCACCCATCTGTCCATCCATTCACCCACCCACCCGTCCATCCATCCACCCATCTGTCCATCCATCCATCCACCCATCTGTCCATCCATCCATCCACCCAGCCACCCATCCATCTGTCCATCCATCCATCCGTCCACCCACCCATTAGTAGGCTTTATTATATAATTCAGGTTGGCCTCAAACCCATCCTCCTGCCTCAGCCTGCAGGTCTGACACTGCTTTCGTCTGTCCTTCCTTTTCCTTTAGATCTTTACGTTCTCCAGCTATCTAATGACTTTCCACTGATGTGCTCCCTTCGAGTCTGAAGTAAGTTTTCTCATGGCTGTCATCAGTTCACAGAGGCACTTTGTGAATTTTACAAAATTAAAAAAAATCACAAAGGATAAATATTACCCCACTTTTATAAGATACTTGGATAGTCAAATTTGTAAAGATGAAGTAGAACAGTGGTAAACAGCCTGGGGACAAGGACATATGGGCAATTATTCAGTGGGGACAGAACTTTAGTGTGGGAGGCTGACAAAGTTCCTGAGATGGACAGTGCTGACAAGTGTGGATGTATTTTGTTAATGAAAATCATTTTATTAGTTATTTTATGTGTATGGGTGTTTTGCTTGCACATATGTCTATGCACCATATATGTGCAGTACCTGTTGGGGTCAGAAGAGGGCGTTGGATCTCCTGGGACTGGAGTTAATTATGGGTGTGAGTCATCATGTGAGTGCTGGGAACTGAACCCAGGTCCTCTGGAAGAGCAGCCAGTGCTCTGAACTGCTCAGCCACAACTCCAGCCCAAATGCCCAAATGTTCTTTGAAAAAATAATTTAAAAATTACTTTATTTACTTTGTGGTGGTGGTGGGGAGGTCAGAGGACAATGAGGGGTCAGTTCTGTCCTTCACCACGAGGCCCCAGGTGGCCTGCTGTCCTGGGAGCAGCCTCTTTACCTGCAGAGCCTTTTCACTGGGTCAGTACAAATGTTCGTGATGCTGGAGAAATAACACCCCCTCCTTTTTAAAAAAAATCAAACTGTTGGGGATTTCACCTATGCTAAGCATGCACATATCTAAGAATAATACAAATATATGTATTTTTCAGAACACAAAATTATCTTTTGGATCTGCAAAATCTTTAAAAACCACAACTTGTATAATATGTTGATTTTTCCTCAAAGTATTCTTAACTGGTACCTCAATTTTTATGTTTTTGGCATTTTCTTTTTAAAAAAATGTTTAATTGTAATGTGTAGGAGTGTTTTGTCTACATGAATGTATGCACCACCCAAACAGGCCAGAAGGTGCCGGATCCCCTGGAACTGGAGCTACGAACACTGTGAGCTGCCATGTGGGAGCGGGAGCTGAGCTCCAGTCCTCTGCAAGACCAGCCAGCGCTGCCAGCCTCTTAGCCATCACTTTCCAGACCCTGAAAACACTGTATTGTCTACAATCACCCTACATCTCCCATCACCTTCATGGTGAAATCTTCTCACCACTTCTGCTTGGCAAACAGCAGCGTTTGGGAAATCTGGCCTCCCGCGGAGTCGGCCCCACACTTCTGTCTGTTGCTCTTCTTACAATGCACCTCACCTTTATGCTGCAGGGATCCTGAAACTCAGCAGGCACTGCATGTGCATGTGTGTACACGGCACAGTTTGTACAGGAGTGCTATGTGCACACCCATCTGAGCCGTCGACCACAGGAGTCAGGGTTTCTGTGATAAACACGGCATTTACCGATGATGTCTGCATAGATTTCCATCTTGTTGTGCTGCTGAGCCAGGGTGAAGGCTTCATGGTTACATTTGGACAGGACCAGAAACTGGATGGCAGACCCATAGTCACCAAGCTGTAGAAAGAACCTATGACAAATGGTTTAGTTAGCTTGCCTCTCATATCAAGTTTATGACTGTGATAGTCAACACCATCAACTTGGCAGGACCTAGAAGGACCCAGAAGGCAAAGTTCTGGGCGTGTCTCAGTCAGTTCCTAAATTGGGCTGAAGTAAAGACCTACATAAGTGTGGGCAGCATCATTCCACGGGCTCGATCCTAGACTGAGTAGGAGAAAGCAAGCTGGGGGCAGAACCCATCTCTGCAATGCGACCAGCTTCCTCAGACTCCTGACACCCTCCTTTCCCCACCATGATCAACTGTGATCTCATGAACTGTGAGCCAAGCCCTCCCTAAGTTGCTTTTGTCAGGTGCTTGGTCACAGAGAGGAGAAAGCAACAAATACCATGACTTGTCCCATAACTGCAGCTCGGCATTATCTACGTATGCTTGATGAGCACATTCTCACACGATGACCACAACAGCCATTGCACTGGAATGTCTACAGTAATGAAAACGTAATAAGGATGCGTACATTTGATGAGGGGAGGGGTCTCTTTCTTTCACACTTGTTTTTCGGAGGTTCAAATGAACAAGTGTTGCTGGGCGTGGTGGCGCACGCCTTTAATCCCAGCACTCGGGAGGCAGAGGCAGGTGGATCTCTGTGAGTTCGAGGCCAGCCTGGTCTACAAAGGGAGTCCAGGACAGCCAAGGCTACACAAAGAAACACTGTCTCGAAAAACAAAAACAACAACAACAACAACAAATGAACAAGCGTGCTGTCACCTGGCTACCATCTTGGCTCCATCCAGAGACTGGGTCTCTCTGACGATGCTGACGGCCTTTTCGGGGTTGTTGAGGTGGTCTAGGTAGATGCGGATGACACTGTTCCACTGTTTTGCATTTTCATAAGCCACCACAGCTTCTTTGTATCTGTGAAAAATGTGGTTCAAGTAAGTTCTCTCAACGCTGTCAGGGTGTGTGTGTGTGTGTGTGTGTGTGAGTGTGTACAACAAATGTGGGGGACACTTTTCTGCTGTGGTGATAGTAGCTGCTCTGTTTTCTTGAACTTCTTCAGAATCAAACACCAGCAATTCTCCTATTAAAGGCATTCCGTTTTAGGGGTTGGATAAATTAAATGTAAAAGACCAATAATGAATTTTATTTCCTCCTATGAATTAAGAGTATGTAACTTGTTTACATTTTCCTGTGTTTTTTTCATGTGATAAGATTGAAATAGCATGGACTTATTTTAGAAAACAGAAAATAACAGAAATCTTCACAGTGACTGACATACATGAAGCTTTAAAAGTGAGATTTGCGTGGTGGCGCACGCCTTTAATCCCAGCACTCAGGAGGCAGAGGCAGGTGGATCACTGTAAGTTCGAGGCCAGCCTGGTCTACAAAGTGAGTCCAGGACAGCCAAAGCTAACACAGAGAGACCTTGTCTCGAAAAACAAAAAACAAAAAACAAAAAAAAAAAAAAACAAAAAAAAAATCTTTGCATGTTCCCCACTAGATGGCGCTCAGGACCCTCAGCGCGGACTAGCTGCTCTTGCAATTTCCACAGACACTCAGCTGTGCCGTTATCTATTTCCCAAGGTGACTCTTCTACAGTGGAAAGCACCACTAACCTATAAAGGCTTCGTAACAGATACTTCGAAATTACTTTCCCAAGGCTGTAGAATTTTACACTCCCATCAGCTACACACGAGAACATGTTGATAGCATTGTTGTTAGTTCAAAATAAACAGAAACGTCAACCGTGGTGGCTCTTACTGGCGTCAGGGCGGAACTCCCAGCGCTCACAGAGTGCAGCTCTCGATTCTATCTCCTCCTCTGCACCCTGCATTCTTGTCCTCAGCCCCTTTCCCTAGTAGTGGTGTTTAGTCTCTTGTATCTAGTATGTTGTAGAAATTCTCGTCCATTTAGGACGCTATAGTCAGTACTGCACTGTGGCTTAAACAGTGTGGGATCCATGTGTCTATTCTTTGCTGCTTCTGTATTCTGAAGGCATCTTTCTTACCACATTCATGCCACATTGTGCCAAAACGTCAGTACTTAGCCTCACTCAGGAGAGACGGCAGACTGCATCAGGACGCAGACAGGCCTGCCACACCAGCAGGTGGTTACCGTCTGTCACGTCAGCTGACAAGGACTGTGGTAAACGCCTTTCTTCTGTGCTGCCTTCCAGAGGGTTGAATGTGCACCCGGAAACCTATCAGGCTTACGTTTGCACTGGGAAGCTGTGCGTACCTTCCGTCTGCCTCTTTTGCTTTGGCATACTGCAAGTGGATCTTAGGGGAGGAGACGTGAGGCAGAAGCTCGCCAACTTTTGCCCTAGGAGAGGAGAGATGACAGTGAGATCAGCACCATTTCCAGCCCAGGAGTGGTGCCACACCCAAGCCCAGCTTTCCTTCCCAAGTGCAGCTATGAGCTTGCAAACACCTCGGCCCCTACACACAAACCAGATTTAACCGCTTTTTCTCCTGACACCTCTTCCCCACCAGCTGGCCAGGAAGATGAAGGCAAGCGCTTTAAGCCTTTTGGGGAAAGTAAAGGTTTTGTTTTTTATGGGATTTAGGATGCTTTTGGGGTTGTGAACTCATCTACGTAGTAACAACAGAGATGGAAGGCAGAGCCCAGTGAGAGAACAGAGTGGACAGGAGGAAGAGTGGCAGGGACAAGGGGGAGACCCAGACATGCCCCTTTCCAAGGCTACTTGGGAACAAAGCCTGGCTGGCCCTTACCAGTTCTTGCAGCGGATGTAGACAGAGGCGGCTCTGTCATAATACTGGCCCTTTTCATACAGCTGGGCTGCTTCTGAAAATTGCTACAATGAAAAAGGGGACTTAGGATACTGAATTCGTTCCGCTCCGACCACGTGAGTAACTGTGGGGACAAAGGAATACCTTCATATTCTCCAGGATGGCTCCACAGTCTCTTTTGAGGACCCGGCTGGGGTGCTTGAGGGCTTGGTTGACCCCTCTGCGGATGTCTCCTATCCTTATGGACATCTGAGCCACTCCGGCCAGGCACACTTCGTTGTGTTCCTGTGACAATGAGGCACACGACACGCTTCAGCCAGCCAAAGGTTACAGTTTACTCTCCTTATCACCTTCAGAAACTCACAATTTTGAAATTAACACTTTAAAAAAAATCAACTAATATAAAGTTCTTTTCTTCTCTGAGGTTTTGACCTTTTATACTTAACAGAAAGTTTTGTGATCCTTGTGAAAATGCCTTGGTTTACACCTCTTGGTATAAGGTTATATCTAGAAGTAATATACTGGCTAATATAGCATAAGTACCATAAATAAAATTAAAGTGGGAATCACTAATAAAACTGAAGATTTCTATACTAGGTATGATTATACATAACTTTATTTAGGTCATTAAAGACAACTAATAAACTTGCCATATTTGCAGCAGGGTCTCTCTAAGCAGTTCTGGCTAACCTTAAAACCCATGAGGTAATCCAAGCTGCCTCAGCCTTCCAACTGCTGGCACTACACATGTGCCACTAATCCCGGCAAGAGCTTTCCCAGTGAAATGAATGTCATACTGGTTCTGTCTACAGCAGCGAGTCCACTAGAACTTTCTGTGATAATGGGTACAAGATGTTGCTGGGCATCTGGAATGTGGCTCATGCAAAGGAGGAAGTGGATTTTAAATGTCCCTTCATTTTTAACAATCCAAACTGCCATATGCAGCTAGTTGTTACTGTATTTGAGAGTATAGAGAATGAACCAAAACAGATGGAACAAAAACCAAACAAAGATGATGTTAAAGACTTAATGGAGGCCTGCCGAGATGGCTCAGTGGGTAAAGGTGCTAGCCGGTAAACCTAAGGGCCTGAGTTCGATTCCTGGGACCGATATGGTCACCTGGCCTCCACATATAGGGAGTGGCATGCATGCCCCTCCTCTCAGCCCACAATAAATAAGTATATATGATTTTTAATCGAAATTTATTTTTTTACTTTGCGTGTATGTGTGTTTTGCCTGAATGTATGTCCGTGTACCATACATATCTGGAGGTAAGGATAATTGTGAACCACCATGTGGGCACTGGGCCTTGAAGCTGGGACCTCTGGAAGAGCAGCTGGTACTTTTAACCACTGAGCCATCTCTCCAGCCCAAAGGGATTACTGAAACTTCATAAATGCAAAAGTCTTATGAAATTATAGTTGGCCTGTCACATGTATGTACATAATATGGGTTAAAAAAAAAAAAGGAATCAACAGGCAAAGATCAACCTGGTTCTATTGTGTGCAAAGCTGTGTTGGCCTCCCACAGCCTTTCCAAGTCGGTGCACATGAGTCTCCTTTAAGAACATCTAATGGAACTCTCTTTGGATGTACCATAATTTTTCATCCGTTTTCTCACTAAATGACATTGGCCTATAAATGAGATGAAATAAAAATTTTACTTCCAATCTTAATTAGAAGCTGGTATCTAGGATGTAATGGCAAACAAATCCATGGATAAAATATGTAGCCATTTTTAGTTTTGTGAGTTTAAGGTGATGTGAGCATATTCTTGTAAAGTTGTTTATAGGCTGAACAACAGCCTCACCTACTAGATACTGAATAACTACAATGGTAATAAGACCTGGATTTTATTTTTGTTTTTTCAAGACAGGGTTTCTCTGTGTATTCTTGGCTGTCTTAGACTCACTTTGTAGACAGGCTGGCCTCAAATTCACAGTGATCCACCTGCCTCTGCCTCCTAAGTACTAGGATTATAGGTGTGCACCACCTCACCCGGCAGGACCTGGATTTTAAAACGAAACAGGAAACATACTTCCAGAGTGTTAGGCATATCTTGCATTTATTTATGTAAGGTTACCTTATTATTGCCTCTGATCCCTTTCTCGTAATGAGCTAAAGCATTTACGTAATCACCCCTGAAAGAAAATATCACAGTAAATTAATTAGTATTTAAGTCTTTTAGCTACATACACAAAACTTTAAGGATGCTCTTTGTCACCACTTAGCTTATGCTCAGGAAAGATGCTGCTCAACACAGACGCCGGCCAGCATCCATTCAAAGGGGGGCACACTCTCATTTCACTACTTTAAAAACATTGTGGGCTGTGCTACAGCCTAAGGCACTTACCATGTGGCATCTTAGGTACTTCAGGAGGGCTACAGTGCATTTTACGAGTTACTTTTAGTTAATTATTTCCTTTAGGGCACAAATGACAACCACAGAGTCATAGATATTGGGGCATGCCCCAATGATTTAACTTCCTTACACTAGGCCCCAGCTCCTATAAGTTCTACCATCTCTCACCTCACAGTCTGGAGACCGCCTCTTCAACACATGGTCTTTGGGTACACCGAAGATCCAGAACGCAACAATAGTAACGGTTGCTGTACCCAAGACTGAAAATATCATAGACCTGGAAATCTAAGCCAGCTTCTTCAACTGTGGGTTCTGACCCCATAGCTGAGTGTGGGCATCACAAAAACATTTGATACAGTGAAAGCAATTTTTAAAAAGTTAATTCAAAATCAAATACATAAAGAATCCAAGGTGTTTCTGGCAGGGCTCGTTCATGTCACATCATGTGACCTCACTGCTGCCTTGGGTGTGCACACACTGCACTGCACACACTCCATGCTGCAAGACGCCAGTGAAGCTGTCTGAAGTACCTTGGCTCAGATCCAAACTAATCAGTGTTACAATCTGCCATATCTTCACTCTATATCCAGAGAACTATGATGGCGTAACTATAGCATAATCAGGGCTTAACTGTGGAAAATAGTATTTAGTATTTTCCTACTGCAGTCATCAGCATGTAAGTATCAAATTAGTATATTATGCACTGTATTGTGTTAGAACGGTTGATTTTCAAAATTGCTGTCTGAGTTGTTGACTTGCATGTCATTAAAAAAAAAAGCCCCCATTGAATTTTGGCTTGGGATTAGGACAGAATTTCCAACAGTTTCTGAAACAGTCCTAAACATACTTTTGACATTTGTCCTATATATTTATATGAAACTTTGACAATAAAGATCACAGTCTCACTAAACTCTGGAAATCAGTGTTGGTGCTCATGTCTGCAGTGTGCAGTGTCCAGGCAAATTTAATTCTCTGTAAGTGTGTGTGTGTGTGTGAGTGTGACCGTGTGTACCCATGGGAGGCCAGGGGGTGATGTCAGGCATCTGTCTACATTGTTCTTCACACGATTTTTAAAAACATTTTTATTTGATGTGTCTGAGTGTTTGCCTTTATATGTATATTCATGTGTGCCTGACACCTAGACGCCACAAGAGGACACTAAATACCCTGAAACTGCAGTGGCACCATCACATGGGCGTTGGGAGCCTTCGCCAGGCCCCCCATAGGAACAGCAAGCACTCTGAGCTGCTGCCCATCTCTCTAGCCCTCCACCTCGGTTTCCCTGAACCTCACCAATTGGCTGGGATGCCCCCACGCGCATCTGGGGTTACAGGCAGTGACACCCTCCCTGCCTGGCTCTTTTTACGTGGTGCTGGGAATCCAAACTCAGGTCCTTTACACAGCAAGCCCTTTACTCATGGAACCATATCGCTAGTCCCAAAGAATTATTTAAAAATAGATTTCTTTATGAATTAACAGCAAATGTTTGATTTCTATTTTATAGACCTATATACTTGGGGTTGCATAAAAATTTCTCAGGCAGAGAGCAGGTTGCAAATGGAGACTTATTTTCATATCTCAGTACAATGATTTGGATGGGTGTTTTACTTGAGCCATCTTTCTCTCAGCAGCCACCCCTCCACTGCAGTCAGTTAGCTCTGAAATGGCCTAAGATCCATTCAAAGCCCCTTCGTCAGCTTAGGCAAGCGAGTCAGGTTCTCTCTGTGAGGTTTGCTCGGTTTCTGAATCTACTGACAGATAAGAAAGGCTTTGGAAGGGAAGCTGTGCCTCCGTTTGAAGAGTTTCTTTCATCAGCCCAGGGCTTCACAATCAGCAGTTTTCCTGAGTGGGAATGTCTAATTTGGGTCCAATTATATCAGCCCACCTAGGGACACCTCCTGACAAGAGGAGTTAGCTTCTTGCTCGGGATCCTGCTCAATTAGGAGATGCTAAATTAAGATTTTACCCTTCGTCTATTTTTAGCTCACGAAGGCCCTTTACTCCCACTTCATTTTGAACTTCTCCCAGGGACCTAGCTCACTAGTACAACCCCCACTGGAGAGCTGAACCGCTAGACTCGACTGACCCGTCCTGCTCTGACACAGCAGGGTGGTGGATGCCTAATGAAGCACAGGACCGAGCACAGGACCGAGCACAGGACCGAGCACAGGACCGAGCACAGGAGAGCCTTGACTACTGAGATCAGTAGGTGGTGGCTACTGGGGTGCTTGGAGAGAAGGCACTCAGGTTATCATGGGGGACACTTTTGAACTGGGTATGTTAGATCGGGGTGAGAGCACACACACAGAGCACTGAAAGCCTCATAGTCATGTGCCGCCACCAAAGCAAAGGCTTCTGACTGACCTAGTCAGAGCTAAGTCAAGTCAGATAAAGTGGGAGAGTTGGTATTAAAAAAAAAATCCCTGGACTGGGCATGGTGGCACATGCCTTTAAATCCCAGCACTAGGGAGGCAGAGGCAGGGGGATTGCTGCAAGTTCGAGACCAGCCTGGTCTACAAAGTGAGTCTGGGACAGCCAAGGCTACACAGAGAAACCCTGTCTCAGAAAAAAAAATGCCAGAAAGATGTGAGTGTCTTCTGAATGGTCCAGGGGCTTCCAGGGATGCTTGTGCCTGGCCTCTTGTGGTATATACTAAGATTCTGAAACGTTCACTTTGGTATATGGACATTTTTTCTCTTTTATTCTTTTCCTTCCTTCTTTTTTTCTGAGACAGGGTTTCTCTGTGTAGCCCTGGCTGTCCTGGACTCACTTTGTAGACCAGGCTGGCTTCAAACTCAGAGATCCACCTGCCTCTGCCTCCTTAGGGCTGGGATGCCCACAATATTTTTGTTTTTAATTCACATGCTAAACAAGCAACATTGTCACTTAATTACACCCTAGACCATGGGTTCACTGCATATATATTTTAATTTTTAAAACAACATGTGTCTGCGTAAGGACGACAGGGTTAGAGGCATCAGATTCCCCTGGAGCTGAAGTTACAGGGGTTATGAGCTGCCTGATATGACGCTGGGAACTGAGCCTGGGTCTCACCACGAGCAGCAAATATTCTTAACCATCTTTCCAGCGCCATGGATTTACTTTTTTAAAGGGAGAAATGTGGGAAATTTTAATCAGGAATGACTAAGAAGAAATATATTAAAAAAGCTTTTACCTGAACAATAGAAAATGTTAAGTATTTGTTTTTTATTAATGTGATGTACGTGTGTCAGCCATGAGTGTGCAGGTTTCTGGGGAGGCTGGAAGAGGGCATCTGATCCTCGTGACCACCTAAGGACCATCTGACTTGGGTACTGGGAATTAAATCCAGGCCTTTTGGAAGTGCAGTAAGTGCTCTCAACCACTGAGCATCTCTCCAGCACAGAAAAGCACTAAATGAGGAATCCTGAGTAGAAATAAAACAGAACTTTTTGGTGTAATAATTTGCACAACTAAAATTTGTATGACAATGTCTCTAATGAATCCATTGCATAAAAATAATACAGAATTATGTAAAAATGGTTTTAAAAAAGTAAATATAGCCATAAACTAACTCACTCTCATCCTCCCCCCCCCCACTGTCTCTGTGTGTGTGTGTGTGTGTGTGTGTGTGTGTGTGTGTGTGTGTGTGTGTGTGTGTGTGTTAGATCATGGGATTTCCAATGTGCTCCATGAAGCATATCATGCTCCCTTCACGAAGCCTTATCACACAGGCACTGGCCTTCGCCCCGAGGGAAGCTTCTGCCTCGCTGCTCACCATTGCCGAGTTTTCATCCACATGCAAGTCAGTTCATGAAAGAAAAATTCTACAGGTTTAAGTTAGGGGTTGAAGCTGCCTCCCGCTCTCCACATACATGTTGAAACTTTGCTGCTGCTGTGATGGCACTGGGAGGTAGCAACTTCAAGCCACTGGAGCCATGATTAAAGGGCTCAAGGTGGAAGGGAATGCTCTCTCTCTTTTGTTCTTCTGCCTTCCAGAGAGTGAAAACTCAAGAGCAATGCTTACTCAAATGTTGGTGCCTTTGACTGGGTATCCCAGCTTCTATAGGCATGAGAGGTTTCTTTGTTAAAAGATTATTTTCTTTTTCATTATGTGTTATTGCATGAGTATGTACACATCACATGGATAACTGCAGAGTCCAGAGGTGAGAGATCCCCTGGAGCCACCCAGCATGGGTGCTGCGAACCTCACTTAGGTTCTTTGGAGGAATGCTCTTAACTGCTGAGCCGGTTCTTCAGCCTGAACTTTCTGATCTTGATAAATCACTTAGTCTCAGGCATTTTGAGACAGAAGCACAACAGACCAACCTTCAAAGCTCTGTGCTCTCTCTGCCTTCAGTGACACTGAAAAGCTTCCAAGTGTTAACAGAGGTCAGAACCATGAGCCACAAAGCCCAGCGCGTCACCCTGGTGCTGTGCACACTGTTGCCAGCTAAGATAACTTGGACTTGGACACTGAGACATCACTAAACAAATAAAATATTTTCTGGATATATAATTAATATTTTTCTCATTAACCCCACCCACACCATTGCTAAAAAATGGCCTTCTACCCAGTGACAGTCTGGAACTGTGGACGTCCAGCAGTTGGCTACTGACTGGAGGACACGGAGCAGAGGACTCACATGAACTCCAGCTGGACGGCGTACTCCTTGGATATGAAGGGTATCTGGTCTGGGGCCAGGCGCTTCGCCAGCTGCAGAGCGATGTCCCAGTGCTGCAGGTCCCGCCTCATCTGTAGGAAAGACAGTGTCTCGAGGTCCAGAAAGGCAAAGTGCTTTGCAAAGTCACTATACAGAGCCAGGCTTAGTAAAAGGAATTACATGTCTTTTTTTGCTTAAATAATTACACTTTCTATTTACAAAGATATTACTACAATATACATTCTCAAAGGCAGCAGTAGAGCCTTCTAAACAGGACAAAAATCTTAGCTATTTTGGCTGTTTGTGTTCCTCTCAAAAGACAATTCTAATAAAAATTTTACTACAGAATATTTTTCCCAATAGTGAGAAATTAAAGCTAATACAATCAATTAATTTAAAATTTCATCTTAGAAGGACACAAAAAATTAGGAAACACTTTAGGAATTGATTTTCTTCCTTCTTTCCTTGGTGAAGCAGGATTTTGCTATGTGTTCCTGGCTGGCCTGGAACTCACTATGTAGCCCAGGCTGGCCTTGAACTTGTAGTATCCTGCTGGGACTGCAGACATGAGCCACTACACCTGGCCTGGGACTGATGTACTTCCCCCTCCTTCCTTTTGTTTTCTTTCTTTCTTTCTTTCTTTCTTTCTTTCTTTCTTTCTTTCTTGTTATACTTATTTTTTTGTTTGTTTGTTTTGGTTATTGTTTTTTGTTTTTTCAAGACAGGGTTTCTCTGTGTAGCCTTAGCTGTCCTAGACTTACTTTGCAGACCAGGCTGGCCTCAAACTCACAGCAATCCGCCTGCCTCTGCCTCCTGAGTGCTGGGATTAAAGGTGTGCGCCACTCTTGTTACACTTGTATGTCTGTGTGCTTGGGTACACATGTGTCATAGTGTGTGTGTGTGTGTGTGTGTGTGTGTGTGTGTAGGTCAGATGTAACTTGCAAGTCAGTTTTCCCCTTGCATCATGTGTGTCATAGGGATCAAAGTCATCGGCGTGGTGGCAGTGCCTTCACTAGATGAGCTGCCTTTCTGGCCCCTGATACCATTTCTATCATAGATAACTGCAGCTATGTTGCACCATGAACAACAGAAAACACAACATATGACGCATCTTCCTGGCTCATGTGGTCTCTTACAGGAACCAAAATATACCAGGTGGCCACCGAGGAATCTGCCAGTTCACTCCTCACTGACTTAGACTGTACAGAATTCAGAACTACCTTTGCCAGGTCCTGGTCTAGAGCATGAGTTCATTGGATGCTCACAGCTACCTTCACAATGTTCTTGTGCTCATCTCAGAGAACCAGAAACGGAAGCAAAGACACAGCTAGCATGAGACGGAGCGGTGGGAAGCAGGGCTCTGGTTACCTAATTAACTTGTCCTGCAAAGCGAGGCTGAAGGAACTGCAGAGGCCTTTAGCCTTCTATTCTGAACCATCACCTCAGAGCCTTTACAGATCTATGGCACCTGTGTAGCTAATATACAGGATTATGTTTAGAGTATATATTATAAATATATTATAAGGTAGATGCAATTTAATTTTAACAGCTGTGAGAAAAGATGGCCAGAAGCTGAGTTTGCTGTCTTGCTTATTCTGGCTATTCCTAGTTATATAAGTGACTTACTTGTACTCTAAACGCATTTTCTTACCCAGCTACTATTACCCATACTTTAAAGAAGCAGGACCTAAGCTAAGGGAGGTCAAAGGACATGTCAAAGTTCACAAACAGCTGGAATCAGAATCCAGGTGTGCCTGTGTCACAAATCTGTGGGGGCTTTTTGTTTGATTGTTTCTGACAGAGTTTTGCTATGTAGCCCTGGCTAGCCTAGAACTTAACTGTTTGGCCCAGGCTGACCTTGAGCTACTGCAGCCCTCCTGCTTCTGCCTTTTCAGTGCTGGCTTTACAGGTCAGTACCACCTGGGCTGGCTAATCTATACCCTTCCGCGACAGTGCGTCACCAGGTCTGCCTTGCCCTCTGCCTTTAAACTTAGCCTGACATTCTGTTCAGCCGTCCTCCTGCCACTGAGCAGGACTTGATGCAGTAACTAGAAGGCATGCTTCGGGGTCCCTGGGTGGGATGCTTTGGGGTCCCCGGATGGCATGCTTCGGGGTCCCCGGGTGGGGCACAGAGGGAGTAACACTACGGGTCCTAGGGCAGACCGCTGAGGGGTCACGTGAGGTAACACAGGCCAAGTGCTTAGAACAGCACCTGGCAACATGAGCAATCTGTAAACGGCACCTACTTTTCTATTACAGTTTTGTGAGTTACACACAATCTTTTCTCTTTGGACACATTTAGCAACTGTACATGTAGCAATGCTACAATACCATGCCTTTTTTATACCTCCCCTGAATGCAGGCTGAAAGCGGTTCTGAGGTTTAGGAGTCCTCAGAGGCTCTGAAAGCTGAAAGTCTACTCTCGAGGAGAAGGAGATAGGTGGCACGTGCTGCAGACAGCCCTCACTCCAGACAAGGGTATGGTCATACCTCCAGGGCCGCCACAGGGCAGCTGGACGCCAGGTACAGGTCCTGAGCCAGGTTGAAGTCATTAGTAAACATGGCGAGATGTCCTGCCAAAAGATTGTGGTCCTCAATTCCCTACAAATAAAAGCAGTTTCTATGAGAAGAAAGGTAAGGGTTTTATTTTTCAGAAGGCTTTGCTCAGTAGGAAGCAGTATCATCTACCTATTTGGTTGTCTGAATTAAGACTAATTGAAATGTAGAACATTGACTAAGTAGCTTTGACTCAGTGACTCAGGGAACACTGCATACCTTTATTTCCTCCAAGGACATCACTGTGCCGACGTCCCCCATTGCCCTGGAAACTCGGATGGCAAACTCCACCTCCATGTGGTGCAGACAGGCTCTGCACAGCTCACTCCACGCCACATGATCGTTTAGCATCTTGCATATGTCCCAAGCATCAGCAAACCTAGGGTTGAGGACACAGACTAAGCCATCTGCTTGTCACCTACTAGGGAGTCTTTGGACTGCATGTCACCAAACATTATGTGCTAGAGAAACCTTCAAAACGTTTAACCTATAATCGGCACTTGCAAATTATGAAAAAGAAAACTTTTTCCTTTGCTTACACATTTTCTTACCTTCTTGATGTATGTGTTTGGGGTACATGTCTATGCAGCAGCTGTGTGTGCCACGGAGGCCAGAGTGTCCTGCTCCATCTTTTTCTTTCTTTTCTTTTCTTTTCTTTTTTTTTTTTTTTTTTTGTTTTTCGAGATAGGGTTTCTCTGTGTAGCCTTGGCTGTCCTGGATTTGCTTTGTAGACCAGCCTGGCCTTGAACTCACAGCGATCCACCTGCCTCTGCCTCCCGAGTGCTGGGATCAAAGGCGTGCGCCACCATGCCCACTCTGTCCTATCATTTTTCCCTCTTACTCCTTGACAGGGCCTTTGACTGACTGTGGATTGCATGGTTTTGCAGTGAGGCAGGCTAGGCAGCCCAGACACTCCTAGCTTTGTGTGTGGGTACTGGGGAGCTGAACTCAGGTCCCCAGGCTGGTGCAGCAGGTGCTCTTACCCACTGAGCAACCTAGCCCCTTCCTCACCATCTTCTACCAGTCGTAATTTACTCTCTGTAATTGCCCTTCCCACCACCAATTAACAACCAATTCTAATTTTTAAAATCCTACACAGAGTTGAGAATTATTTTTGTTCTCACTTAAGTCCAATAAAGCTAGTACTCTAGGCTAGGCATGGTGCACACACCTTTGATTTCAGCACAGGGAAGACAGAGGCAGGAGTTTCTATGAGAAGAAAGGTAAGGGTTTTATTTTTCAAAAGGCTTTGCTCAGTAGGAAGTAGTATCATCTACCTATTTGGTTGTGAGTTTGAGGCCAGTCTGGCCTACATAGCAAGTTCTAGGACAGCCAGGGCTACCCACACAGATCATGACTCAAACAAAAACAAAAACAAACCAAATAAAAACCAACCAACCAACCATTTCCCTGGCAACCCTCTCACCCAAAACAAAACAATGACAAAACAACAACAAAGAAACCCCAGTACTATAGTTTTGGAGTTCAGCAAACATAGCAAACAGACATTCAGGCACAGATGTTCTCCTTTGCCTGTGTGTGTGTGTGTGTGTGTGTGTGTGTGTGTGTGTGTGTTTTCAGACAAATAGATAGGGAAAGAGGAAAAATAGGAGTACACAGAACAGTAGTTTTCAACCTGTTGGTTGTAATCCCTTTGTGGGTCAAATGACCCTCCACAGGGGTTTCCTAAGATCATCAGAAGGGATACACCTTTAATCCCAGTACTTGGGAAGCAGAGGCTGATGCATTTCTGTGAGTTCAAGGCCAGCCTCATCTACAAATTGAATTCCAAGACAGCCAGGGCTGTTACATAGAGAAATCCTACCTTGAAAAACCATGAAAGAAAAGAAGATGCATATTTACATTACAGTTCATAACAGTAGCAAAATTATAAAGTTACAGCATAGCAACAAGGATAATTTTATGGTGGTGGTGGGGTCAACACAACATGAGGAAATGTATTAAAGGGTTGTGCAGCATTAGGAAGGCTGAGAGTCACTGCTATAGAAGGTGATGTTTTAGTCAGGCGCGGCGACGCAGGTGTGATCCCAGCACTCGGGAAGGCAAAGTCGGGTTATCAATGTGAACGAATGTGAGTTCAAGGCCAGTCTGGTCTACAGAGAGAGTCCAGGACTTCCAGGGCTACAGAGAAACCCTGTCTCAAAACCATACCAAACCAAAACTGTGGGAGCAGTGCCAAATTCTGCCATGTCAGAAATCCCATTCTTAGGCTGCATGCTAACCTTCGAGTTGCTGACCTTTGCCAGAGGAAGTCTTGTGTTCTAGGCTATACTTGGACTATTTACCTTTGAAAGAAGTAGGGAAGTCCCAACTGGGAACCACCCTGAGGATCAAGGAAGTTCTTACAGGGAGCTACTCAGAGAAATAGGAAGTTCTTACAGGGAGTTACCAAGAGAAATAGGAAGTTCTTACAGGGAGTTACCAAGAGAAATAGGAAGTTCTTACAGGGAGTTACCAAGAGAAATAGGAAGTTCTTATAGGGAGCGATTCAGGCTATTGTATTCTTGCCTGTGGGCTAGGGAGAGTGGGATTGGAATAAATCTTGTTGACCTTGCTATATAAAGTCTTACTCCTCTGCATTAAAGAGAGTCTTGATCAGAAATTTCCAGACTTGACTCAATATCTCTGGCGTCTCTGTACCCTACTTTCAATCCCCACTCCTTCTTTCAGGTGAACCCTGGTTCGATTTGTCTCGTGGGCAGGGACACATCACAAAACAAAAAACCAAGCCAAACCAAACCAAAATGATGTTTTTAGGCAGGGCAAATCTGAGGAGTCCTTGGACTGGTGGGAAATAATAAATACAAGTTAAAATTGAAAATAGAGTTGTTTAATTTTGTTGAGACAGGATCTTGCTATACAGGCCAGGCTGGCCTCAAACTTGAGACCATTTCAAGTGCTGGGGTTACAGGCAGGCCACCCTTGGCTACTGGGGACAGTTTACTGGTTGTTTTGTTTTGCCCTGAGCACAGAAGGCAAGTGCTCTGCTACCAAGCTGAAGCCCTGGGCCCTGCAGTCAGTTTTTGTTACAAAGCCCTGTGAGGACAGCCATCCCAGAAGGACAATCAGAGAAGAGTACAAGAGCTCTTCGGCCCGAGGAGCTATTCAAGACGTGACCAGAAGGGTTAGAGCCACAAGGACTCACAGTGGCCCTAGGCAAAGGGGGAAAAAACCCGAGAAAGATGAAATACCAAGTGAAATCAAACCTCATCGTCTATCTAACAATCAGAACTCTTTGGGGCGCCAAGTGCTTTTCGCACAATAAGGCACATAAGGAAGCACACCAGATGACAGCTCCTCCTCTATAGCTTATGTCTTTTCATAGCCGCCGTCTCTTTTCTATGTACATGTATGCACATGTGTGTGCATGTTTGTGTTTCTGAGGAGTACATGTGTGTATGAGCATGCATGTATATGGTCAAGTGTGGAAAGGCCAGAGGACAGTCTTGGGTGCTGTTCCTCAAATGCCACCCACTTTTTTTTTTTTTGCTATAATTGACCTCCACTTACGCCATTACGCCCGGATTCTTTCCAGTGTGGGTTCCAGGAAGTGAGCACAGGTCCTCATGCTGGCAAGGCAAGCGCTTTAACCCGAGAGGTCTCCTCAGCCCTGCTACCCATTGTCTTGGCTATGCTTCCAAACAGCCCACGAGTCAATCACTACTCATAACTATTGACTGGGGCATGAAGGCGAACGAGCTGGTCTCAGCGTTTAGTAGTTTATTTTAGTTTACTAGTACATTAGTGCGGATTAGATTCTGCCCAGCGCAGTGCTTGCGGCTTTGAATTACACTTCAGTCCCCTTGTGTCAGGTTATACGTTAACTGCAGTCATGTCCACTCCTACCTACCGCTTGAGCATCAGCGTCTGCGTCAGCATTTGTCTCAGCTCAGAAGGCTCCGTATCTTTTATGTTGTTAAGGAAGCTGTGGGTGCTGAGGTAGATGGAGTTGATTTTCCCACTCTGTGTCTGGCAGGTCAGTTCCCCATTGTATAGCAGCAAAGGTTTGTAGGAAAAGGGGAGTTTAGTGCCACCAGCCAAAATAACCTTGGATCCTGTATTAGAAAACAGACCCCTTAATTTTGCAAGCTAACGCTGGGCACAAATAACAGAAAATTTTCAATGTCACTACAATGAAAACTCATTTATCAGTAAAAGTACAATAAGTGATTGTGTACCTTGGATGGTGTCCTTGTGAAACACGTAAGTGTACACCTTATCATCATCATAAGCAATAAATGCACCTTTATCCATCGGCCAGTTTTCCCAAAGAACTCCTTTAATGGTCGGTGAGAAGTCTGGGATCTCATAGGTAGCATCATTAACCTATGAGATAGGATTCACAAGTTTGCCTCTGGGGTCTGCCATTATAGCCTGCCCTGTGAAGAGCCTGTCTGCAGCAGCAGCACGCACGACTCCCCAACAGCTTTCCTCAGTAGAGGAGCTTCTCTTCGGATTACTGAACTATATCCCCCTTGGCAAAAAACAACAAAACCTCAAAGGCCAAACAAACAAAATGATAGCTACAGGGTAAATTCAGGGTTTGATATAAAACTGGATTAGTTTATAGGAAAAACTATAAAGTGTAGACACAATGACTCCATGTTGTTAAAAAGTTGATGCTGCTCAACACGTATGGAACAACTTTTCTTGTGCTTTTCTGTTTGTTTCTGAGTCAAGACTTGAGTGGCTGAGGCTAGCCTGGGCTACATAGTATAATAACATCCGGTCTCAACGTCAATGACAACTCTGTGAGACAGACACTGTAAAGTCACGCAGTAACAGACACGTTCTCTTGGCACTGCTCACGAACATGATATTACAAAGACACAGCAATGGACTACAGTCCTTGACTCTGTGGAATAGAAAACTTATTTTATGAATATTTTATTAAAAGAAACTTTCTAAGCAGGTGTAGTGGTGCACACCTTTAATCCCATCTCTGAGGCAGAGGCAGGTGGGCTGTTGTGAGTTTGAGACCAGAATGACTTATGGACCAGGACAGCCAGAGCTACATAAAGGAGAGACTCTGACTCGGAAACAACCAACAAACAAACCAGCATCAGAACCTTTCTTACTTTACTGCATTAGAATTGAGCATCTTGAGCTCTGCTTTGTTTCTCTGGCACTGGAGATTGAGGCCAGAGTATGCAGCGTGCTAGACAAGCACTTGGCCATCGCTGAGTCATACCTCAGCACACATTTCCAAATTTTATATACTTACAGGACAGTAAACAAATCCATCACTTTTTTCATCAATGAAAGCTAATCTGGTTCCATTTGGATCAGGAAATAGCTTTTTCACACCAACAGGATGTCGATAATCATTAACAAACTGCCAGTCTTCAATGAAGAAATACTGAATAGTGCCAGTCTAAAAAAAAAAAAAAAGAAAGAAAGAAAAAAGAGAAGAAGATGAGGAAGAAGTCTAATCAAGGAACTGTAAAATGGTTAAGAAAATACTGACTTTTCACATAAAATTATCCACAAAATTATTTAAAAAGAGAAATATTATTACTTTCAATAAAGAAAGAGGCTAATATGTTTAATGTCTATAGGAAGTAGACTCTGGAGAAATAAGACTTGGCAGGGGCTGGAGAGGTGGCTCAAAGGTTAAGAGCACTGGCTGCTCTTCCAAAGGTCCTAAGTTCAATTCCCAGCAACCAAACCACATTGTGGCTCACAGCCATGTGATCTGGTGCCCTCTTCTGGCCTGCAGGTGTTACATGCAGGCAGAGCATTGAGCATTGTATACTTAATAAATAAATCTTTAAAAAAAAAAAAAAGAATTGGTGGAAGGGGGACTTGGCAGGCTGGGCAGTCAGCAACACCAACTACAGGTAGGCTAGGGAATCTTGTGAAAGGTTGTCCGTGCCATCTCTCATGCATCTACCTCGGGGAACCTTACAGAAAGCAGATTCTTGCCTGCTTCCAGGGATGCTCGGAGCCATCCGAGTCACCTTCCTTCAGTCTAGTGTGGCCCTGTAGGCCCTGAAGGCAGCAGATGACTGCACACTGATCTGGCTTTGCTGTGTATGCCCACTGGAGCTTGCTGCCTCTCTACTCGTCTCTGGAAGCACACCTAAACCAACTGAACTGCCCAGGAATTACTGAGGGATCTGACAGCTTTCACTGTAAAATCTATACAACACAAAAGGAAAAAGAATCTACACAATTCTAATAAATGTTTCCAAAAAGTTGAAGACAACTAACTCAGTTTTTGAGACCAGTATGGCCTGGATATCAAAATTAGAGAAAAGCACGAGAGAAAACAAGAAACCAGGTAGTGCACGCCTTTCATTCCAGCACTGGCAGAGGCAGGCAGATTTCTGAGTGTTGAAGGCCATCTTGGTCTACACAGAATATTCCAGGTCAGCCAGGGCTACATAAGAAGACCCCACACCACATTAAAAAAAAAAAAACTAAGCAAAACAAAAACTTCCAAAAACTAACACTGTAGCACAATGGGGTTGGAGAGACAGCTCAGCAGTTAAGACAACTGGTTGCTCTTCCAGGGGACCTGGGCTCAACAGTGGCTCACAACTGTCTGTAACTCTAGTGCCAGGGGTTTGACATCCTCTGCTAGCCTCAGTGGCCACCAAGCACATATGTGGTGCATAGGGATACCATGCAAAGCACCTATACACCAAAGTTTTAGCAAATGATCTTGACACCATGTAAAAGGAGAACACATTAGCACACATGAAGGAAAGGGCGGATGGAAGAGCCATGCGCAGCTGGCAGATAACTGAATCAATATTTGAGCCCCAAATGTCAGACTCCAGAGTCTACCCTTAAAGTCAGCAAACACTCATGCCACCTCAGTCCTACATGAGTACACAGCTGACCAGCTACTTCATTAGAGGCCTGAGACTAAAAGGTAAGAGGTAGACCCTGCTCATGCTCTGCCTTCCAGACACTAATACATACGTCGGTTCCATAGATGAGAAAATCACTAGTTAGGGCGTGGCATAAAATCCGGCACTTATCATCCACTGCTGGGAAGAGCCGAGTCTCACGTTCTTCCTGAGCGTCCAAGATTTCATTTTCTATCTAAAATAAAAAGATGTTTTAGTGGTTCATTGATTTCCCAAGTTCAACTACATAATCAGACTCGCAAACTCCCTTGGGCCAGCTTATGCCCCAAACAGCTGGCCCATAGGGCAGTCCCAAGCACCCTTTTCGGTGGAGGGTTATGTGCAGCAGCTGCTGATCTCCTTGGCTTCCCACATGCAGAGTCAAGAAATAGATGTGTGAGAAAACCTGGTCTAAAACCCTATCCTCACAGATGCCAGTCTACTAGTGTGTGTGTGTGTGTGTGTGTGTGTGTGTGTGTGTGTGTGTGTGTGTGTGTGTGTGTGGTGTGTGTGTGTGGTGTGTGTGGTGTGTGTGGTGTGTGTGTGTGTGTGTGTGTGTGTGTGTGTGTGTGTGTGTGTGTGTCTCATACAGCCAGAGATGGTTCATCCTTCATCCACATGGGTCTTCTAGCTCGACTGTGCACTGTGCTTCCTGGCCAAGGTTCCTGACTGTGGGACATTGGACTTAGGCTTCCGGAGCACTAACACTTACCAAATGAAACTGGATTTTGCCTTCAAAGAGTGCAGCGGCATAGTCAGAGTGAAGGCAAATGCTGGCCACGGTCCCCAGATATTCCACATCTTTTAACTTTTTTACAGCTGTAGCAATTTCAAAAATATTTAAACATTAAGTTATAGAACATATGACTGATAGATGTATACTTTGGCATGGCTCTTCTGAACTAAGCCTTGTTTCAGCCACTCTACAGAAACTCCTAGCTGCCATTTAAATTAACCATCGGGGATTTCCTAGTGGGCCACAGGGAACAAAACAAAAGCAGATAAAAATCACAAGCAAAGCAAGTCATGTGTGAGTGATAAGAAGTTAATGGAGTTTTCTATTTATTAGGTCCCTTCTGACTTAGAGTGGGGGAAAAGAGTAGGGAGAAGGGGGAAGGAAGACCAAGCTCCCCTATATGTTAATAACATTCTTCAAAGAACAAGAAACAGGGAGGAATGGACACTTTCCAGGCTGAGGTGCGCCTCAACAAAGCCACTGTGCAAGTGACGTCACACACTCCATTTCACCTCATCTGCTTCTTGATCCCTTTAAAGTAGCTTTAGCTCCAGATAAAGTCAAGTTCACAGGGTAGCTATAGTCCTTTAGCTGAGGCAGAAAGGGACACTGAGCCCAGGGCCTGTGTAACGGAAACGCTCACACCATGCTGTCCTCACTACCGAAGCAGAGAACACAATCTGTCTACAAGATTTGCAAAGATTAGAAAGAGTAGAAACAAAGCAATTTAAGTTAAGAATGCGATGACAGAAGGAAGGTGAGTGGAGACGCAGTCTTAAAAGTCACTTCTAGTGCTTTTCAAATGGTGCTGAAACAGAATGCTATGTGATGGACCACAACGTGGATTTAGACTTGCCATTTTCGCCAAGGACATAAAACCAAGCTCGATTATTCATCCCCACAGCCAGGTGATAGAGACCTACTGCGACAAAGTTGGGTTCCACGTCAACAGACACCGTGATTGGTGGCTCCTACAACACAGAATTGGAACAGTAGTGAACCAACTGTTAAAACTGTCCTCATTTATAAATAAGGGCAGACCATACAATTTACATACTCCTTCGATGAGGTTGGCCACGGTGACCTCAAGGAGGGAGGTGAGATATGCAATCCTTGTGTGACAGGCATCCCCAAGGATGGGCAACTTGGTCAGGAAGACATGCAGAGAGCCTCTTTGGGTAGACAGCGCTAGCAACTGACCATCATCAGTCCAAGATAAGGTACCCAACCCTGAAGCAATTTGCAAAATAAATCGTCATTCAAAACTATAATATACTGTTGCAGTCAACCAAATAAAGACTGCCATGCAATAGGCATACAAATTTTAGATGTCTTCTCCCCTAAATCATCTTGCCATTTCACTACACATTAGTAAGAGAATATGGGCACTGAGTCACTTGCTATGACTAACAAAGTACATATCCTTTGTACAACTGGGATTAAGGTAAAGTTTGTTATAAGCTGATGATACAAAGTACACTTACAATGTTTTAGTCAAGTAGTATGATTTAAGACAACTCCTAATGTAAAGAAACTATTTTAAGGAGCTTCAGTGAAAGGTGTTAATTTTATTCCTCTCACAAGAATGGAAACCACGCAGCAACTGTTATTTTCCACAACTACAGTAACAAAATACCAACCAGCTTCGGCAGGATCAATACCTTTATTTTCATCATCCAAATTAATTATAGCATACATGTCTCTTAATTCTGTCAAATCGTGGATTTTTATGCTGAAAAGTAAAGAGAAAGGAACATATCTTTTACTGGGTTTCATTCGGGCAGTTTTGTACACTGTTTCTAGTCACAGTCCACCCACCCTGCTGCTCTCCAGGGGCTGGTGTTGGACCCTCCCTCCCCACTTTCATCCCTCAGCACGCTGTGTGCTCTCTTCTCTGCAGCTTCAGCTATGAGGGGATGGCTTTTTCACATGGGGGGGGGGATGAGGGAGGGTGAGGGCGGCACAGGCCTCTATCTGCGCTCTAGAGCCCACTTTCAGGTTTCAGGCTACCATGAAAGACTGGAAGACAAATGGGGGACTCCCTGCTGAGTTGAGGCACACTGATTCTGGTCTCGTCCTTTAATTGGCCTGCTATTACTTAACTTTCAAAGCCCTCAGACTGCGCACCTGTCCTGGTTTATAGCTGGATCAGCAGGCGAGGCAGGTGGAGTGTGCTCCATGTCATCTAAAACTCCCATTTCAGCTTTAAGATTGATTTTCTAGCATACCGTTTTATTCCTTTGCTCTAGGCATAAAGCCTTTAGTGTTTTGGTTGCTAAAAGTCTTGCTATTTCACTACACATTATCAAGAGACCATGAGTGCTGACCATGTGCACAGGAACAGAGAAGTAGACTTAAACTTTGTTTTCGTTGTAGACAGTTCAAAGAGTCCAAGAAAGTGTGGGTGTCAGATCACATCAACCACAAGGTTCTGTTGATTTTCTGGAGCAGCCCCCACATTCCAAGAACTATGTGTCTCTAACTAACCAGTTATCTCCACAGGTAGCAGCTTTGTTCAGCGTCGGTGACAGTGCCACACTGGTTAGATTGTCCTTATGGTCACGAGCCTTAAATATCTCTTGCCCAACTTCTGGGAAGTGAGTAGAAATAGCCAGAAACGTTCCACGGGAAAAGCCAATCATGATGTAGCCATCGCCATACCTAAGGCCAGCAAAATGATGAGAGGATGGAAGAGGAAACGTACTACCACGGGCAGAGTGGCAGGAACCTTAACGTGATAAATATAATTACTTCATCAAGGCCCTATTGTGCATCACGTAACATGCTAGGTGGTGTAACACATGAAATCACAGACTGCAGCGTGGAGATGCCCTATATAGAACGCAATGTTATGGACAGACTCAAACATAATACGTAAGGAAAAAGCACACTTTTTTTCTATAATTACTTTTTGTACATACCAACTGTAGCAAACGATGTTGCCATAGGATTGCTGAAACTCCACATCAACTGGGTTATCTGGTTCATTCAGATGAAAAAGAAACAACATTTTCTTGCCAATTACTGCACTTATCTGCCAGAAAAGATAAGGAGACAGTGGAATGAATTACTTGGAATTTCACGAAAAGACTAACAAACAAGTCCAAACAGCTAGCCAAAGCTGACTGTGTTAAATGTCATGATTAGTGTAAAATGTAACTAACAAAAAATAGCAGAACGCATTTGCTGATGCATAGTCTGGCAAAGGTCTTTGGCGTTATATATTTCCAATGTACTTTTAAAAATACACTATAACACCTTTGTGGAGTCTTTTGAACACTGTACCTCTCATCAGATCCTGTGATGTTTAGGAAAGTGACTCAGCATAGTTTTGCTGCAGCTGGATTCACTTTTGCAGGGCCACGTGGCCTGTGAGCCAGCAGGACTACAGGTGTACGTCCTAAGGATAAGCTAGGGCTTCAGTGCCACTTTGCACCGGGCGTGGCTGAAGGAGGAGCCCTGTGTGACTGACAGGTAGCACCAGCTGCAGTTCTCACTGGAGGGTGTCCTTATGTTGGGAAGAGTAAAGTGTATATTAACTTATGTTAAAGATGACACTTTGCTGTATTTCCTGGATTCTAAAATGTCATCAAGTACAACAGCATAAACATTACCTAACACACTTTTGTGTTGATTATGAAAGTTATCTGGGATTTAGATACAGCAAGGAAATTGTACCTGTTAAAGAAACACAAGCTACAATTTTCAGACATCTGTTTACTATCTGGCAATGTGGTGGAAAAAAGATCTTAAATCAGATAGAAATCAATGTTTCCATTTTTTTCTTGTTTTTTTTTTTTTTTTTTTTTTTAGAGGCAGGGTTTCTCTGTGTAGCCCTGCAGTCCTGGAGCTTGCTCTGTTGACCAGGCTGGCCTCTGCCTCCTGAGTACTGGGATTAAAAGTGTTCTCCACCACCTCCTAGCCAAAGTTTCTGTTTTTAAAGAGGCCTCCTCTATGTTCTTGCTACCACAGGAATGGGACAGCAACTCCAGTCATAACAGAAAATGTCCTAATCTGCTGGATGTGAGGCAGTTAGCAATGGCAAACACAACTTTTAGGTCTAAGAGCCTAAGGTTTACCTTGGTTTAAGAAACAACAGATAGTCACATGTGGTGACACATACCTTTAATCTCAGCATTTGGGAGGCAGAGGCAGGTAGATCTCTGAGTTCAAGGCCAGCCTGGTCAACAGAGTGAGTTCCAGGACAGCCAAGGCTACACAGAGAAACCCTGTCTCGAAAAACCAAAGAGAGAGAGGAAGAGAGGGAGGGAGAGAGGGAGAGAGGGAGGGAGAGAGGGAGGGAGAGAGGGAGGGAGAGAGGGAGAGAGGGAGGGAGAGAGGGAGGGAGAGAGGGAGAGAGGGAGGGAGAGAGGGAGGGAGAGAGGGAGGGAGAGAGGGAGGGAGAGAGGGAGAGAGGGAGGGAGAGAGGGAGGGAGAGAGGGAGGGAGAGAGGGAGGGAGAGAGGGAGGGAGAGAGGGAGGGAGAGAGGGAGGGAGGGAGAGAGGGAGGGAGGGGGGGGCACAGAACAGAACAGAAACGAACAGAAAGAAGTTATCAAAGTTCGAGCCAGACTAGTAAAGGGAAATTGAACACTCTATGGAGCTACCAAAATGATTTGGGTGTGGATTAGAATTAAAATGCTTACTGTGTTTTCAAAAGAAGAAATTCGGTCATCTGTCTTGCTTGTGGAAAACTTGATGTCACTTGGCTCCGATTTCACTGGTGTCTATGGGGTAAGAAACACATCACTGTGAACAAACTCAATAATCCTGTCCTCAGGGTGGAGCTCAGTGACAGGACACATGGTAAGCATGTCCAAAGCCTGGGGTTCAGTTCACAGTTCCTTCTCCAAAACCTTAGAGATTCATTCTGGATATTAATAAAACATGAAGCTTGCTTTTATTTATGATTAATTTTGGACTGTGAACCTGAAAACCTTACTGCTACAAACCTAGAAATTCTGGATAAAACAGGAGGCTGAGGCAGAAGGATGGCCATGTGTTTAAAGCCAGCCTGGGTTCTGCAGCCAGGGCTACAGAGTGAGGATCTATTTCAAATGCAAAAAACCATGGGCTGGGGAATGCAGCTCGGTGGCAGGGCACTGGCTTACTACACATAGGTTCAATCTCTAAGACTGCAAAAATAAGACAAAACAAAACAACCAAACCAGTCTCTAGACTCCAGCAAGAAGATATATGCTGAGCAGCTTAAATAAGGGTGAAGCCACATAAGCGACGCTAAAGTGATCTTCTGAACCACAACAGAGAGACACAGCAAAAGAGGCAACACTTGTACCGTGTGCTCTGCCTACCACATGACACCTTAAGTGGCGTGTCTAATTTTGGAAGGAGACTTCTTGAGGCTAGAAAGTGGAAACAATTATCTTGTATGCAAATTCTGTTAAGATGTAATGCTCTGTAGAAAAAACATTCTAAGATCATTTCATGACTCAGAACAAAAAAATGCAATTACATATTGGGAATGCCAGTATGGGCGTCCAGACTGGGGCGTTGCAGCACGTACACGGTCTATCTATCCTTCTGTTTCTAAGGGCAACTGAACAGAATGGTCAGAACTGTGAGGTTACCAGAAGTTACCAGAAGTCGTGTCAGAGTACACAGCTTTTAGAATGCCAGAAGAATCCTAAAAACTATACGAGCTTGAGGCAGCGGCATGGTCGCACGGATTAAAGGTGTGTGGCGTATGCCTGATGACCTGAGCTTGATCCCCAGAATTCATACAATGGCAGAAGGAGAGAACTGACTCCACAGAGTTGTTCTCTGCCCTCCATCCATGTGCTGCAGCACACACATATGCACTCACGCACGTCACATGTGTGGAGGTGTGCACGCACACAACACACACACAGATGATGAGGAGAATTGAGGGTTTTAAAGCTTAAGATCTACACTAGGCAATGCTATGTGTGGTTCCAATCAACATGGCAGAGGCACTTATTTCTGCTTGACTTTTTCAAAGGATCCCTATTTGACTACTTCTACTTGGCTCACTATAAAGTCTTTTTCTTTCTTTCTTTCTTTTTTTTTTATTTTTTATTTTTGTTTTGGAGACAGGGCTTTTACTGTGTAGCTTTGGCTGTCTGGGACTTGTTTTGTAGACCAAGCTGGCCTTGATCTCACAGAGACTTGCCTGCCTCTGCCTCCCCAGGTGCCGGGATTACTACGGGCATGTGCCACTGTGCCCAGCTCACCACAAATTCTTAATCTCACTGCATACCTCAGTTATCTTGGGCAGCTTGGACTACAGCTTCCCCTCCTACCTGCTTTCAATGAATGACAGACACTGCCTTAACTACTAAGGTAAGTTTTCAGAGGGCATCTGGTCAGCCAGGTAAGACTAAACTCAAAGCTCCCTGGGAACAGCTGGGTGCAGCCATATGGCTGACCTGTGTGGCCCATTTAACATGGCAACAATGGAAACAAGCAAAGGCTCCTTCAGTGATTTCCTGCGTTCTTCCTCCCTTTCTCACTTTGCTGGGGCTGAGATGCAGCCATGAGCCTGGGTACTAGTGCTCATCTGGCAGGGTAAGAATGCATCCTAGAAGCCGGTAAAGCTCGGAGATGGAAGGGAGCTGTCATTCTGTGTGGCCTACCACCTCTCTACTGCTACATGAGATAGATGGGAAAAACAGTAGTCACGTTTTTAAAGTTCTTATCAATTGGGACTTAGAATTCAGTTATAACGTATTTACTTATTTAGTGATGCTAAGGCTTGAACACAGAGCCCCATGACTGCTCCCTTAGGTAAGGGCTCTACTGCTGAGCCACACTCCCAGCCTTTGTTACAGCATTTGCTTGCACTCTGTCTTATTTGGGTTGTTTTCTCTCTTTTAAAGATTCACAGTCTAAGGTTTTGTTGATCTTTACCATCCCGCAAAGCTACAGGGCTTCTAAGCTGTACCACAGAATTTGGTAATTCCTCACAAAAGGCCATGCGTCCTTCAGGAGATGCCCTGTATCCTGGCAGGACTGTGTGTGAGTAGGAGAGGCACGGTGCGTACAGAAGCTGGAGAACCTTCCTAACAAGCTTCTCTTAACTAACAGCGAGAGTCCCAAGAGAACGACACTAACTCCTCCTACCCACAGGACTCCGCCGCCTCCCACTCAGCGCCCACTCTTCAAAGGCTCCACTGCTTCCCAACGTCATGCACAGGAAGACGGAACTGCCTCTGCCTCCCGCGTCCTGGGATTAAAGGCGTGCGCCACCACCTGGCTATAACACAGATGTTTTAAGCTTCTGCATTTTGAGATATTTTGTTATACAGCAACAACTGGTGAATACATCACATTTTCAATTGTGTGTATAGTAGAGAGTAAGGTTTATACATGTGCCTGAGCAGATATTCCAAGCGCATTTCAGTCAATGCTGCCACGGTAGAGGCTCTATACCAGGGCACTAAAGGAGAGACAGTAGCTGAAAGAACAATCTCCTCACTGGCGACATTAAGTAGCTATTGGCAATATAAACTCCCTAAGGAAGGACCCTCTTAGAATCTAATCAATCTTGGAGAAGTTCTAACAGCAGTAGGATTTTACCTTAATTAAAATTTAGTCAGAAGTACTTTGGAAACAATTTAATATATCAATGAGAGATATTGGCTTTAGAGTCAGGAAGCTTGATTCTAAGCCCAGCATCCTCTAGTTCTTAGCATTGATCAGCATGCATGCCTAAAGTAAGATGCCATCACAAAATACTCCCTATAACCACAGATCTAGTAATCCATTAATACCATAGAGGAATGCATATTTCCTTTAATAACTAACATCCATCTTAAAGAGAAGTTTCCTAGTAATACATAAAAAAGCACTTGTTTGGTGTATACAAGTATGAACGTATGTGTGTGTACATAGGTGCTGCATATGTATATGGGTGCGTGGAAACAAAGATTTTTGACATTTAAAATATAAGATTGGGGGCTGGAGAGATAGATGGCTTAGCAGCTAAGAGTATTTGTTGCTCTTCCAGATGACCCAGGATCAGTTCCCAGCACCCACACGGTGGTTTGTAACCATCTGTAACTCCAGTTCCAGAAAATCCAATACCCTCTTTTGATTTCTGTGGGTACCAGGCATGCACATGGTGTGCATACATAACTGCAAGAAAATACTCCTACACATAATATTGATATCTTTTAAAATATGGAATTATATGCACAGTCCACATAGTGACTTAAAATTTTGCACATTAGTCTGATATAAAGCTGTTTCTTACAAGGAGAAGCCGACATCGCACACAGCAGGGGCCACAGTGTGTCACTACCTGTCTTATCGTGTCTCCTTCCTGGTTACTAACTGTAATCATTTTATCTTCACCTCCCAAAGCCAGCAGATTCTCCATATTCCAACAGCCACACGTGATTTTCTTAGTATGTTTTCCTGGGGGGCAAAAAAAAGGGGAAATTTTTTGTAGACACAGGAACTTCTCAAAAGAATAAGTAAAACTGTGGTGCTAATCTTACAGACAAGGGGTTCTACTCTCATCGAAGCCCTTAGCGTCTATGCAACCTTGCTTCAAACACTTCATCACCAAGCTGCAAACTGAAGTAACGGTACACACCACTTTTGGTCTGGATAACATACACAGGCCTTGGCAGAGAAGAATGTTTTCCTCTATAGACTTTGTTGATTTATCACAGAATTAAACGTGTAATGTTTTAAAAGAAGTAAATCCCAAAGCAGTAAAATTGTCTTCAGTACCATTCAGCCCATGGTCTCATAAATCTGTGACACAAGCTGACTCACCAAGCACAGTTTAACTGCTCACAGATACCTCAGGATAATTCATGACTGAGGTACAACTGGTGAGACCTGTGTAAGAGCAAGGGCAGCACTTTCTTCCTGCCTCGCTTCCATGTGGCTGGTTGCAACATAAGGATGCAATACCCACGAGCATACAGCAGGCTCTCTGCTATAGGGTGAGAGGGGACACATTATAAGGAGATTGCAGGAAATTAGACAGAAAATACAAGGCCGTCCCAAATGATGGTAGCCAGGAGTGCTGGTAAAACAGACCGCAGCCTGGACATAACTGGAGGAACTTTCTGAAAAAACAAGAGGGCTTTTGAGATGTTAAATTGGGAGTGCTCATGGGTGTCTCACGGAGGGTGTTCAGTAAGAACTTGCAAGTGTGAGTCTAGCTCGTGGTGTGGAAGAGCTTTGGATTCAGGAGTTCTTGGTGTGGACAGTACTTCAGATTAAGAGACCTGAGCACAAAAGCGACGGGGAATATTTAGAGAGAAGCCTGCAGTTGGCGAGATTATGCTGATCAAAGATTAAAGCAACCAGGCAGTGCAGCGAAACAAGAATGGGGAAGGATCATGTGAAGAGAGGCCAAAAGATGCGAAGACAAATGCCTGCCTTTCTTCTTTCTTTTTTAAAATTACATTTATTTAGTTGTGTGTTTGTGTTTGTGTTTATGTATGTGTGTGTATACACACATGGCATGTGCATATGTGCATGTGTGTTCCACAGCGCACATGTGGAGGCCAAAAGACAACCTTTTCGAGTTGATTCTCTCCTTCACCATGTGGGTTTCAGGGATGAACTCGGGTTCTTAGGGTTGGCAGTGAGTACCTTTACCTGCTGAGCCATCTCACTAGTCCATAAGTTCCTTTCTTTGCCAGAGAAAGGGAGAGGAAACCTTGCTTTTTCCTATACACTATCACATTGCTCAAAACTCAGGTTAAAGAGAACATCAGTAAGAACAGTTAGTGGACACTGGTGACCTAATGGGAGTAACAACCTCGTACTTCTGGGCACTGTGGTGACAGAAATGGGAGACTGGTACTATTTAATTAAACTGTCATACTGAGATCTGGGAATATCAAAACCCTGCAAAGCAAGGAATGCCAGCATCTGGAAACCTGCATATCTGACTACTATTCAGTGCTGGTAGATGAAGCAGCCATTGAGTGGGATGACCTGATTTTAAGAAAAGTTAAGAGTAGGACTTGAGAGATGGCACAGATGGCTGCTCTTCCAGAGGACCCAAGTTCAGATCCCAGCACCCAAGGCAGGCGGCTCACAATCACCTATAACTCCAGGTCCAGGAGATCCAACACCCCTGACCTCTGCAGGCATCTGCACTCATGTGCACCAACACCTACGTATAATTTAAAATAATAAAAATAAATCTTTTTAAAAAGATTAAGAGGGGGCCTGGAGGGATTGCTCAGTGGTTAGGGGCACTGGGTGCTCCTCTAGAGGACCCTGGTTCAATTCCCAGCAACCACATGGTGGCTCACAACCATCTATAATGTGATCCGACGCCCTCTTCTGCAGATAAAGCACTCATATACAATAAATAAATAAATAAATAATAATAAAGGTTAAGAGGGAAGAGAGCTGAGCCACAAATCTCAGCCAAGTGTGAGAGGGGCAATGGAATATTTCTATAAAGGTCCTAAGATGGGTAAATAACTCAAATCTTTTCAGGCATGTTTTATACGGTTATTAAGTAGGAATGTGGCAGAATTATATTCATAGTAAATACAAAGATCACACATAACACCATGTTCCTAGGACAGCCTAATATGAGAATGATCATGCTCTGACATGCTCTTTCTGAATACATCCAGTGTCAGATCCCTGGGTTTATAAATGTACTGGAGAACTTTTTCATAGATAAAATGGGAAACAAACGCTTACTGGAGTTGTACAGACAAGTTATATGGAAAACGTTAAGGTTTGTAACTGGGTGGAAGTTTTAGTTTGGTCTTTCCAACAGATTAATGATGCTTTTACTTCTTTCATTACTAAAAATTAAAATCAATACTAAGGAGAAATGTGAAAATTTGAAATGACTGGCTGCTCTTAATGAAAAGTACTTTCTCAAGTGTCCAGGAGATGCTGCTGTCTCCACCGTTTGTTGTTTTTCCGGCTACCTGCACGCAGTTAGCCCTGCTCACTCGGTCGCTCAGCAACGCCATGCTACCATGGAAAGGGTCAGTCTTCAAGGGTGCTGAAGGGGTCAAGGCCAAGTGAGCAGAGGTTAGAGGAACCAGTGCACTTCATGCCAGGTCAAACGGGCCACATATTCTGAGGCAAACTACTTATGGTCCAGTGTCTGCATTCAGCTGGTGTTTCGGGACAAGGTGGGGCGGGGATGAGGGACGCAGATGTCCCCTATGGAAGCAGCCACTGAAGGTTGCGATTCACTTATGATGTGGATTAAAATTAGTATATGTTAAACTACAACCACACTGACTAAAATTGACCACAGATAAATGTATGTGATCAACAGGTGTTGATGTGTGTGTGAGCTATTCCTTATCTAGAGACACAGCCTGGGTGTGAGGGGGAAATAGGTGCCTGTTATGTCCTGATGCCCACAGACACAGGCTGACCCTAACAGTCTGTCCTGTGTACCGCAGGACCTCTCAGCAAGCAGAAGCAGGATCTTCCTGGGCAGCTATCCAAGATGAACCGGGAAGCCTTTCTCTCCTAATCTTCTCTTGCCACCTCAGAACAGGCTGAGGCAATGGAACTGACTCTCAGAAGAGAATTTCAAACACAGAACAGTGCTTCTAGGCAGAACCTACCAAGAACAGGTATCTTTCGAGATGTCTGATGATTATAAATGAGCAAATTTCCTTTAATGGTCCCAACAGCCAGGAAACTTCCAACTTTTGACCAAAGAAGGAAAGACATCTGATCCCTGCAACATTAAAATATATATAACAGAATGATTTACACTCATAACTCTGTAACAGTCCTCTAAGGAATACTTCATGTATAACTTTAACTTCTGCTTAGAAACTTAGGTGCAACATTATTGGTTGTTGTTTTTTTTTTTTTGTTTTTTTTTTTTCCTGAGACAGAGTTTCTCTGTGAAGTCTTGGCTGTTCTGGACTCACTTTGAAGACCAGGCTAGTCTCGAACTTACAGAGATCCTCCTGCCTCTGCCTCCAAAGTGTCGGGATTAAAGGCGTGAGCCACCACACTTGGCTGGTGCAACATTATTGTTTATGGACTTTTAGCTGTAATCCCAGCACTTTGGAGGCAGAGGCAGGCGGATCGCTGTGAGTTCGAGGCCAGCCTGGTCTACAAAGTGAGTTCAGGACAGCCAAGGCTACACAGAGAACCCTGTCTCGAAAAACAAACAAAACAAAACAAAACAAAACAAAACAAAACAAAAATTGGAAACGGCGTTAAGATCATCTTAGAGCTAGGCTTGGTGGCACACGCCTGTAATTCCAGCACTCAAGGAGGCAGAGGCAAGTGGATCTCTGTGAGTTCGAGGCCAGCCTGGTCCACAAATCAAGTGCAGGATAGCCAAGGCTAAACAGTGAAACCCTGTCTTGAAAAAACAAAACAAAACCAAAAAACAGCATCTTGGCAGCACTTACATAAAATACTAATAAATAATGAATAGAGGTTTCAATTTAGCTGTTACAGCCTCAAATTCATAATGATTTGTGTTACTAATGATAGCTTTAACTATAATCATGGTCAATTTCAGAGATGAATGAGAATTTTGAGTGCTTCTCAGACAAACACAAGAAAACAAGATAAGAGTCTTGAGACCTCAGTTTCTTCAGAACATGGGATTGCTCTCGGGCTGTGTTTTCATGATCCTCCCAGGTGTGGCAGGCTGGAGTGAGTTCAGAGGATTCATTACAACTGCTATTGTTACCTGTTCATATGCCTCTACAGAAAAGCATGTTTCTGGTAATGTTTGGCTTGTATGCCCTGTGCAGTCTGTCAGCCACGTGCAGCTTGCCCTTGTGACTGTGTACTTTACTCATGTGACTCTACTTAACCCTCAGAGTATAAACTGTCTGATGTTCTGAATAAAGTTGGCTATTGCATGGTATTTCGGTCCATCCCATTTATCGGCTCTGTTCTCCCAGGCTCTACTGCCTCGAGAGTGGTGACCTGAAAATTTAGTGTTGTTTTTAAGGCAGCTTTTTAGGTCTAGGTAGATGTCTTGGTAGATAAAGTACTTAGTGCACATGTGAGTGGAGCAGAGTTCGGATTCTCAGAATCTGTGTAAATGCCTGGTGGGTTACCTGTAATTCTCATGCGTGTAAGGCAGGAATGGGATGCCCAGAGCAAGCTGGCTAGACTATCCATATTGGTAAACTTCGGGTTCAGTAAAGAAAGTGGACACTGATAAAGTAAGACTTGCCACATCAGCCCTGGGTCTCCACATGCACACATACAAATGGTACCACACACAAATAAACTCATGAGGGGTGGAGCGAGACAAGTAGCTTTCAATAGCATGGCAAATTAACTGGAGGAAACACTGAGAAACTTTTAAAATGGTGTATCCTGGCTGAGAATATAGCTGAGCTGCAGAGCACTGCATAGCTGAGCAAAGCCATGGGCCAACTCCTAGCTATGATAACAACAAGGGCTCCTGTTTACTGCTCCACCACTATCACAGCCACTGAGAGGCAGATGGAAAGCACTGCTTCTGAAAGATTTTTAGAGTTACATCTCTTACATGAGTGTGTGGGGGTGACACCACAGCTAAAGGACAGCTTGTCGAGTCAGTTCTCTGTCCACCACGTGGGCCCCGGGCACCACACTCAGGGCCTCAACGTGAGGCCTTCTTGCCAGCCCCAAGGTCTGCATGCACTCTGAGACTCTCAGGCGGGCTGTTTCCACAATTCCCAACTCTTTGGAGAATAGCTCCTTCATATACTGAGGGAAGAAATCACAATGGGTCCAAAAGAACAGTTCTCAAAAATTCAATCCCAGAGGCGGCAGCATCGCCCAGGAATGTGTTGGGAATGCCATCCATCAGAGCTCAGGGGTGGGGGATGGAGCTGTCCGCACCTCACCATCTCTTCGAGGTGACTGCAGTGTAGCTGTGTTTTGAGCACCACAGCTAGACCGTGGTTCTGAGATAGTGTTCTTAGGTACTTTTCCTGTTGCCCAGAACAACGAGTAAGGATGATGCTAAGTGGAAGGAGACTCTCTCCAGCTAACCTGGAATTAGAGCACCAGAAAGTCTGTGTATGGCTGATACAAGCTGAATCTGTGAAAGACCATACACTATGAGTTGAGATATTAATAAAATATATGAAAAGTTAGCTTCAGTAACAGGTGAATAAGGTAAACATTTAGTTAAAATTTTATTGCAGGGGCTCAGCAGGTGGACACACTTGCTACTAAATCTGATGTCCTAAATTCAATCCTTGGGATCCACACACAAGTGTACACATGCATACAGTTACCACAGTTATACAACATGCACAGTCATACACACATGCATTCAGCCATGAGCACACATGCAGTCATGTACACATGCACACAGTCATACACACATGTATACAGTCTCACACAAATCCATTTCCCTACACAAAGTAAGTAAACAAATGCTAACTGAACAGACTGCATTGTTTTTTCAGGAAACATGGAGTGGTGAGAGGCCTTTCACTGTGCACCTCTGCTGTCATTTCACATCCAGATTTTCTCATATAAATTTTGTCTCATCAATGTCATTTTTAGTATGTTCACCAAAAGACTTCTTAAAGGAAGCTATTTCACAAGCATAGCATCTTTATTCATTTTTGGTTTTGTTTTGTTTTGAGACAGGTCTCTCTATGTAGTCCTATCTGTCCTGGAACTCACTATGTAGACTGGGATGGCCTAGAATTTACAGAGATCTGCTGCTTCTGCCTCCTGAGTTCTGGCATCAAAGGCATGTGCCACCACACTTGACCATAACATCTTTATTCTAATTATGGAAAGATTATACATATCAACCAAAAAAAGGACTGGGATGATTTTTCTTTCATAAGAAAATTACTCAAGTCAGTCATGGTGGTATAGACCTGCAATCCCAGCACTTAAGAGGTAGGGGCAGGAGGAGGAGCAGAGTTCAAAGTCATCCTTAGCTACACAGTGTGCTTGAGGTCAGCATGGGCTGTACATATGAGATCTTGTTTAAAACAAACAAACAAAACAAAAAAACCAAACCAAACAAAACCACTACAACAAAAAGAACTCATCAGTGCATCTCCAAAATCAAAGCAGCAAACACTATCAGCATCAAGATGACAAATAGTCACTCATAACTCAGTTAAAACCTTAAAAATAATTGGAAGATAGCAAACAGTAACATTGCTCAGTGAAAAAATTAAAAGTAACTACAAAGGTGGGAAATGATAATTACCCTGATCTGACCAGTGTACACTGCGTGTATCTATTAAAATGCCACATTATATCCCAATAATAAGTACAGATGTCAATAACAATGATGCAAGATGACAAAAGTGCTCAGATGACCACTGAAATGACAAAGGTCTCCTTACCTCATGCCATTGTCTAGCTGGCTGGTTTTATTTGTGTTGGCATCCCATAGATAAATGCAACTAGACTTCTCAGCAATCACTGCTAGGATATCGCCATCTTTATCCCAATCCATGGCCACACAGTTGCTTTTAGGAAAGAGAAAAACATCACTATCCTTTCTCAAAAGTCAGAGCGAAGAAACAGACACCCACCTGTGTGTGACTTCCGCCTACGACAAGACCACTCAGTATCGTTAATAGGTCATAATATCCTACAGGGAGAAATTCAGTCTGCTAGCCACTGATAATCTAACACTATCCTTAATATTCTGTCTTCCTTTGCTTTGAATGGTTTGAGAAATTTTTAGTTCTATTTTGAACACCACTTCCAAGCACCACATTAAATAAAACTGAATGTAACAAATTACAAGGTTTCCTGAGTCCTATAAAGAACCTCATCTCCCAGGAAGATAAATTCATCAAGACCACTATATGTTCGTTCATTCATTCATTCATTTTGAACTGAGACTGTAAATGTGCAACACCATGTCTGGCTGTGCAATAGGTATTTCTTGATTGATTGGTAGTATTAGGGTTTGCATCTAGGTCCTCAATTTTATCAGGCGAGTGCTCCACTACTAAGCTTTATCATCAGCCCTTTAGTAGATAATTTGTTTGAGACAGGGTTTCTCTGTGTAGCACTGGCTGTCATGACTCTCTTTGTAGACCAGGCTGGCCTTGAACTCACAGAGATCCATCTGCTTCTACCTCCCGAGTGCTGGGATTAAAGGCATGTACTACCATTGCCTGGCTTATGAGTCGCGCGCGTGTGTGTGTGTGTGTGTGTGTACACACACACATTGGTATTCTGCCTGCTTGTCTATCTGTGTGAGAGTGTCAGATCCCTTGGAACTATGTGAGATGCCATGTAGGTGCTGAGCAAACAGTGCTCTTAACCACTAAGCCATCTCTCTAGCCCTAGTAGATAGTTTTTAAGACTTTTTTTTTTTTTAGTTTTTTCAAAGATAGTATACAAAGTAATGCAAAGTAGTGAAAGGTTGTCTCATATTTACAAAAGGGAAGAAGCACTATAAGAAATGTAATTCTACCTAGATAGGTAAAACAAGGTAGATCAAGGTTGGTGTACTGGCTAGTTTTATGTCAACTTGGCACAAGCTAGAGATGAAAGAGCCTTAGTTGAGAAAAATATCTCCATAAGAAAAGCCTTTAGGACATTTTAAAAATTGGTGATTGATGGGGGAGGGTCCAGGCTACTGTGAGTGGAGCCACCCTGGGCTGATGGTCCTAGGGTCTATAAGCAAGCAGAACGAGCAGACTGCTAAGCAGTACTCCGTGGCCTCCGCATCAGCGCCTGTCTCCAGCTTCCTGCCCTGTTTGAGTTCCTGTCCTGACTTCCTTCTATGATGGGCTATGATGTGGAAGCACAAGCCAATCAGCCCTTTCCTCCCCATCTTGCTTTTGGTCGTGGTGTTTTATCGCAGCAATAGAAACTAAGCCTAAGACAGCAGGATAGAAGTACTGTGATGACAGACACGCCTATGAGTTTTGGGGAGGATTGTGGAAGGACTCTAGAACTCTGGGCTGCAAAGGCCATTGAGTGGTCACAGCTTAGTGAGCGCTTCTGTGTGAGCATGAAAGATAAGAATTTTAAGAGAAATACAGAGGATGGAGGCCTGGCCTATGAAGCTCCAGAAGGAAATGTGTGAGTTACTCAAAGGCTTTATGGAGGCCAGTGCATATTTTGAGTTAAGCTTAGCTGAGGCTTGAGTCAGCTGTGATTAACATAATACTAGGACCACAAAGTGAAGCCTTTGCTGTGCTGGGAAATGGATGGTTAGCTGGGGCTGAGAAATTAGCAGTGATTAAGAGGAGGCCAGGATCATAGAGGTGAAATCTTCTGGAAGCGTTTCCTGAGAGACAGCACACAGAAGCTGTGTTCCAGGGGCAGCCATGGTTGTACGTTGAGCTGGCAGAACTTTGCAGTGTAAGAGTCACCCAGGAACTACTGGTTTTGAAGGAAGGAAGGGGTCATGGAAATCAGCTAAGGCTTGGCACTGTGAGAGGCTTAGGAGAGGCCACTGGTGAAGGTGAAGCCTCAGTAGCAGTTGAAGGCCCAGGATTGAAGGGATCATGAAAAGTTGAGGCTTGACACCATGAGGAGGGCCCAGGAGAGGCTACTGGGGAAAATCCAGCCCAGTGGCAGCAAGAACTGGCCTTTTAGAGATGCCAGCACCATGAGATGACCACCAAGAACAGCAGGCTGGTTTGTCAATTTGACACAACCTATAGTCATCAGAAAAGCAAGAGCCTCAGTTGAGAAAATGCCTCTAAAAGATTGAGCTATGAGCCACCCTGTAGAGCATTTTCCTAGCTAGTGATTGATGGGGAAAGGTCCAGACCACTGTGGGTGGTGTCACCCTTTGCCTTGGTCCTGGGTTCTATGAGGAAACAGGCTGAGCAAATCATGGGGAGCAAGCCAGTAAGCAGCACCCTCCACGGCCTCTGCATCAGCTCCTGCCTCCATGTACCTGCCTTGTTTGAGATCCTGTCCCAACTTCCTTTAATGATGAACAGTGATATGGAAGTGTAAGTCAAATAAACCCTTTCCTCGACAACTTGCTTTTGGTCATGGTGTTTTATCAGAGCAACAGTCACCCTAACTAAGATAGCTGGGCGCCCAGCACCTCAAGGAACAAGTGATCAGGAGTTCAAGGTCATCCTCAGCTACATATTGATGTCAAAGCAAGCCTAGCTAAGTGAGATCCTATCTCAAAAACAAAAACAGAAAAAAAGTATACACACACATATACACGTACACGTGAATGTGTACGTGTAAAATATATGTATGTGTAAAATACATAATACATAAATATTTTTTAACTTTATAATTTCTCCAATTCTCAAAAAACAGAGCTCTTTCTTTATATAATGCTTTTTTCGTTTGGACACTCTTTGCTCTTGGGTAGTGGCTCAACTAAGGCAACTGAAGTAGCTTTACTTCAATTTACTCAAAGCAGCTTTTACCAGGTGCCTTATTTTAGGCATAATCACTGAGTAACTGCTTTAATCTCATGTCCCAAAATACAGAAGTCAGCAGCAGCAATGAAGAGTGTGGGAGATGGTGAGACACCGGCCACGGAAGGACGGGGCAGAGCAGGTGGGAGAAGCCAGCTATGGGTTGGCAGACGCGGAACTATGAAAAGCAGACAGGCATCAAAAAGAACAGTACGAGTCCACTGAGGTCAGGCAACCTCCTCACGTCAGTAACTGCTGAATAGTCGGCAGAGTAAGATAACACCAAACCAAAGTGCCTAGTCTACACTGACTGAATTTAGAGTGACTTCCTGAAAGTGGAAGACATCTTCATTCTCTATGTAACTTTTCTCCAATGATTCACTGAAGAGGAAATACCAAAGTAGACACAGCTGGGTATTCCTCATGGGGAAATCCTAAGCTTGTAACTTTCCCCTTATTTTCGGGTGTAGGGGTACACATGTGCGCATGTGTACAGGCTTCAAGTTGATGCTCAATCAATTTTCTTATTTTTGAGGCAGGGCCTCTCAATAAAACTCAAAGATCACCTATATGGCTAGTCTAAATAGCCAGTTTCTACCAGGGAGCGATCTCGTCTTTTTCTTTCTTTCTTTCTTTTTTTCTAAAATTGTGTGTGTGTGTGTGTGTGTGTGTGTGTGTGTGTGTGTGTGTGTGCGCGCTTTATTTGCATGTACACCCACATGTCAGAAGAGGGCATCAGGTCACATTATAGATGGTTGTGAGCTACCATGTGGTTGCTGGGAACTGAACTCGGGACCTCTGGAAGAGCAGTGTTCACCACTGAGCCAGCTCTCCAGTGCCCTGTCGTCACTCTCCAAAGCTAGACTCACAGGTGAGTCACCATTCTCCCTTTGCCCTGGCATTTATGTGTGTCTTCAGGATCTAAACTCTGGTCCCCATGTTTGTGTGGCAAGTGCTTTAACCACTGAACTCATCCCCAGCCCCTGAGAAACCTTACTTTGGATTCATTTATCATACTGGCATAAAGCTTCCCCATGAATATTTGTGTATATATAAACTCTAACTCAAGTGCCACACACATGCTTTGCTAACTTTGGCCTAAAGAAAACAATTCTTTTTATAACTAGAGAAAACAATAGGCAATGGGGCTGCTCATTTGATTTATTTTTATTTTATGTGCACTGGTGTTTTGCCTGCATGTGTGTCTGGGTGAGAGTGTCAGATCTTGGAGTTACAGTTATGAGCTGCCATGTGGGTGCTGGGAATTGAACCTGGGTCCTATAGAGGAACACCCAGTATTCCTAACCACTGAGCAATCTCTCCAGACCCCCTCTTAACCTTTAAAATTTTTTTATTTTTATTATTTTAAATTATATGTAGGTGTTGGTGCAAATGGAGGGAGGAAGGGTTTGAGACAGAGTTTCTCTGTGTAGGCCTGGCTATCCTGGACTTGCTTTGTAAACCAGGTTGGCCTCTGCCTCCCAGAGTGCTGGGATTGCAGCCGTGTGCCACCATGCCTGGCTTTTAATCTTGTAAGCAATGAAGCTTAAAGTTCTCAATTCACCTGTGTACTTACCCAGGTAAGCTAATTTCACTTCGTTTTTGGCCATGGCGATCAAAGATTTTAACAATACAATCAGCTCTGAAAACAAGTAAAATACAAAAAATTAATTTCAGTAGTCTCTTACTTATCCATGCATTTGAAAATTAAGCTCTACTTTAGATGATGTCAGTGTTCTTGCAAGGTAGCTTTATAATTTGCATTTTAAATGTTATGACAAAGGAAAAAGTTCTTTAAACTGTGATGTTAGTGAGGGTGACTATTTCTTTCTATTACATACCTATCACACAAGAATTTACACTGAAGGAGGCCTGGTGGCCCTCAGAGAAAGGATAGGAAGGCTACCAGGATGAGACCTGATAGGCTGTGACCATATGGTGGGGAGGAGGTCCCCTCTGTCACAGGCCTAGGGGATGGGAATAGGGTAATAGAGGGAGGGAGGGGGGAACGGGAGGAGACAAGGGGATTAAAATTGAGATGTAATCTGAATAAATTAATTTAAAAAAAAAAGAATTTACACTGAAGAGACAGCCTGGGCACAGGGTAGGCGTGGATACATGCACACAACATTATTTAAAACGTTCATTCTTTTCTTACCCTGTTACTGCAAGGTAGTTTCCTGATGATTTTTGCCAGGCAAACTGTATTGGAGAGCCAAGCCAAGTCTTTTCTAGCAGGGAAAATACACGCTAAAAAATAAACACAAGTTTTACATTTTCAAAACAATTATGTATTGGTTAGAAAATATGACAAAGTTTAGTCATGCAGATATGTAGGATGGTATGTGTCTTAGTTAGGGTTTCTATTGCTAAGATGAAACACCATGACCAAAAAGCAAGTTGGGGAGCAAAGAGTTTATTCTGCTTACATTTCCAGATCACTGTTCATCATTGGGGGAAGCCAGGACAGGAACTCAAGCAACGCAGGAACCTGGAGGCAGGAGCTGATGCAGAGGCCGTGGAGGGTGCTGCTTACTGGCTTGCTTAATCATGGCTTGCTCAGCCTGATTTAGTATAGAACCCAGGACCAGCGGCCCAGGGATGGCTCCACCCACAATGGACTGGGCCCTCCCCCATTAATCACTAATTGAGAAAATGCCTTACATCTGGATCCCATTGGGCATTGCCTCAGCTGAGGCTCCTTCCTCTCTGATGACTCTAGCTTTTGTCAAGTTGAGAAAAAAAACAAACAGCCAGCACAGTGTTTACTCAAAACAAACAAAGAAACAAATGCAGTGAGAACCAGGCATGGTGGCATACACCTTTAATCCCTGCACTTGGAAGACAGAGGGAATCTGTGAGTATGAGGCCAGTCTCGACTGCACAGTGAGTTACAGACCAGCCAGGGATACAAAGTGAGACCCCATCTCAAAACAAACAAAAATTGATGATAAGATGAACAAAACAAAATCAGCCAATCAACCAAACACATGTAGTTGGTGCAGCAGGATGGACTTTGTGGTAGTTAGCTCCCACTGCTCAACTGACACAACCTAGAATCAGCTGGGAGGACAGTCTCAGTGTGGGACTGGCTACACTGGGTTGGCCTGCCTTCATGGGTGTGGGAGGCACCATGCCCTAGGCAGTGGGCCCTGAAGAGAAATGAGCTGATAACAACCAACCAGGCAGCCATGCACTTATTTCTCTGTACTTTTGACTGAGGATGTGACTAGCTGCTTTTAAGCTCCTGCATTTGTGCCCGCCTTGCTTGATGGACCATATACTCTGGAACTGTAAGCTGAAATAAACCTGCTTGATTAAGTTGTTTTTGTTAGGTAATTTTATCACAGCAACAAAATGAAACTAGAATAGATCTCAAGGTGAAAAGATAGATTATCACAGAACTTCTGTTGTTTTTTTGTTTGACTGTTTTGAGACAAGGTTTCAGGATGTGTCTCTGGCTGGACTGGAACTTGCTATGTAGAGCAGGCTGGCTTCAAACTCAAAGATCCACCTGCCTCTGACTTCTGAGTGCTGGTATTAAGATGTGTGCTTTTAAATGCCTTCAATTATTTGTATTAAAAAAACATGTCATGGTGCTTTATGCATGCTGAAAGAATTTAAACATGAATTTATTAATTATGACACAGATTTGGGGAGATTACATTGACCAAAATTACACCTTTACTCTCAGCACTCAGGAGGCAGAGGCAGGTGAATCACTGTGAGTTCAAGTCCAGCCTGGTCTACAGAGTGAGTTCCAGGACAGCCAAGGCTACACAGAGAAACCCTGTCTCAAAAAACAAACAAACAAACAAACAAACAAAAACCTCTTGGATGGTTATGATAGACCTAAGACACTTACAGTCCCTTTAAAATGATCTTCTTTTACCCAGTCCTTACACGCATTTCTACATCACATGTTTACATTGCATATTGGCTGGGTCTTGTGTCACTTGGGAAAGCTTTACACTACTTCAGTCTACTGAACCCAAATTTGCACTTGTTATAATTATAAATTATCTGTCATATTTCAAAGACTATGAGAAGCACAAGTGATGTCATGAATCATGTTGTTTGCTTTTTCAGACAGGGTTTCTCTATATAGCCCTGGGTGTCCTGAAACTCACTATGTAAAAGGGACGGAGCTAAAACTCATAGAGATCCACATGCCTCCACCTCCAGAGTGCTGGGATTAAAAGTGTAGGCTGATTCATTAATTATTTTTCTGTTGATTATATGTTGATATAAATTTTGGTGATACTTGTCAAAACAACATATATTATCACAATTGTATCTGTTTCTTTAACAATCTTATTGTTGCTATAAGTTACAAATTTGAAATTTCATTGACCTATTGCTTTTATACCAGACTGCTTCAATCTATAATACCTGGGAACATGACCCTAAATGAAAAATATTAGATTTAAATACTGTAGTTTAGCAGGGAGGTGGTGGCACTTGCCTTTAATCTCAGCACTCAGGAGACAGAGGCAGGTGGATCTCTGTGAATTCAAAGCCAGCCTGGCTTACAGAATGAGTTCCAGGACAGCCAGGGCTACAGAGAAACCCTGTCTCAAACAAAACAAAACAAAACAAAACAACAACAACCAAAAAACAACAACAAAAAGCCAACCAAATCAATAGATAAATATAAAAAATGCTGTAAATTAAACAAGGACACCCTTATCCAGGTAGCTTATACTGTTACAGAAGGCTTGGGTCTGAGTGACAACACAACTCTTCCAATACCTTGTGAACGCATCCCGTGCCCATCTCCTGAAAGCCAGGGTCCTGCAATCAAAACTTAAAGTAGAGGTGCACTATGACCCCAAGCACAGGACACACACCTTACTTCTGTAACCGTGTGACTGCATCGTCCTTAATCCTGACTTTATCACTTTCATGGCAGATCTGTCTTGGGCTATGATCTTACAGGTTTGTTTCCTCCCACAGAGCTTTATAGCTGCTCTAGATACAACTCTCAGATAAAAGTTACAGCTTTCCAACCAGTAAGCCAAAGGTTTGCTTCTTACATATATTAGTTAGAGGCATTAAAGCAAGTTACTGTAACCCTCCCCAACAGGATTCTCAACTGTAAAGGAAAAAGTATTTACTCCTCACACATCACTTTTCTGAAGTGAATCATGCAAAATTATCTGTTAATTCCAATTGACAAAAAAGCCACAGTTAAAGCTTTAGGAAAGCTAAAACCATTTTAAAATCAGCTTTCCCCATTTCTTTGCCAGGGCAGGGCTGGGTAGGTATCTCTGAGGTAAATCACTGGAGTCAAGCAGCTGCAGCTGTGGAATTCACAACACAGCCAGAGAAAACCTGCGTGCAGAGAACTCACACAAGTGTGCGGATTTCTCCGTCATGTGTGCTAGCGACCAGTGAGTGCTCTGAGCACTGGACGGTCACAGGCCAAGTAATTCTTAATTACTGTTTTAGAGACTTTTTATTCTCTGGGGCAGCTAGGAAAACTGGGTCAGTTCGGCCATCCTAAAACCCACGCGTCCACTCAGCTCGCGGCTCCAAGGGCACAGGCCTCCACCTCCTCTGCAGAGCTTCCTTTCCCCTCATCCCGACAACGCCATCCCCTCCCTCCGGCTCCCAGACGGGGACACAAACTCCTCAGAGTCGCGCGCCGAGAGCTGAGGGACCACAGCGGCGGCCGCGGCTTCTCATCCCGCTGCCATTTGTAAGTTATTTACCTTCATTGCCAGGCTCCAACGGCACCCCCGATCTTGCAAGTGCGCAGGCGCACCAGAATTCCCCCGCCGGGCTACCGCGTTCCCGTCACCCTGGAGACCGTGCAAACAGCGACCAATCAGCGAGGGCGGGGCGGGGCTTCTCTGACGTTTCCCCTGTGGCGGAGACAGGCAGGATGACTACAGTCACGTGGTGGAAGTGGCGCTAAGCCCGGGGAAGTTGGGTGCTGCGCTGGCTGGTCAACTTCCTGCCTGCATTCTGATTGGGTGAGACCTGCCTGGGAGGCGGGCCCTGAAGACGGAAAGGGTCCAGAAGAGTACACTGGTGGCCGGAAAGATGTGGAGGAATTCCGGGGAAAGAGCAGGACTCAGACTTTGGTCTATAGGAGGCGGGAATTGCCTCATGAGCCCAACAGTTTCGTCAAGGGGAACACGTAAAAGACTTGGAGAAACTAATGTGTTATTTCTCACCTTTTCTAGCAGAGATTTTTGGTTGGGTTTTTTGTTTTGTTTTGTTTTGTTTTTGTCTAAAGATGATAAAGCAGAAGAGGTCGGTTCTTTCAAAGCCAAGAAAAGTTTTAGCTAGTGTATTCAGGGAAGAATAGTGAAAGAAAGAAAAGAAAGAAAGAAGAGAAAAGGAAGAACTCAGCTCTAGATTGGAGCCTAGCAGCCTTTTAAAAGGGATTAGGCCCCAAGGCATGTAGGTGTCTGTCTGTCTTGTCTTTTTTGCTTTGTTTTGTTTTTCGAGACAGGGTTTCTCTGTGTAGCCTTGGCTGTCCTGGACTCGCTTTGTAGACCAGGCTGGCCTCGAACTCACAGCGATTTGCCTGCCTCTGCCTCCCGAGAGCTGGGATTAAAGGAGTGTACTACCACCACCGCCCGGCTGTCTGTCTGTCTTTATAAAAGTGTTTCAAAAGTGCCTCTTTAGCAAAAAAAAAAAAAAAAGTTTCGTTTTTTTGACACCCGGTAGGAATCTGACAGAAGAAAAAACGATTTAAATAAAATAACTACGGATAATTATGACATTTTGCACTGTGGTTTTCGGTTGGTGTAATTTTTGTTTTCAGGTTCCAGATTGAAATCCTGATTTGTAGAAATCAGTGACTGAAAAACTGAAACTGAGTCAACAGTTGATAACATTCCAAAAATAAACAAACAAAAACAAAACAAAACAAACAAAAATGCGTCCTGAAGTTTAAGGAGGAAGTTTTACAAATTCTCTACAGCCTTTTTCAGAAAGTTGAAACTGGTGTCAAACCCAAGACATTACAACCCTCCCCCAACAAAAACAAGCACCCCACATTAATATTCCTGGCAGTCATAAATACAAAACGCTCAGTAAATATTACCATATTGAATCTGATAATTGCCAAAAAAGAATTGCACACAAAGACTAAGTGAGATCTACCTCAAGCCGTCAAAGACGTTTCTAGGTTTGGAAATCATTGATTTTTCTACATAGTGTTAATGGGGAGCCCCCCACCATTTTAGAGTCAATTGAAAGTCTTTGTTCCAGACAGCTAGGATTACACTCAGGTATTCTGAGACTCAAACGTAGCACCAGGAGTCCAGAATACAGGGTTTCTGAAAGCAAAAATCCATGTCCTGGCATCTTATATGAAGGGGTGTGTGTGTGTGTGTGTGTGTGTGTGTTGGGGGTGGGGTAGTGTTGTAGTTATTGTATCTGTATGGCCTAGGAAACCAGTAACTGATACAATGAGACTGAACTGTAATTTAAAGCTGCAAGCACTACACTGAGCAAAATCTAAACTGCTACTAATCTACTAGTAAACTAAAATAAACTGGTCTAATCCTCATAACCTACTGCATCCCAATCACTTGCCAATCTGATCCTCCTAGGGCAGCTTCGCTCCACCAACTGTCCACGCTCAATTGTCAATTCCTGGCTCCTCCCCTCTCCTGGAAGCCCCGCCTTCTACTTCCTGTCCTTCTGCCCAGCTGATTGGCTAAACAGCACTTTATTGACAACTGCACATCCACTCAAGGCATTCCTCCACATAGGGTGGCAGTAGGGGTGGATGAGTGAAGTGAGGGGGAGGGGATGAGCGAAGCGGGGGTGGGGGGTGGGGGGATGAGGTGGGAAGGTGGGTGGGTTATGCAAGCAGGCAGTTTAACAGAAGCTCAGATATAAGATAAGCAGTTAGCTGGAGGGAGACGGGTGGGATTCTGCACAAGTGATCAGTTTAACAGCTAAAATAAGCTAGCGGGGCTTCAAGACCTCAGGTTCCAAGAATAGAGCTTGGTAATTTTCCACAGGGATTCTCATCAAGGAGATAAAGTTCTAGTTAAGCCTAAAACGGCCTCAGCAAGAACACAAGATGGAGGGACCTCTGCACTGTGATGCCCTGTTACAATAGTAACAGGCTACAGAGGAGGAAGTACATAGTTGTATCACTAACTATAATAACAAAGCATTTGGCAAAATTTCACATAGGTAAAATTCTCAAAAAACAACAACAAACAAAAGCAGAACAACAACAACAACAACACCCAAACAATACAAAAGTCGAAATAGAGGGGCACTTCTCAATTGTAAACAGCATCGCCGAAAAGCCTGTGGCTGATGTCATCCTGGAAGCTAAGAAACCCGGAAGTGCTCCCATCAGGAACCAGGCCAGGATGTCGTCTCTTGGGACTCTTTCTCAATTCTAGTTCTAGTTACCGCAGTAAGAAGAAACAAAGAAGCACACTGATTGAGAAAGGAGGTGGGAAACTGTTTGCAGATGATATGATTGAGTATATAGAAAATCTGTAGAAAAAAGGGACAGAAGCCACCGGGAAGAGCTGATTATACCAAGGCTTCGGGATACAATCTTTTTTTTTTTTTCCGCGACAGGGTTTCTCTGTGTAGCCCTGGCTGTCCTGGACTCGCTCTGAAGACCAGGCTGGCCTGGAACTCACAGCGATCTGCCTGCCTCTGACTCTTCAGTGCTGGGATTCAAGGCGTGCGCCACCACGCCAAGCTAAGACTTACATTATAGACCAGGCTGGCCTCGAACTCAGCCTGCCTCTGGCTTCGAGTGCTGGGACTAAAGGCGTGCGCCACCACGCCAAGCTAAGACTTACTTTATAGACCAGGCTGGCCTGGAACTCAGCCTGCCTCTGGCTCCGAGTGCTGGGACTAAAGGCGTGCGCCACCACGCCCAGCTGGGGATACAATCTTGATTAGTTGCTTTCCTCCACTTCAGTAATGAGCAGATTTGAAATAAAAAGGACAGCGACATTTATGTGGTTGCCACCAAAGATGAAGTACAGCTGTGAATCTAGCACCACATATACGAAGAGTGTGTCGGGAACAGCGTAGAGCTGAGGAGATTACAGAACTCAGTGGGGAAGGGTCCTTGCTGCCAAGCCTGACAACCTAATCCCCAGGAGCCCGCATAATGTCAACATAGTTGGAAGGAGAGAACCAACCATCATAAGTTGTCCTCTGTCCTCCTCATACATGCAATGGCGCATGTGTTCCAAGACACACAAATGAAATGAAAAAAAATGGAACTGAAATTTCTTGAAAAAATATCAGTACAAGGTGAGACAGCCCAAGTCCATGAATCATAAGATTCAGAATAGTAAGATGCCAGTTTTCCCCCAGTTTGATCTGTAGCTTTAACGGAATCACAATAAAGAGCCTATTCAGTTTCTTGACCAATGGATTCTGAAGTTTATAGGGTGAAGCAGACGAGGCAGAATAAACACCTCATCGTTAAAGGAGAGGGGGCAAGGGCACTGTGACTTAAAGCTTTATAGTAGTGTAAAACTACACCACCAAGAGAGCGTGGCAGGCCAGGTGAGCTGCCTCAAGCTATGCAACTCCAGCTGCGCAAGCCTGACCACCTACCTGGGTTCGGTCCCTGCAGTCAAAAGAGAGAACCACCTCCACACAATAGTTCTCTGGCCGCCATACATGCGCTGAAGCACACGCACACACGCACTAAAAATAGCAATAATTTCTTCAAGTATCTTCAGTGAACCAACAAGATGGGTGGCTCATTTTCTGCTGAGCCTGAAAACCCTACATTTATGCTCAGATCTCACATGCTAGAAAAGAGAGAGCTGCCTTCACCACGCTGCCCTCTGACCTCCACACGAATGCCCCGGCACACACTCACCACCCCCAAGCACACACAAAGTAAATGTAAAAAACTTTTTTCCCCCCAAGTATCTTTAAGACTGTGAGGTAAGGGTGATAGAACAGACAAATGAATTGGTGGATGGTAACCACCAGAAAAAATAACATCCCAGAAAAGATCCAAATAGATTTAGACAAAGAGCAAGAGCAACACATTATAGCAGCAGCTTTGTCTTTCCAGTGCACGGGGCTAGAACTACCGTATGCCCACATGCGAGGAAATCTGAACAAAGCCCCTCACAAAATTACCTAAAATCAACTGCAGACCAAATGAAAGAAACTAAAGTGTAAGTAAGAGAGCGTTGAAGAAAGTCTAAGTTATCTTGGGTTTGACAATTACTGTTTTAGCTACAATACGAAAGACACAATTTATAGGAGAAACAACAGAGAAGCCGAACCTCATTCAGACCCAAGGCAGGGCCAGGACACGGCTCAGGGAGTGAGGCACCTGCTGCCAGGCTGACGTTCTCAGTTCAGTTTTCAATCCTACACTGTGGAAGGAGAGAAGGCAGTCCTGCAAGGTGTCCTCTGACCTCCAAATGCACGCATGTGCCAAAGACAAGCCTCACACAAGACTGGTACAGAAAACAAAGTTTAAAATCAAACAAGAAAACAAACAACCTGATTTTAAAATGTGCAAAAGACATATCTGACCAAACTTCCAGCCAGAACAGCTCTACAGAGGACAGGTAAAGAACAAAAGTTCAGCATCAAGTGCAAGGTAGAACAAGCACTGCTGTCACATGCCTCCTGGAATGGCTGACACCCAGATTTTTGACAACACCAGACTCTGGTGGGTTTGTGGAGCAACTGAGATTCTGGTTCGCCGATGGCAGGAATGAAGAGTGGTGGATTCTTTGTAGCATAGTCTGGCAGTTCCTACCAATATAAATGTGGTTTTGCCATATGACCCAGCACTTGTATTCCTTGTATCCACCTGAACGAAATGAAAACATACCATACAAAAACCCAGACACAGCCGAGCGGTGGTGGCGCACGCCTTTAATCCTAGCACTCAGGAGACAGAGGCAGGTGGATCACTGTGAGTTCAAGGTCAGCCTGGTCTACAAAGTGAGTCTAGGACAGCCAAGGCTACACAGAGAAACCCTGTTTCAAAACACCAAAACAACAACAACAAACCAAACAAACTCAGACACCAGTGTTTATAACAACTTTAGTCATAGTTTTTAAAATTTAGAAGCAACCAAGATGTCTTTTAGTAGGTGAGCAAAAGAGTAATCCATGATATTGAGGATTAATACGTATTATTATAGCTCTGATCCTTGAAACATATGAAGAGAAAGAAACTACTCACAAGAAAAGACTGTATTGTCTGGCTATAGTGGCACACACCTTTAATCCCAGCACTTGCTAGGCAGGGGCAGGCAGAGCTCTGGGTTGGAGGCCAGCCTGGTCTACAAAGTGAGTACCAGCAAAGCCAGGAACACACAGAGAAACCCTGATTTGAAACACACACACACACACACACACACACACACACACAAAGAGACATAGAACTCAATTTATATCATATATTTTCTTTTTTTTTTAATATTTTATTTTATGTATATGATTGCTCTATTTGCATGTACATCTGCAGGCCAGAAGAGGGCAGTATAGATGGTTGTGAGCCACCATGTGGTTGCTGGGAATTGAACTCAGGACCTCTGGAAGACCAGACAGTGCTGTTAACCGCTGAGCCATCTCTCCAGCCCCATATCATATATTTTCAATAGGCAATTCTGTAGATAGGAAAATAGTGGTGTGTTGGGTGTTGTTGAGATGTGATAAAAATTTTAGAAAATTATATGGTGGTGATGGTTATACAATTATGTGACTGTTGAGAATTGTATACTTCAAAATGGTAGATTTAGTGCTGCATAAATTTTGTCTGAAGTAATCTGTAAAAAACTGGCAGGTGAGCTTCATAAAACCTAAGGGAGAGAGTATTCTAAAATCTGAGCAGCAAACTTGGGTTTTCATTTGCAAAAATAAAAGTAATTAAATTAGTAGCACTCTTGCTCAGTAAAACCATAATTACTCTAGTTGTGATACTGTGCTAGAGAGTGTTCCTAATTTATGTTACTTAAAGACTATCAGCGGCAGCGGCGGACTGGAGGAGTGGCTCAGCAGTTAAGAGCACCGACTGCTCTAACAGAGGATCTGGGCTCAATGCACAGGCACCTACATGACAACTCACAACCATCAGTAACTACAACTGCATGGGATCTGACATCTGACCTCTGTGCACACCAGGCACACAAGTGGTGAATAGACATGTATGCAGACAAAAACTCAGACACACAAAATGAGGAGCAATGTGCCACGCTTGGCTCAGCGCCAAGATTCACATATCATCATGGACATGTATAGTGCAGAAGTAGTTCGCAAAAGAACCTGCTGAAGAGACACATGCCACAGCAGAACCATCTGACATGGCTGAAGGGGAAAGCAAGGCTCTTCTCATGAGGAAGACAGAAACTCTAATGTGCATGTCTAAAAATCACCAGTGAATCAGATGCTGAAATCATAGAGTCTGACAACAAAGATGCTGCTGCTAAAATTGATGCTGTTCAAAAGGATGGATGCAATTTAGCATAACAGTGCAAGGCTGCAAAATTTCCTCCATTGTCAGCCAAGAAGCACCGCACATATGCACTAAGGCTTAGATGGCTAACACACTACCCTTGCCACTAACAATCTATTATAGTTAGTGGTCTCTAATTAAGCCCAAAAAAGACATCCCAGCCACGCACACATGTCAGTGAGCAGATGCAGTGTGTTTATTTATAGCTGCTGCTTTTGGGAAAGCTGGTGGTGGGCACATTTAGATGACATTTATACAGTTATAAAAGTGAAGACTTGATTTTGGTCATTCTTCAGATTTAGGGCTCCGGATGGCAAATGCTGAAGTAATAGGCTCCTTTTTACAATGTTGTGCTGACATTTAACATCATAGGGCCATTGTAGCCTGGTAGGTTTTACTGGATAGCCAAGACTATACAGAGTTCTTCAGCAGATTATAAACAGAGAATCACATGTAATGACTTCATTCCGACATTAATAAATATAGTAGCTTTAAAGTTTTACTCTCAAGCCCTCAAATTGGCATCTGATAATTATTACAATACTGTGGTAGATGGACAACCAAAGAACAGTGTGACATCATACCAAGAAATAAAAATATCCTAGAAATATTATAAAGATATAATATCCTTGTTATATGTCCTATATTATAGAATATATTTAAAATAGTCCATTAATCCTATAAAGAATATCCTATAAATAAATTTTCACAAACCGTTTTCTTGTATTTTATTTATTTATTTTTGTTGTTTTTTGAGTCAGGGTTTTTCTAGCTGTCCTGGAACTTTCTCTGTAGACCAGGCTGGCCTGGAACTCACAGACACCCACCTGCTTCTGCTTCCCAAGTGCTAGGATTAAAGGCATGCGACACCCCCCCCCCCAAGCGTTGTAGTTTATGTTTATGAGTATTTTGCCTATACACATATATACATACATGTATATACACATACATGCATATATACATACATGTAAATATATACACACATGTATAGTTCTACTGATATCTTGTGTTGAGAAATGTATGGGCCTGTATTTTAAAAATCAAATATGTATTATGGATTGTTGTTTGTTTGTTTGTTTGTTTTGAGAACCCTGAAAGGCCTGAAAGTTGCCAGGCTGACCTCAGTCTTTTATCAGCCTGCATCTGCCTCTCATCCATCTGAAACCGTGAACCCACAATAAATCCTTCCGTCTGTAAGCTTGCCTTGGTCATTGTGTTTTATCACAGCAATAGAAAAGCAACTAGTACATTTACAAATGCGTAGTAAGACCTATATATGTGTGCTATGTCAAGAGACTGTATGTATGTCGACAAGTTTAACATGGTTTTACATTTTACATGTAGGTAGCTTTGTACTGAGTTGTATATTTGTTTATTTTTGTTTCTCGGGGCATGCTCTTATGCATCCCAAGCTGGCTTTGAGTTGGCACATAGCTGAGAGTGACCTTGCCAGCTAAGAGTGACCTTGAACATCTTGATCCTTCTCCTCCTACCTCCTGAGTGCTGGGATTGTGGGTGTGGCACCGCACCTGATTTAAATCACATTTTAAAAACCATACCTTTTTCCTATATTTTTCAACATGCTTTTTCACATTATGCTTGGGGGACTCATTTATATTGTGATAAACCTTAGTAACTGCTAAAGGGATTCTGTGTGTGCTCATCACAGTTTATTATAAATTCTTCAATGGATAGACATTCACTTTCTACCAAGGGCAGTATTATTGTTGTTGTTGTTGTTTGTTTGTTTTGAGAACCCTGAAAGGCCTGAAAGTTGCCAGGCTGGCCTTTTATCAGCCTGCCTCTGCCTCCCAGTGGCTGGAACTGCAGGCTTGAGCCACATGCCAGCTGAGCATGTGGCTTTTTTTATAGGTTCAGCACAGGGGATTGTTAGGAGTTGGGGTGCTAGAGCTGCTACCTGGCTTTGACCCTGGCTACTGTTACTGTCCTTGGCAGCTGCATCACTATCAGCAAACAACATCCCCTCTCTGTGCTTCCAGTTGGTGGTCTATTCCCTTTCAACTGCAAGAGCGATGAGAGAAGCCAGACCTTCTAACAGGGTGGTTTATGAATTGCCTCTGAGCCTGCCAACAGTGAAACAAATAACTTCAATCTATTTAGTGTTCACTTACCAGGTTATGGCTCACAATAGAGAGTTTAAAAGTCTTCGTAGTTGGGTGTGTGAATAAATCACAGGTCTGTCTTGAGTATCATTTGGGGCTGACACTCACTGGCACTGAAAAGAATTTGCTAATGGGATTAGTGATGGCGTACTTTTCAAGAATCCTAAAGATCTGTTAGAGAAACCACGGAGCACAGTACTACCCACAGCTGGCAACCCACCATTTCATTTTCTGCAATTCATATTTAATGTCATTGGGTCCACCTGCTCTCGTGACTGACTAACCTAATGGGATAAGCATATTCGATTATGAGTTTATTACTGATGGTCCCTGGACCTAGGGCTGCGTCACATTTACCACTTCCGTGAGTCTCAGGACCTATGTTGACAGGTCAGAATTCATTCCCCCACAGCAGCCTCCGCTTTGGCCCTAGGCGAAAACACAACCAACCAATTCTGCTGCACACCCGAGAGGGGACTCAACCATTACAGGCTGTCTCTTTGATCTGCTGTGTTCAACTTTAATTTCAGAGACTCAACCAGCAAGCAGAGGTTTCCCCCCACGCCCCCAGCGACTGAAGTGCTGTCTCATTAGAGTCAATTCTTTGGAAATGAGTTTTACTTTCAATTCTGAATCTAAAATGAACAATTTTTGAATGTTGAAAATTTTTTTTGACCCAAATATCTACCACCTGAACGTTGAACTTGTTCCTCAAGGCAGATCTGATCTATTCGTAGCAACTCGACAGGAGGGGTTGGAGGTGGAGGTCCACTGCTCCCCAGGGGAACCCATGGCTCTTGAGCAAGACTCCTTCGGGTCAGGAGAAAGAAAGATTCAGGTGGCAGCCTTTTTCCTGCGCATGCCCTAGGCTGAGTAGCCACTTTCCCTTGCTTGTTTCAGAGCCTACAGTTGGGCTCTTCCTGGTGTCACATGTAGTTATTTGAGGGAATAAAAACTTCCTGCCAATGTTACGTAGAAAGAAGCCTCCTAAGCCAGCAGAGAGAGGTGGTGCGCTCACATAACAGCTGGTCCACAACTCCAGATCTCCCTCTGCCTTTCTACCTAACCCTGATAACTAAACATAATGCCACTTAAAACTATTAACTGGTATTATGTATGATGGATTTGATCCTCTAAATAAAGTTGCATATTAATCATTAGGTCAATATTTTTGTTCAGCTCTGTGCCAGCCATGACTTCAGGTGCAACCATTTCTTCCTCTTCCTTACCTTTCCCCCCACTTTTCCTTCTTGTCTTCCTGAATCGTGCAGGGAACAAATGGTTTGACCTAGACTATGTGACATCTATTTCTGATTATTTATACCTTTTCCTTTGTAACGCAAACACATGTCTACATAGATGCGCATGCGTACACAGCCCCATAGGCCTCCTCCTCACCTCTATGCACAGGAATGTCAATCATCTGTTTCCGTGGAAACCACTTTATTAGGCCCTCTGAAAGAAAGAAATGTTGAGCGTAGAATTATATGACCTAGCATTTCTATTCATAGATACGCACCCCGAGGAACTGAAAACAGACACTCAGACAAATGCTAAAACAAACCAAAACAAAACTTACCGCAGTAAAGCAAACACTCAGCCATGTACATCACTCCTCTCCGGTGCTTTCTTCGCTCACTGTGTCTCTGATATCACTCCACGTCATTGTGCAGATTAGAAGTTGTTTCTTCTAAATGGGGATCAGGTGTTCATTGCATCAATATGGCACAGCTTATGCATTTTCTGCTGCTGGACACCAGGATTTCTTCTAGTGTGAGACTGTACTGTACTGTACTATACTATACTGTACTATACTGCATTGTACTATACTGTACTGCACTATAACATACTGTACTGTACCATACTGTACTGTACTATGCTACGCTGTACTGTACTGTACTAAGCTGCTATGAACACTCCTGTATTAAGTTTTGTTTTGTTTTTGATACAGGGTCTCAAGCATCCCAGGCTGGCCTTGAACTCACTGTGCATCAAAGGATGACCATGAACTCTGATCATCCTGCCTCCACACCAGCTAAGCATATGAGTTTTAATTATCCCATCCTTGCCAATACTTGGTCTTTTGAAAGTGTATCTATTTAGAGTGGTGGTTAATGTAAAAGTAAATTTATTCTCCTGGCTCTATTGTTATCTGGGAGGCTAACTGCCTCCTTCTGCTGACCTAGGCCTAGTCCTGGGAGCTTCTAGCCTCCATATAATCTAACCTAGGCCTAGAATGTTTTAGCCTCTGAGAATTACTGCTTACTGAGCTCACCCTTACTTGTTTTTTCTGAGCTCTGGGCTGGCTGGGTCAACTCAACTGTTCTGGCTCAATCTCTTCTCCCAGCTGACTTGTTTATTCTGATTTCTTTCTTGCCTGAGAATTATTCTGCTTGGCCTCAGACTAACTCAGCAATCTGCTCTAACCTTCTGGCTCCTTCTCATTTTCTGGCTCCTTCCGTCATCACCTGAGTTATCTCTCCACAACCCATCTCTCTATTACTGTCCTGGTAAAACTGCCTCTTAAGTAGCTTCCCTTTCCTCTCTCTTCCCGTGAGAGTTGGGCATATCCTATTCTGTCAAATCTCTGATTTGTCACCTTTTCTGCCACTCAATTAGACATCACTTTCAAACATGGGCCCTTACTTCTACAAACTGGCTTTTACTTTGTTTGGGATTAAAGGCATGTACCACCACACCTGGATCTAAGCTTTTCTTTACCTGATACTTGCTCTACACCAGGTTGGCCTTGAACTCAGATCTGTTTGCTTCTGTCTCCTGGATTTGTTTTGTATTTGTATTCCAGCCGGATCACACAGACCTAGAAGAACTTTGGATGGGATCTCTTGCCAGCTGGATCACATAGACCTAGAAGGTCTTTGGATGTGATCTCTTGTCAGAGCAGCTATATTCTGAATTAACATTCCTCTACAAGTTAGCACTTTGCCAATAGACATAACTTGCATTTACCTAATAACAAATTATGTTGACCACTTTTGCATATTTTTAAAATTTTAGATTTATTTTATATGTGTAAGTGTTTTACCTGAATGTATGTATGTTCACCACAAGTGTGCAGTGCCCTCAGAGGCCAAATTCAAATCCCTGGGAACTGGCGTTACAGACCACTGTAAGCTGCCATGTGGGTGCTGAGAATGGGCCCTCGGTCCTCTGTGAGAACAAGTGCTTTCCACCACTGAGCTATCTCTCAAGACCCACTTTGCATATTTTTATTGGCTATTTAGATATTCTTTCTAAAAACTCGTCTTCAAGTCTTTGTGCAGTTTTAAATTCGGTCATCACTCCTCTTTAAAATGGGCAGAGGTGATTTCCCTGTGCTCTGGGGCAGTAGCTGCGGTCTGTTTATACTCTGATGTACTGAGGTATCAACTTCAATGGACAGAGAAAGCGACAAAAGTTTCATGTCTGGACACATGAGGGAAAAAAAAAAAAACAAAACAAACGACGAAGCCCAGCATGTTTTGTCATAGGTTCCATGACTACCAGAAGGCTGTTTGTATTTTGAAGGATTTTACCTTCTAGAAAGAATTTCAGCAAATTCTTTTTACCTTGTTGATTATATCTATCACTCAGGATTTAAAAAAGAGTGGTAAGCGGCTTCTCAGATGCCTAAAATTTAATAAGATAAAATTGTATTTGTGGCGAGGCATGTCTCACCTGGCCATCCCACCCCCATGGAAAAGCAGCAGAAACTTAATTTGCGGGAGCAGGTGGGCCCTGCTCTTCTCTTCCTACTCCCTGGTGAGCAGCTATAATTAGCCCTGGGTCACAAAGGCTGCCTGAGCCCATCTCTCCACTGCTTTAGTGATGGCATGCTGGCAGCCTGACATTGTATCCAACCGGAATAGTTACACTGCCAAAACTAGGAAACGTGTACTGAGAAGGCTGTTTCTACTTCAGATACTCCTAGTTGACAAAAATCAATCTTCAAACTCCTATTGGCTTAAGTAACAATGGGTGCAGGGCTAGGGGCTGTATCCCGGGAGAAAGTGGGTCTTGGCAATGCTTTCAGATCGTCATTGCTCGGCCTGCCTGTGTCTCACGGCAAAAGCAAAAGGGTAACTCCTTTTCCCTTTAAAACTTATTTTTTATTTTTGGTTTTGTATTATGCTTTCCCTGGCACTCTGCGTGTCTCCCCTTTCTCTAAAGCTCCACACCTCACAACCACCCCCCCAGACACCTTACAACACCTATGCAGCTGCTGACATCTGTTTCTGAGCCTGCCTGACTCAAAGACGTTCTTCCACGTTCTTCTTTTCATTCATCCTCCCTACTTTCTGTCAGCTGCTGAGATTCCCAGATTGCCTGCCCTGAGGTTTTTCTCTCTCAATCTCTAATAAAATGGTCCCCAGGCTTTAAGAAGAAAAGGGAAAAGTGTCTTTAAAACTGGATGTGGTTGTGCATGTCTGTGACCCAAGGCCTCAAGAGGTGGAGGCAGAAGGATTAAAAAATTCAAGGACGTCCTCTTCCGCATAGTAAGTTTGGTGCCAAGCTGGGAAACAACAATAGAAATAGTCTTAAAAAGCAGGAGGACACAGAAGAGCGGGAAAGCAGAGCATATCTCTCAATATAATATATTAGAAACTTGATATCATGTGGTGTTGATTGATAGGTAGTCAACCAAACATGCAAAAGAAAGTTTTATTAAACCACCGTGTAGAGTCATTTGATAAAAGCCATTCCACTTTAAAATCAATGCCTTCTAGATGTTCAACAATCATCCACTAATCTAAATAGAGCTAATTCCTGCAAGGGCTTCAGTTCCCTATCAGTTTAGTGTGTGCTTTCTAAATGTTAACGCTTTAAGATTGGGTGACTGGAGAGAACAGTCCTATCTAAACAGTGGGCAGTGCTCTCCCTGGGAAGGCCATCCTGGGTTATATTAAAAACCATGCTGAGCAGGAGCCAGAACCCACAAGCCAATATGCAGGGGCACTCCATGGTGTGCAGAAATACCCTCACAGATGGGTCCAGAGCGGTTTCCATGGTGATTCTAACTCCAATCAAGCTGACCGTGAAGATTAGTCATCATAGTCAAGGGCCATGGGTTTTGGTTATCTTGGTGTAAACAGTGGACAGTGTCTCTCACACCACACACAGAGGTAGGTAGGTAGGTAGGTAGATGATTTGTTAAAAAAAATAGAATCACTGCCCTTTCTCTTAGACTTTCAATAGTATCTCACTCAGCTGCACTTGGGCACTACTGATAATCTAATCTGTATGTTTTTCTTGTCTTTAGAACCAGTCTTCATTGTTTTCTGGCTGAGACTAGAAATGGACCCTTTTATCCTCTGCCAGGTGGAACAGTTAGGCATTATTAACAGAGGCCATTCGAGACATTGCGGAAGGAAGTGGAAAGCCAGGCTGTCACAGGTTCAGAGTGTCCCTGCCAACACACGGGCTATTTATCAGGCTTGAGTGTGCAGTGGGAAGCCTGAGGACAAAGCACAGGGCTGCCATCGCTGTCTGTAAAGGTCTGGGTTTCCTGAGCACAGCATATTTCCACCCGGGATTCCCTGCAATGTGCCTGTGAGACTTGGAGCGAGAAGAATCGACCGACACATGGTGCCCACACAGCTGTCTGTGCTGTAATAAAAATTCTTTGTCTTTCACTCACAGGTGTCTTCTGCCAGCATCCATTAAATAACAGGTTAACCTATCAGCTCAAACAGGGCGGAGCAAATCTCAGACCCTGATAACCAGCCAGTGTGCTGGGAATCCATTCTTCTGTGTGTGGTACAATCTCCGTAGCAAACAGTCCTGTTTGGCTAACTGTGGGCTTTCGAGGCCTGGCACATCACAGAGGCACAATTGCCATCCTCCAATAACTCTACACTTGCCCTAGACTTGTACCGCAGATGCCACTCTTAAGTTACACTAAACTTCTAATAATAGATTCGAGACTTCTTCCTCGTGGCTCATCCCTCATTTTCATTCATTACGCTCTACTCAGCAGCCCTGCTCTCTGCTCTATTAATAGCAACAGTGCTGCTCAGCACCATTAAGCTTGGCAGCCCTTCTACAGTGCCCTTCTGTTGTCCTGTTACCATGGAAAGCATGTACACACACACACACACACACACACACAGACACACACACAGACACACACACGGGGGGGGGGGGGGGGGAGAAGGAGAAAAGGAGGGAGGGAGGGAAGGAGGGAGGGAGGGAGGGAGGGAGGGAGGGAGAGAGAGAGAGAGAGAGAGAGAGAGAGAGAGAGAGAGGAGAGAGAGAGAGAGACAGGCAGACTGTTCATGCACATAACAGGCCAAACTGTAGCCTGTTACTACCAAGAAAAAAAGTAAAAGCTTAAATTGTCCCTCAGACGTGGCAAATCTACACATCACAACATCGGACTTGGACATGAAGCATGCCCTTGTGAGTAAACAGGACAGCGTGAACTCACCACCACACAGCAATCTAAAACAGCCTTTAAAACTTTCTAAGCCGAGCCAGGCCGTGGTGGTGCACGCATTTAATCCCAGCACTTGGGAGGCAGAGGCAGGTGGATCACTGTGAGTTCGAGGCCAGCCTGGTCTACAAAGTGAGTCTAGGATGGCCAAGGCTACACAGAGAAACGCTGTCTCAAAAACAAACAAACAAACAAACAACCCCCCCAAAACTTTCTAAGCCCATGAGACAAATCTGGGTTGTTTTAAAATCTGGCTCTACCATTTACTAGAGAGTTTATGTACCATTAAACAGGAATAATCCAATGTACTGTAAAGATTAGTGAGATAGCACATATATGAAGTACTAATCACATAAGCAAGTTGACTTTGAATCCCTGCATTACAGAAAACAAATGCCACATGCATCTAAGATGATTAAAACATGAATTTTAAAACTTACTCCTTGTAAATGCCCTACCAGCTAAGAGTCTGACTTCAACAAAACTTTATTCAAAAAAAACTATATTTATCCTCAAAACTATATTTCCCTAGTTAAGATTGGTTTTGTTTAGTTTGTTTTAAAATATGTAATTAAAATGTATCCCTTTCCTCTGTTCAATTTCTCCCAAGTGCCTCTCCCTGGCTCCCTTTCAAATTCCTGGCCTCTTATTCATTAATTATTAGTGTTCTTTATATGTAAATCTTTAGAGATATATACATGCATTTGGCTTACTGTCGCTTGTATGTATTTTTGTTTGTTTAGGGATGATCACTTGGGATTGGATATCCATTTAAGGTTCCCATTTTGGGGATAGATTAAAAATTCTCCTGCTATCAGGAGTTCTTCATCTCTGGGTGGGGCACTGTGTGATTTCCCTCATCCACTCTGGCAGGCCACCCACCTGCTGTTGTCTTGTTTAAGCTGTTGAGATTCCGGGGTTGTAGCTTCTGTGTCTTACCTAAATGATACAGTCTTGCAACTGACTTCCGGTCCTCCTGCTCTTACAACCTTTCGGCCCCCACTCCCATGACGTTCCCTGAGCCTTAGCTATATGAGTTGTAGCTGCATCAGTTGTGTCTGCGCACCCCATAATCACAGGCTTTCTGCCTTTCAATCTGTTGTGTCTCTGGGTGATGATTTGCACCTGCTGCATAAAGACGATTCTTTGGTGAGGGTTGGGAGCCACACTTGTCTAAGGGAATAGGGAGAGGAAGTGTGTAGACGCAGTGAGGAGTTAGGCTGGTGTAGGGAAGTGGCAGCCGTAGGTTCTCCTCTAAGATCTATGTGCTCAGTAGCCACAGGTGATGTCTAGGTTTACAGCACCAGGCATGAGTTCCTTCCTGTTGATGAGGCCTTAGATCTAATTGGACAGCTGCTGGTTACTGCCATGACGTAAGTGCTACTGCTGCACTTGAGGGCTATTTTGCCTTGCTGACCGTGGTTGTTTCCTGGGGTCAAATCTGGACAGGACTTTTGAATGCTTTCCCCTCCTGACAGCTTGTATAGCATCTTCTGGTACTATGAAAGCTAACCCCCAGGAAGGAGGCTTTTGGGTCACATCAGCTTCCTTCCTCTGAGGCCAGTGTATGAAGCATATGGTGTCTTCAGTAATAGGGATTTACCATCAACTTCTGAGAGGAAACCAAAGGCAACAGCAATTGTTTTGGGAGTCCCTTGGACTTTCTTGACCAACATCTTGAAATGAGGTGTTTTACATGCCTGGTACTGTGATTTTTGTTAGATACTCCATGGCTCTTACAGGAACATTATCACCCCCAAGTGGGTGATATTTCCTTTATATATATATATGCAATTTTATGTATATGTATATATATGTAATTTTAGATAAATATAAAAGAATATGACTCTTTTTAGACTTTTTTGTTTTGTTTTTTTGAGACAGGGTTTCTCTACATAGCCTTGGTTGTCTTGGACTTGCTTTGTAGACCAGGCTGGCCTCGAACTCACAGTGATTAAAGGCTTGCACCACCATGCCCGGCCTTTTCAGACTTTTAAAGCATCTTTAGTATTATTTATCACTCCTTTCTCCCTCTCTTTTTGTATTGATGCCCTGATTAGTTTTATATGGGGTCTCATGTAGCCCAGGCTGGCCTCCAATTCTTTACATAGCAAAGGATGACCTCGAACTCCTGACCCTCTGTCTGTACCTTCCAAGTGCTGGGGTTACAAGTGTGGTCCACTGTACTCTGTTCACACGGTGGTGAGGCTCCACTCAGGGTCTTCACACTTGCTAGGCAGACATTATACCAACTGAGCCACATTCTCAGACCTAGAGTCCCGGGGGACTGGGCGTTTTTCTCTAACTTGAATCTTCAAAAAAGACTTTTTCCACTTTGTCAAACTACAGATTTAAAAATACAAATTCTAAGCCAGGTGCAATGGTGGTGCACACCTGTAATCCTAGTACTCTGGGAAGGAGAGGCAAGCAGATCTCTGTGAATTTGAGGCCAGCCTGGACTATAAAGTGAGTCCAGGACAGCCAAGGCTACATAGAGAAACCCTGTCTTGAAACAAACAAACAAACAAACAAACAAACAAACCATCACCACCACCACCACCAACAACAAAACTACAAATTTTAAATAGATCCTAGTTCCAATCATACTTGCTGTTTTTTACTATAGACCCTGAGACTCTGTGTTCTCAGTGGTCTGGCTGGCTTCAGTTCTGACCCATCTGTCTCAGCCTCTAACATGCTGGGATCATAAGCATGCACCACCATGCCCAGCTCTTTAGCTCAGCATTTAAAGTCACTGTAATTGATGGAAAAGAGAACAGTAAGCTAACTAGCATTAGCTACACAGAATCGTGAGCTCGCATGATTTGTGTGTGTCCTGACGATGACGATACATGGCTTACCCTCACCTTGGGGGTCCTACCACTGTTCCCTTGGCTTACCCTCACCTTGGGAGGTCACATGCTTAGAGGTTGATGTTTCAATCTGTTGTGGTCTTCTCGCCTTGCCCTGCATTTCCCCTTCTCCACCCTGTCTCCTGGGAGGCCAACAAAACCAAAGGGCAACTTTGTAGGTTTGGCAAACAGTCTGGGGCAAAGTAGCTCAGTGCTCTGCTGGTTGTTCTAGTGTCTTCTGTTGCTTAGATTTTTATGCTCCTAATTCTTTGACCATCCTTTGATGCTTCAAGGAAAACATATTTTGGGTTTTTTTTTTTTTCAAGGCAGGGTTTCTCTGAGTAGCCCTGGCTTTGTACTTTAGATTGTGACAAGTGTCTTCTTAGGGAGTGTTTAGAAATGTATCTTTTTTACTATATAAAAATTCTGCTGTCTTGTACAGGTCATCACAGATGCTGTGGGTTCACGAGCTGCAGCATTTGTGTCGTGCTTGAAGACTGTTCCTCAATACTCCCCTTCTGGCTTTTATATTATTATTATTATTTTTAAAAATATATATTATTTTTAAAATATATATGTATGAGTGTATATATTGTGTGTGCTCATGCATATATGCACATATGCATGCCCCAGGGCACACAGTGTAGAGGTAAGGGGACAAATTTGGGGAGTTGGTTCTCTTCTTCCACAGTGTGAGTTCTGGGGACCAAACTCAGGTCCTCAGTGCATTTACCTGCCGAGCCACCTCATCATCCCTCTCTTATCCCCTCTCTATTCCCTCTTCTACAATGTACGCTGAACCTTGGAGGGTGATACAAATATCCCATTTAGGCCCGAGCATTCAACAGTCACTTGTTTTCAGTGATGAGTCTCTAGAGTAACTCTTTATTCCCCACTGCAAAATGTAGCTTCTCTGGCCAAAGCCGAGAGCAGCACTGACCTCCGAGCATTAACAACCATGTAGATGGTAGTGTGCGACAGGCACAACATCCACTTAGCAAAACAGCAGTAGAGTTCTCACTAGGGCTTCTGACACGCCCAGCTGTGGCCTTGGATGAGGTATACAACCGTATCAGGCGTGGGTTCCCTCTCCTGGAGCAGCCTTTAAATCCCACCCGAGAGAAGCTGTTGGTCCTTAGCAGCCACCCTACGGTAGTCTATTGCTCTCACAGACACGTCTTGCCTGGCTCGCTAGCAGTGCAGGCTCCACAGCTGTGTGGACCCGTGATGACTTTACTTCCCAGCAGCCCACACACCACCTCTCAGCCTGTGCAAGCTGGCCATCTGGGAGGAAGCTTCCAGCTCAGCTCCAGCTCCATTTCTCTCCTGTAAGCACTATTTCTTATTTTAACTATCCCAGGTTCCGCATGTAACACATTAACTCCCCCACCACTGAAATACTGAGTGAAATGTCACCACATTTGAAGATGTGTGAGGAAAGAAAGCAGACCTGTGCCCAGATTCCTGTTGAAGGTGGTTCTTATGGCTCTTCCAATAGGTCGAGAGGAAGAGCAGACGCCTGTTTGCAGTTTGCATCGGGCAGTTACTGCACTCATCTGTAGGCCTCCATACCTTTTGGAATCATGGCATGGTGGTATACATTTTTGATTCTAGCACTCAGGAGGCAGAGGTAGGCAGATCTCTGACTTATAGGGCAGCCATGGCTATACAGTGAGACTACTGTGACAGTTTTGGGTTTTGTTTCTTTTTCTTTTCTTTCTTTCTTTCTTTCTTTCTTTCTTTCTTTCTTTCTTTCTCTCTTTCCTTTTCTTTAAAAAAAAAGATTGCTAGCCTTAGTTTTACTTTTAAAAGATATTTTTATTTCAAATTATGTATACATATATACATATATGTATGTGGAGTGTGTGTGTGTGTGTTTAGGGTGTACATGCTTGTGAGTACGGGTGCCTGCAGAGGCTGGAAGAGGGCTCAGGAGCCTCTGGAGCCGGAGTTACAGTGGTTGTGAGCCACTGATGTGGGTGCTGGAAACCGAACTCAGTTCTTCCACAAGCAGTATGTGCTCTTAGCCACAAAGCCATCTCTTCAGCTCCTTATCTCAACTTTAAACAATAATTGCAGATTTGTTTAACAATATGTTGGTCTATAAGATTACCAATGAGCTGACGGTTGCCCCCGCCTCTGCATGTGTCCACCGCTGCCTGTCCCTGAATGCTCCTTACTTTCTGATGCTGCTCTGGCCGACTCATGCATCCCAGCCGTCTCCTAGCCGACCTCCATCCCCAGCACAGGGAGAGTCCTCAGGTGTTCTCTCTTAGTTATCCTTGCGCTCCACTACCTCGGGTGTGATTCAGCCCAAATGTCAAATCTCCTTCATATTTACATCCATACAAAGTGAGTGAGGGCCACTTATGAGACGGCATAACAGGTACATACTACCTATACATATATTATAAATATAAATATATAAATACACGCTAAATAAAAAATAAAGATAAAACATACTCCAGTAAGCTCTGAAAGAACTTTGCTTCATGATCTATTTGTGTGTAAGACACACGCCTCCTACCTTTTTATTCAGTGTCCTACTGATGAGGTTTCTGAGGTCAAGGAGTCTCTGTTGGATTAACTCCCTCCTCGTGTCCTCTGCAGCTTCGCCCCTGCGATCCTGATACAGAATCAAATAAGTAGGTCAGCTTTGCCAAACCTATTAGTGACATTTTCTGACATTCTCGAGCGACACAGCTATTCCTGTCGCTGCCCAGAGACGGCTTTCTGCTTGGCAGTTTCTCCCTAACCCTCTCACTCCAGCTGCCACGGAGCCCGGATGTGGCTGTCCACAAAACCGGCTCCACCCACACCTTTGTTAAACTCAGCTTAGCTTATATTTACAAAAGTGGTGCAACTTTAAAGGAATCTACTTAGAAATTTTAGTTGAGACCTTCATTTCGAACAGTTCCTTAGTTAAATTCTTTTTCTTAAACTTGTTATTGCCGCTCTGTGAATTTCCCATCACGCTCCTTGGTCCCCATCATCTTCCTGTCCCCTCGCTGTAGATCTGCATAATGACCAGTGCTGGGAAGCGTCTTTTCATGTGTTTGTCATTTGTATTGCTTCACTGGAAAGGTCTATTAAGTCCTTTGCTGTCTAAATTCCTTTTATAGTCTGGAATTCTAGTCCTTTACTAGATATATTTTATGCAACTATTTTCTCCCATTTTGAGTTTTTGTTTTGTTTTGTTTTTTGTTTTTTTTTTCACTTTGTGTAATTCCGGGCATGTCTGAGCTAGACATCGGGTGTTTTCCTCTCTGCCCTACTGACTTGAGGTCTCTCACTTGGCTGGAAGCCTGAGCCAGAACTCTTGGGATCTGCCTGTATCTGCTCCCTAGTGCTGGGCTACAGCCCTGCTTATGTAAACATGGCTCTTGGGTATTCCAACTTAGGTCCTTGAGCACACTCAGCAGCAAGCCCCTTAGCTTATGCTTACCCGCTGAGCCACCTCTCAAGTCCATTTATTTATTATTTATTTATTTATTTTGGTCTTTTCCTTGCCTTTCTTTTTTTTCTTAAGACAGGACAGTGTCTCATTATGTAGACTAGGTTGGCCTCACACTCAGAGATCCACCTGCCTGTGTTGGGTTTGAAGGTGCGCACCACCACACCTTGTCGGCCTTTCTTTTCCTCCCCCCTCTCCTTCCTTTTTAGAGACAGGGTTTCACCGTGTAGGCTTGGCTGTCCTGGACTTGCTTTGTAGACTAGGCTGGCCTGGAACTCACAGAGATCTACATACCTCTGCCTTCCCGAGTGCTGTGTGCCGCTGTGCCTGGCTCCCGTCACTTTCTGGATAGGCCAACAGGTTTGATGTCCAATTTATTTTTATTGTTTGTAGTTTTAGTGTCATATGCAGGAAACTAGGCCTGAGTCCAAAGTCACCAAGGATATATATGTTTTCTTCTCAGTGCTGTGGTTTCAGCTCCTGTATTCAGATCTTTGATCAACTTTGTATTAACTTTATACACAGTGTGAGGGCCGAACTCTCCTCCATGGGGATGTTTTTCCTACATGGTTTGGCATCCTTGCTGGAAATCAGCAAGTCTAACGCACTTTCCAGAGTCACTTCTGGACTCTCTACTCTATCCTCTCAGGCTGCAGGCTTACTTACGTATCTGTACCAGTGTTGTGATTAATGGAGCTTTGAAAAAAAAAAAAAAGAAATTGGAAAATCTGAGTCCTTTCTCACTCCCCCGTTATTAGAGACGCCGTCTTATTGGTCACTTTCCGGTCTCTTACAATTCCATATACATTTTAGGATTAACTTTCTCTATCCAGCAGAATTGTCTGTGGTCTTGGTAGGGAGTGTACCAGCTCTCTAGACTGTGAGGCTGCTGTCATCTAAACACTTGTTTTCCAACCTGTGAACACAAGATGCCTTTCACGTATTTACATCTCCTCTATTTCAGCAATGCACTTACCATCTACACATACCACCTCCTGGGGAAATGCGTTTTTCATTTTCCACATCTTACAAAAGGCATTGCTTCCTTAAATGTATCCCACTTTTCTTTGTTAGTGTACAGAATCGTTATTGAATTTTTTTTTTTTTTTGAGACAAGGTCTCTCTGTGTAACCTTGGCTGTTCTGGACTCACTTTGTAGACCAGGCTGGCCTCGAACTCACAGCGATCCACCTGCCTCTGCTTCCCAAGTGTTGGGATTAAAGGCGTGTGCCACCACGCCCAGCTTACATTACTGAAATTTTAAGTTAGCTAGTTTTTGTTTTGGTGTGGATTCTTTAGACTTTTTTTGTTTGTTTTTGGAGACAAGGTCTCTCTGTGTAGTCCTGGCTGTGCTGGACTCGCTTTGTAGACCAGGCTGTCCTTGAACTCACAGAAACCCACCTGCTTCTGCCTTTCTGAGTGCAGAATTAAGGGTGTGCACCACCACGCCTGGCGTTCTTTAGACTTTAAAATGAGAGGTTTATATTGTCTGAATATAGTTTTACTTCCGTGTTTTTAACCTGAATTCCCTATTTCTTTCTCTTTTCCTGATTTCTCTGGTTACAAGCCTAGTTCAGTGTTGAACAGCACCAGCCAAGAGGCTAATCTTGATCACAGAGGTGCGCATCTCACTCTTGCATTCCTGTTCTGTTGGCTGGGGACTTTCAGAAAAGCCTGTTATCAGGTTAAGGGGATTCTCCTCTTCCTATTCTTTTCTTTTTCTAACCACAAAAGGCTACTGGCTGTTATAAATACTTTAAAAATCAATTTAATAATTTCTTGAAAGACACGTATGGTATATACTCATGTATAAGTGGATATTAGCCATATAATACAAGACAACCATATTACAACCCACAGACTTAAGCTAAATAAATAACAAGGAGGACCCCAGGGAGGATGCGGAATTCTCCTTCAGAAGGGCAAATAGAAAGACTCCACCCAGCAGGGGATGGAAGCAGATGCTGAGGCTCACAGCCAAACTCTGGATGGAGCACAAGGAATCTCATGGAAGAGCTGGGGGATAGAATGACCAGGAGGGGACAGGAGCTCCACAGGGAGACCAAGGGAGCCAACAAATCTGCACCAACCAAGCACTACGCACTGAGAGGAGCTAGATCCTCCTGCTCGCATGTGTAGTCACTGGGTAGCTCAGTGTCCACGTGGGTCTCCTAATGTGGGGAGCAGGGGCTGCCTCTGCACGGACTCTGGTGCCTGGTGATCACTTCCCCCTGGCGGGCAGCCTTGCCATGCCACAGAGGAAGAGGATGCAGGCAGTCCTGATGAGACTTGATAGACTGGGGTCAGAGGGCTCTCTCTTTCTGGAGAAGTAGTGGGGAAGAAGGAGGGTGCGTAGGGCCAGGAGGAGACAAGGGAGGGAACCACACCGGGATGTAACGTGAGCAGATTAAAATGAGTAAATGAATAAATGAATAAATAAATAATTTTTCCTTCTCTTTCATTCTATTACCATAGAAGATGACATTGTTTTCTTAAGAATTTTTTGATTATTGACTTGAGCTCTTTACTTGTTATGGTTCTGTACAGATTTTTCACTTTTTATGTCAGGTTTGTTTTGTTTTTGTTTTTTTGTTTAACCCAGATAGGGTTTCTCTGTGTAGAAAAGCCCTGGCTGTCCTGGACTGGCTTTGAACTCAGGGAGATCTGCCTGCCTCTGCCTCCAAGTGCTGGGATTAAAGGTGTGTGCCACCACGCCCAGCTAAGTCAGTTTTTATAATTTGTGTGCAACTAGGAATTTGTTCATCTTATCTAGGTTATATAATTTGTTGGGATTAATGCTTATTTTTAATACATTTCTTTATAGTTTACTCAAGTAATGCAATTTAATATTTAAGATATTTGAGATACTTTATACATTTACTTTCCTACAGTAAAATGTATATATAATTCTATGAGTGATTTAAACAAACTTTTCTTTAAATATTAAGGAACCCGATGGGCATGGAGGCGCACCCCTTTAATCCCAGTACTTGGGAGGCAGAAGCAGGCAGATCTCTGTGAGTTCAAGGCCAGGCTGGTCTATAGAGCAAGTTCCAAGACATCCAGGGCTACACAGAGAAACCCTGTCTCAAAACCAAAGCAAAACAAACCTCCAAACCCAACTAAAATGAAAGGTATCCTAATATTAAATAAGAATATACTACCATAACATTGTACTTAAAAAGGTGGGAAGGTGGGGCTTTAGTTTATCTCCATTTCATAGTAAGGTAATGGCTTCTCCCTTAAAGAGAATGTCACACAATATTGCTGCCAGGGCATGTTACAGGCAATGAACAAGTCATGGAGACTATTAACATTCACATATGTAATTAGAGTTTACAAATGTACAAAATTTTGAGTAACAAACACTCTGAACTCATTTTTCAAATGTTCAGTTAACACATCCCCCCACACTGTTTCTTCTTTATTACAAAGAAGCACAAAGGGTTCCTAACTGTGTCAAAATGCTAGGAGCATGGCAGCGGGCAGAGGGTAGGGACAGCCAAATGATCGTGTCAGCATCAAAGAGACAAAATCAAATAGTCTTTTATAATATACAAGAAAATAAATCCACATGATTACATACTAGTTGGGCGGAAGAGCATTACAGAGGATACGGTATTTATTTTCTCTACATCACCTTGCATATCTTCATGTAAAGCACTCTGCTTTAATTTCAGGGACATTCTACCGTACTTCTTCACGGATCTAGATGGAATGGAATGGCTATTTACGTAGGACCCAGAGATCCTATCAGGTTTTTATTTGGTCAATCTTATTTTTAATGCCTTAAGTGTTTTTCTTTATTCTTGGGTTAAAACAATATTAGTAATAAAATTCATAACTAGAGCATACATAGTATCATGGTACCTGAAAAATCTAGACAGTACAGTCTTTAGTACGCCATTAAAATAGTGGTTTGATTAAAGGATAGACAGTATGGAAGCTCATGTATGACAAACTTATAAAATAACATTTCAGAAGTTGGTATGCTTGTACTGTAATAACTGGACCACGGGAATAAAAGGTGCCTGACTAAAAATAGGTGAAATTCCCAGTAAGTGCTTGATTGTTCCGGCGGGAGAGCACTTGTGCTCGTATTGCATATCAAGAAGGTATGTTTCCGGCCCACCAGCTGTAGCTCTGATTTACTAACAAGTGGAGTGTCTCAACCTGGTATATCCATTCTTTCCCCCACTGTCTCAACATCTTCACTTTGAAACACAGCACTTTGTGCCTAGGAATGTGGCACTGCACGCTCACTGAAAATGAATCCATGGGTGGGACTGTCCTTATATTATAGAGGGAGAGGGCATCTTCCTCTAAGTATGACGTCATATCTTCACAGTCACGACACACGCTCCAGCTCTTCCTAGGCACAGCGGAGCAACCTGAAAGGGACAAGAGACACAGGTGTTGGGTGTGGAGGAAGATGTGTCCCCTAGTGTACTGTGTGAAAGATGAGCGGTGTGACAACCAGACAGACAGTCAGCTAAGACAACTTACTAAACACAAGGCAACCGCCTCCTGCTTTGGCACAATGCTGCAGTGGGCTGGGCAGTGGCTTTAGACTGTTCCATCTCATTTCAGGCCCTCTATAGATGCCCTTTTATCCATTTGTTATCCAAATGAAAGCAGCTATTTTTCAGGCATAGGTATGACAGGTTTAAGCTCACATTTCTAGGTGCTTAAAACAACATCAGTAGTGGCATCTGGCGAGATAGCTGTGTAGCTACAGATACTGGTTTATCGTAAAGACAAACTAGGCTCGTTCCTGCTTATGATCAAATCTGTTTCTCATGGATTGGGCTACGCCCCGCCTGTAACCTTAACTACAGATGGTTCTGTACTGCCTGTTCCAGGAAACTGTGCCTCTGTTTCAGGAGGCTGTTATGACCACCTTGTTAATGGCCACTTTGCAGCCATGTCTTTGCTTCAGGAGGTTGTCATGACAACTTGTTCTGCTGACGTTCTGCTTCTGTGACCCCATCTGCTTGCTTGCTGAATCCCCCACATCTGAGCTATAAAAACCCTGTCTTCCCCATGGCCAAGGCTGACCTCTTGGACACTGCCCATACACATGAATAAAAAGGCTTGCTTTAAATAACTAGGCCATGATTTGGGTCTTTCTCCTCAATCTGTGGGATTAACTTTTCCCACTTCCACTTTCCATTGAGCCATTTCACTTACTGAAGAAATAAAACTGAAGTCACATAATTGAAATCCCATTATTCTATGCTCTTTCTTTTTCAAACTTAAGTTTAATACTCTTACTATCATCCTCTCCCTTAGCTTCTTTGCAGTTAATCTTCATGATTAATTTTACTGGATTTTAGAATCAAGTAGGAAAATGTGTCTATGAAGGCATTTCTAGAGACTTAATTGGGAGGGAAGCCCCGCCCACCTGAAGGTGGGTGGGCTTATTTCATAGTAGGGCACTGTGGTGTTTGAGTAAGAATGGTCCCGTAGGCTCATATATGTTTGGTCCCCAGCTGAGAAGCCTGTTTGGAAGGATTAGGAGATGTGGCCTTGTTGGATGGGTGTGGTCTTGAAGGAAGTATGTCACTAGGAGTGGGCTTTGAGGCTTTAAAAGCACGCACCAGGCCCACTCTCTCTGTGTCTGTCTGTCTGCTGCCTACGCATCAGCATGTAAAGCTCTTAGCTCCGGGGCCATGCTTCCTGACACGCTAATAATGACTAACCTGAAACGTAAGCCAGCCCAGTTAAATGCTTCCTTTTCTAAGTGGTCATGGTGTCTTTTTACAGCAATAGATCACTGACTAAGACAGGCATCAATACTTAATGTTCTATACCTCCTGACCTCAGACACAATGTGACCAGCTGCCTAATGCTTCTGTCACTATGCTTTCCCCAGTGGATGGGGCCTCTCCAGAAAGAGATGTGGTTAGCTAGAAGTCTTTTGCAGATAAGCTTGCCACACTGAGTGTCCTGCTTGTTAATGTAACTTGGGTTTATCATGTTTATTAGATTATAATCAGAAATTTAGTATGCTCCCAAATATTGAGTATTTAAAAATTATTATTCATATATAGGTAAACTATTCAGATATTCCTGAGCTACTATCATTGCTTATTTTCTACCTTTGGTACAGCCCTCCTGTGGTCCTGTCAGCTCTACTACTGCAGGAAATTTTCTCAAACAAATGGTAGTTAACAATTTATCTAAATACTAATTTATACTTCAAAGGAATTTGGATTTTGTTATAAAATCAGACATTGCATCTTGTTTTTTTCCATATTTAGCCAAGAGGGAACTTTATTGCCTTCAAAAAGACTAATTTTTATTTTATTAGGCATATGAATGTTTGCCTGCATGTATGTATATGTATCATGTGTATGCAGCGTGCCCATAGAGTCCAGAAGAGGGCATCAGATCCTCTGGAACGGGAACTGGAGGATGTTGTGAGCCTGCATGCACATGCTGAGAACAGATTTGGGTCCTCTGCAAGAGCAGCAAGTGCTCTTCACAGCCGAGCCGCCTCTCAGCCCCCACATTTGTGTGATACGTGTCCACGTTGGGTAAAGTTGAGTGGGTCTTATCAAAAGAATTGTTTTCATGATGAGAGATAGAGGTGAGATCATGAGAAATGAAACGGCATACCTGGGTCCACTCGTTCGTCTGGGGATCATAAGCTTCCACTATGTTCAGGTAGGTCTGTCCATCATAGCCCCCGACAGCATACAGCTTGTCACCAAGCAAGCAGACCCCCACCGCGTCCCTGCTAATGCTCATGGACGCCACTGCAGTCCACATGTCTGTTTTGGGATCATATCTGAAAAAATATTTTACAGCTGGAGTTGACATTGCTCTTGAAATGTTTTGTGTACAAACTTGTCCTTCAAGTTTAGTTTCTGTCTTATCTGTGATATAAATATGTCAAACACATTTTAGAGAAAAAGATCAGAATTTTCCTAAAAGACATCTAACTTATGGTGTTATAGATTCATTTAGTAGATACAGCACACTTAAGAACTCAACATAAATATGAAAGTAAAGCTGTCTCAAGGCTTCAGTGTCCCCACTGGAAATGTGGGCAAAGCAATATATTAAGCTCTGTGCAAGATGACCAAAAGGCCCAGTTATGGGAGCTGCCCGTTTTTTCTTGCTCTTTTAAAACTAGAACTGCTCACTGGTGTCATTTAACGGGGAGACAGTTCATGCTAACACGCCATGTGGTTCTTGCACAGTGTCAACACCTGTCCTTTTCTTGGTGTAATTAATCACACTAAAGATTCCTGGGTTTCCTTCCTGGATCATGCCATGAGCAGAGTTGGGATTCCCTCCCCCACCGCAGGTGATGCGGTGCAGCTGTAACTTAACTGCCTTCTGCAACAACCCAGGTCTGCTTGTTGTTCGTGACTGTTGTATCATCCGCAAGCCTTGATTTTAAGGCTGACCACCCCTATTGTCATTTACAGTTTACTAAGTAAATCATTCTAACCTCAAAACTGAGCCGTTCTCCCTCTCGGGTACTCCCTGATTTCACGTTCCTCCTTAAGATCTAAGATCCTTACTAAGCCGAACGCTCTGTGTGACCCGCTGCACTGACTCTGCCTTCTCCCCTGGCATGCATACCACATGCAGACCCTGCCACTCAAGTCTTCAGGTTCTCTGGCGGGCCGGAAGGCTGAGTTTCTTATGACCAATGTGAACGACTTGGTTAGACCTTTAAGACTCGTAAGAGCGTCTCCTTTTTCTTTATCATTTCCAACTATTTCATTGTACATCAAAATGGGCCAGACACGTGCCTATCCTTGTCACTTCTTATGTGCCTTCCAGCCCTAACTCATTCTTTCTGAGGTTCATCAGGCTCCTTTACTTTTCTGGTGAGGGTCAGAGTGCAGCACGAAACAGCCAAACAACAAATGCTTGTCTCAATGGAGGCCATTACATGCTCATTCCCAAGACAACAATGTGAGGAGACAGGAATCCAAGCAGGCAGTTGGGAGACAGGCAGAGAGATGGCCAGAGAGGACGGCCCCGTGTTCACGGAACTGTGCAGAGACTGTGCTGCAAGTGATGGATGCTCACTACAGACTTACGGCTTTTTCTGGAAGTGTGCCAAACTATTTTTTGTTTATTCTTAGCTTCCTTCACAAGAAATTACCTCTCCACACAGTCTGAAAGTCTGGAAGTCAAGTTGGAGGTGGGAGCATCGTGCCCCCCAATGGCGTAGAGCAGCCCGTTCCAGGTTGTCACTCCGACACCGCCTCGCCTTTTTGACATCTGGGCACACAGTGTCCATTTATTGGTATGAGGATCGAAGCATTCTACCGACTTGAGACAAGAACTCCCATCGCGACCACCAACTGCATAAAGCCTGTAAAAAGGAACAAGTGAAGTGACGGAGAGAAACCAGTGCTGTGAGCACGCTTACCACAGAGAGCCCATTCCTATGATAGTCCATTGGCTGTAAGGTGCCATCGGTGATGCAACGTGCTAAAGACGCTAAGAAAGAAGATGTGTTACACCTAAGAACGAGGTTCACTTCTCTGCCCACTAGGCTCTTACAACACTAACACAAAAGACTTAACAAATTGCTCCTGAGGAAATAAAAGCTTGGACATAAATAGAAAACATTTACTAGTATTCCCTACTCCTGTTTGGCTTTTGAGCCAGGGTCTCACTGTGTAGCCCTGGCTGCCCTAGGACCCATTATATAGACCAGGCTTGCCTCAAACTCCTAGCTCTGCCTCTGCCTCCTGAGTGTTAAAATTAAGGGTGCATGGTCATGCCACCCATCATCTTGTTTTTCTTATATCACAATTCCACAGGTGTCGATTTGAACTTTCCCTCCCCTCTTTCTGTAAGTGATAACATGAAAGCAATAAAACAAAGAAATTAATGAAAAACAACCCCAGGGGTTTTATTCTATGGTGGAAAAACAGTTAAAAGGTTTGTATTTAGTCCTCATACAATTGAGAGCTGAGACCCTGTATAAACCTGTTTATTTATAGCAGACAAGGGGAAGCAAATGCCTTTTCTTAAATCCATTCTGGGGTCACCAGTCTACCAAGAGAAGAAAGAAGAGACACAAAAGTAAAGATAATGCAGTGAAAACGATGGAGAGAATTTTTTTAGGGAAGTACTGAGAGATCACAGTATTTTAAGTTTTAAATCTATGTACCAATTTTTCATTTTTCATATATGTGCATATGCATATTTTTGTATAGGTGTGGGCACACAGGTTTGTCGGCACACATACATGTGCACGTGTGTGCCTGTGGAGCCTGAGGTTAATGCTAGGTATCATCGTCCTTTGCTCCTCTACCTTATCCACCAAGGCAGGTCTCTCAATCAAACCTAGAGCTCCTGGATATGGCTGGCTTTGCGAGGCAGCTTGCTTCAGTGACACCCTTCTCTGCCTTTCCAGGCTGGACTGGCAGGTGGCCTGTCATATCCATCTGATGACAGGTAGGCTGCTGTGCCCATCTGATGGCAGGTGGGCTGCCATATCCATCTGATGATACATGGGCTGCCGTGCCCATCTGATGTTCGTATGAGTCTGAGGATCCTCGTGCTTATTCAGCAAGTGCTTTAATAGCAAGTATCTCCCCAGCCCACTGCAGTTCTTTAAAAAGAACATATATATATATTTTTTGAGACAGGGTCTCTCTGTGTAGCCTTGGCTGTCCTGGACTCTCTCTTTGTAGACCAGGCTGGCCTCGAACTCACAAAGATCCACCTGCCTCTGCCTCCCGACTGCTGGGATTAAAGGTGTGCACCACCACACCTAGCTGAGAGCATATAATTTTGAAGGTATTTAAACCATCAGATTGTTGCTGTACAATTTAATATTGGATATTTATATTAAGCTTATTTACTCCAAAGTAGAAATGTGTAGTCCCTGCAAATTAGAATGAAAGCCCCACTAAGTTACGAGCAATTAGGGCCACTGTGGACAGAAGCCACTGGGAAGGTTCTGGTAACACACTGAAGTACCCTCTGGCAATAATAAATTGGTTTACTGTGACTGAGACAGAATGCCAAATGTCTCCTTACTTGCCACTTAGTACTGCCACACCTACTGTGCTCCTGGGGGTGGACATAGTGGCAACAAAATTCCACTGGCGAGCCTGAGGGTCCCAGCGCTCCACTGTGTTCAGATAGCTCCAGCCATCGTGCCCTCCTACGGCGTACATGGGCCCTTCCAGTACAGCCACACCTGCAGGTGGACAGGAGAGGGAGGAATAGAAGACTTGCTCAAAACCCATATTTAATCAAAATGTAAGTACAATACATCTGAAACATGCAATCGTAACTATCATAAATGTAGGCTATAGCCATCTGAGGAAAGTGGGGCTGAAACAGCATTGGAATTCTTTTCCTGGAATTTAGAGATACAACAGTGCAGAGCTATTTTAAAGCTCCGCTGGGTATACATACTGCTGTTACTAGGACATTCTTCAACACTCAGTGTCATATTCTTTCTCCTCCAAGACCTCAGAATCCTAGGTTTTACTGTCGCTGAGTGTGACCTCATAGCCTTGTATTTATTGGCATCATCATCGGGGAACAGAGTCAGAACCATTTGTTAATTTATTCAGCAAACATCTCTTCAGTTTCTACTAAGTTACAGGCACTCCACAGACCACAGCAGGCAAGGCCCCTGCCCTTCTGGACCAATACTGTGGTTTACAGGACACAGATATGAAATACATATCAGGTTGTGCCAACTTAAACAGTGGAGCAGTTAAAGCAAAGGCAGAGAGAGGCAAGGAACACCCGTGTGACGAGGTGACATGTGAAGAGAAGCATCAATGCTACAGAAGACCATGTACAGAGTAAGAGGTGCAGCTCAGTCACAATGTGCTGGGGGACCAGAAGTGTCTATTTGGCTGATCAGGGAACTAACTGGAGGGGAGAGAAGATGAAGGAGTCAGAAGTGATGCTTCTGACCTCATCCCTCATAAGGATTTAGGTTTTATTCTGAAGGATGGAGGCTCGGCCAAGGATTCCTTGCTTTCTCACTATGTAAACTAGGCTGCTCTCACTCTCATGATCTTTCTCTACTTCCCAAGTGATGGAATTACAGGTGTGTGCCACCACATCCTGGCTTAGTAGAAAATTTTAAAAGAAAGATTTATTGAATGTATATGAGGCTCTGTCTGCATAAGTGCCTGCAGGTCAGAAGAGGGCACTGGATCCCATTAGACATGGTTTTGAGATGCTATGTGGTTGCTGGGAATTGAACTCAGGAAGAGCAGTATGCACTCTTAGCCTCTGAGCCATCTCCCTAGCCCCAGAACTGTGGGTTTTAAAGAAGGACGTGGTGAGGTAGGAGCTCATCTTGTGGAACCCTTGGGCCTCTGATACCTTCTTGACCCCCACCATACCAATCTCTATTCCCAGACAGTTCTCATTTCTGGGTGCTGGCTTTGAGGGCGGCCTTTATTCTACACCTGTCTTTTATTATGACCTATCCTGTACTTGATTGTAGTACAATCTTTCTCCAGGCTGTGATAAAGTGGCTTTGTATGTTTTCCAGCGTGGCCCTGCGGCTCCTCTTAGACAATGGGGAGTGTCTTGCTCCACTGGGGAGTCTGGGTTGACCATAGCCTCTTTTGCCAGTGAGACAAGAGTAAACATGATGCAAGCAGAGGCGTGAGAATCTGCCCTGTGGCCCACCTTCTCTCTCTGCTTTGGCTTCCCTGGGATGCTGCCACACTAGACGCATAGATGAAACTGTCCTACACCATCCAGCCCACACAGATTGACGAAAATCTATCCGAGATAATCCACAGCACCAGAGCCCATCCACAGCAGCCAAAGCCAAAATGAATGGCTGAGCCACAAGCCTGCAGCTGCATTAAAAATGCATCATTGTTTTATGCCAGATGTGGCAGTCCAGGTCTGCAGTCTCAGCACTGGAGAGGGGGAGGCAAGAGATTAGGAATGCAAGGAAAGCCTCAGCTACACGTGGACTTCATGAGACCCTGTCTCAAAACAAAGCTACAACAAAAGCTTCTCCGCTGTGGAGTGGTGTGTTATGCAGCAGAAGCTGGCGGTCCCGATGCATTTCAAACCCTACGATATCCCCGCACTTCTCCACTCGGACCCAGCAAACATCCTCGTGTTTCACTAGAGAAAATGGAGTTCCCTAAAGTTACTTGTGCTCACTCATGCACCACCAATTCCCTCAGGTGAAGAAAGTGCCTTCTGTTCTCTTCATTTCTGGGTGCTGGCTACTCTGGTGCGCAGAGGTAAAACAGAGCACGGCGCACCCTATACATGCTGAATTCAGCCTCGCTCTCTCTGCTTTTCGTCTTTCACATTTTTTTTTTTTTTTGCAGCCCTTTCAAAACTTTTCAGACTGTCGTAAGTTGACAATCCAGCCACAGATGCTTTCTCTGGCTTCGTGTTTTTCACAGTGTGGCACTGCAGAACAGTGGACACGCGGTTTAGCCAACGTCTGCTCAGTGAGTTATGTGACAGAAAGAGAGCGAAACGAGGCGCTGGAGAGGCCATGTGGGGTCAGGAGCACTGGCCGTTCCTCTAGAGGACTGGGGCTCAGTGCCCAGCACCCATATGGTAGCTCACAGCCATTTCTAACTCCAGTTCTGGGGGATCCACCACCCTGCACTGCAGACAAGTGGTGCACACATATACATTCAGATAAACACTTGTACACATAAAAAAAAAAAAAGAAAGAATAAAAAGAAATGTCCGTACTATGTTCAGTTTGAGGATGTGTGTGAATTCATTCACTTCTGCTTAGAAGCCATAAAACCTATATATACACATGCATACATACTATTATCATTGTTTTTCTTATATAAATAGAAATTAAAATGCTGGTTTTAATGAGTATTTTAACTAGGCTACATAATATCAATTGCTAACACAAAACATAAATGTAAGGGCACAGCTTGTCAGCCCCCATGCTTTCCCCTGTACGAGCTGTTGCACACTTAGGTAAGCACTTGTGTTCTGCTTTCTGCTTCTCAGCTATGAGGGATGCTTGGCAACGGATGGTGACTGCGCCCACACACTGGCCTCCTGCCTGACCTGTGGCTCTCTAAGCAGGTCTGCGGATACACGTACCGAGCCCATGCCTATGTGTGGACATAGGTGGCATCACACTCCAGGTTTTTGTTTTGGGGTTGTAGCACTCCACGGTGTTGAGAGTCTTCAGCCCGTCTCGCCCTCCAACCACGTACAGCTTGTCGTCCAGCACCACGACGCCGAACTGCAGCCTCCTCCCATTCATGTTGGCGACGGGGGTCCACATGTTTGTGCGCAGGTCGTACTTCTCAATGCTGGTTGCTCCTGGTAGTAACAAAGAGAGTTACGGGACTGTACGTTCCGCCGTAGCTCTGCTACATACACAGAAGCAGGATTTTATCCTGTGTGTATGGTGTCCATGTATGTTCTCGTGTGTGTGTGTGCGTGCGCACGTGCATGCATGTGGTGGTCAGAGGCTGATGTGTGTATTGTCTTCTATCACTCTCCATCAGGTTTTCCAGAGGTTTCTCGCTGAACCTGGAACTCACTGTTTCGGTTTGGCTGGCTGGCTAGGGAGCTCCAGAGACCCACCTGTCTGCCTCCCCAGCCCTGGCTTACACATGTGTGCCAGGTCTGTACATGGGCTCTAGGGATGTGAACTCAGGTCCTCTGGCTTGCAATGGAGAAGCACTTTACCACCGGAATCATCTTTCTAGCCCCAAAGTATAAAGGCTCTTATTGGCCTCCATAGGCAACACTGCTACTCCCCCTTAAGACGCTCCTGCAGCATGGCCCTGGCCCAGCCCGCGACCGGTTCTCCTATCATTCTCCAGGCCCCAGCGCTGAAGGGCGCAGCAGGAAGGGTCTCTTCAAAGAGGCAGAGGAGACAGCCACAGTGGGGGGAGGAGACGCAGGGGAGCTGAGTGTCATGGAAGCCAGAGGTACGAAGGTTTAGGGCGGTTAGTTGGCTAACAACATTAAATGCACAGAGAGGGACAAATAAAACATAGAGCAGGGGATGCCACTGCTTGGAGGACACTGAGGACTTTGGGAGTGGCTGAGATGCCGTGAGGAGACGCAGGCAGGAGCTCCACTGGAGGTGATCCAGGAAGTTTGGCCACAGTGGACAGGGCTCCTAGACAGCAAGGGCGGCTCTGCTCCTTTTAAGGTCTAGATTGCTGGGCTGCTTTATAGATGTGCATGGAAAGGGCTGAGGCGAGGGGAAGGAAACTGATGACAGAGATAAAGGAGGCAATTATTACTTGAAGTTCTGGAGGAAGGAGGAAAGAACAGTGACAACGAAGTGGGCGGGGTGAGGCTGACTCCCATAGAAGGGGGGGGCACGGTCCACAGCAAGGAGGAAGGACAAAGGTCATCTGGGAGCCAGATTGCCAGGCTGTGGGGAGTGAAGGGGTTACTACTCATGGGCTTTACTTCTGGAAAATTCCAGAACTCCTTTGCTCTCTTCAAGATGTGGGTCCAGTGGGGATATAGGAAAACAAATAAAAGAGCACATTGCCCTTCTTAAAAATAAAAATAAAATCCAACTTCTAGTCATGTAGAGTTTGAGTCCTTGTTCTGGCCCTATCAGGACCCGCCACACTGAACACTTGCTGCACAGTATTGTAGCATTAGCCCATCAGAGCTAGTGCTGCTGAGGACTTCCAAAAGTCAGGAACAGCTATGTTCTACTGTATTTTTTTATAGTTACTGTTTTTTCTTTACCCCCCCCCCACAATTCTCAGTTCTCTGAGAGTGACACCAAGTCTCTTTCTATCTTTGTATTCTCACAGCACCAAATAGAATAAATACTAGCTGGTAAAAGTATTTTTGAATTTGCATAATCTTTCTTTATAATTTTTGGCATAATGATATTGATTTATATGCTTAGATTCCATATGTGTAAACTATCAAGGGAGGGGCAGCATCCACAGAAGGAGGAGCTATAGGCCACTTGGGGGCCGGGGGGGGGAGGGCGGGAGTTCCTGCCCGTGGCTAACTTGATTCTTCACTCCAGCCATAACCTTAAAATCTTACATCAAATAAATCAAAATAAAAATTGCCTTCCATCAAATAAAAATCTTTTTTCATTAATTTTCAAACTAGTTTTTCCTTTTGAATCTTAAGTTTCTTCTTTTAGACCCAGTTTATGAAATAGTAGGGTTTTGTTATAACTTGGAAACTCAAAATTTAAACATCTAAAATAATAAAACAAATATATATGTTTAAGCTTGTATGTGTTGGGGGTGGCTGGAGAAATGGTACAGTGGTTAAGAGCACTGGCTGCTTTTCCAGAGGACCTGGGTGGGGTATCTACTGCCCTCTTCTGGCTTCCACAGGCACTGCATGCATACGGTGCACAGATGTTTATGCAGGGCACCATGGGCTACTGCTCAACCACTGAGTCATCTCTCCAGCCCCTAAAGTCTGAACTGAAATTTGAAATATATTCTATGGTACTGGCATTGTGTTGTTGTTGTTTTGAGACAAGGTTTCTCTGTTTAGAGAACCCTGGACTTTGTAGAGCAGGGTGGCCTCCAACCCATAGAGATCCACCTGCCTCTGCCTCCCTGAGTGCTGAGACTAAAGGCGTGAGCCACCACATCCAGCTGGCACTGGCATTTTTAAATAGTACAGACAGACAAGTTATTCTGTAGAATGCCTCCCAGTTTGGACCTGCGCTTTCCGCAAGACAAGGATGTGCTGCTGACTTCTGGAGAGTAGTGGATCCTATTAGCACGTGCTGTTTGGTCTCGTCACGGGCAGCATTAGCTTTGGCCCCTTGGTTAAGTGTTGGGTCAGTGTCAGTACTTGTAAAGACACCATTTTACCTCTTGTAACAGTCAAGCTGGGGAATAAAGACTCCAAAATCTGAAACTTTTTGAGTGTCCTATCTTCTTCAATATTTTCTGATTTTCAGATGTGAGATGTTGCGTTTTGCTGGCTACCAAATGGTTAATCTCCCCCCCAACCTATGCGTGTGTGTGTACGTGTGTGCGTGCGTGCGTGTGTGTGTGTGTGTGTGTGCGCGCGCGCGCGCGCGTGTGTGTGGGTGTGTGTGTGACTGAACTCAGCATGCACCATGCATGTGAAGTGAGTGCTCTCACTAAGCTAGTTTCCTAGCCCAAACTAAATGACTATTTTTCCCTAATCTCATCTTTCTTTCCACACAGGTTGGCACTCTACTGAAAGAAATAGCTTTCCCTTCTTTCTTTGTGTCTGGACTCATGGAGATTTTGATTTAATGTTATCTTCATTTACCATAACCACTTACTTTGATGCTCAAATTACTTTAGACTCTATCTCCCAACAAGATGTTTTTCCTATGGTTTAACCTGCCCCTTCTCCCCCATTCCTTGAATACTTTCTGGCACCCGAGTGTTTTCTGGGCCCATCTTTTCCTGTCCTTGTCCCTCAACCAGCCATTTCTCCACAGGCCTCTTGGTAGTGTTAATTATTACTCTGCTCCTCTAGATCAAAGGTCCACTCAGTACCCTTGGTGGAGTCCATTCCTCCAACTGCAAACAATGTCCCAACAGTTGACTTCCGAGGTTTTGTCCGAGGACTCTGCAACATGGGTCGCCTCTCAGGTAATAAGTGGTACTTCATTGCTTCCATAATGAGTTTTTGACATTCTATGTCATCCCGAAAGAGTGCATTGTTTTCCATGTCTGCCAGGAACTGGAAAAGAGCAGTGAAGACATACGAGATGGCCTTTGTGATGTGTTACTGTGTTCTACTGATCTTCTTGTTTCTAGGGTCCCCACCCTCCCCCCCACCCCCCATAACACAGGGTCTGGCTATGTGGCTCTGGTTGATCCAAAACTCATGATGTAGACCAGGCTAGCGTTGAACTCCTGACTCCCCTGTTTCAGCTGCTCATGTACTGAAATACAGGCAGGAGCCGCCACCACCGGCTCATGAGTGCCTCTGCCTCACGGCACAGGGAGTAAGGAGGACATCACTCTCCCCTGCCCTGTTGTGTTGTTTCTGAGCAGGAACTTATATAGACTGGCTTTGAACTCAGTTTGTGGCCCAGGTCCTCCTGCCTCTGCCTCACAGGTGCTGAGTGAAACGACAGGCAGGAGCTGCCGCGGCCAGATGAGTGCTACCTTTCCAGCTCTTAAGTCTGACATCTTCAGACTCTCCTCAGCAAGCTTCATGGTTTCCTTGGACATTGGAGACTTGGTTTTCCATGTTAATTTAAGACAGAGTCATCTGGCTTTCTCTCATTATCTTGAATCTCTTGGATTTTTGGTGGGAGCTGTGCTAAATTCTTTTATTAATTATAGAGAATACACATTTTGTGATATTAAGTCTTTCTATTCAAAAGGCCTTCTCACTTGTATATCTTTCCTTTCTGGCTTTGCATCCATTTTTATTAAATCTATTCTTACATATGAAGTTATTTTTATTGCCATTTTACTTTTTAAAGCTTTCATTGTTTAAGATGTTTTGCTGGAGAAGAAAAACAACCTACTCAACACTACACTTGTGTGAACCTGGTGCTGTAGCACACTCACCCAGCTCCAGCTGTCACACAGCCCTCAAACAGGAACGGCATGGCACCTTTTCCTGGGTGGACATCAACTATTTCAGCTATGGCCTTATCATACTGTGCAAACCTTCAGTGTAATGGTAAACGACTGGGTAACGTGGAGCCCTGTGCTTCTGGTTGAGCTGAGGTGCTGCTAGTGCTTTTCGACATCACACAGTGGTTACCACAGCGCTGCGTGACCCAATTTTACCGAAGCTGCCTCCTTTTCTCCCTACTTTAGTGTTTCAAATTAAGAACTGTTGCCAAGTTTTGATCAAACACTCTTCACACATCTATTGATAAGATTATATAAACTTTTCCTTTTAAGCTAGTAATATGACAATTCCCTTGATAGAGCCTCAATAAATGTTCTTTTCTTGTTGTTCTTGGAAAAAAATTTCCATGGCCATAGTGCCTTACCCTTTAAAGCACAGTGTATACCATACTCCACTAACGACCCTGTAAAGCATGGACTACCTACCATACTCAATCCAATTAGATGACTTTTAGTAACTGGACCAAGCGGAAAGGTCTAGATCATTTCTTTCACCTCAGGTAGATCCAAGTTCTAGTTAACTGCTAAGTCCATGCCGCCTCCTGCCCCAAACATTAATCTATCATACAAATTTGCCTTGTCTATGTATTTTATATAAACAAAATCATACATGCCCTTTATGACTTGCTTATTTTATTCAGCATATTCTTTAGGTTTGCCCATGTTGTATCATGCGCCAGTCTTGCTTCTTTGCTGTTGAGTAATATTCTCCTGACTGGCTCCACCTCTCTGTACACCCAGCAGCTGATGAGCCCTTGGCTTGTCTCCCGTATGGACCAACTATAAACAAAGCTGCTAAGAAAGTTGTGTGCATATCACACAATTGTGTGGATGTATTTTGATTTCTCTTGTGTAGATAACTAGGTAAAATTGTCCTTGACTTAAAAGAAACCTCAAAATTTCTTTACAAAGCATCTCTACCACACCCCCGGCCCCACTAGTACCTTGTGAGGTTGAGGTTTCCGCACGCCCTCACCAACCATCTCCATTTCAGCCAGCTGGGTAAGTAGAAAGTGGGGTTTATTTTGCATTTCCTTAATGGCTAATAATGCTGAGAATATGTCCAGGCTTTGATAACTGAAGGGAGCCAAAGTTTTCAGCAAAGGTCACCATAAAACAGCTGTGGCATTTGGTAAGCATGCATCATAAGCCAAAGGCAAAATAACTGCAGTAAGACACAGGGCTCATGACCTTGGCCACTTTCCCCCCATGCACATAAAACATAAACTTACTACAGAAGCCATTGGAGGACATGCATTGCGTTGCCTTACTTAGATTAATGTTAGTGTTTGTATTATTTCTGATGTAATTACCCAAGTGTTTTCTAAATAAAAATAAACGTGAAATAAAATGTAAGAAGCAAAGTCTCAGGAGATATTATAGTAACTGAAATTTGAAGTAAAACATATTTCTTAGCATGCTGATAACTTCTGTAGTTTATTAAAAATGTGATTAGTTAAATTTAAGTAAAGAAGTGAGAATAGAAAAAATTATAAAGCAATTAATTCAAGAACAACATTAATCAGGTATTAGTGTAGCAGGTAACTATTGTTCAGGAAATTATTCTGATTGACTAAACTATAAGATATTGATTCAAATACATTCTTGCATTTTTATGAATTCCAAATGCCTTGTCTGCCATAAACAATAGCAAACCATTAAAATAAAAGCATTTGGAAAAGACAGACACTTTGATTGTGTAGATTCTTATCTTCACTCTTATATTTGTTTGTCATGACTTTTTCTCTAAAATTGTCCCTTCAGAAGACATATAGAGGGCTGGAGAGATGGCTCAGCGGTTAAGAGCACTGACTGCTCTTCCAAAGGCCCGGGGTTCAATTCCCAGCACCCACATGGCAGCTCACAACGGTCTGTAACTCCAAGATCTGACACCCTCACACAGACACATATGCAGGCGAAACACCAATGCACATACAATAAAAATAAATTATTAAAAAAACAAAAACAAAAACAGAAGACATACAGAATGAGAATGACTTATCTACATTGCATAAAACTTGATCAACTCTAAAGTCTATCTTCCCTGCAGTGTCAATTGCTGGGTTTCTTCTTTCTTCAATTTGAGTCAGTTTTTAGCAGAACTCCAGGCAAGGGTAAACAAAATGACCACAAACACTTCCTCTTTTGATTACTCAGTTTCTTTGGAATATCATTGTGAAATGATCACCTGGGAGACTGGGGAATGGCTCCATTGGTAAAATCCTGTCACACAAGCATAAACTTGATTTCAGAACTCCAGTCCCCACACAGCAGTGAGGGACCAGGGCATGCATGGGGGCCAGCCAGTCTAGCCATAATGAGCTCCAGATTCAGTAAGAGATCCTGCCGGGTGTGGTGGCGCACACCTTTAACCCCAGCCCTCGAGGCAGAGGCAGGTGGATCACCTGAGCTCCAGCCTGGTCTACAAAGTGAGTCCATGGCAACCAGGACCATCACACAGAGAAACCTGTCTCAAAAAACCAAAACCAAACCAAACCAAAACAACAACAACAACAACAAAAGAGGCCTTTGTACTCATGAGCTAACAGCACCTGTGGCTGCCTGCATAAGACCTGTACAAGATCACGCCTGCTGACACTCCAGCATGGATGAGCAGGGGCCCATGAGCTGAAGAACTTTGGCAAGTGATAGTCACTAAGGGAGGCACAGTCAGTCTTCTCCATCCATGTGGAGTACAGGAGAGTGCCCATGCTCCAGTGCACAGATGGCTGCACCAATGTTTGTGTGTGTGTGTGCGCGTGCACACATGTGTATAGTGTGTAGTCCTTGAGGAGTTAGAGGGTAAATAGGAAGTTACCAAAGGTATGTGTGTGTTTGGGGGAGTAACTACGTGCTGCAATACAGCAACTTAGTATTCTTATTTTAAGAAAACACAGCTCAGAGAGGTGAAGTAGCTGCTGACATTGTGCAGGGCACTGTAGCCAATCAGTGGGTTTGCTCCTCCATTCCCACCACTCGTCTTGGACAAGGGGTCTCAAATCTGAGAGTGCACCCAAATTAGTACAAGGCCTGTTAAATCACAGGCTTCTAGGGCCCATCTCATATGGTTATGAGACGAGGCCTGGTTACTATTTGCATTTTTAAAGGGTACATAGGCACTATTGATCCTATACTTTGAGAACCATGGGCTAACTAACCTTCTTATCTGTCTTCTGTGTAGCATGTGACGACAGCACTGGGTCATGGAGTGCTGGTGACTCTCCAGTCACTAGACTAGGTTGGTAACAGCCACTAACTCAGTGTCCCCATAGTCCACCCCAGCCACTAACTCAGTGCCCCTACAGTCCACCCCAGCCACTAACTCAGTGCCCCTACAGTCCACCCCAGCCACTAACTCAGTGTCCCCATAGTCCACCCAAGCCACTAACTCAGTGCCCCTACAGTCCACCCCAGCCACTAACTCAGTGCCCCTACAGTCCACCCCAGCCACTAACTCAGTGTCCCCATAGTCCACCCAAGCCACTAACTCAGTGCCCCTATAGTCCACCCCAGCCACTAACTCAGTGTCCCTACAGTCCACCCCAGCCACTAACTCAGTGTCCCTACAGTCCACCCTAGCCACTAACTCAGTGCCCCTATAGTCCACCCCAGCCACTAACTCAGTGCCCCTACAGTCCACCCCAGCCACTAACTCAGTGCCTCCATAGTCCACCCCAGCCACTAACTCAGTGTCCCTACAGTCAACCCCAGCCACTAACTCAGTGTCCCTACAGTCCACCCCAGCCACTAACTCAGTGTCCCTACAGTCCACCCCAGCCACTAACTCAGTGTCCCTACAGTCCACCCCAGCCACTAACTCAGTGCCCCTACAGTGCACCCCAGCCACTAACTCAGTGCCCCTACAGTCCACCCCAGCCACTAACTCAGTGCCCTATAGTCCACCCCAGCCACTAACTCAGTGCCCTATAGTCCACCCCAGCCACTAACTCAGTGTCCCCATAGTCCACCCCAGCCACTAACTCAGTGTCCCCATAGTCCACCCCAGCCACTAACTCAGTGTCCCCATAGTCCACCCCAGCCACTAACTCAGTGTTCCTACAGTCCACCCCAGCCACTAACTCAGTGCCCCTACAGTGCACCCCAGCCACTAACTCAGTGTCCCTACAGTCCACCCCAGCCACTAACTCAGTGTCCCCATAGTCCACCCCAGCCACTAACTCAGTGTCCCCATAGTCCACCCCAGCCACTAACTCAGTGCCCCCATAGTCCACCCCAGCCACTAACTCAGTGTCCCTACAGTCCACCCCAGCCACTAACTCAGTGTCCCCATAGTCCACCCCAGCCACTAACTCAGTGCCCCTACAGTCCACCCCAGCCACTAACTCAGTGTCCCCATAGTTCACCCCAGCCACTAACTCAGTGTCCCTACAGTCCACCCCAGCCACTAACTCAGTGCCCCCATAGTCCACCCCAGCCACTAACTCAGTGCCCCTACAGTCCACCCCAGCCACTAACTCAGTGTCCCTACAGTCCACCCCAGCCACTAACTCAGTGTCCCTACAGTCCACCCCAGCCACTAACTCAGTGCCCCCATAGTCCACCCCAGCCACTAACTCAGTGCCCCCATAGTCCACCCCAGCCACTAACTCAGTGCCCCTACAGTCCACCCCAGCCACTAACTCAGTGCCCCTACAGTCCACCCCAGCCACTAACTCAGTGCCCCTACAGTCCACCCCAGCCACTAACTCAGTGTCCCCATAGTCCATCCCAGCCACTAACTCAGTGCCCTACTGTCCACCCCAGCCACTAACTCAGTGCCCCCATAGTCCACCCCAGCCACTAACTCAGTGCCCCTACAGTCCACCCCAGTACTTCTGCACTCTCCCTGGCCAGTAGCATTCTTTTGCTTTGGGTTTGAACATGCTGGTAAGTTTTTCTCTTAATATTCTGAGGATTTAGGATTTAAGGTGCCAGGCAATTTGGGGAAAATTCTCCCCATTCCCTTCGTCACGCTACATCTTATCCTCCATGCTACAGTCTTTGTCTCTAGTGACATCACCTTCACTAACTGCACTCTACACTAAAGGTCACTCTGGGCCGTTCTAACCCAGTCATTACATTTTGTCAGTTTCTGGTGACTTCTCTCTGGCACTGCTGGAGTGTCTTCTTCTCCTGGATGAAGTCTGACCGCCTTTCCAATGGGTTTCCAGTGTTGACCTGATTCATTCTCTGCACTGCATTTTTGGCTGCTGTCCTTAAACAGAATTATGCTATGCTGTTCCTATTATAAAAGCCTTCCATCCTTCCTGTTGCTTTTAGGATAAAGTCCAAACTCCTTGGCATGACTAAAGGTTCTCCATGATCTGGCTCAATTTCCTCTCTAGCCTGACCTCTTGACGTAGCCCCTCTTTATTTTTGGGCTCTAGTCAAGTAACTGTTCTTCAAATCCCATAACGTATGTTTCACACCAGTGCACAGTCTGGTCTCTTCCCTGGACAAGCCCCTACTTTTGGTGGCTAACAAGATGACATTTAAGGACGGTCACTCTCGTTCCGTCTGCCATCATTTGGTTGTTGTTTTGATTTTGTTTTTGGAGGGGGGATTCATTATTTTCAGGTTATGTGCACTCACCTAGCATAGCCTCTTCTTACTACATTAAAACTACAACTAGCTTATATTCTGTTTCCCCTTTATCTTATGCCCTGCAATTTTACACACGGTGTGTTTGACGGACAGACTGGTCTGTGGAAAGGGCACAGAACTATACTTGGGTTCAAATCCTAGCTCTGGCTCTTGGAAGCGCCATGCTAGTCAGTAGTGAAGGCGAGCAGGGCCGCAGCTGAGAAGGAGGGATGCATGTGAGCACCTGTGGTTCTGACCTTCTGGTTTTACTTGTGTTGGACTGATGCTTCTTTGTAGCCCAGGTGTTGAACTAAGTGATTTCCTGCCTTTCAAGTTGAAGAATACAGGGAAATGTCCTATCACGGGACTGAGAGTTGTGAAGGTTGTGGGAAGCCCATCAGATCAGGAGTCCCCTTTAAACTGCAGACTGAACTGTGTGTTTCAGGCTATGTGGTTATACAGCCTCTATTCAACATATAATAGGATTTTTCATATTTTATTTTCCTTCATTCAGACTAGGAAAAAAGAACTGCTAGGAAGCAAGGGGGCTTTAAGTGCTCTCTTTAAATCGGACTTCAGGAGAAATCCTGTTTTGTTATTTTTCCTGAATTGCCACCCATTCCTGCAGTTCCACTTGTAAATAGGGAGGGTTTAGCATGAGGCCTTGGCAGTGACTTTTGTCTTTGCTAGGCAGAGTGCAAACAGTAACTTCCACTCAGAATAGCCAGAAATGATGCACTATCTGCAACATTAATACCAACAAGGCAACATGTATAGCACTTTACATAATAAGAAAAAAAGAAAGAGAAAAGGAGGTCAGGCCTGAGTCAGCAAGAGCTCTTACCTCCTCTGCTTTTAAGGCCTCTTTCTCTATTCAAAGCCTGAGATAGGCAGGAAAAAAATTACTGGGGAAATTTCTATATACTCCAGTGAAAACCATACAAAGGAGAAAGTGTGAGAGCCTGCGGTGACCGACAACCTGAGTGCACGGGCGAGAGGCATCTTCACTCTGAAACGATGCATCATTTAGAGCGCATTTTGTTTCACAGGCTGCATTTCTCTCATCATAACCCTGAGACAGTCAGCAAAGAGGCATTTCTACTTGATCAGAGTCATGTCATCTCTGCTCACAGGTGGGCAGCCTGTGGCGGGTGCGTGTCCAAGTCACAAGTCAGGGCTTCAAGCGTCAGGGCACTCATCACAGGACCCAGGAGCCAGTGGGGACTTCACCAACATGTGACAATAAGTTGATCTAAAATTTCTGTTCTTATTACTAAGTTTCCTCTAGTTAGTAGGATAGGTACAGTTCAATAAAATGCTAACTCAAAATCAAGAGTGCTTCTTAGTCAATGCAGCTTAGATAGCTCAACTGCCCAACTGCAGAGGCAGCATTTTGTTGGTTTAGTATCTTTAACCTGTACCTTGCGCAGGGATACAGGTATGAATTCTCTGACAGACTAGCCAAACAAGCACACCTGTGGACGAGCGCCCATTCTTACCTGTGGAGCAAGGAGAGGTAGCCTGATGTAAGCCAGAAGTCTACTGAGGTCCTTCCGCCTCTGCTCCAAATCGTGCCGGACCCACGTAAGAAGAGCATTCAGGATGGTCTCCTCATTAGGAATGTTCATGTCGTCGCTGGCCAAGAGCTTTGCAATCTCACTGGCTGGGAGCAAGACGAATTCCTGGTTTCTGATTACTTCCATGAAATGTTCCTACAGGGGGAAAAGCAAATAAATGAGTTGTTCCTTTTAACATGTTTATGTGAAAGAAGCCATATGTTGTTGTTTTTTGAGTCAGGGTTTCCCTGTGTGGCCCCTGCTGTGGTGGACTCACTCTGTAGACCAGGCTGGCCCGGAACTCAGAGATCCGCCTGCCTCTGCCTCCCTGAGTGCTGGGATTAAAGGCGAGCGCCACCATGCCCAGCAAAGCTAAATTTTTTATATTAGGTGTGTGTATTATTTATAGTATGTGTGTGAGTGGCCCAGTTGCAGCTCAGTAAAGTGGACCTATAACATTTATTTACTGCTTTGCTCAAATTAGAGAATAGTTTTGAAGGAAAAAAAAAACCCTGAAGTAAACAGCAAGGGAGAGAAGGAGCTCTGGACTTGTGGCTGCTGGTGAGTTTAGCAGCAGCGCAGGGGTCTCCAGGCTGGCCAACCGAGTCGCCTCTCCATCAGAGTGCTAGGCCCCACAAGGCACGGCACCTGTCCTGAAGGGTATTTTTATAACCGAAGCGGCCACTAATGTTTTGTTCTGGGTTGTTTTGTTTTAAAGACAGGGTCTACCTGCGCAGCCCCAGCTGGCCTTTAACTTGCGGTTCTTCACTCCTAGGATCACAGGTGTGTGCTACAACACATAGCTCGAACGCGTTCATTCCTGGGCTTTTTAGAAGACCACCTAGGATTTCAGAGCTATTCAGAAAACTCGAATCTCTTCCACTCTGATGTATACAGAGTTAGGTTGTTTTTAGCAAAAAGAACAAAAGCAAAACTGTTAGCCTAGCACATACTAGGAGCAGGATTTTAGACTGTCTGCCTGAGTCCTGACTGCATGTTAGAATCAAGCCCTCTGCGATTTGAAATGGGACACTAGCAATGCCCTCAGGTGTGAAATAACTTGCTTATCGTTATTATGTTAACTAATCTGGAGAGAAAGAAATCTTTTCTTAAAATCTTTTATTTTTATTTTTAAAGTATGTGCATGCATGTGAGCCATCTGACATGGTTGCTGGGAAATAAATATGGCTCTCCTGCAAGAGCACTGCACAACTGCGGAACAATCTCCCCAGCCTGAGAAGGAAACCTCACTTTCTCTGCTTGAAGTCTGCAAGCCTCAATGCATGGCTAGTTTACACCATGGATGTAAATGCAAATTCCATACATGTGATCCTGTAATGTTTCTTTTACACTTCTTAATGTACTCTGTCTCAGCATAAAGGGTTTTAGGAAAATAGTGAAAGCTGTTTAAATTAGAGCTAGAGATAAGGTCTATCAATAACTATTTCCCATATTAAAATGAGAATCACATTTTCAATTTAGCCTGTGGTAACCCATGCGAGCTACTGACCTGAAATCTATCTTGGGCTGACGCTCCTTTCAGCAGAGTCTTAGGAGGAAAGCCATTCATGAATAATTAACTACATTCAATTGCTCCAATTCATCATGATTTGCTAAAAGATACCAGAATGAATCTACTTTATATGATTGATTATCATTTCCAGGAACATATTTTAATAAAATCTCAGTGCTGGAATGGCTTCAAGTACAATGCTGTACTCAATTGCAGACTGACATTATAAGATGATTCGGGAACACACAGCAAGAGCCAAAAGTTATCGAAACTAGGCTGGGGCTGTAGCTCAGTAGTGGAGTGTTTGCCTGGCTGAGTGCGACCCAGGGTTCAATCCCACTCGGTAAAATTCTCAGCCCATTTCTTACTCTTGTCATTTTAATCCTTAATAAATACTTCTCACAATGGGGAACACAGCCAAATACCTATCAGTGCTTCTTTTTGATAGGTTATCTCCGCTGACAAATTGAGCCAATTCAAGCCAAATTAGAGTGTATAAATGCAGGCTTATTGGGGCCAACTCTCAGGAGGGGGTCAGTGAAGTCATCATGAGGTGAGGAGGGAGAGAGAAAAGCTGGGGCGGGGCAGGGAGAGAGAGAGAGGGGAGAGTGGGGACGGAGGGGGCGTTGGGGAGGGGAATCCCCACTCCTGGACTGGAAGTTCAGGGCAGAGGGCTGGGTATGCCAGCCATACCCTGTAACAGTGGACTGAGGGATGCTGGGAGAACCTGGGGGCCGGGTCTGTTTTGGCTAACCTCCGCCGTTTGTCCAAGGTCTGAATCCCAGCACTTTTATTATCAATTTTTATAGTAAAATAGCCCAAAATCTACTGTAGGAAGTTATAACTCAATGATTATTAATCAGGCAATATGAATTTGAAGGAAGATCATATAGTTGTATGCAAAGATATTTAATATATAATGTTAGGTGGGAGTCTCGAGAAGTAAAAAGATACATTTCTGGTCATTTAACAATATGGCATGGCCAAGCAGGACGGCGCATGCCTGTGATCTCAGCCCCGAGGAGCATAGAAACTCAAAGACTGTGAATCCGAGGCAGCCTGTACAAGCACGGTGCACTGGATAAGCAACATGTCTGTGCAAGCACGGTGCACTGGATAAGCAACATGCCTGTGCAAGTACGGTGCACTGGATAAGCAACATGTCTGTGCAAGCACGGTGCACTGGATAAGCAACATGCCTATGCAAGCACGGTGCACTGGATAAGCAACATGTCTGTGCAAGCAAGGTGCACTGGATAAGCAACATGCCTGTGCAAGCACGGTGCACTGGATAAGCAACATGCCTGTGCAAGCACGGTACACTGGATAAGCAACATGTCTGCAAGCACGGTGCACTGGATAAGCAACATGCCTGTGCAAGCACGGTGCACTGGATAAGCAACATGCCTGTGCAAACACGGTGCACTGGATAAGCAACATACATGCCTGTGCAAGCACGGTGCACTGGATAAGCAACATGCCTGTGCAAACACGGTGCACTGGATAAGCAACATGTCTGTGCAAACATGGTGCACTGGATAAGCAACATGCCTGTGCAAACATGGTGCACTGGATAAGCAACATGTCTGCAAGCACGGTGCACTGGATAAGCAACATGTCTGTGCAAACATGGTGCACTGGATAAGCAACATGCCTGTGCAAGCACGGTGCACTGGATAAGCAACATGCCTGTGCAAGCACGGTGCACTGGATAAGCAACATGCCTGTGCAAACACGGTGCACTGGATAAGCAACATGTCTGCAAGCACGGTGCACTGGATAAGCAACATGTCTGTGCAAGCACGGTGCACTGGATAAGCAACATGTCTGTGCAGCACTAGGCGGCTGCGTGACAAAAGGATAATCGGTTCCAGAGGAGCGCCTTTCACTCTAGTGTATTATATTACGTGGGTCTCCAATAGCTTATGCAATACCATTGGAGTAAGTTTAAACACAAAGTTCTTTTCAAAAGCATGACTTTGCTTTCAAGTAGCTATTTTAGAAGAATTTAATGATTTTATAGGTTTTCTACAAGGAGAAGATTTTGAATTTTAAAAGTAAATGTTCGCATTTGCTTCATTCAACTATAATGACATTAAGTAGCTGTAATGAGAACTTAGTCTAGAATGTTCTCTCTAGAGGTTAAATGAGATGCTCCAGGTGATGTTTAGCGGCAACGAGGCCTGGAACAGAAGTTTCCAGACTCCGACATCCCAAGGAGCCCGTACCCGCTCCTGCGCATGCGTGTGCGGGACGCCTGCGCATGCCCTGTACATCAACATGTACAGAACTCACGGGCCCAGCACTACGCTTGCCCCATACTTTTAATCTGTTTTATGAAACAAGCAGGCATCATGCTAGCAGATGCTTGCTAGAGTTGCCCTTTCCCCCCTTCAAATTCGTTTTTAAGGAAATGAAATTACTGAGGGATTTATTTAAACTGAAGATTGAATTTTGCTTTACATTCTTATTCAGTTCCCATAGCAACATTCAAATCAGACAATCTGCCTCTAAATTACTTATTGTTATTAGAGTTCCATCGCGTATCTCTATTGAAACTAATGTCAAGTAATGACCTTGACATAAAAAAATCTACTGCAACTAATTGGCTATGAAAATAGCTTTAAAAACATCCAGTTAATTTCAATTGAATTTGCATCTAAGCTACAGCAGCAATCATCCCCGTACTGTAAACAACAGGAGTGACCTAAATGCTTACAATGTTTTCACATGTATAAAATCCTGCATAAGAAAGAGGTACTGGTCCTGCAGAGATGGCTCAGGGGTAAAGGCATTTGCCACCAAGACTGATGACGGCCTGAGTTCAAACCCACATGGCGGAAGGAGAGAACGGACTCCGGCAAGTTGTCCTCTGACCTCCACATGCACACTCGCTTGCACATAAATGTATGAAATAAAAATATAATATTAACAGCCAGATGTGGCGGCGCATGCCTTTAATCCCAGCACCGGGGAGGCAGAGGCAGGTGGATGGATCTCCGTGAGCTGGAGACTAGTCTAGTCTACGCAGTGAGACGAGGGTAGTCAGGGCTGCTACACAGAGAAACTATCGCAAAAAATGAAAAAAAAGTGCAGGTATATATGTATATGTGTATCTATAGTATATACACATATACAATATAATAACAATATATAATCAAGAGCATATTAAGTTATAAACTTAATAATAAGAAAACCTAGTTCTATTTTATTTACTTACATTTACCTTATTCCTGAAGGAGCTTGAAATTACATATATAAAGTTAAAATAAAAAAATGAGGAGCTGGAGAGATGGCTCAACAGTTAAGAGCACTGGCTACTCTTCCAGGAGACCCAGGTTCAATTCCCAGCAATCACATGGCAGCTCACAACTGTGTGCAGCTCCACTTCCAGAAGATCCAATGCCCTCTCCTGACATTCACAGGCACCAGGCACGCACGTAGTGCACAGCCATCCACGTAGTAAAACACCCAGACATAGTAGACAAAGAAATGGGAATGCACAAAGCAGAGTGGCCATGCGGGTGGAGTCTGAGGACTCAATCTGAAAACATTTAGCTCATCCCGCTATTGCTGTGCTGTTATGCTTTGCTGGGATGCCCCATGACAACCACAGCCAGGGCTCGCTCCTCAGAGGGGAGGACGCTTTGCTGGGATGCCCCATGACAACCACAGCCAGGGCTCGCTCCTCAGAGGGGAGGATGCTTTGCTGGGATGCCCCATGACAACCACAGCCAGGGTTCGCTCCTCAGAGGGGAGGACGCTTTACTGGGATGCCTCATGACAACCACAGCCAGGGCTCGCTCCTCAGAGGGGAGGATGCTTTGCTGGGATGCCCCATGACAACCACAGCCAGGGCTCGCTCCTCAGAGGGGAGGACGCTTTGCTGGGATGCCTCATGACAACCACAGCCAGGGTTCGCTCCTCAGAGGGGACGACGCTTTACTGGGATGCCTCATGACAACCACAGCCAGGGCTCGCTCCTCAGAGGGGAGGATGCTTTGCTGGGATGCCCCATGACAACCACAGCCAGGGCTCGCTCCTCAGAGGGGAGGACGCTTTGCTGGGATGCCTCATGACAACCACAGCCAGGGCTCGCTCCTCAGAGGGGAGGATGCTTTGCTGGGATGCCTCATGACAACCACAGCCAGGGTTCGCTCCTCAGAGGGGAGGACGCTTTGCTGGGATGCCTCATGACAACCACAGCCAGGGCTCGCTCCTCAGAGGGGAGGATGCTTTGCTGGGATGCCTCATGACAACCACAGCCAGGGCTCGCTCCTCAGAGGGGAGGATGCTTTGCTGGGATGCCTCATGACAACCACAGCCAGGGTTCGCTCCTCAGAGGGGAGGACGCTTTGCTGGGATGCCCCATGACAACCACAGCCAGGGCTCGCTCCTCAGAGGGGAGGACGCTAGAGAGGAAAAGCCCACCCCACAGGTGCCATTCGTATGTGTGCTTCTGTTCAGAGAAATCCTCATCGCTTTCCCGGAATTTCTGCTTCTCAAATGAAAACTGTGAAAGCACCCTGAGTCTCTTCCAAGACAAACCAACTCAACTGAAGGGGGCGAAGATGGAAGAGGAGGACACAGACTAAACAACAGTTCCTCAACCTTGATAAAGCTGCCTATTTGAGTAACTATGTAGATGTACACAAATTCTTTCCTTTCTTAGCAGCTGCATTGCCCTAGTTGAAGCATTTAAGGCAACACTGTGTGGTCACTGCCCTGTGGCAAGACGGCCCACGCTTTAAAAACCCACCCCACACTCCTGAGTCCCTCTACTGTCTAAACTGAAGCCTGGTCCTAATAAGACGCCACCCATGTGCCCTTATATCCTAGATTAATCATCGGTCCATTATCTCTCAGGCTGCTGAATCAGGACCTCCTCTGGTTTATTTTGAACACGATTTGCTGCAGTTAGTAAGAGCATTGCTCTACATAGTGATGGGCTCTTCCCTGTGCAGTCAGAGGCATCTGGAATAGAAGGTCTCTCCTTCACCCTGTCGTCATTCATCTTAGTGCTGCACCAAACACCACAGCCACCGTCCCAGTTTCTAGCCGTGCCTATGCGATGGATCTGACACTCACCCGAGTGCTGCAGTACCATGTTTAGGAAGCCCTGCTTTTAAATGCAGCACGCCTGCCATGAGGACTCCCCATCGGAAGACACCCTGCTTGTGTTCCTTTGCCAACTTACTGCTGTGTCATAAACTTAACCTCAAAACGTGTGGCAAAACCACGCGAAAACAGCACCACGAAGATAAGCAAGAAGTGGGGCAGGAGGGCAGGGTTTTCTGGTTCCCAAAGAACCACATACCATGGTGTAATTGTGAGCCACTTTATGCAAGTCTGTGCACCCTTGAGCATCAGCGAAAGAGCGGATTCCGAGGCAATTGGACGGGTGAAGCTGTTTCATCAGGAACTTGCAGCAGGCTTCCACGACCTGGGAGAGCTGCAGAAGGCATGCTGTGGACAGCAGGCACTCGATGTTATCCTCTTTTAGTTCAAGTCGGCCTTAATAAGAGTAAAGTCCATCAGCGAGATTCACATTCATGAGTCTTGTTCTTATACGATTACTGACGGTGACAACATGATTTCTAAACAAGAGCTCACCACACACGTTACAGATCTAGAAGGCTTAAGATTCCAAAAAGAAAAAAATATTAAATGTGAGCAATTTTATCCCTTTCTGACCTCTACTTATAAAACGGCTGGTTTTCAGAGCCTGTAAATGTTACACCAGTTAGTAACTAACATCTATGATGTATAACCCTTAAATTTTAAATGTAAAATTTTGGCCCTATTATCTAACTCCATATTGTGTGTGTATGCATGTGTATGCACATGTATGTACATGGAGGCCAGGGGAGGGCATCAGGTGTCTTGTTTACCACTCCTTTGCTTGAGTTCCACAACAGGGTCTCTCACTGAACCTGGCACTCATCGTTTTTACCTCCGCTGTCCAGCCAGAAGCCTTCCAGTGCTGGGGGTGCATATATCCGTACTCAGTTTTTATGTAGGTGCCAGGGATCTGAACTCAAATCCTCATGTTTGGGAAAGAACTGCTCTCACCCACAGAGTTGCCAAGGCTATTTTTACATAAATATTTTAAAGCACAATTCAAGGGGCTGAGGAGATGGCTCAGTGGCTAAACCTGTGCACTGCTCTCCTCAGCACAACTGTCTGCAACTGCAGCTCCAGGGTACCAGTGCCTCTGGTCTCCACAGTCAGCTGCTACACACACACACACACACACACACACACACACACACTAAAAATCTTTAAAACTGTATTATACAAAAGCTTCACTATGATAATCATTTTAAAGGTTTTAACATATTTTAACCAATACAGAACAGCATCAGAGGTAGTGATAACCATAGCAGAATCAGCTGAACTGCAGCTTGCTTTATTTAAAGCAGAAATCTGAAATCTAGAAGTAGAGGGGCCAGGAACAGATCAAGGCCACCCTTGGCTGTGTGGTGAGTTCAATGTCAGCTTGACTATATGAGTCCCGGCTTAGAAACCATAAGCAGAAGACAAAGGGAGAGAAACCTGAAGTCAGATTCCATCGCCAACGTGTTACCTGTGTACGCATACTGAATTAAGGACCACAGTGAGTTCGGCTCCACGCCCTCCATTTTTATTTCTTCTTGCCTTGCCTCCCTGACATCATTAGTAAACATAGCAGCAAAATAATCTGAGACGGAGGAGAGCACCAGTCTGAGGAGACATTAGAAAAGCAATCAATGAGCACATTAGAGCTGGATGTTCATTAATAAATGCATTCTCTTCTCTCTCTCCTTTTTTTTTTTTTTTTTTTTTTTTTTTGGCACTTACAGAAGCACACGGTACTGGGAGATGTATCCTACATTTGACAAATCCTTTTATGCTCTACTTCCTTCCTTTGCATAATAAATTACCATTACCGGAAATTTTCTGCTGAGGTAAATGATTTTTACTATGCAGACATCACTTTATGAAAAATTTTAAAAGAGCTATAAACACTTGCTATTGAAAAATGTAGCCGGGCGTGGTGGCACACGCCTTTAATCCCAGCACTTGGGAGGCAGAGGCAGGTGGATTGCTGTGAGTTCAAGGCCAGCTTGGTCTACAAAGTGAGTCTAGGACAGCCAGGGCTACACAGAGAAACCTTGTCTCGAAAAAACCAAACAAAACAAAACAAAACAAAAAAACCCCACAAAAACAAAAATAAAACCAAAAAACAACAACAAAAAACCAAAAACCAAACCAAAACAAAACCCCTAAAGGTTGTTTTCTTTTTGCCAGTTTTGAAAATAACCTAAATGATTTGGGGCAGAAATGAGCTTGTAGGACATACATGAAAACGGTGTTAGCAACTTATACACTATTTTAAACTTTTAATGTTTATATATTTTGTTACAGGTATAGGTAATAAAAAGATAAGTGATACAGGGCAAAAAAAAAAAAAAAAAAAAAAAAAGGCCACAGATAAATGGTGTCATTTGGGCAAAGGAACAGCCAAGGGCAGAGGGCGCTCACCTGCCAGGCACAGGAATGCGAGAGGCTCTGTGAGCCTCCAGCAGAGTGGGCAAGGAGAGCACAGGACAGAGCACCAGAGGGCAAGGAAGTGCTGGGTGGCACAGGTCTGCAGTTGTACTTTGGCTTTCAATGTAGTGACCTGGGAGCCACTGAAAGCTTTTCAGAGCTACAGGCTCTTTGCTACAAGCAGTGCAGGGGAGGAGGGATCAGAGAGGCCACGGATCATCTGTGTCAGGCTTGGTGTCAGCACATGCTGCCGGCTGAGGCAGTGAGCTCAGTTTCAGAGCCACTGTAAGATGCCTCTGGGAGATTCACATAGAAATCTCCTCTCTAAGAAACCGTGTGCGTAACACAGGCTTTTTATGGAAGAAGTTAGTCAATAAATGTATGCTAACTGACAGCTATAAACCCAAGCTCTTTCTAATTGTTTTATTTCCACCTTGAAGGGTTTTACAAAAACTTCTGGACAATGTTAGTGTTGAAAGGCATAAAAATAATTTTTGATGGGGTTGAAGATCCGATAGTTTAGTTTTACAATTAAGCTTAGTTGTTTAGGGGTTAAGATGTTTTTAGGTCTAGATAGATGTTTTAAGTTGATAGAGATGAGATATGATAGATATTGATTTACATTCAGAATTAAAAATATTTATTTATTATGTTTACAGATTTCATTATAGATGGTTGTAAGCCAACATGTGGTTGCTGGGAATTGAACTCACGACCTTTGGAAGCACAGTCAGTGCTCTTGACCTCTGAGCCATCTCTCCAGGCCTACATTTAGAATTTTAGACTCACCAAGATAGGAAATATGACTTTTTCAAGGTTGCCAAATACAAATAGCCAAAACACTATGAATATAACATTAATATAATTCCTGATTGTTTTGTGGTTCTTCTTGCTATATATAGTTTATTATATATACATATATATATTATAAATATATATGTAAGAAATCTTTGTGATCATAGTGGCAATTAACAATGAATAACTGAACATCATCAGAAGAACATGAATTATTCTTTACTAAATATTTTATTTTTTCTTTTTATCTGAAGAAATACGTCCTTTACGTTAAAGGATGCCCATTGCCACTATCATTTTCATGCTTCTTAGAGATCAGCAAACAAAATCAGGAACGCATGGCAGTTTTGAAGCTTGCTAAGGCGCAGGAGTGTATGTAAGAGTGTACATGCTCAGCATGCAGGATAATGCACATGTTCAACCCACAGCATTAAAAGAAAAGAAAAGCTGGGCGTGGTGGCACACACTCAGGAGGCAGAAGCAGGTGGGTCTTTGTAAGTTCGAGGCTAGCTTGGTCTACAAAGTTCCAGAACAGCCAGGGCTACACACAAAGAAACCCTGTCTTGAAAAACTGAAAGAAAAAAAAAAAAAAAAAAAAAAGAAAGAAAGAAAGAAAAGAAAAGAAAGAAAGAAGGAAAAGAAGGAAACCTCTTAAGATTCTGTGAACTCTGTGAGACTTTTTTTGTTTTTGTTTTGGCTTCTGGCTATCCACAAACTCTAATTTCCATCAAGCTTATTTAACTCATTTAATGTGTACTTAATATGCATGAAAACTGTTTATGTTGCTGCTATCTACAGCAGCAAGCAACACAGACTGATCTGAGGCTAATGCCTGTGTTTCCACTAAAGAAGGCAGGGACACTGTGTTCAGCAATGTCACGTGTGGTTTTCCTATAGACACTCAGTGACACAGATCACCTCCTTGAGGCCTCAGGGTTAACTGGGGCACACCATCTCACCACATGTAACTAAGTTATCTAGGGACTATTTCACGGGTATAGAAGTTTAGAAAACAATTACCTGTGAGCTGGAATCCTACGATCGCCAGCGACTAAAATGACATCACACAGTTGCTTATGTCTCAAGTAGTTTTCCATTTTTTTAAATGTTTGCTCTGCATGGTTAAGGGCCTGAAAGAATTCATCTGATGAGCACGGCTCCATAGTATGGCAGGATGACAGTGTCTGGCTACTATTGGAAGTCCTGAAAAAAAGAAGACACAGATTAAAGTTTTCCCCCCACTAAGTCCCTTTAAAGCCTTCATGTGCAATATAAGAAACTGTCACCAATCAATATTAGTGGGTAACCACTCATTGTCATACATATATGTTTTGTTTTTCAAGACAGGGTTTCTCTGTACATATATATATATATATATATATACATACATACATACATATATATATACATATATTATTTTTTTCCCTGTACAGGGGATCACTCATATTTAGGGCATCTCACTTGGTCTGAGGTGAGATCCAGGCACCATATTTTTCAAAAGCCATGAGGTGCTTCTAATACGTCCCCGGGCTGAGGGCCACCAGTGTACATTTTGGTTAGGAGGTAGATATATTAGAAAGCCCAGTGTATGATAAACCCACAGTTCAAAACTGCAAAATAGAGTCTTTCCTTCCCATATGTATAAAATGAATTTCCTAGAATAAAAATTTAAACAAACTATTAAAATTAGTGGAACATTTGTTATTTTTAAATGAGCATATAGGTAAAATATTATAATTGTTTTTACATTTTATTCGTTTATGAGTATCTGTGTGTGTGTGTGAGTGTGTGTATGCATGTGTGCCTGCCTGCCTGCCTGAGCATATGTAAGTGCACCATGTGTGCACAGATCAGAAGAAAGTTCCAGATATCCCTGGAACTAGTCTTATAGGCAGCTGTGAGCCACCATATGGGTGTTGCGAACCAAACCCAAGTTCTCTGGAAGAAAAAAAAAAGTGCTCTAAACTGCTGGGTCAGCTTTCCATCCCAGCACTATACACAGAAGCACTGACAAAAACAAAAAACAAACAAACAAACAAAAAAACAAAAACAAAAACCCCTATGTTTCTAAAATAACACTTCAAACTTCTTTCTTATTTGTTATCAAGTTTTCAGCCGCTGCCACCTTAAGGGAACATATTATTGCAATGTGACAATTAATTATGGGAGATAGAAATCACATCTACTGCTTCACAGGAAGGATCAAAAGAAGTTCCGGCTTCCGGTTTGTAGTTCATGGGAAAGCACAGCTATGTTCATAAAGCATGCATGAACAGCAAGGCGCTCCTCCACAGCTGCACAACTCCCCCAAAATTCTTGCTTTTATTTTTTTAAAGACAGTTGGGATAATACAATTATAATATAATTCTAACAGGCACTTTCTTAAAAAAATAATTTACTGTACACTCATTCAACTACAGGGAATTAAACTATGTGCATTCAAACTACAACACACAGAATTTGGACTCGTGGCTATGCAACCAGACGACATGCGCACAGCTTTTCATCAGTGCATGACGTCGTGTTGCACAGTGCTGGCCCAGAATCCTACTACCCTGGGTTCAGCTCCTCGTCAGCCCCTCATTATATATCCCTGGGGACGTTATTTCATTTCTCTAAGCCTTACCTTCTTTGCCATCAATGTAGGAGCAACATGCAGTATTTTATTTCAGAAGGTTTCTTGTAGGAGGATTAGGAAATGAACCAATTCATGTGTAGTCCTCTCCGGGTAAGTGTTAGGCTGCTTTGCAGTAAACCATTAATGAAAGGCCTTCAATCGTGTCCTTGTGTCAAACCTAATGCTGTCTGCTTGTCTTTTAAAAGATGATCCCCATTATTACCAATTTTTATAACTTAATTTCATACTTCCTCTTTAAAATGGCCTTTGGTAAACCAGGCAGGCATCCTAACTTACAACAGAAACATCCGGGAACAGTCATTTATGGAGCATTTAAAACCTGTTTCTCGCTGTTCCGCTTGATCCTCGCCTAATAACAGGAGAACTTCATCTACTGTCTCTGCTTAGTTTCATTTACAGGATGTTACTAAGATGGTAAATATATTTCAGAGAACTGCATGAGGTTATTCAAGTTACTAGTGCTAGACCTTCACTGTAATGAATCATACATTGAGGAATATCTCCAAGCTGTATAGAAATATTTAATTTTTAGTCTATGTCACTGAAAGAGGGATTGAATGTCAATCAGAAAATGACTGAACACATAAAAAAGAGGCAAGAACCAAAAAGATTCAGATCATCAACTGTTTACATAGTAATTCTCAGGGTGTGGCCGAGGGTAGCTTAGAAAGGATCTTAGAGAAAGGTCTAGAATTTGAACTAAAGTAAGACAGAAAATATCTAACTAGCAACACGGCCCAGCATCCATAATTCTCCAGATTTCACAGGTATCTGTATAGGTGTAAGTGCACAATATGTACCTTGTCACACCTCTACGCCACCCCCCTCTCTCTCTGGGACAGGATCTCACTATGTGCCCATGGCTGGCCTGGAACTCACTGTGTAGACCATGCTGGCCTCAAACATGGAGACTGCCAACCTCTGTCCGCCTAGTAATACGATTAAAGGGTGTGGCACCATGTCTGGTACAGCTGATTTTTTTTTTTTTCTGAGACAGGCTTTCTCTGTGTAGCCTTGACTGTCCTGGACTTGCTTTGTAGACCAGGCTGGCCTTGAACTCACAGAGATATACCTGCCTCTGCTTCCCTGAGTGCTGGGATCACAGGTATGCGCCATGGCATCTACCTACAGTAGAATTTTTTAAATGAAGTAATTTTTAAGTTAAGTTTTAAAAAATAACTTACAGGAAAAAATAATATAAAATAACTTACAGGAATTATATTGCAGAGGACTTTGAATAGGTTAAAAGCTGCTGTGGAACTGTGACTAGTCTGCCTGGCTTTCTCCCTGTGTAAGTGATTGATGCTTGGCACCTGTATTATAACATGTGACATCTAGAATCTATGCCTCTGTAAAGGTGCAATTACTGTACTGTGAATCTTTTAGCATCTTTCACAAATACTCATAATCACAAGTATAAAATAAAATATTAATTTATTAGTGCAGGTTATCAGTCTTTAATTTTTTTATGTACCATATACTGTTCAGCATACTTAATGAACACCCCAAATATATTTAATAATTTATAAGGGATGTACAGATAAGCATCATACAATTATAATTTATAAACTACAGACAAAAGCCAGGAGTGTTGGTACATTGCTATAATTCCAGCACTTAAGAGGTGGAGGCAGGAAGCTTGAGAGTTCAATACCACCCTTGGCTTCATGAAACCCTACCTAAAGAACCTAAAGCAAAGAAAAATGTCAAAAATAGAGATATAAAACATAAATGGAAGTTGAGATAGCTAATCATGACTTCAAACAAGCATCCTATGTATCTCCGGGCAGAACGTGCTTGTGGCTAGAACACAGGAGGGAAAATGCACTTAGTGTTTGGGAAGGCAGCAGATGGGGGAAGGCTGTAGGGAGGTGAGGAAGAAGTGGAGGCAGGGCTGTCTCCTTTCCAAGTGCTAACCAGGCCTGGCCCTGCTGGCTTCTCAGGTCAGGAGCATTCAGAGTGGTACGGCCATTCTTCTAAGGACAATGCAGTTGTAGACGTGTATAAGAGCCCGAGAATTATCTTTATGGACTGGAACTGCAGCTCATTGGTGGCATGTGCTTGGCAGGGGTAAGGCTCTGGCTCAATCCCCAGCGCTCCTCAAGACAAAAACGCATCTGTCTCTTACCTTCTCAAGAAAGACACATTCTCATTTGGGAATCACTGGCCGCCCACGGCAGGAATATTGGTGGCAAAGAGACACCATGATTCTAGGAATCTTAAGTAACCAGCCCAAAGGGGAAGGTCAACGGGCACTCCTGATGCTGGAGAGAACTAAAATGGCAATAATCATTGTGAAATGACTTTGAGAATACAAGCCAAGGGCCTAACAAACATGAGGTAGCCCCAAGACTGTCCTGAGAAAATAGTTATCTATGGATCCAGAGACTGAGCTGCAGGAACGACTTATGCAGTGTTGTTTCAGGGAAATACTGTAACAATCTAAATATTTGTCAGACAAAAGATGTATCTATATGCAGATACACAGCACACTCATTCTTAAAAGACTGAAGATGGGGCCAGGTGGTAGTGGCACAAGCCTTTAATTCCAGCACTCGGGAGGCAGACGCAGGTGGATCGCTGTGAGTTCAAGGCCAGCCTGGTCTACAAGTGTGTCCAGGACAGTCAAGGCTACACAGAGAGACCCGGTCTCAAAAAACCAAAAAAAGAAAAGGAAAAAAAAAAAAAAAAAAAGACTGAAGATGAGGCCGGGCAGAGGAGAGGGCTTAGTCGGTGAAGCACCAGCTAGCACCCACATTAAGGAATGCTTCTGGAACCCTAGTCTTTACTCATTGCACTTTTCATTATAACCTTGGGTCTCTCCTTTATTTCTACAATAATGACTTTCAGCTGGACCCATGATAACACTCAGGTAGAGACTACATTCAAAGCCCCTTTCCTTCTAACTAGTTGCAGCCACGTGAGTTTTCACCCGTGCAATAAGAGATAAAGGAAGTTGGCAGGGCGGTGGTGGCGCACGCCTTTAATCCCAGCACTCGGGAGGCAGAGACAGGCGGATTGCTGTGAGTTCAAGGCCAGCCTGGTCTACAAGTGTGTCCAGGACAGTCAAGGCTACACAGAGAAACCCTGTCTCAAAAAAAAAAAAAAAAAAAAGGAAGGAAGTCATTTGTTTCACATGTTTCACATCAGCCTTCTGTTTAGTCTTTCCCAAAGATGAGAATGGAGAGGAGAGCTGGGTAGGCTTTGAGCACACAGAGAGGATATTTCCCTACATTGTGGAGCAAGAAAGCAAAGGGGTGTGGGGCCTCTGAATGACCCCATGAGGCAGAGAGCTGTCTGCCTTTGGCCACTGGTCCACCTGTCACCAGTGTTTGTGATATTCGTTGACAAGTCATTTCAGCCTACCATCTATTAACATACCACTTCTAAGGTTAAATGACCAAATTATTTGGTTATGGGTTAATGTGTGTTGTATGTGTTCGTGTGTGTCATTGTTTTTGTGGCTGCTTCTAAAACCTTAAAACCTCACTGTCCAGATTCAAACACAATATAAGCAAAAAAAAAAGTGTGATCAGTAGTGTGTTCGGGTTCTTTTGCTTTAAAAGCCTGGGACTTAAAAGGCCGGCTGTAGTTGGGAATAGTGGCACATGGCTGTAATCTCCACACTTGGGAGGTCGAGAACAGGAGGGCTAACTTCAAGGCCAATCTGAACTACATAGCTAAGAGGCCATCTTAATATGGGGCTGGAAACACAGCTCAGCAGTTAAGAGCACTTTCTGCTCTTGCTGAAGACCCAGGTATGATTTCGAGCACCTACATGGTGGCTCATAAGTGTCTGCAACATCAGTTCAGGGATCTGACATCTGCAGGCTTCTGCACACATGTAGTGCACATATGTGTACTCACTCAGGAACACACACACACTAATAAGCAGGCTATATTTAGGAATATATTTGGCCATAAACTTGAGAAAGAGAAAGGATAGGGTTATGTAAGAGTCATGAAGGAGAAAAGGGAGGGAAAGTGCTGTAATTATCTCAAAATAAGTAACAAATAAAGAAACATCTTTTAAAAGGATATTATCTTTAGAAAGGGGCTGGGGAGGCAGAAGGAGTGTAGTATAGGCAGAGTTGAGACAGAGAATTGAAAGCAACTCAGTTCTAGGGGCTCTGGCGCCCTCGCCTGGCCTCTGTGGGTACCAGGAACACACATGGTGCACATAGATGTATGGAGGCAAAAACTCATTCACATATAAAAATCTAATTTTCTTTTAAAAATAGCACTGTGAAAACTAAACAGGCTAACATATTGAAGTGTGTAGAACTGTGCCTCATAGTTAAGTGCCACTGAGGGAACTTTGCTATGATTTTTTTAAAAAGAGTTTAAATTGCAATAATATTTTGTATAAAACTGACTTCAAATATCTGTCAAGTGGTGGCAATGCACACCCTTAATCTCAGTACTTTGGAGGCAGAGGCAGGTGATCTCTGTGAGTTTGAGGCTAGCCTGGTCTACAGAGTGAGTTCCAGGACACTAGGGCAACACGGAGGAACGCTGACTTGAAAAACAAAAACAAAAAACAAAAAAGAGAAAATCAATAAAAGGTAATAAGCTTCTTTACTTAATAGGTATAAACATTTACCTAATACTACAGTGAGTAAGTCAAGAGACCTGTAAACCATTTATACTACGGTCACATGGTAGTAGCTATAGACACCTTGCCGACCCTGGTAAGAATTAGCCTAGAATTCAGATCACAGAAATCTATCACACACAGGACATGAAAATGCTGTTATTTAAAGTCGGAGTATTTAGTTTTAGTATTAAAGTTGACCCCCACAGAGAAAGCACAACTAGTGTATAGAGTCAAGATGAAAGTTAAAAGGTGAGAAGTGACAGAGTAGTCAGAGGCCAATGCTTGCGCAGGCCTTTCAGACAAATCAGAGCTGACAATGTGCAGTCTTTGCATGGGAGACTTGCAGCCACTGCTTTGCCTGCCCACGTCCATGGTGGCTGTCATGGATTCTGATTATGCAAAACCACTCAGCTGTCCTTCCCCATCCTAAACCCAAAAATTCTGCTTGTGCTCTAGTGTCTGTACTGATGACTGCTCCAAGAAGAAATCAGTGTGTTCTATGTGTGTCTTTACTGTATCTTTAGTGTTTTCAGATATCATTTATTATATGCTCAGAATGTTTCTTGCTCATCAGTCGAAAACATATACAAAAGGAATTGCTCCAAGCTTGCACAATAATCCGGAGAACGTCACTGCAGCGTCTTTGACAAGAGTATCAATGGGCTGTGCTTCACTCACAGTAGAAGGACAACCACTTAGCCAACTTTGGCTATTTAAAAAGCTGAGGGCAACAAAGGTAGCCCTGTGACAGAGGTCAAAGGCTCAGCCAGAGGATGACAGAAGGCGTAAGATCTGACACGTTTGGTGTACAACGTGGAGGTGTGAAGACAAGCACACTCTAAACTCTACACCTGTTTTTTGCTATAAGATTTAAATGTTAAAGCATCAAGAATATGTAATTGCTCTTACATGTCCCCTCACAGGTGAAAATCAGATCTTTTCTCTTATTGTATGGATAGAATTTGTTTTAAAGGTTAGATCTCTGAACATGACCTTTCACCCATGTCCTTGATTAACATTTTATCTTTATATTCTTACAAGTAAAAAAAATCAATGTAAGATTCCTGAGGAACATACAATAACTATCTCTGAGTCAAAGCGAAAATCTTTCATAACCAACACCTCACCAAAATATTTCTACATGCATGCAAATGGGGGGTTAAATTTTAGTATTCATTGGTTATGAAAACTACCTTTGATATAAGGAAGTGTGAGTAAATTTTCCCAATATTAGACATGTGCATAAATTTTATGCTCATATGATTGGGCAGTAGATAGAAGTGAATAGTTTCATAGTCTAAGCTAGTAAATAAATGAATGTTTTGTTTTTAAAAATTGTTTAAATATTCTTAATATATTTGTTTTTTAAATGGAATGATTATTTACTTTCATACCAAAATTGATTTTAAAAAATCATAAAATTAAAAATGTGTTGTTTTCTTTATGGCAAAAGTACCCCCCTCCCAAATATAACAGAATCATGTTTGCTCAGTTAATCCCAATATTAAAATTATTCATGGCTCCTCTTCCATTATAACTTCCATTATGAAGTGATCAAAATTTTTTCACTAAAAACACAGTTTATCTGAGTAAAGACATTTCCCTCTCTCCATTACACAGATGGCAGGTGTCTGTTTTTACCCTCCCACAGGTTAGAATTCCATGTTCTGAAGGTTAGAGGAAGAGAAGGTGGTGACTGTTTCTAAGCATGAGACACTTGAATTTGATCTCATTTGATCTCAGTTCTTCAGGACGCCCTACACTGACACTGACCAACTTAGAAATTATAATAATCAAAACCTGCAAAAATATTTTAAAGGGGAAAAAGTAATCGAATGTCAAATAAGAAAGTATTTGTGTCTTTAAATATCTAGAAATAATTTAGCATGAAGATGAATCAAAAAGATAACTTTAACTTGTTACATGGCATGTTAAACTAATCAAGAAAATTCATCTTAAAAATAAAGACTCCACGAGAAAAGGAATAAAATCATCATGAAATTATCAATTTCCCTTACTGTATTTCTTCTAACTCCTTCTCCTTCTCTCCTTTTCACTGGCTGACCACATCTTGCACCCTCCCCCACCGCGTTCCCTTAAACTTTCCTGACAGATTATCTCTTCTTTCAGCGAAGAGTCAGGGTGGTGGGAATTCGCAGGTGTTACCCTGAAAGAGACATGCTACTTAGCATTCTCTGTCTTAGTCTGGAGAGCTGCACCACAGACAGGACAAAGAGAAATAACCATAGAAAGAAACATAGTATCGACAACTAAAATGGTGTCAAAAACTGAGAACTACAATGTGCTTCCTTCTGTAAAAACCTTTCGCTTTCATCAAATTAAAATGACTCCCTAAACTATTATAACCCAAATGTCACAAAGATTTATACTGTAGAAAGATCTTATTGTTTTACTGTAAATATAGAGGGCAGATGAATAAAGCCTGGCTACGATGTATAAAACTGCTGCTGGATGTTATTTTCAAAGCAGAACCAGGTCTGTACGTGAAATGCAAGGTATTTCAAAATGAAAGCTATTTGTTGTCTTTAAATTTCACACAATTAATCTTGAAACATCTTCCAAATCCTAGCAAATGTACATGTCCATAGCAAGATGCCATTCATATAGACAGTACACAGGAAGCAGATATACACACAGTCACAGAGATTAGCTGGTAAATATTCAATCATTCTCAAATATCACAGAGACTATACCCCACACCCCATCTCTGACAGTAAGAAAACATTCAACCTGCTCGAGCTGGAATCAGATTCATTTTCCTCTTCACTGGTGCCATCATCCACTTCTGGTCTGTCCAGCCAGTGTGCGCCGCCACAGCCTTCTGCTGTAAACTCAAACGCAGGGACCTCAGAGGTGGATGCCATTGGCCAAGAAGGTGAATTCTGAAAATCCAGTTGGCTGGACCTTCGGTAACCAATTGAAGCCAAAGGCAATTGTAGGTTACACGGATCTAAAAACTTTCTCCCACCGTTTGCTCCCGTCTGTCCTCGGTTCCAAAATTCTCCCTGCTGGCTGTCCACGGAAGAATTAGACGGTGCTTGATGGCCAAACCACCTCCACCTGATTTTCAAAATCTGTTTCACATCAAACTCTTTACGAGAACCAGACATCCTCAGAGAAACCAATTGATCGTCTAGGCAACGGGCGAAAAGCACAGCGCACAGATTTGTGCATCCAAGCAAGACAAGAGAAGTATCTTCCCTGCTGTACACAACAAACAGCTTTAAAAGAAAATAAATCGCTCACATATACATCTACATTTACTTTCATCCCAATAGATCAGACTATAAAGAACAAAGGATAATGAATAAAGATGAACGTCGGTGGAACATTCCGTTCCATCACAGCAAACTCTCATCCACCTATCCTGAAGCAGCTACAGCACTTTCTGAGCTTCCCTTCCCCAGGCAGACCCTTGGCTCCCACAAACACTGACGGCATTCATTAAAGTCCTTTCAGATGCAGAACACCACCCCCTTCTCCACACCGCGACTGACAGAGACTGAGAGCACTATCCCGCAGCAGAATCGCAGCCTCTGTGGCTCGGGGTTTTAACTCTTTTGTTGCTGAAACAAGAAACGGATCCCAGAGTGTTTTCCTTTGTACTTAAAAACCACTTTACCACAGGTCCTGCTTTTGAACCAAGTTCCTAGGTGAGCTGGCACAGAACTAGTTTTTTGTTTGTTTGTTTGTTTTTTAAAGCATTCTGACTGAGATGAGCTGTAAGGGTTCTTGAGTTGTGCTGGGTGGGGATGAGGAGGAAGGAGTCTAAGGTGGGGCTGGGGCGGCCACTTTCCTCCTGTCTCTTCTCTCCCACCCCTCCATGTACAGCGACATCCTTGGGTAAGAGTTCATTTGAACAAAGGATAATGAGAAAAACTAGAAAAAAAAGTGTGAAACCTACAATGGACCAAAATATGTCAGTACTTATTTTTAAAAGAAATACTCTGACACCAGTATCATTCTCTTAATTTAAAACAGGGCTGCTTTTTTCCGTTTAACAGAGATTTCTTATTTAGAAAAGGGAAAGTGAGGCTTAACAAGGCTACCAAGGCATGGTAGCACACGCCTTTCATCCCAGCACTTGGGAGGCAGAGGCAGGCGGATCGCTGTGAGTTCAAGGCCACCCTGGTCTACAGAGTGAGTCTGGGACAGCCAAGGCTACACAGAGAAACCCTGTCAGGAAAAAATAAATAAATAAATAAGGCTCCCAAGGAGAAGACATCCTTGGCTGCAGAGTGCTCTGGACAGTGTCCTCTGTGGTAACAAGACAAAGCAGTGGTGTGGACATGGTCCTCACAAATTGATAAAGAGAAAATTCCAAAAACTAAAATACTAAACAGTTACTTTGAGTATTCTACTAGGCATGGTGAGAGACTTTGGGCTTGTAGTTCCTAATGGTGGTAGAAAACTTCTTCCCTGACCAAAGTTTCTGCACACTAGAGACTGTGGCTTTCAGTGGCTGGAATGACGAGAGGGCGCTGTGAGCCTTGAGAGGGCAGGTGCCAAAGATGGCAACATACTGCAAAGCGCAGCACGGATGGATGCTTTGGGAAATAGCGCAGCAGTGGGGCAGAAGGACCTCATCTTCACCCTCTTCATTCAAAAGGAACCTGCCATCTATTTCTATGTACAAAGCATGCAAAAGAAAGATCACTGGCATCTTGGAACTTTTAAAGATGTTTTTAAACGTATATGCTGACGAAGGAGGATCATGAAATACTACAGAAAGAACAATTTGTGAGTCATGAGTGCGGGGTGTGTGTGTGTGTGTGTGTGTGTGTGTGTGCGCACGCGTGCAGGCCACAGCTAGGGTGTCTACCTCTACCACACTCTCCAGCACTGCCTAGAGACAGGCCCTCGCTGGCCCTGAAGCAGACGCTGGCGGGTGAGGGATCTGTGCTCCTCCTCCTTCCCAGGGCCAGGGTCACAGGTATGAAAGCTACAGCCAAGCTCAGCTTTTTACACGGATGCTGGGGACTCCAAGTGCGTCCTCATGCTTTACAGCAAGCATTCTCACCAAAATAAACTTTAATAAATGTGATTTTTATATAGGTGAAAATTTAAATTAGATTGAATCCATGTGAGAACATTCGCCAATGCTCTGAATCCCAGGAAATGATGTTTTTAACAGCTACAAGTGGTTTGATTGTCATCTTGTTTGGTGAGTCATTGAAACCTGAACTCAACAGTGGCTTTCAGTAAGGGCCATTGTGATGTGAGACATTTCTCTTATATTTTTGGTTATGAGCCTAGCCTTTAACGGTGAGACATTTTTCAACAGTGATTCTCCATCAGAAGAAATTCAGACTTAAGGAGCCATGGACGCTAAACAATGAGGCCTAACCTTTTATCAGAAAGTTGGCCTATATATTAAACGTATACCTACTTTAAATAGTAGCTGTTCTGAGTCAGCCAGCGAGCTCTAAAGGGACCCCAGGACTTGGGTTGCAGAAGGAGAAACATTTAACTGCTGCCATCATGGCCAGGACTTAACCTGCCCCGCTCTGTCTCATCCATAATACCACTTACATACATTTATAAGAATTTTGATTATTGCTTGAAGAGAGGTCATATTATATATACAATTTGAACAACTTTTTTTTTTAATTGAAGCTATTTTCAGTTATGTGTAGGAGTGCAGGTGCTCTCGGAGGCCAGAGGTGTAGGACCCCCTTTCCCCAGGGCTGGAGTTGCAGGCTTTGTGAACCACCCTTCCTGAGTCTGGGAACTGAACCTGATGCTCTGGAAGACAGCAGCATCTGCTCTTAACCACTGAGCATCTCTCTAGCCTGCAAATTGCTTTTCTTATGTAATTTCATACACACATGGAGATGCTAGCTAATAAATCTTTCTAGCAGTTTCATGATATTTCATACTTGTAAAATAGCTCATTAATATCTCTTTGAGGTAGGCATGTGGCTCATGCTGTAATTTTCAGGATTCAAAAGACTGAAGCAGGGGCGTTGCCATGAGTTTGAGGCCAGTTTGGGCCACATCTCAAGTTTCAAGCCAGCCTTATTTATACCAAACCAAACCTCCACCACCACCACCACCAACCCATCTCCTTGCAAATAATAGGCTTTGAGTTGATTTCAACATTTGTTTGCTGCTAACGGCAACACTGAGTAAGTGTCCTGTGAGGCGTCTCTATCTACGTAACCTATTCCCAGGAGAACTGCTGCATTCAAGGTATACTCATTTCAAAGTTGAGTAGCTGAACTTTCTTCAAATTCATTCAGACACAAAGGACTGCGCTCTTCTCATCTCCTCACAGCGGCTTGACTTTGGCAATGAGTATTGCAATTCTTTTAACTCTAGAAGACGACTGGCCTTGAGCACATTATTTTAGGTCCAATGGCCATTTCTGAACTGGCTACATCTATTTTTTTTTCTGGGCTATTCGTCTTTGTTTTACCATCAAGTAGAAGCTTGTTATATATTACATTTTCAGATTGTATTGTTCTTGTTTTAGATTTTTTTCTACTCTATTTCCAGATAGACAGCAGCCAGCTTTCATGTTTTTAGAGGCATGTTGGATAACAAGAGTTCAAGTCACAGTGGAAAGCACAATGCATTTGCATGACAGGAACCCATAGTGTAATTCCTCTAAGGTTCAAGACAGTGACCAGCACTCAGCACTTCACAAGCCTTCCCAAAGGGAACCGCAGCCCTTAGCATAGATTGTGTTTCTCAGACATATTCCTCTGTTCACTACTGTCCTAAAATTTAAGTCACAGATGGGTTGGAAGTATAGCACATGTGAAGGTTCAACTTCTCCACCACCACCAAAAGCAATCCATGGTTTGTAGTACTTGGGGAATAGTCTTTATGACTATATATTCTAAACATACACGTATAGAGGCACAGATAGCTATGACCACTAAGATCCCTTCTGTTGCTGACAAGAACCTTGAGTTGTTTTTACTTTTAAACTTTGGCCAATACTGCTGCTATGAACAACCTTGTATATGTGGTCTGACATATATACACATATATGCATGACAGTTATGTGGGCATCTGGGGGCTACTACATTATGGGGTATGCATGTGCTCCACTGTGACTGTTGCCACCAATTTGCACTCCTAAAAGCAGTGTCTGAAAACTCCTACTACTCTATCCAGCCAACACTGGTACTATCAGGGTTTTTAAAAAAAGATTTATTTTATATTTAATTATGTGACTATGTATGTGTGTGCAAAGGCCAGAAGAGGGTATCAACACCCCCGCCCCAGGAACTGGAGTTAGAGGTGTTGTAAGAAGCCTGACATGGGTAGTGGGAACTGAACTCAGGTCCTCGGAAAGAACGGTACACACACTAACCCCCTGAGCCACACCTTCAGCCCATCAGTCTTTACTGTTAGTCATTTTGCTGGGTATGTAGGGTCTGGTTTTTACCTTACATTTGATTATGAGTGACAGTGAATAGCTTTTTGTTTTAATTTTAATTCATTTTTCAGATATCAAAATGGATACTTAAGGTCTCTTGCTCTTTATTCTTATCACCTTATTTTATCTCCTCTCTTTGTGGAAGCTATTAAACCTCCCACATTCCCTTTATGATAGGCTGGGCACTAATGCTGCCAGGCCATGAAACTCAGCATTTGTTTGTTTACTTTGGAGACATGGTCTCACTATGTAGCCCTTGCTGGCCTGGAACTCATTAAGTAGACCAGACAAGCCTCCAGCTCCCAGAGCTAACCCTCCCTCTGAGTGCTGGGATTAAAGGTGTGCATCACCACACCCGCTGGCAAGCATTTCTTTGAATGATACTTTCATTTCTGACCCATCAGCTTTCACTCCATGACAGAAAACTGTTTCAACCAAACCCTGGCTCTGAGGAGAAGCACTCAGAGGCTGCAGGAAGTGCCCAAGTAGCAGGGCATGTGCTTGGCATGTGCACAGCACTGGTTCAATTCCAAAGACTTCCCCAACGCACCATGTTGTTAAATGATTAGAATGGGCCTCATTAGTTAATCTATGTATGTTATTTCCTTATAATCCTCTATCTCCTGACCTTCCTATTTTTTTTCATGGCACTCACCACTACCTGGTACTGCCATTCACTTATGGCCTATAACCTCACTACAAGGCAACTCCCAGTACAACGTTTTGTCTGGACTCATCATTGGCCCTAGCACTTGGCAAGGAGTCATGCCAATAAATAGATCTGCAGTGAGTGAACCCAGCAATCACAGCAGCAACAAAAGCATGCATTTATATTGTATATTTCAACTATGCAACAAATAAACAACCTATTATTTTAAAAATATGAGTGAAACATGTACCTTTGGTGATAAAATCTTTTAAAGATGCTTTCAACTTGAGAGGAAAACCACAGTATGACATTATAAAAATGTCTTTTTTTTCTTTATCATTCTTGAGGTATTACACTTCTGTCAAACTGATTAAACTCTGCACTTTTTATTTTTATCTAAATACTCTGTTCAAGTTAAACTTGAGATACAGAGTTGGTGCATTGTTTAAAACAGATAATGTATCTATTATGAATACATTTTTCAAAAAAATAATTAAGAACCTGTCTGAAACATCTGCTTCAAACCTGCTCAAATGCTGGACTGTGAATTTATGTCTCTATTCAGTATTACAGTAAAAACAAGAACGTGTTACTAAGGTAGAGTGCAGTAGGTAAGGTAAAGCTCTGCCTTTGGGGTCCACCATGCTCAGGCCTTAGCTGTGTCATACATTTTATATGTTCTTTTCCCTTCTTTACTGTCTTGTTTTCAGCTCGGGCTTCACTCAACCATTTACATCACTGATATTTGGTCACTGGCTTACATAGTAAATCGTTACCATAAAAATCTCATTTTGCCTAAGCAGTTTTAGTAGAATAGTATCTCCTAATAATCAGTTTTAATGAGTTTATTCTAGAGATTTATATGTGTAATTCTGGATAAAAAACATCAAAGCCTTTAAGAGATGGTGTGGTGTCTCAGTGGTGAAGAGTCCTTTCTGCTTTTTCAGAAGAGCAAAATTCAGTTTCCAGTACCCATGTCAGGCTGTGACTCCAACTCCGGGGGATCCAATGCTCTCTTCTGGTCACCGTTGGCACCAACACATGTAGCGTTCACTTACCCAGATACACATAAATGCATCTTTAAAAACAGATCTTTAAAAAGAACTAGCTTTATTATGTTAACCCAGCAGTACTCATATCCCCAAAGTTTTCTTGAATTATGAAAAGATTATATCATAGTGAATGACCAAACTTTAGAGAGCAATTAGGAATCAAATTTAGTCATTTCAAAAAAACCTTTAACTTTATCAAATTAGTCTTTTTTATTAGGACTTATCTTATTTCTAAAACCCAACAATTAAAAATGCATGGTGGCAGAAAATAGCAGTTGATGACTTATCTCTTGAGTTTTCTAATGACTAGAAAAAACTGAAGGTGAGCACTGAAGCCCACTCCTGTGATCCTAGTTCTTGGGAGGTAGAGGCCGGCTAGAGCTACACAGGAAGCCCAAGCCCAGCCTGGGCAACAGGAGATCCTGTTTCAAAAGCTCAGACAACACCCTGTGTGGTGGATGCCTTTAACCCCAGCATCTGGGGTGGGGGAGGGGAGTGGCAGGCAGATCTCTGTGAGTATAAGGTGTGAGAACAAGGTCAGCCTGGTCTACCTAGCCAGTTCCAGACTAGTCAGCTACAGACTGAAACAGTGTCTCACATAACAGTAACAGTACAGACAAAACCAAACAGTAACAACAAGTAATACACCAAGTACTCTGTCTTTTTCTCCAATCTCATAGCTGCTGTTATGAAGAAAAAAAAATCCTGTACACTCAATAAATATACGTTATATACAAAGAATGAAACCCAAAGGAGAAAATATGCTATACAGTCCACCAGGGCAAGGATTGTTACAACCTTAACAATTTGTATAGTGCAAAACATTCAAGATATACCAAATTTGAAATTTAAAGAGCAATGGCCTTTCTCTTACAACCAAGCAGAAGGTGATCTCACAGGAATGGCTCACTGCACACTGACTAATTAAGGAATGGGTCCTGCAGTTAGGTAAGACGAGGATCTTACGGTGATGATTTAGAGACAGACTTCAAGATGGATTAGAGAATGGTGAAAAATGGTCTTGGAGGGGAAGTAGTTGTGAGCAGAGAAAGCAGACAATGACAACGTGAGCACAGTTTACCCTTGGTTGCAAGCAACATGATTTGAAAGGGAGACTGTAGTGAGAACTTTCGAGCTTTGTTCTTAAAACACACACACACACACACACACACACACACACACACACAGACACAGAGAGAGAGAGAGAGAGAGAGAGAGAGAGAGAGAGAGAGAGAGAGAGAGATTGAGATTGATTTTGTAAGAATATGTTTTTGAGCCAGGTGTGGTGGTGCATGCCTTTAATTCCAGCACTTGGGAGGCAGAGGTAAGCTAATCTCTGTGAGTTCAAGGCCAGCCTGGTCTACAAAGAGAGTTCCAGGACAGCCAGAGTTATTACACAGAGAAACTCTGACTTAAAAACAAACAAACAAGTAAACAAATATGTTTTCATTTTAGTCCCAGGTGTGGGGATATGAGGCTGCTTTGTGGGAGCTGACTATGATTTGCCTCATGCTCCAGCGGGGGTGTGATTTTGCCAGCTGCAGATAGTTTTTGCAATTGAATGACATTTGGTACTCTGGGGACTTTTCAGAAGGTATATAGATGCTAGGGTCCCTAGAGGTGGGTTCTTGTTGGTTGTGGTGTGTTAAGTAGCTGTGCGAAAAGAAGAAGCAACAAGAAGAAGAAATTAGATATCCTGAGAACAAAGATCAAACTTGCCCCAAGGAGCTCGATGCCCTAGTCCCCAGAAAGTAGTCTAATTATAACGTCATCTTTTTTCTGACCTCTGACTTTACTTAGGGATCTCTTTCCTTTCCTCTCAATCCTTTTCTTCTTTTATATCTAATGTTAGGGAGCGGAAAAGGAAAAGAAAGGGTGGAGAAGGAAGAAACAACAGAGTAGCAAAGACCCGCTACAGGAGATGAATGTTAAAAATATAGTATTTTAGAGACTGACTTAGAATGCTTGTAGCTAAACAACAGAAAGGCAAAAGTCACAGTATTTTCAGGCCTGCATGATGGGATAAAGGATGACAAAGACAAGGAAATTGGGAGACAGTTAGGAAGGACCAAGTGTGAATCCAAACATGTTTAGTTTTAATTATGAATGTAGCAATGTATTAGTCAGGGTTCTCTAAAGGAACGGAACTGGTAGGATGAACACACACACATGCATGCACACACGCACCCACACACAGACACACACATGCACACATGTACATACACATACACACACATACTCGTGCACGTCCACACACACACATATTAAAAGGGGCACTTATTAGAATGGCTTGCAGATGTGATCTGGAAAGGCTGAGAATCTGGAGCTGTTCACTCTACACGGCTGGCTGTCTCAGCAGCTTGGGCTTTACATGACTCCATATATAGGTGAGTTGACAACCAAGATTAGCTATCACAAGTCTACCATTTGCCAACTTGACACAAAATCAATCATACCTCATGCCATGGATGAATTCCTGAATGAGAACAATAACCAGGTCATAATTCTGCCTAACATGATATGACTGTTCCATGACCAACTGCAAATGTGTTTGAGAATAAGTAGCAATGTCCCTTGAGGAATGCTTAGTCGTTTAGAGTCTCAAAACTTAAACATGGCAGCCAGGAATAATGGCGCACACCTTTAATCCCAGGAGGTAGGGACAGACAGATCTCTGTGAGTCTGAGGCCAGCCTGGTCAACAAAGAGAGAGAGTTCCAGGACAGCCAGGGCTACACAGTGAGACCCTGTCTCAAAACAACAACAACAACAACAACAACAACAACAGCAGCAGCAGCAGCAGCAGCAGCAGCAGCAGCAAAAACCCTCTTAAATATGATAATATAGATTTAAACACTTAACCACTGATATTATTTCAATTGATATCACAGTATGTGATAAAGAAATACAGAAAAGCAAACACAAATGTGGCTAATATGGCTTAATATATGCACAAGTATGTTTGTTTTTTTAAACAAAAATAGGACAAATATGGTTATTTCTCATTTCTGGAACTGGTCACCATGCCTTGGCCAGGTGGGGGAAGTCTGAGCTCCCAGCTCAATGGAATGTTTATTTTACCTCCAGGCAGGAGTGCACACCTGTCTGGAAAGGTCTAGGCCAGCTGAAGTTAACGTTGCAGGAACAGCAAACAAAAATCTCCCCAGTAGTCACTAGGGGTGACAGTGAATGCAATCACCTCCATTTCTGTGCCTTAGCTCCTGGGCTATGAGAGAAACTGTACCATCTACTGGCTACTGAGTCAAAACATACACTATCTCTGGCGGACCCGCCCCAGCCTGCTGGGCTGCTGCCACCTAACTGCCCCTATAAAGGAGACTTTAGAAGTTCATTCTGTCTTTCTATCAAGGCTGCTCTCTTAGGGTGTAAGGACAATGCTAAGACCAGTGGCTCCCATGAGCATGGGCCTCCTGTCACACTGCTATGGCTACGAAGGCAGTTTTCCTGGTCAGAAGTGACGCTATGTGGAACGCAGTGACAGTGGGTGAATCATTCTATAAGTCCATGGATGGTGGTTTTAGCAGAAACTTTACATGCAGGAAAGCCAAACCCATAACCAGAATAAAGACCTATTCCACTAAGGACTGAACATTGCCCTTTCCACAAAAGTAGTTGCTCAATGTAGTAACCTGCCACTAGGATGCCGGCTGGTCACCCTGGAAAAAGGTGGGTGACATGAGGGGTGCCGTGCTACACGCATATCTGGCACCCAACAGCAGCTACAGCCAAGTCAACCTTGGTGAGCAGAAGCCTACACTGTCGGGCCCATGTCTAACCTCCGTTTCTGCAATCATAGCCACTTTGTTCACGGCACGCCTGGCAGTGAGGGGATGGCTGGGGAAAGAGGCCAGCTGCCCACAGAATGGCTCGTGCTGTTTCCTTGATTGCTGAACTCTTCCTCTGCTGAAGTCACTTTTGATGAACATTTCTATGACATACAAATATCGTCACATTCTTTGCTCACTCGGAAAAAACGATTCACATACTTCTTCCCCAAAAGTCTTTCTCGACAACTTCCCAGCCACGCTCTTTCCAAGTCTCTGAGCATCCAGCTGAACCACTGGTGGCAGCCTCATGAGTCAGTAAACAATTACGCATCTGGCCATTTCTCCTTCTCAGCAAAATGACCATGTAATTTGCCTGATGTTCTGCCCACTGTGAAGATTTCCCTTCACCAGTATCTTTCAGGGTTGTCCCAGAAAGGAGTCATAATGCTGTATGTAGCTGTCCACTTCTGTGGTAGTGCCTGCATGGCATGCAGAACCAGCTGGGCCTAGCCTTCTCTTCCTCAGTTAATCAACCGTAGGGCGCGCCCATGGGCCATAGGGCATGCCCATGAGGCCACAGGTGCATCTTGGGAGCAGAGGCGTTGTAACAGGAGTAGAACAGGCATTTGGGGAACTTCTTTGTGTAGCTTGCTGGTGCCCTTAGGACGCACCTTGGCCCTACCACTTCCATTTGCTGATAGATTGCTGCTGTGCACACCCTCCTTATGGCTTGGGGGTGGTGGTGGTGGACAGATAATACTTAGCTCAGGCCACATTGTCAAATGCTATTTCCACTCAGTAGCAGGCTAAGAGCTGTCTCTCAAAGAAAACATAATTGTATGTAGACGGTGGTAAAGACTTGCTCCAAAATCCCACAGGTCTCTGCTATGATTCATCCATAGGGGCCTGCCAGAGACTCTGAACAGCATCCCTATCTGCCTCTGACATGTAAGGTATGAGTACCTGGACCATATGGTTTAAGTGGCAGAGTATCCTACACAGCAGGCTGGAGCTGCTGAAGAGCCTTGTCCTGTGCCAAGCACCACACAAAGCTCACACCTTCTGAGTCACCTGGTATGTGGGCTGGAGTAACACATCTGAGTGAAGAATGTGCTGCCTCCACAATCCAAACAGGCCCATTAAAAGCTGTGCGTCTTTCTTGCTGGTGACGTGCAATGACTTATCTTTTACCTTGAAGGAACATCTCTGCATACTCCACACCACTGGCCTTCTAGAAATCTGATGAAGGTAGAAGCCCCTTGAATCTTGGTTGGATTTCTTTCCCATTCTTTAACACATGTATGCTTTTACCAACAAGCCTAAAGCAGTTGCTACCTCCTGTGCACTTAGTTCAATCGGCATAATGTTGTCAATTACATAGTGGACCAGTGTGGTACTCTGTGGAAGAGACAGACAATCAAGATCTCTCTGAGTCAAGCTAGGACACAGAGATGGAGACTCAGTGTACCCCGGTGGTACGATGGGACAGGGGTGCACTGCTGGCCTTGCCAGCTGAAAGCAAAATTGCTTCTGGTGGGCCTTATGGACAAATGCTAAGGGAAAAAGCATTTGCCAGATCACTAGTTGCGTACCAGGGAGTGGAAAGTGATGGTTTGGATAAGAAATGTCCCCTGCAGCCTCAGACACTTGGCCTCTTGGTCCCCAGGTGGAGGAACTGTTTGGGGGTGTTTATGTGGAACAGTCTTGCTAGAGGACGTACATAACTGTACTCAGGCTTTTTCGTCTAAAAGCCTGCATCATTTCCAGGCCACTTCCTCTGCTTCTTGCCTGTGGTTCAAGATGTGCGCTCTCCACTTCCTGTTCCTGCTACCATGCCTGCTGCTTGGCGTCATGCCTATACGCCATGATGATTCCTATCCCTCTGGAACGAGGCCCCAAAAACTGTTCTTTTAAACATAAGTTGTTTTTGTCCTGGTACCCCATCACAGCAAAGAAAAGTAACTAATACAGCAACCGAACAGCTAGGTGTAACAGGGGTCTAGAGTAGAACCTAGCTTGTCTTTAAAGATTAATTGATTTAAGAAATAACAACTTCCTACACGCCTTTTGTTTTGCTGCAGTGTTGGGACTGACCCGGGGCCTCGCACATGCCAGGCAAGTCTTCTGCTAGGGGTCTGCATTCCCAGCCCTTGGGTTTTGAGAAAGCGCCTCGCCATGAGCTTCAGACTGCCCTTCAGCTTCCTGTGCATCCCACGGAGGCCTAAACACATAACTGTGCTGCATCTTCCTCCCAGGTGCTGGACTTACAGACACGTGTCCAGATACCTGGCCTAAAGATACAGTTTGAAACCCCAAACTAAGATTGCTATTACAGTGTTAAATTACCCTCTTGAAGATAACTGGAGGATAGTTCTCATTTAATCAGTAAATAAAAATAAAAAATAAATATGAAATTTTAGTTTAGCTGTTACAAGCTAAGGGATTGGCTTCGTAAGCTCTGTGGCACATCAAAAGCCCAGCCATTAAGGACCTTGAGATACACTGAAAACTGAGGTGTGACTTCATGGTGAAAGCCATCTAATAAAGGATTTGTCTGAGTAAAAGCACTGTGACACATAACTGTTACTGTGACGGAAGCACTGTGACACATAACTGTTAGACTGTGACGGAAGCACTGTGACACATAACTGTTAGACCGTGATGGAAGCACTGTGACACATAACTATTAAGTTGTGATGGAAATGGAAGTGAAACAAAGTTTAACCTCAAACCTAAATTACACCCTCATGCCATATGATGCTGTCATATCCCATAATAGTTGTTCGATTATCAAAATTATTTATTTAATAATTTTTCTATGATGATGACAGAAAGGATTATAGCTTTCAAGGCATCTATAATTCAGGAATTAATATTTAATTTAAACATTGCAATACAAGGACTGGAGACGTGGCTCAGCGGTTCAGAGCACTCAGTGCTCTTCCGAAGGACCTGCGTTCGGCTCACCGTGGCTCACTACCATCTCTCTGGAACTCCGTTTCCAGGGATCCAATGCCCTCTTCTGGCCTCTGTGGGCATCAGGCACTCACACAATCACACGTGCAGGCAAAACCCTCATACACATAAAAACAAATACATCTCAAAAATTGCAGTGCGGTACAATAAAGATACTCAAGGCATTCACAGGACAAGCTGAGAGAGCTGCAGAGGCCAGGGCACATCTAGTCAATCTGGAGCTCTCCATCGAGTGGGAGCCCCCTTACCAGATGAAGCAGAGAGCTTATGCACTAAATGAAAAGTCCATAATCACAAAACTACACTTAGGTGCCATTAGTGACATCATTTTAATTGACTATGTAAGTACACACTCATGAATTCATCAGTCATTTTGTATAGAGCTAATTCCCTGTGTTCAATATTCATCATCTGCTGAGTGTGGGCCTCTTGCTGCATAAGCCATATATGATCTATTATGTATGATTTTTTACTTATGTTTTTATAATGGAGAGAGAACTTAAAAGCATTTCTGAAGGAATATGAATACAGAATAACCTGGTCGCCATGAAAAAAAAATCTCAGGTCAGACTATAAATTAACTCATTGCTTCCTTAGAAGAGACACTCTTAGGAAAAGTCAGCTGCTCCAACATGGCACTGAGTGATGTGGTCCATTTGTATTCTCCTGTGAGCGGCTTATCCTTTTGACCAGGCAGTGGGTCCATGATCTTTGACAGGAACAACTTGGGGCTTTGATGACTTTTCTCTTCATCATTTATAATTAATTATCCAGCCTTCATTAAATTTGACAGCAAACTTTAAATAGCTCATTTATATTGAAACGTCTCAAAGCACTCAACTTAATTTTTATGGAATTCTCTTTACAGTCATTAATTTAGATGTTTACTGATTTTTCCATTATTCTAACTTTGAAGCTACTGAAACCAAGTTTGTGAACGTGTACAATCAACTTTCAGTTTAGAACCCAACAGAACAGTTAAGGAAATATGTTTATCTGCTAGGAGCAGCCACTGAGCCATGGGTGATCGCTGGGCCCTTGGGATCAATACATACATTTTTCTGGAGGGCATTAGGTTGAAGCAATGAGGCAGTTCAGAAGGAGAGTTCTGTTGTTATTTTCTGACATTATCACTTAATGGTAGGGTAAGCAATATGGCAGAGAGGCTGGGTCAATAACTAAACCATTCAATTTGGGCAACTTGTTCCTCAGTGTTCTCTTTGCCGAAATGCAATTCTGGATTTGTAACTACAACTATTCCTAAGTGCCTCAATGTACGTAATATATGTGAAATACTTTGAAGCGAAGAGTGCATGTGAGTGGTGGGTGAGATGTTTACTGGTCACAACACCTAGGAAGCAGGTGAGGATGCTGCTGTGAGGCTGACAGGCGCCTTGGTGAGCCGAGCTGGTGAGTACAGGGTACTGTATTTCCAGTGTCAAGTGTGCTATGCTGCCACGTGCTCTCAGAACAGTGCCATTTGCTGATCAAAACTACATTATGGGCAAGTAGTTATGAACCTACTATATCCATGAGGAAGCAGATTTAGAGTAATAGCTGACTTGTACAAGCTTCATGTGCAACAGAGAACTGTAAACTGCACTCAAATTCTTTGCCTGTGTGATCAGATTAAACTGTTGGTGAACAAGGCAGTGAATGAATGCTCGAAGAACACGTCGCATCTTAGACAAAGACACTATGAAATTCTTCGCAGTTTTATTAAACAGGAAAACAGCATTAATTTCTGCTTCCTGGTTTCCTCCCAGTTTTTGGCACTTGCCTATAAAACAAAGTACTGACCCATACATCAAGCTAGTCTCCGTTATTCATCTGCACTAATGTCTGGTAGGAAAACAAGGAGCATTTTACAAAACTGGCTAATGTTATGTGCCCCGCCCCTTTAAGCTCATCTAGAAAAGACTACAACTGATACTCTAATACCTAATGCTTGATTAGAACAAAACATTTGTTGCCTTTTAAGCCAAGTGTGGCGACTCGTGTCTGTAACCCTAGCAGTTGAGAGGCAAGAAGATTGGCATGAGTATCAGGTCAGTCTATGCTATGTTACCTAGTGAATTTCAGATCAGCCAGGGCTACAGAGTGAGAACCTAGTTAAAACAAAACAAAACAAGGGCTGGAGAGATGGCTCAGCGGTTAAGAGCACTGTCTGCTCTTCCAGAGGTTCTGAGTTCAATTCCCAGCAACCACATGGTGGCTCACAACCATCTATAATGTAATCTGATGCCCTCTTCTGGCCTGTGGGTGTATATGTAGGCAGAGCACTATACCATAATAATACGTAAACAAGCCTTTAAAAAAAGGTTAAGGAAAAAAAGAAAGAAAGAAAGAAAGAAAAAAAAAAAAAAAAAAAAAAAGAACAAGCCTGTCAGCCAAGTGTGGTGGCATACTCCTTTAACCCTAGCCCTCTGGAGGCAGAGGCAGGCAGATCTCTGTGAGTTTGAGGCCAGACTGATCGACAGAGTGAATTCCAGGCAGCCAGAGGTACACAGTGAGACAAACAATCAAGCAGTTAAAAAAATAGCCTTTCATGGCTGGAGGTGTAGCTAAGGGCATATGCTTAGCACATGTGAGGCCCTGGGTTCAATCTTCAGCATTTAGAAAAGAAATGAGAAAATAGTCCTCTCTCTGGACAGCTGGTGTTAAGAAGGGTTTCCTTGCCACATACTTCTCATAGCTTGTGAACATGCATATTTCAGGGCACAAGGATGGAAACTGACAGAACACACATGTGGGGGAACCACAGCTAGCTTCTTGCTTGACCCATGATTTGGAGAATGTGCTGAGACACCCAAATGCCTCATGTATCATAAAAAGCCATAGCATGAGCAACTGTAATTTTGTCTTTTACTGAACTGAACCAAATCCACAAGGGTTTCTGTTCCTTTGTACTTCACAGTAATAGAGGCAAAAAAAAAGGCAATTGACCAGTGCTCTTTAGGCACAAACACAACCAATCAAAGCAGTCTGTGGTCTCTGAACACATAACGGAGAAATCACAGACTAACTTGACTTGCTGCAAGATCAATCCAAGCGCTTATGTTAGAACAGCGTATGGCTGGTAAGGAAATGGTAATAAGGAATGACTTAAGCAATATAGGGGGGAAACTGTGATGACTACTGAAGTGGGGGGAGAGAGAGGGAGAGGGGGGGGGGAGAGAGAGAGAGAGAGAGAGAGAGAGAGAGAGAGAGAGAGAGACAGAGAACGAGTATGAAGATGAAGTGAGAATGGGGATAAATTGACAGAGCTCTCACCTAGAAAGCATGAAGTCCTGGGTCTGATCCTCAGTACAATTTTTAAAGGGGTGGGGAGGGGTGACGATTTGTTCTGAAGTGCTCATAATTAGAAATGGGTTCATTACTCAAATGTTAATTAAGCCAGTGCCATTTAACAACTCCTTGGCTTGACCTAAAATGAAACATAAAACAATAGTAATTTTTAACAAACCACCTATGGGCTGGAGAGATGGCTCAGAGGTTAAGAGCACTGACTGTTCTTTCAGAGGTCCTGAGTTCAATTCCCAGCAACTACATCGGGCTCACAACCATCTATAATGTATCTGATGCCCTCTCCCAGCCTGCAGGATACATGCAGGCAGAACACTGTATACATAATAAACAAATAAACCTTTAAAACAAACAAACAAACAAACAAAACAGGACAAGGTAGTATGTGAAATGGCAGCTCAGTGGACATCAGCAGTGGCTAAAATGTCTTAGTGTAAAGCGTATCTTAGGCTAAACTCAGCGTTCTTAAGAGGCCCCTTAGTGTGAAGTGTATCGTAGGCTAAACTCAGCGTTCTTAAGAGGCCCCTTAGTGTGAAGCGTATCTTAGGCTAAACTCAGCGTTCTTAAGAGGCCCTTCAGCAGGGTGGCCAAGGCTAACCCCAGCACTCGGGAGGCAGAGGCAGGTGAATTTCTGAGTTTGAGGCCAGCCTGGTCTACAGAGTGAGTTCCAGGTCAAGGCTACACAGAGAAAGCCTGTCTCAAAGAACCAAGAGGCCCTTCAGGATGGTCCTCTCAACCTTCAGTGGGGCGTGGAGTTAACAACAAATAACTTAGACAAGCTTGAAATCACAATACACTGGAGTTGTGCATGACACTGTCAAAAATACGTAAAATTATCCAAAATAAAATCAACATTTGAAAAATAATTAATTTTAAGAAAAGACAAGCTAGTCTAGCCTCTTTAAAGGACCATGCTGAGACTGTCCATCAATTTTAATGTCCTGTAAGATGCAGAATTAATTAGCCCTTCTTTCCACCAATAACAGGTAGAGATGAAGTAACCAGTCTCCAGCCTCTCCTATCTCGTCTCCACAGGGTAGTCAAGTAAACCTTCTAAGGGAAGATTCTTAATTACACCATTACACCTAACATTTTTATTCACTTTCACTCTCTCCTATTAGGTAATAAAAGCCAACTCATTTGGTATGGAATTCAGAGCTTTTAATGTCCTACTTGCCTCACTTGCCCTGCCAGCACCATATCTTACTATCTATTTCCTATTTCATCTATAATTAAAACAATTAAACACATTGAATCAAAATAAGGAAAACAGACACTATTGAATACTTCCAAGTGAAAAAATCACTGTGGGCATGTGAGTTAGCAAATCTTCACTTTCTGCTTTTAAGCTTCAGTTAACTCTTAGCTCTGTGGCCCAGCAATGGCGATCTGCAGAATTAGGCATGCCATCTACACTGCTAGGCAGCATTGCTCCTATAAAAGTGACTTCCCAGGTTACTCAGTGTGCACTGGTACTCACATAAAGAGACCCTAGCTCTGAGCTCTCTAAGGGGCTCTTAGAATTCATATCATGCCCAAGTGCTTGGAAGCTAAGGGTACGGAGCTGTAAGAGACATTCCGGGTTGCGGAAGACGGGATTTTAAAGCTAGTGGCTTCTGACCCACCTAGCTGAGCGTCGTTTGAGATAATTGCCCAGATGGTAAAAGCTGCCTGTATGGACTTCGGCGAAGAACATTTCTACCAAATGGGAACATGGACACAGTCTTGTTGATAAGCTGAGGTCACTGTATGGCTGTTGTCTGAACAAACAGCCTCTGCAAGTTTCCTGACCCTCTGCTGAGATGAGCCCTGCCCATCCTGTATTTACACCGCAACAAAAGCGCAAAGCCGTTTCAGAGCCTCTCCAGCTTCTGCCATCTGAAGCCAAGGCCTTCCTTTCACCTTTATCCTCGACGAATGGAGTCTCCCGTGTCATGCACAGATAGCTGTCTATTTATAGAGATGAGGTCTCACTGTGAACCCTGGGTGATACGGAACTGGCTACTTAGCCCAGGCTGGCTCCCTCAAACTTGCTTTGATCCTCCTGCCTCTGCCTTCTAAACACTGGGATTACAAGTATGCGCCACCACACCCAGTTCTCATACTTTCCTTGTGTTTTTCTGGGCGGCCCCTCTTTCAGATATCATATACCGCTGCCCTTCGCTACCTGCTACCTGCGGAAGTGCAGCTATGGATGCCTTTTGACTGGGAGGAGACATCGCTAGAGAAGGTGAGCGCACACAGACAGTAGAAAAAGATTACAAGGTTGGCGAGCCAGGCATGGTGGCGCACGCCTGTAATCCCAGCACTCAGGCAGGCAGAGGCAGGAGGATCTCTGTGAGTTTGAGACCAGCTTGGTCTATAAAATGACTCCAGGTGAAGAGACATGACAACTGAATGTTAAAATCTAAAACGTCCAGAAAAAGATGTGTGGGAGAGCAGTTTGCATGAGAGGAAATTGCTGAGCTAGCAGCATGGAAAAGGCTTCTTTTTCTCTGCAGCAATAGCTTTGGATGAAGCCAGGGAGCCTTGCATCAGGACTGAAGCACAGGACAGGTAAGAGGAGGACAGTTCAGTCACCTAAACCTTGGGAGAGGAAGAGGAGATGACCGAAAGGACTACATTTCCCCGTGTTTGCCCGTTTTTGGAGAGTGCATACAGTAGCTACCAGTCAGCTCCAACTTTCCCTTCTCATCAGATTATCATAATCAATCTGTCCCAATACAACTAGCAAGCTGATGCTAATTGTGCAATTTTTTTATGTTTGTTTTGTTTTTAATAGTATCTCAGGTTTCTTTACCTCAGGCTTCTGAACAAGCTACTGGAACTGTGTTCTTTTCTACAAAGTTGCCAGCTACTCTGTTATATTTTTAGGGTCAACTTCATTATTTCCAAACTCTGACAGTGGAATCACTTAAGCCATAAGTGGCTCTCAACCTTCCTAGCACTGTGACTCTTTAATGGTGCTCCTCATGTTGTGGTACCCCTCCCCTCAATAAATACTTCAGTGCTGCTTCTTAACTGTCATTTTGCTACTGTTATGAGTCATAATGTAAATATCTGATATGCAGATGGTCTTAGGAGACCCTGTGAAAGGGTCATTTGACCCCCAGAGAGGTCATGACCCACAGGTCGAGAACCACTGATGGGGTTAACCTCTATGCTGCATTTACAAAATAATAGGTTTTCAGAAACTGCAAAGGTCTAGTTCGAAGCATGTGAAGTCTTAGATTAAAGCACCCTTGTAAGAACAAAACAGAGAAAGGTTGGTGAACAGAGAAACAGAACAATGAAATGTATGTGCAGAGACAGGCTGGAAAGAAGTCACAGACAGAAAACAGCCCTACTTCCTGATTTACTGGTATTGATGCCAACTGCCTCAAGGCCCAGCTCGGTTCCTGGTGTCTGACTCTGACACAAAGCTACATTATTGCTAACAAAACACCCTGGTTGCTTAAGCTAGTTTAAGTAATTTTGTAAAACTTGTTAGGAAATAAACTTTAAGAGCAAAACAAAGAGAGGAATACAAAGTAGTGTGCTTGCCTGCGTATGTGTGTGTGTGTTGGGTGTTATATCACACTGCAAATTTTGTTGCTGTCACCTTAAAAAGAAAAAAGAATTCAAATTAAAGCTATTTTCTCCTGGCATTATAAGCTTCCATTCACTGTTTTATTCTCAAAAGACCTAACAGTGCCTTATACACATCTAACAAATGTTTATTGAATGGACATACAATTCAAAATGAAACTCACTTGATCAAAATAGTACATCTAATTGTGGGGTTTTCAATAGCGTTTCATTTCAAATTAAGATGTTCTTTATAATTCTCATTACCATAATTCTGTCTAAATACACACACACACAAAGAAATACTGTTTTCTATTTTTTTAAATAGAAGACTGAAAACCATGGTGGTATGGTTTGTTCAGATCCTGTGTTAACTCTTAGCGGGTATAAAGCCTGCTTAGTGTAGCGGTCATTAAGACTGTTCACAATCCGGGGCCAGTCTCTTCCTTCTGGGTACATGGTGAAGCAATATTTTCCTACTTCTGAAGTTAGGTATAGCTACATGACTTGAATGGCCACTTCCAAGTGGAAGCCTTGAGGAGCCAATGTACTGTTACTATGTGGCACATCCTCTGCCCTCCCCTACCAACTGTGGAAGAATGCGCTGAGATGCGTCTCTGACAGTCTTGGGGTCCAAGTGACCACCTGAACCGGAGCTCTCATGCTGACCCTCAGCACACATACAATAAGACAGAAATAAACCTCCGCTGACTTAAGCCACTAGGGTGTGAGGGTCCTTTGTGACTACAGCCCACCCTATTCTGTTTCATATTCAGCAAATGTCTTTTTTACAGACAGGGTTAAGAGAATAAACAGCATTGGCTGTCAACTTTTCAGAACGGTAACATTTTGTATACCCATGCAAAATGTTTTTGTTTGTTTGTTTGTTTGTAGACAGGGTTTCTCTGTGTAGCCTTGACTATATCCTGGGCTCGCTTTGTAGACCAGGCTGGCCTCAAACTCACAGCGATCCACCTGCCTCTGCCTCCCGAGTGCTGGGATTAAAGGCGTGCGCCACCACCGCCTGGCTTTGTTGCTTTGAGACAGGGTCTCACTGTCTGGCCTGGAACTTGGTATGTAGGCCAAGTTGGCCTTTGGAGCTCTCGCTCTCTCTCTGTCTCTCTGTCTCTCTCTCTTCAGATTACTGGGGTAAAAGCAGGTACCGCCACACCCAGCCTTTTTGCTCTTTCTACTATGTGGCATGTTTTCTAAGCTCTTTTACGGCTACAAAATGTAGGTGTTCACAGTAAAGTTAGAGTACAAATGTTTGTAATAAAATGGCATGCAAACCACATATTTATATTCACTATAAATTGAAAGTAATTCCTGAAGGATTCTGACGTGCCTAACCCTATTCTAACTCTCAGACAGTAACCAGTCAAAAGCATACATGAGAAGCCTGTGGGTCTCTCTGTCCGGGAAGGGTCTGACGTAGTCTGACGCTAATTACTGCTTGCTGCCTCTGTGACCCACCTTTTGATGAATAAAAAGCCACCCCACCTGTGCAGGGCAAAGGAGATAGGCGGGGCAGAAAGAGAGAGAGAGAGAGAGAGAGAGAGAGAGAGAGAGAGAGAGAGAGAGAGAGAGAGAGAGGGGAATTCTGAGAAGAAAAAAAGACTGCTACAAGGAAAAAAAAAGAGAGAGGCCTGAAGGGAAGAGAGGAAGGCCGCCATGGGTTAGATGGAGAAGCACGTGGCTGGCGTGGATGGGGATTTGGCCCAGATGAAGAACATGAACAAGTATTTGAGATTATGGATGGGAGGTAGCTTGGTCGAAGTAACTGGAAACAGATGATATGGGATTGGGGCAGGTTCCACATACCTACCCCACTATGGGAAGTAGCTTAGAGGATTACTGTCTGCCCTGCCCCAGGTTAACTAAGGCTATTTTAAAATATAACAAGTGTCTGTGCTTTAATTGATTGCTAGCCAGGCCTACTGATAAGACAGATAATTTTAAAAAAACAATCGTCATCCGGTGAGTCCAACAGGCACCTTGCCGAAGGTCTATGCAGTGTGAGGTAGCCTTTTCCTTTGATGTGCTCTGTATTAAAACCCTGACTCTGGATTAGCTTGATTTTGGTCCTTGCCAAGGTCACTAACTTCAAACATTTTGCTCTCCATTTCTTATCAGATCTCAAGCTGTAAGAAAATATTCATGAAGAACTGCTTTACTAAATTTAGGATAGGCCGAGGCATACATTCGTCTTCAATCAATCAACTGTAGCGCATGGTAAAAACTTTCAAGGAACTCTGGGTTAAAATAAATAAATAAAAATAAATAAAAGCTTTACAGTTTGTCTAATCCAGACACCTTGAGTTCATTTGAGCTCAGAATCTTTTTCCGTTTCCCTTGTTCTGGAGCTGGGACACAGGACCTTGTGCAGGGCGGACAAGTAAGTCCTCTGCCACTGAGCTACAGTGCTAGCTCCCCAGCTTAATTTAAAAACTAAATTTGTAACTTGTTATTCTTTAAAGTGGGGCTTGGGAAATGCTGGTCCAGAGCACCACAACCAACACATTGTAATTTCAATATGCTCTATGTTGAAACTTTTTTTTTTCTTTTGGTGAAAAATTTACAATTTTCTGCTGGGGATCTTTTAAGGATGTCAACTGTTTCATCGTCTATTTCCCTTTTCTTAGGGCCCGTGAGAAACTAACTCTTAGGCCTCATTACTAGAAAATGCCTTACTTAGGCAGAAGAACTGGTTTGATTTGTTTGATTTTTAACAAAAATGAAACAAACAAAAAGCAAACAAAACAACAAATTAGAATTAGAAACATATGGTGGTTTACTTTGTTCCTTTCCTGGCTCCAAGAAAGTTAAAAAAACCCTAACTAAAACCCATGTGTAGTTCTGGGCCTGACAGCAAGCACGTTCTATTCCTCCCAGCCTCAAAAAAGAGAGCCCCCCGCCCCCCCCACCACTTAACAGCGATCTAATTAATAATAAAAAACATTATAAAACTGTTTCTTAACAGGCAGATTTATTAAACTGTTCCCTAAGAGGAAGGAGAACTAATATTTATTGCGCGTCGGCAAAACTGCCTGACACACAGTGATAGCAGTTCCATTCTCAAAACAAAGTTGGCGGGCATCTGCCAGCGCATATTGCCAGAACCACGCACAAGAAATTGACCTTTCAACGGCGACGGAAGGTGGCAGGGACACACTCTGTATATCTCTTTTAGCAAAAGTCTCAAAAATCTGATGAGATAATCAAAAGCTGACAGCCGAGTTTTCCCAGCAACTGTCTAAATGCCAAAGTTGTGACCAGTCAAAACCAAACACAGGAAACTACAGTCTTACTCTCCACCTTTGAGGACAAGGACCTTACTTTAGAAACTTTAACAAGGTGTGTGTGTGTGTGTGTGTGTGTGTGTGTGTGTGTGTGTGTGTGTGTGAGATCAGAACTAGTTTCCAGCTTTTTTATTCTTGGGAACAATTCTGGAGAGCAGAACTGATTCCTCACCCGCCCAAACATCGGCGCCGCGTGGAGAACTTTGAGCAACTCCAGGGCGGAGGGGCCGCGGTCAGGCGCTAAAGAGGTGAGGGTAGAGCCGGGTTCGAGTCCCGGCTGCAGCTCGAGAGCCCCCCAGTCCCGGCCGGCTCCTCCGGTGGGCAGGTGACCCTGACCAGCGAGCTTTCGGACCCCGGAGGACCCGGAAGGATGGCGTGCGTGAGGGGACCGGGCCTTAGCCCACCGCACCGAGGAGGAAGTCGCACTTACCGCGCGGGGTCAGGAGGGAGGCCCCGGGTCACCGTGGCGCGGGGAGGAGGGCGGGGAGGCTGCGCGGGGCGCGGGCGGGCGCGCTCTGCGGAGGGGTGCTCGGCCCCGCGCGCGCCCCCAGCCCCTTCCCCACGGCGTCGCCCCGCGCAGCAGCCCTCCCGGGCCGAGCCACTCCTCTCCGTCAGGCGACGCCAGGCCAGCAGTCAAACTTGTCCCGCAGCCCCCTGAGGGGGCGGGCGGGCACGCGCGCGCGCGACTGTTGGTGGGGGTCGGGCACAAGCTCACCGGTCAGTCCCGGCAGGGCCGCCCCGCCCCGCCCCACGACAGTAGACCCCGCCCACCGCGGAGTCAAACTCGCTCCGCCCAAGGTGCTAAGCTCCGCCCCCTCTCGACAAGGCCCAAAGATTGGCTGTTCCTTTCTCCTGGGTGACCGCGGGAAGTAGCTAAGGAGCAGAGGGAAGCCGAATTGGGGCGCAAAGGGCGCAGGTCCCAGCAGGGAGGCGAGGGGGTGCATCATACTGGGCGGGGTTCTGGCCAGGAGAGGGCGGGCAGAGGGTGCTCTGGAGCTCTGGATGTGCCAGCCCCCAGGAACTGGGAGCACGGGAATTCCTGGGCATGGAAAATGAGGGACCGGAAGGCGACCAGAGAGAGAGGTGGCCTGAACGTCTTAGTTTACAGGCGTGGGGGTGGGGTGGGGGGTTGCCGGGGAGAATCAGCAAAAAGTCTGCCTTGGCCAGCGCCTGCAACCTTTCTTCTTGCTTGCAAGAGTTTGATAAGTATTGGGTTTGGGCCATCGAAGTTATGATGCACGGCACTTGATCGTGTGGTCGTTATTTCACAATGGTTGGGATACAATTTACTCCTGTATAAAACATGTAACTCCTTAAAAGCAAAGATATGTCCAATACCTGTATACCAAGCACTAATCTGTTACACTTTGTTACCTCATCGATAGTAAGAAACAGCTATGACCCCTGGGTAGAAAGAAAGAGGAGTTTCCGTTCCTCCGTGAGTAAATCATATGTGGATAAAGTGCCTGGTTGTACTTGGTTGTTAAAGTAATTCATATATTCAGTGTGTGTGTGTGTGTACTTGGTGCTTGCTACTCTGACCTGGATGCTGTCCCTCTTCCGTGATTAACTGTGGCTATTGCCTAAAAACGACATTTGCCCATGAAGTCTCCAATATGTCTCCAAAATAAAAACCCAGTGCAAAGCAGTGGTCCTAAAGACTAGCATTGGAATAATATAAGCTAATTGTGTAAGAGCTTGGGGTGCTTGGGAAATCTATTTGAGGATGTTTTGTGAACTGGGAAAATGGTTAGAAAAAGCAACAATGTAAAACTATGAAGCACTGACAAAGCCTGATAAATCAAAGAGGATAGAATCACTTAATGTTGTTATAATCAGGAAATAGATACATTAAGAAACCAACAATGCTGGCCCCAGCCACAAAGAACAGAGAGTTGTTTTTTTTTTTCAGAGGCAGTGGAAAAGCACTCCCCCTACAGTGACACCTACACAAAACTCCAGTAGAACTGTCTTTAATCACAGCATGCAGTGTACAGACGCACAGTCTGCATTTGTGGAATTTGGAACTACTTTGAGGCTTGGCTTGCTTTTTCAGTGTTAACATTTGTGCACTTTAAAAACAGCAGGGGACAGTCTTCATTGTCCCTTCCTGCTCATAATTACTTCGTGTTCAGTTTTGCAGTTTTAACTCTGTACCTTTCTTTGAGGTTATAATGAGAAAAACTAGAAAAGCATGGCAACCAAGTCAGATACTGTGATAAAGAGTGGACGCCAGTTTAAAACAGGCCTTCTCATATACCGCTTCCTTCTCCTTCTGCTAACATGTTGCTTGTTCTATGCTGGAGTCTTTTCCATTAGAGTTACTAATTAATTTTGATTTTCAAATTATTTGTTCTACCATTCCAGCAGAAACAATCAAAATATCTTTTGCAATCTTGATCACTAGTGCTAGCCTGGGCTACTATCAATTGCTTTCTTTTAGCTGGCCTCTACACTGGACAGTTCTCTCTCTCTCTCTCTCTCTCTCTCTCTCTCTCTCTCTCTCTCTCTCTCTCTGTGTGTGTGTGTGTGTGTGTGTGTGTGTGTGCGCGCGCGCGCGCGTGCGCTATTATGTTCCTTCTGTGGCATGCTATTAGCCTTTCACACAGCTTGCTCCTTCTTCCTTGTCATCTTTGCTAACTAACCTTTGGAAACCTTCACTCCTTGCCCAGTTCCTCCTTTTCAGCACTAAACATCAAGCACCTAGTATCTCTGATTCCCCACGCTCATTTGAAGCTAAGCCCGCCAGACATAATGTTGCTTATTTATACCCCCCCCCCCATCTTGGTGTCTACTATTTACTGTGTTCCTCACGGAGAAAGAAGGTAGTAACAAGTGTGTTTTGAGTAGATAAATAACTTCACAAGGGAGAGATCACTTATATTTCTTTTTGTAACTGTCAAGAACTTTCATAGAATTTATCTTTTTTGAGCTGTATGACTTAGACATATTAATAAAGTCTGAAGCATAGCCCGATTTTACTCTGTTTATTTCTAAAATGGAAAAGGCTGGCTTTGACCTCCTCCTCTGGCAATGCTGGGCAACAGTGTTTGAAGAAGCAGTTACAGCGTGTCTTCTATGACAAGATCTTATAACCTGCTCAGCCAAGACATCCACAGACTCAAAAGGTAGTGATAGTCAACAAAGCCTCAATAGTTGTCCCTGAAATAAAGCCATATCACAATGACCAGATGTGGAATAATTGAACCTCAAGCCCTATTGCTGATAACAGATGGTGTTAAGACCAATGTCTTTTGTAAGTGTTCAAATGATTTTAACCAATAGTAGTTATAAAACTGAGGTTAATTGTTGATGTTCAAAAAACAATACTCCAAAGTGAAAACCTCAAAAGCAATCTCAGAGACATAGAGGCTGTTTTTTCCTGGTAATATATCTGCTATCTGTGTTTTGACACGAACACCTTCTAGTCAAAGCAGTCCCGTGGAGATACAGAGATACAGAGATGCTAAGGCACACATTCTAGAGAGATTCAAAACACAGAAAGAAATGTTACAACCAGGCAGGCAAGATGGCTCATGGTGCAGGTGAGGAGGTAGGGGTGGGGGTAGGGGTTGGGGGGTTGGGGGTTGAGGGGTGGGGGATGAGGGGTGGGGTGAGGAGTTGGGGGTGGGGGTGGGGGTGGGGGATGGGGGGGTTCTTTCCATGCCCCAAGAGCCTATGGTGGATGAACTACTTCAGACTCTCACTTCCACAGGCACACTGTGGCACACATGGACACACACACACACACACACACACACACACACACACACACACACCAACAACAACAAACAAATAAAAGCTTGTGTGATGGCACACACCTTTGATGCCACAACTGGGAAGGCAGAGATAGGTGGGTCTCTGTGAGTTTGAGGCCAGCATGGTCTGCATACAGAGTTTCAGGTTAGCTTTGCTGGAGGAATATGTCACCTGGGGCAGGCTTTGAGAGATTAGAGTCTAACCACACTTCAGCTTCGCTCTCTGCCGGCTGTTGGAGGTGTTTTCTTAGATCCCTGCACCCGCTGTCTGGTGCCATTCTCCCCCTGTCATTACGGACCCTTCCTCTGTAATGTAAGACAAAAATCAATTCTTCCTTCTGTAAGGTGCCTTGGTTGTAGTGTTTCATCACAGCAACAGAAAAGTAGCAGACAACCTGGAAATAAAAATTTCCTGCCTTTTGTGTGAGAGTCGTGGAGATTGCCCCTGGCTTGGGAGAAACTAAAGACCCCTTGTTCTCTGGATCACGTGGTCAGACAGTCCTTGCCCAGTCACAGAATAGGATGACTGATGTCATGCATGAGCTCTGTCTCCTGGGGAGCAGAAGGTAACTTCCTCTCCTTACAGACCCCAGGACATTTGCCTCACCACTGCTTCACACAGTGCTGTGGACAGGGGAAGGAATCTACGTCCTCTTAGAAGCCCATTTCCATTCACTAGGCCATAAGTAGAGCTCTTTCACAAGGCCGCACACTCTGACTTGGAGGTGGGGCTATCAGCCCCTGTGTAGTGCTGCTGTGATTGCTGCCTTCATGACGGCATTCACCATAGCTCGGCTTAAGGCCCCTCACGGTCCATTCCAGCACTGTGCCCATTCAGAACTGTTTGTCTGTATCACATTATTTTCCCCACACTCAGGCCTTCAAATCTACACACACACACACACACACACACACACACACACACACACACACACACACATCCTACTCTCTTTTCTGATATCTCCTGCCCCTAAAGACAAGTCCTGCCCTGGTGATCTTTATTTGGGCCTTCCCAAGCTTGCTGTGTTCTTCCTACATGTTCTCACAGTGCCGGGAGTGCTCCCACAGTGCCCGAGGTACTCCCACAGTGCCCGAGGTACTCCCACAGTGCCAAAGGTGCTCCCACAGTGCCCAGAGTCCTCCCACAGTGCCTGGGGTGCTCCCATAGTGCCCAGGGTGCTGCTCTCTCTCTTTCTCTCTGTTGTGATGTTTACTGGCTGTGAATGTGGGTTTACTTGCCTGTCTCTCTGACTAGTGGAGAGTGTCTGCTACAGGGACTCATAAATATTTTATAAATGAATGAATGAAAAACACCCTTGGCCTAGAAACCATTGAGAAATAGCAACTCAATTGAATTGGACCATCTTTCTCCCTGAGCATTACAACACCTACAGATAGAAATTTTCTTCTCTTTTACAGTATTATATCACACGTTTCATGAATTTTAGAAGGTTTTACATTTATTATTCCATCACCTTACAAGGATGAAGGCATAAACACGAAGCACTTGTGTTTGTTTTCATGTATTAAAATTCTAACATCTCGATATGCTTGTTATACAGTGTTAAAAAAAAAACTGTTGCAAGGCTACTGATTAATTGTCGTCATCTCATGAGGTAAAGACTGTTGCAGAATGCCGCCCTGTGTTTGATATATCGTTTCCTGATGACAATCTGACAAGAACAACCTGCTTTGGTTTCTGTTTTTATGCTTGCTGAGAGCAAGTTCATAGCCACCATGAACGAATGTTTCCAGACTCAGGTCTGGTGTGCGAGTGCCAGTGGTCCTCCCTCGGGGTTCTTATCCATTGACACTTACCAGCCATACGAAGTGATCCACAGGCCAGGAGATGCAGTGCTGCTCATTATGGAAAGGAGAATGAACAACAACCAATCAGCGCCTTAGGAACCTAAAGCTGCTCATGGGTCCTCAGGCTTCCTCTTTCTCCTCCATCTTGTTCATCTTTCAAGCACACGCGCACCCTCTGCCTTCACACGCGCATCCTGTAGTCAGTGTCTATACTTAGCACAGAGTTCTTGGAGAAAGATTCTAGCTGTGTAATAAGCAGCTGACCCGAGATTCAAAAACGTCGGCTGAGTGGAAGGTGGCACACCGCACACACCTGAAGTCACTCAGGCAGCAGTCTACAAGACACCAAGGAGAGGGGAAGCAAGGCCTTTCATACTCTGGGCCAATGGCAAGAAAGTGAAGAAATGCTGTTCATAAGAGTCAGAAGGCCTCGCTTGTTGCAGCCACGTTTTTGTTTCTGTTGCTTTTGACTCTGAACCTGCATTTATTGAATCTGATATTTTCAGACTGGGCCATTGATTTTTTTTCTTTTTCTTTTTAATGTTATCAAACAATTGAAGGTTGTCACATTGTTCTGGCATTGTGAAGGGTGTTTTGAGCATGTATTTCCTCTTCTATATGCACACACCTCTGATAAGGCGCTTTGGTATCAAAGGGGTTACCCACAGCTTTGTGGCCAGAGGCTGGGACACATCAGGGACCTGGAACCCTTTACAGGCATGTTGTCTGTTCTGAGGGTACTAGCTGAGCAGGCAAGAAAGCAGCTCCAACAGGTTCCTTCCTGCATAGGGTTTGTTAGTAAAAAACAAACAAACAAACAAACAAAACAACAACAACAACTTAAAAAACAAGCTCTTTCTTCCAGCCACAGGTGACTTGGTGGGGATGGTGTCGACAAAGCAGCCGGTGGTGTGTGTGCTGGCTATACACTTCTACTCTGAGGAAAGGCCTGGGTGGCTGCCCAGTTCTGAGCATTCTCAACACAGTGGTGGCAGTTCAAGCCAGATTTCCCCTTCTGAGGAAGAAATAAAACGAGTGATGCACAGCCTGTGACCTGAGACAGGCCCAGCACCTTTCCTGGTTCTCTGAGAAGCTGGCTATACGTCCAAGGCTGGCCTGCTGACTCTCCCCACCACTGAAGGGTGATGCCCAGTGTGCCCAGATGCTCTGGTTTGCTTTGCAGCCATGAGAGGTGATGAAACATGTCAGTCGTCTCCCGGTAGCCTGCTCTGAGGCTCTCAACTTCTTGTCATCGCTGTTTAAACTCCTGCCCAGGGAATATATGCCAGCCTTGGGAACAATGTTATAGCTCCTTTGTCAATAATCTCCATTTCTAAAACAGCAAAAAGGGAAAGGTGGGGGAGGGAGGACATTGTTGTAATTTACATGTAGTAAAAATAGATTTTTTTTCTAGTGTACAGTTCCAGAATTTTTAACAAATACACAGTTGTCACAAACACCAACATAGTCATGGAATATTTCTGTGATCTGACCATTCCCTTGGGTCTCTATGTTGTCTACCTCCAGCCTATGGCAACCATTGGTCTATTTTCTGTCCCTGTGGTTTAACTCGCCACACATGGCATGTGAATCAAATCATAACAAGGCTTCCTTAGCATCCTTGTAGCCAACCAGCCCCAACCCATCCGCTGCTAGTTCATTCTTGCTTCATACTTTGCCTGATTTTTTCTTTCCCCAGAGCATGGACGTTGCCTGAAAATGAGTTATTTTCATTATCTACTTGATTTCTGTCTTCCGTTTGTGCGTTCACTCGGACTAGGAAGTAAGACAAAGATGGATTTTGCTTGTCTGCCGCCAGGCCTCCAAGGTTCACAAGGCAACCTACGTGGTCAGTAACTATTTTTCTGAGTGAAGTGTGATGTGAAGAAAGAGCCGGGAGATTCCTGGGACCCTCTCCGTACTCAGACAGATCATTTTCCTTATAAAAAAACGTGTTAATTGAAGGATTTGTCCGTTGCCAAAGTAATACAGAGTAATACAATTAGAAGACATCAGGATGATAAATTGTTTCTTTAAATTGACCTGGATGGTGAGATTACGCAGGACAGAAGTGGCCTGAGGTGGGGAAAGTGGCAGCAACTCTCTCCTGGGCATCAGATGACTTAAATGGACACGAAGCGTTTCCTGCAGCTGTTTTCAACTGGGAGCCGCTTTGTTCCCCCAGGGCCTCATGGCGACGTCCGAAGACATTTTTTGTTGTCAAAACTGGGATGGAGAGGACAGCTACCGGAATCTGCTGAAGATCACAGAATTTACAGAGAATATCAGTAGGGGCCATCAGCCTGAAACCTTGGGCGAACCTGTAGTCAGGCTTGAAGGAAGGGCTGCATTTGCATCTGCTGTTGTCGTCATCGCCATCATCATCATCGTCATCACTAGTTATTTTTATTTCTCCCACCCCCATCCCCGAGCATGCATGAGCAGATGCTGGAGTACATCAGAGGTACCGGATTGCACCCCGAACTGGAATTACAGTCAGTTGTGAGCTGCCTACTGTGGGTGCTTGGAATCAAACTCACCCTCAGGAGGAGGCATACATGTCTTAAGGGCTGAGCTGTCTTCCCAGCCCTGAGCTACTCGTGTTTTAGACATGATCCTTCCTGACAAATGCTCTCACGCGGGCTGAGAGTGTAGCTGTGCATCGAGGTCTCAAGTCAGACTCTTCATGTCTGAAGCACAGCAGGACTCTTAGCAGTGTGCCTGTGAGCACACTCCTTGACTCTTCTATACCTCTCTGTCTATGAAAGGGGATTAATTAGAGAAACCGCCTCAGGGAGTGGCCAGAGGGTCCAGGGCAGTAGCTCATACAAAGCCTGTGGGAGGACATACTAAATGTTCAATAAATGTCATTGATTTGTGTTGTCTCTGATGCCAAAAAGCTCTTCCCACAGAATATAATGAAGGAATTGGGAATGGTGGGAAATATGAATCATACAAAGTATATAATGATGATAATTTCTCATAACAAGGGATAGGTACCCAGAACTAAAATTCAAATAAAACATCATACACGCGTAGAAAAAAAATCAAAGCCAGAATACTCAACAGTGCTCATCACACTCAGCCTCCTATGTGTGGACACCTACACCAGGGAGGGGACAGAGGGGGAGAGGGAGAGGAGAGCTCACGCTGGGGAGGGGGAAGGAAGGTGTGAGGAAGGGGAAGAGAGAGAGCCGGAGGTGGGTAAAGGGGCCAGGGGCAGAGGAACCAAAAACGTCTGGGTTCTAAAGTGAAGGGTCTCTGGGAGAGGAGAAGCCCCGCCCTTAGGTCCAGGGCAGGACGTGCCAACCACACCCTGCAGCAGGACTGAACAGTTACCACCTGAATTAGAATACAATCCCAGTGAATGTCTTGTTCTGGTGTGACAGCCAGCTCACTGTGTGTCTTGCTGCAGCCTTTTCTCAAAAAGAAATTGCCTTGCTGTGGTGGTTTGAATGAGAGTGGTCCATAGTCTCATTCGGCTTGGTCACCAGTGACTAGGACTGTTTGAAAGGATTACAAGGATTAGGGGGCGTGGCCTGGTTGGAGAAAACATATCCCTGGGGGTGGGCTTTGAGGTTTCAAAAACCCATGCCAGGCCCGGTGTTTCTGTAGATCAGGCTGTAGCTCTCATCTGCTGCTCCAGCACCACACCGACCTGCCACCATGAACACTCAGCCTCTGAAACTACAAGCAGTCCCCAGTTAAATACGCTTTATGTTATGAGTTGCCTTGGCCATGGTGTTTCCTCTTCACAGCGATAGAACGGTGACTGAGGCACTTGCCAAGCTACTTTTGCTTAGTTTGTGTGTTCCTTATGTCACACTGACACTGTTCTTTGTTTCTAACAGACCAGACACCCACTGGATGTTTGGATTTTTTTTCTATTGTTCTGCTAATACGTCAAGCAGTTAGTACCTACCAGACAGACTGATTTATGATAACTGGGTGTGGCAAGACAGCTCGGCTGGTAAAGGCACCTGCCGTGGGTTGCTCCGAAAGAGACTACCATTCCATCTGCAGCGTCTGCACAGGGGAAACCTTACTTTTTTTCATCAAGAAGGGTGCTTGGATGGGAAGATCGGTTGCGCAAGGACAGAAAGTGTGTTTGGTTTTTTTATTCTAGCTCAGGCGGTGACTGTGCCTTTCGCCCATTGGCTGGGGTCTGACCTCGAAATCATATTTGATTGGCTAGTCTGAAAGGACTAGTTGGTGCACAGGAAATGAGAGAGGAAGGGAAGGGAGCCTTTGCTCTGAGGAGAAAAGGGCCACTGGCTGCTACAGGCCATCAAACTTCTGGAAAGCAGCAGGAGCTTCTGTGTAAACAAGGGTATTACTGGGGGAAATTAAAACAGTGGCATAGACGTCTTACAATGTGAGGGAGATAAAAAGCTTTGAATTCTTTGCCCTAAACACAAGTTTTACAGTATTTGATAGAGAAGATTCACATTTAATATTTTTTACACCATCAAGTGCGATGGCTTGAGTTTGGTCCCCAAGACTCACACTCTGTAGGGAGAGAACTGAATCCTGAAAGTTGTCTTCTCTATCTGCTCAGGCATGCCAAGGCACTGGAGCATGCCCTCCCCGCTCCCCCAAAATCAGCAAATGTAAAAAAAAAAAAATTAGAATTGGATTGGCAATCTAAGGGAATGACCATAGACGATAACATGATTTTCCTTAAGATTTGCTAAGTCAGAGATAACGCAAATGTCTGGCAAGTGTATTACAGTCTGGCTGAAAGAGTCTGAGACCCTGTATGCTCAGAGCAGCCAGCCTGTGGCCTGGGATTTATGGCCCTTCTGTTGCTCTCGTGATAGCCACCATCTGGACCCCACCAGGGAAGCCAGGTGCAGAGCACATGCTCACAGCCAGGACAAAAGGGCCTCTCAAGAAAAATGACTTTAAAGTGTCTAGAAATATGATAACCAGATTAAGTCAGAGTGGTAGGGATCAGGGTGGTGGTGGTGGCAGCAGTAACTGGTGTGTGTGTGTGTGTGTGTGTGTGTGTGTGTGTGTGTGTGTGTGTGTGTGTGTATGTACATGTGTGCATGGGAATGCCATTATGCATCATGCCAGAATGGTTTGATTCTGATTCTATATACATAAAAAAATGTTTCATGAAGGTTCATGTGTTTAAGGCTTAGCTGCCAGCTGGCAGATTTTTGAAAAATGAGCGGACCACACAAGCTCCGATTTAATCAGTAGATTAATCCATGAAATTCTTAGTTATTAGGTGGACTCCAGCAGGAAGTAGATCGCAGGGGAGTGTTCTTGATGCGTATGTTTTGTTAGTCCCTGTGCATCCTGCCCGCCATGGCATGAGCCACGTTGCTCTAACATGTTTCCCTGCCATATTCTGCCTCACCACGCACAGACAAAGCAGCAACGGAGCCACAGGACCATGCCAAAGGCCCTCAACACGCGAGCCCAAACAATCTTTATTCTCTGAAGCCGTTCTACTCACATATTTTGACACAGCAACAGAAAGTGACAAATACGGACCCAGGCAGAACTATTACAATGGAGAAAACCATTAAATCAATAATTTTTATGTTGGATATAAGAATTACTGAGTGAACCAAGGTGTTATTGCAACATTTATAAGGGGAAGAACATACAATAGGATATGAGGGGAGAGGAAACGGAATATAGTGTTAGGAAGGATAAAGGGGAGATTGGAGCAGGAGCAGGGCAGGGAGGGCAGGGTGGAAGACGGACGTCTCAAGGACAATTAACCTAACGGCCTTTTGAAAAGTCATTCAGAAGCCTGCCGCTGTAGCTTCCTGAGATATATATGTATATTAAAAGAATTTAAATGGTGTTAGCTATAACGGGGCCGGGGCACCGATACCCTCAACTAGATACCCTATGCTACCCGTTAAAACCCCCAACAGCAGGGGCGAGTTACAACCTTCTGAGTTATTGGCCGAAGGGATCCCGTAGACCCCACAGACATCACCGGCTGCGGCCGGTGCCATTGGTTAGCCTCCAAGACTACGCATACTTATAGAGTGTGGGGATGGTACTTAGCTGCAAACTTCGCTCCTGCTCGCTAGTGCTCAGGTAGTAATTCTTAACGCTGTTCTTAACACATATGCTTGCAAACTCTATTCTTATTTCTGCTGCTCAGCTCCTAAACTCCCCGAACTTTCCCATGTGTAGGCCAATCGTAGCAGCCGATCGGAAGACAAGTCAGTCGACTCACAGAGCATGTTTACAGCACAGCCTTTGTCCCTGACTTCTTACTCCCTCCCCGCCTGATGGATGAACAAGAACCAGAGATAGGATACAGGGAGAAAATGGTTAGGAGTACTTGATACATTTTTATCTCAGCCAGAGGAGGGAGGGGAAACAGTGGCAGCGCTAACTCCGTGCTTTGTCTAAGTAAAACCATTTGTTTGCATGTATGCTTTATTTATCACAGTTTCCCCCTATCCTTCATTTACATTTTAAAACAAATGGCTTTCTCTCTCCAGGATTATCCCAACAAAAGGGTTTATTCTTTCACAAGGGGAACAAAAATGTGGATTTGTGTCATGGTAAACACTGTTTATAGACGGAACATCAGCATGTTCTGTTTTACCCCTCTCAGAGATGGCAGTAAGGCGGAACCCTAAATTTTCATAAGCCTTTACTTTATGCTCACTCACATCTCGTGCTGTTTACTGTCTTTCAAACACCTGAGTCGGACACGGCATCTGGATTTCAGAGAGATCAACTACCATTTAGTGAGTAAACGAATGAATGGTGTTCATAAACAGGAGTGCACTGACATTCGTCCTTTTGTTTCTGGTTATTACGTTGTAGGTTTAGGCTTATTCTTACACATTGGTAAACACGGGCAACAGCTTCAAATCTGGATGAAGCTGGACCTCCTTCCTTGTTTATCAAGCAGTTCAACAGTGCTCGTTAGAGAGTGGCTTTATTAGGCAAAGTGACTCAAAATGAAGAAGTCTCAGTTCTGGGTAACTTTTTTTTTCTTTTTTTTTTTAAAGTCTTACTCAAACGGAAGTGAGTGAGAGGTGAATCTCAGGAACTTGAAGTAGAGCAGAGATGAGAAGCAGGAAGCAACACAGCATCGAGCTCCGGATGGAAACACATCTCTGTCATGTGAGTAGACATGACAGAAACAGCCTTCTTTAAGTTATTTGTAGCAGTAGTGATCACATTCATTTTAGTCCTGCCAGAATTTTTCAAGACACCAAAAGGTAAGTAAACCATTGCAAGCGAGGCTCTCGCTCTCTCTCTCTCTCTCTTTTTTTTTTATTGTAGAGTAAATTGTCGGCTAATGGTGACAGACAAGGTCTTCCTGGGTGTCTGCTGCACGAGCTGATGTTCAGTGGCTGAGACACCTTTAAGTAAAACGAGATCCCAAGTTTCACTTGTCCTTGTCTAGCACAGTGACCTTAGGGCTCAGTCATGGTTTCAGCTGAAAATGAAAAGAAATATTTAATATCTGTATTTAGATTTCAGACACAGGACTTATGACAATCCCATTATATGAGTTTGTTCTTTGAAACTGTTTGCTTCCTTCGAAATAGTCACACATCTGCTTTTATGTTCTAGAACTATTTACTAAGGAAAATGTCGTTTATTTCTTTTAAAACTATTAAGTTCATTTGATCACAAGGCAATGCAAATAATTTACTGGTGATTTGGAAAAATAGGAGTAACTTTAGTATTTTCAATATACCCTAAAAACTAGATGTGTACAAATACAAACAGGGGTGTGTGTGTGTGTGTGTGTGTGTGTGTGTGTGTGTATTGGAAACAGGGCAAAACCCACTCGGCGAGCCCTTCAAAGAACCGTTACATGGTTGTTGAAACTTCAGGGTACAGAAGCAAAAGATGAAAGGATTTAAACTATTTTGATATATTATCAAAAATTGGGTAATGTGTTATTATGGATGGATAAGTGATAATTGTGGTCTTTAACATTTAATAAGAAGAAAAAGTAAAAAATGTTGTTCTATTTCTAAATAGAAATCATATAAATTTAATTAAACTAGAGAAAAACTTATATTTGATAGCTTGCTGCAATGAATATTTATTGTCGCATATATGCAAAGCTAAGTATTCAGATAAAAATACTTTTGCTAATTATATTTGGTGACATACTGCAATGATTATTTAATGTTGCATATTAAATGATGCTAAGTAGCCAGATAAAAATATTTTTGCTAAATAAACACTGTAACTGCAATTTTACGAATGATTGAATTAAAAAAAATTTTTTTTGTTTTGGTTCATTTTTTTTTTAATTGCTGAGATTAGGCAAGCGTAGTATATATATTTGATGCCTATTTTCACTGGCTGAAAAAAATGTGTCCTATAGGAAATAGAATAAAGAAAGCCCATTTTAAAGATATTTTCGGCTGAGAGTAAAAACACGTTTAGCAGCTATCTAAGCTAGGCCCTCTCTGGGTTTATATACCTGTCACTTTGAAACATTAGTTTGAATCTAGTGAGGATCAGGTACTTGGCACACAGGCTGTTTGCTAAGTTGGTCAGGGCTTTGTGAGAGGTGGGAATTCTAAGCGTGTTACCGATCGATCCTGTGGAGGAGGAAGACAGAGGCGTTGCTCCTGACTGTTCGTTCTTGCTGGAGTGTGACAGCACAGAGAAAGTCAGAGAGCCGCATGGCGGGAGCCTGAGCCGGCCTCTGAATTTGTAAGCCGAACGAAGGGTTTTTGCAAAGTCCTTGTCCACAAAATTTACAGGGCCTGTTAGGCTGATCTTCATGCCCACGCCGCACGCGCCATTTCTGATGATTGCTCTCCAGCTGTCACCATACTCTCGCGGCCTTCCCGACTGGAGAGATGGTCTGTTTTCTGGTTGGAAAACAGCATCAATGGTTCTTCCGATTCCCTGGGATGATGAAATTATTTGGGTATTTTGTTTCAGAGGACCCTTATTGTGGAACAGCAAGTGAGCATGTTTACAAACCACGGTCTTCTCCTGATGTCCTCAGTGGTGGAAGAAATTTTGCTCAAAGCCACCACAAATAAAATGTTGATTACTGGGTAAACGGTTGCACACATGCAATAGTATAGTAATGGTGCTTTACATAGGCCTATGGGTCATGAAGATTATTGCTATAACCTCAACAGGTATAGCCTCATATTGATTAAACTAAGGAGATTTGTATGTAACTATTTTGTTACTTAATTTTTGGGGGGTGGGGGGAGGGGGAGGATAGGGTCTCCCCATGTAGTCCCCTGCCTGTTTGGCTGTGCTGGAACTTGCTGCGTAGGCCAGGCTGGCCTCAAACTCACAGAGATCCAGCTGCCTCTGGCTCTCACGTGCTGGGATTAAAGGCGTGCGCCATCACTCCTGGGCACCGGTGTTAAATTTTAATTCCAGGATGAGTTAGTTTAGGAGACCAGTAGAATGGACAACCAGAGCATCTCACAAAGAATCTGGTACACTCATCTAGATGATGGAGTGATGTTATTCTTGCTATATATATATAAAGAAAAACTCAGTTGTTCAATTTTACTAATGAAGATTCAGGAGCCAGATGCTGGGCTGAAAACATGCTAGCTCAGAGAGGCAGAGAAAGCACCCAGCTGACCTTCCTACTCGGCTAATGTCTCAGAAGGAAAAAGCTCCTTTTCCACCACGTTGTCTTAAATACCCTTCAACAAAATGTCCCTCCTCTCTACTTCCTGTGCATCTCTCTATCTGTCCTTCCTACTTCCTCTGCGGCTGAGCCACACCACAAGTACTTGTTTACAGTAAACAGAAAGCTCTAGGGTCAAAGACTGAGCCGCACCACAATTAGAAACAGGTTTTTACAGGTCACAATCTCAGGGTTCACAATGGGATCAAATATCCTGCAACAATTCTCAAAGTAGAAAAGAAAATCTTGAGATTCTTAAGGCAAGTCTTAGCTTGCCAGGATCTTGTGTCTTTTCTTCCTTTATTTTGTATTGCTATTAAAATTTTAAAATAAATAGCATAAAATGATTTAACTTGTGAATTATTCACCAGAACCCTGTCTTTACCATGTCAGGTGAATTCAGAAGAATCTCAGTGTATACATGAGGTATAATATATTTGATTTCAAAACAATAAACTCTCTAAACCCCCAAATTGAAAAGATAGTATCATATCTCATCCTATTTTATGAAGAATGCATCCAAGTCTTAATAATTACTAGCAGGAATTTTCAATTGTTACAATTATATAGTGTTAGCTATTTGCTCTAACTTTAAGAAGAGCTTCTTAAGCCGGGCGTGGTGGCGCACGCCTTTAATCCCAGCACTTGGGAGGCAGAGGCAGGCGGATCGCTGTGAGTTCAAGGCCAGAAGAGCTTCTTAGATGTTGCTTGCCACTTACCAGGCTGCATTGGAAAGAAGATAAACTATTGTTCAGCAATGCCTCGCAGCCCTTAGTTAGTTTAAAAGGCTGCCAGGACATAGCAGTTAATGAACAGCTTGGCACACCTTAATTGCTTGTAGAGAATGGAAATGTGGACAGGGCTGAGTATATTTTGATTCTGTTTCTTGCAACTTGAGGAAGCAAGGATGCTGCTAATTGCAGTGTCACTGATTTGCTTTTGTTGGATGTAACGTTTAAGGTGGAGACTGGGGCTGGAGAGGTAGTTCAAATCGTAAAAGCACTGGCTACACTTCCAGAGGGCCTGGGTTCAATTCTCAGCACCACATGGCAGCTTACTAACAGTGTAACTCCAGTTCCAGGGAATACCACATAGTCTTCTGGACTCCACAACCACCAGACATGCACACAGGGCACAAAAATACATGTACACAAAGCACGCACGCGAGCTCGCTCACACACACACACACACACACACACACACACACACACACACACACACAAATTGAAAGGGAGACTTGGTTAAACCTTAGGTGGATCCCAATGAGCTTTAGTTTGTTCGTTCACTTTTCCACAGGGTCTTTCTGTGGTGGGAAGGTGAGGCTACCCAGCAGAAAGGCAAGTCTCTCTTAAGGAGTTTCCAGCCATGAAGAGAACAAGTTGTCAGGCAATTAAGTACAAGCCATAAAGAGTAAAACAGGATGTAAAGGGCGTTATGGGAGCACTAATGTTGGTTCCAGGCCTATGCTGGGAGGAGGCTTCTTGTGTTTCCAGCTGCCAAGAAAAATAATAACTTGGCAGAGTTCAAATAATCGCCCACTGTTCCTCTCACTTGCAGAAGCACTTTCTAAGAGAAGCCATGATTCTTATAGATTTTCAAGTAAAATTTTCTCATATCAATATCTCAAAACTTTATGAGAGCAGACATGACGGGGCATCACAGAGATTTGCAATGAGCCGGGTAAGAACGGTGTGCATGGAAACACCGCGTTTCTAACTGTACTCAGCTGTCTTGACGCTGCCTACTTTGAAGAGTCGAAGTTGCATCAAATAAGCTCACCAGCTTTTCCTTTCCTCTTCCACGCCACACGTGCTGATGGAAATAGTAGCAGAATTTCCTCGTGAAAGCGAGGAAAACCAAGGATGAGGGACCTTTGCCTGTGAATTACAGGATAAACGCTCCACTCTCCAGCATGTCTTCGCTGTATTTATGTCTTATTACAAAGGCAGTGGGCTGAGGGGGCTGCAATGAGTGAAATGTTATCCTCGTTTTCAAACTGGGCACTTAATTTTTTTTTCCTTATTGATTCCTTCATGAAGTTTTAATCAGTTATCCCCAGTAAGGATCAGGACATATGACTGTTGACATTTTGAACCAGCTTATTTCTGAAGGCTATTGAGTTGCACAGGATGCTCCCGAACCCTTAGGCTTAAGTGATTTTCCCACCTCAGCCTCCCAAGTGCTGAGGCTACAGGTGCTTACCACTGCATCTGGCTCATAGCTGTGTGTGTGTGCGCGTGTGTATGTGTGTGTGTGTGTGCGTGTGTGGAAGCCAGGGGTCAATGCCAGACATGTTCCTCTATTGCCCACCACCTTAATTATTTTAGGCAGTGTCTCTCACTGAACCTGAGCTTATGAACTGGCTTGACTGATTTTCTAGCAACCTCTAGGGAATCTACCTGTTTCCAACCTCCAATCCCAAGGTTACCGTTGTGTACCACCATGCCTGTTTTGTGTTGTGTTGTGTTGTGTTGTATTTGTTTGTTTGTTCAGTTTTTAAAAAGTGTGCTGGGAACCCAAAGTGAGGTCCTCAGGACTGTGTGGCAGGCACTTCAATGACTGAGCCATCTCCCTAGACCTCTGCCTCAAAATTTGTAAAAAAACAATTTTTAACAAATATGTGCATCTATATATACCAGGTTCCAGGTTAAATTTTTTACATATAACTCATTTTTTTTTTAGACAGGGTTTCTCTGTGTAGCCTTGGCTGTCCTGGACTCATTTTGTAGACCAGGCTGGCCTCGAACTCACAGTGATCCGCCTGCCTCTTCCTCCCTGAGTCCTGGGATTAAAGGTGTGCACTACCATGCCCAGCTGTGCCCATTATTTCTAAAAAGCTGGCTTTATTGGCTGAGCTGTGAAGTTGTGACCATAGCAACCCTGGGATGCTTCTAGCTATTTGGCCTGTTATGCATTGGGAGTCAGGTGGTTAATCCTTTCTTACCAATTTTTGTTTTTATAGAAAATCATGACATTTTCTTTTAAAATTATTTTTGTTTTCATACATATAAATCATAGTGCCTTGCTTATAACTCCATTCCTTTTTCATACCCCTCACTGTTTTTGTCTTTTCATCTTTAAATTATTATTATTATTATTATTATTATTATTATTATTATTATTATTATTGATTAGTGTGTGGGTTCATGTATTTTGCATGTGTGCGTACAGTACCTGCAGAAGCCAGGGTAGGGCATTGGATCCCTGGAGCTGCCACAGGGGTGCTTAGAACAGTATCTGGGTCCTCTGGAAGAGCTGCCCGTGTCTTTAATCTCTGAGCTGTCTCCCCAGTGCCTTGTCTTTTCATCTTAATGTCATTTGTTCCTCTCACTCATCCTTTAGAGTCTCACCACACTTTCCCTCATATCTTCATGTCCCATGCATATACACATTTGAATCTAGAGTCTCTGTAAGAGGAAAAATGTGGTATTTGTCTCTCTGAGCTTGCATTATTTTGCTGTCCATGATTTTTAGTTCCACCCATTTTCTTGGCAATGACATATTTTCACTCCTCTTTACAGCAGAAGAGACCTCTAGTGTGTGTGTGTGTGTGTGACGTTTTCTTCATCCATTTTTTTGTGTGATGGGTATCTCACCAGTCTATCCATGTTTATCCATCAATAAATATGGATGCATAGATATGTTGTGTGCTGACTTATGCCTCCAGGAATAGCTCCAAAATTGGTATAGTAGTTCTATTTGTTTGTTTGGTCATGGGCTATGTATGTGTGTACCATGATGCACCTGTGGAGGTGAGAGGACAACGTTGAGAATCACTCCTCACCTTCTAACTTGTGTAAAGCAGAGTTTCTCTTGTTTTGCCAATGCACTGATTAATTGCTCCAGGGTATCTGCTGGCAGATGAGTGGGGAACTCTGTCTTGACCGCCTGTCTCACCAGGAGTGTTGGGATTACTGACAAGCACCACCACTCCTGGCTTTTCCACGCGTTCAGGGAACTGAGGTCATCAATCTTGTTTGGAAGCACATCTGCCCACCAGGTCGTCTCCCTAACTGTACTTTCAGTTTCTTCAGAAACGGCCATATGAATTTCCAAAGTGGTTGCACTGGTTTATACTCTTGCTAGCGGTGCATAAGGATTCCACATCTCACCAGCATTTGTTACCATTTGTTTTCTTGATGGTGAGTAGGCCATTCTGACTGTGCTAAGATAGAAGTAAGGGGAGAAAAGCCCTATTGAGAGTTTTTCTATAGCTTGCCATAATTTGGATATTGAGGTCCATTATGTGCAAGGTATAAAAAAGTCCAATGTGAGAAATTCATTGAAGGCATTTTGGATCAATGGTGCCATTAGACATCCAGCAGAAGCAAGTACCAATAGTCTATGGAGGAAAAAATAAACCCTTTAAACCAGTCCTCAAATAACCCCCAAATAAAATACCAAAGAAAGGGCCGGGTGTGGTGGCGCACCCCTTTAATCCCAGCCCTCGGGAGGCAGGGGCAGGTGGATCACTGTGAGTTCGAGGCCAGCCTGGCCCACAAAGCTAGTCCAGGCCAGCCAAGGCTACACAGAGAGACCCTGTCTCAAAAAAAAAAAAAAATCACAAAACATATGAAGAAACAACAGACAAGAATCAACAGATAGCGGAACTAGATTTTCAAAGAATGGTAACATTAGAAATATAAGCTATAACATAAATACTTAGTTGTTTCAGTAGAAGAAACCACCAGGAGTGTGAATTACAGAAGCATACATTTGGATCTTTATCTCACGGCACATAAGGAGCTAATTCTAAACAGATGAACCATTGGAAGCCCGGAGACTGTCAAACAGTTAGAAGAAAAGATTCTTGATTTAATTGGTCCCTGCCATGACTTTTAGAAATGTCCTCAAAATCACCCGGAACAAAGATTTTAAGATAGACAAACAGAATCACATCAAACTGGAAAAACAAACAAATAAACAAACAAAACAGTCAACAGTCAACATAGTTATTAACAAGAGAAAATATTTTTAAGATGTAGTGTGATATTCACCAACTAAACTTTCACATTGTAACCACGATTAAGGCATAACTTTCCATTTCCAAAAGTCCTCTCTTGCTCCATCCCGTAAGAACCCTCCCACCACCGAGTACTGTGCATTTTCCTAAATCTTATGTAAATAAGATTATGTGGCACACAGTCACCTGTGTGGCTTATCCAGTTTAGCAAAAACGCCACTGCAATTTCTCCATGTTGTTACACGTACTTTCTTCTCTTTGTCACTGAGGGATGTTCCATCGTACGTCAGAAGTTGTTTTTAGATTCACTATTTGCTGGAATTGTGGGTTGTTTTCATTTTTGGCTCTTATAACATTTCAAAGCTACCATGAAACTCTTGTGCAGGCAAAATAGAAGCCTTTGATCATGTGGATATGTTTTTATTTGCCTGTATGAATTCCTAGGAGTGAAATTTTAGGGTCATATGATAAGTATATATTTAACCTTTAAGAAAATAAAAATCTGTTCCCCAATGTAGTTGTGTTATTTTGCATTCCTATCAGTAATGTATGGGAGCTATGCTTCATAGCAGCATTATTTTGAACAGCCCAAAATGGAAACAACCCAAATGTTCACTGTCAGAAAGATGGATAAATGATATAATATATTCATTCACAAGACACAGCAAATTAACCACATCTGTGCAAACCCAACGTGAGTAAAACATATTAAGGAAAAAGGGCAAGTCACAGAAGAGTCATAACATGCACATTTGTGCTATGGTGCTGCAGGGTGGTGAAAAGTGTTGGCAACAGCCTGTTTTTTAATTTGGTGATAGGGATACTAATGTTTGCCTATTTTCATTCTTTTTTGTTTGTTTGTTTGTTTGTTTGTTTGTTTCTCCAAGACAGGGTTTCTCTGTGTAGCCCTGGCTGTCCTGGAACTCAGAGTCCCACGTGCCTCTGCCTCCTGAATGTTGGGATCAAAGGCGTGTGACACCACCTCCCGGTGTTATTGTCCTTCTTTAACGGGCCTAAAGGATCTTGCACAAACATAGACGTGATATTTCTGGTTCTTTAGTGTTTCTGTTTGCTTTTCTTTGGAAAGGGGGAAGTGATTGGCCTGGACCTTTGTCCTACTTCGTCATATGTTTTCCTGACTTTATTCAGTATTCTGCACACTCCCTCAGAGAAGGCACTGACTCGGCACTGAAGTAGTTCTGGGATGCGTACCCCAGAGTGGGCCGGTAGACGTAGAACTCCAGGAATATTACTGGAGGGAGTTAAATTCACAAAGCCTTCTTTTTGGAGGTGGGAATACAGACCACTTGATGACAGAAGTGGCTGGGAGGAGAATGCTTTATTTCTTAAAATCATGCCAAGAAAGGCTGTGCCTTCTATTTATTCCTTTCCCAATGGAATTATTTAAAATTGAGGTTTAAAAGACATATGAATCGACCCGCTAGCCAAACATAAAGGGTAAACTAACTATTCTAGGAAGCCTGGCCGGCCACTTATGAATAAGACTGCAATACTGACAGCAACATTTTCTCACTCTCCTTTCTAGGTCATGTCATAGCAATATAAATTCAAGGAGTTGAAAAATCTCACAAGATCAAAGTGCCAGTAAGGAAGATGGAGAGGCAGCAGGAAATACATTTTTCATGTGTTTTAGTGATATTGAAAACCCTATAAATGAAAATGCTGTCAGTGGGTGCATCCCCAGCTGCCCTCTCTGACATTATTACTGAAGGCAATATTTTGTTTCAGTCACAGACACATTACGATTTTTATTTTAAGTATATCACACATCATAAAATTTATTTGAATAACATTGTTTCCCCCAAATAAAACCTTTATTTACAACTCAATTTTGAAATTTCTTCACAGCTGGAAACTATATGTGAATTATTCAAAAAACAATTTTAAATATAGAGGGCTCGGACACAAACATTTAATTTATCGAATCACACTACAAATCACTAGTGATCAAACGCTTATGGAATTACTATTAATATAAACTCCACACATTAAAATGCTTTAGTATTAGTCACTAGATTGGTGTCCTTTTGAGCCTGAGCCATGGTTGAACTAAAAGTAATCTCTTTTAAAAAAAGGGAGCACTTGTTTCGCTGTGCTCTGTGCCACTTAGAAATCCTAAGCTACATTCTAGAGAAAAGGCGATGAAGCCACAGACAGGTGGGATCGGCCGTGTCAATTAGTGCACATGTAACAGATAGTTGACAGTGTGGGAGTTCCTGGAAGATGTGCTTTCTACTCCTTAGCTGATCAGTACTGCTAAGTGATCACTCTCAATCACACAATGAGCTCGGATTTGTTTGTATTGATTAAATCACAAGTAAGCCCAACCCAAGGCAAAGGCTGCATTTCAAATAAATTTGTTTATTTTTATTTTGTGTGCATTTGGTATTTTGCCTGCATGTGTGTCTATTGTGAGGGTATCAGATCCCCTGGAACTGAAGTTACAGACAGTTGTGAGCTGCCGTGTGAGTGCTGACTAGCTTTGCTCCTGTGCATTTAAAACTTTTTTTTTTTGGTCTGGAACACAGGATTATGTTTGAAATTTTGAAAATTTGAAAATTTGACTTTATTTTATGTACATGGATGTTTTGCCTTCATGTATGTATGTATGCATATGATGTGTCTGCCTGGTGCCCAGGCAGTTCAGAAGAGGATGTCAGGTCCCCTGGAACTGGGATTACAGATGGTTGTGAGCCACCATGTGGATGCTGAGAATTGAACCCAGGTAATTTGGAAGAGCGGCCAGTGCTCTTAGCAGCTGAGCCATCTCTCCAGCGCCAAAGGCCTGCATTTTAAACAACACACTGTGGTGAGGCAGTGCGTCCTAGAAGAAATGCGTGGCAGAGAGGAGCTGCTCCCCCAGCGCTGGAAGAAGCACAACTGTCTAAAGACTCTGCCTGCTTGTTCCCACTCTTGCTGGCAAGTCCACTCCTTCACTGGCATTACAGCCTACTGAGACAGCCAGCCTTGTGGGCAGCACAACCGATGGATTCTTGGACTCCCCATCAGTAGGGAGACACGGTTGGACTAGCTGGACCACAGCCTGTAAGCCACTCTACTAAACCACACACACACACACACACACACACACACACACACACACACATGTATCAGCATGCACACACACACACACATATATATTTAGATATAGATAAATATAAATTTAGGTATATATATATTTAGGTATAAACCCCACATATATTACAATGAACACACACACACACACACACACACACACACACACACACACACACACACATATATACATACATTCTCTCAGTTCTGTTTTCCTGGAGAACTCTGACTGACACAGAGTCAGAGGAAGCTTTGGTAGAACTAGAAGAGTAGAAAGCAAGGACACGGAAGAGACACTGCTGAGCCACAAGCCAAGGAATGCAGGCGGCTACCAGGAGTTAGAAAAGAATCAGAGCTGGGTGTGGTGGTGCACAGCTGCAATCCCAGCACTCGGGAGGCAGAGGCAGGCAGAGATCTGTGAGTTCGAGGCCAGCCTGGTCTACAAAGTGAGTCCAGGACAGCCAAGGCTACACAGAGAACCCAGAGAACACTGAGGCTTTGTGAAGCCTCAAAAAGCCAAAAAACAAAGAAAGGAACAAAGAAAGAGGGAAGAAGGAGGAGGAGGAAAGAAGAAGAAGAAGAAGAAGAAGAAGAAGAAGAAGAAGAAGAAGAAGAAGAAGAAGAAGAGAATATAGAGAGAAGCCTCTTATAGCTTCTTCAGAGCTTGTACACTTCAGGATTTCTAACTATTGATGTTAACACTGAACTTCTAGTCACCCAAACTGGCAGAGACTTTTAATTTATTATTTTGAATGGCCAAGGTTGTAGTACTTTGCTTAGCAGACGTAAGAAACAAACACAGAAATACTGTCCAGATTTTGATCCTTTCTTCAAATCCATGCCATTGGCTATTTTTTTAACATGGATAAATTCAGACAAATTTAAGATTTATCTATTTACTTCCCCCCCCAGGGGCTGGAGAGATTGGTCGGTGGTTAAGAGCACTTACTGTTCTTGCAGAGGACCCAAGTTCAGTTCCCAGTGCTCTGGCGGGCTGCTTTAGCCCCAGATCCAGGGGTTCCTATGGATTATGCTGGCCTCTGGGGCCATACACATGACACACGCACGCGCGCACACACAAACACACACACACACACCACACACCACACACACACACACACACACATACACACCACACACACACACACCACATACACCACACACACACACACACACACACACACACACACATACCACACACACACATACACACACACACACACATACACATACACACACAAATCCTTTAAATTTTTCCAGAAGAAGGCATGGCTAAAATGCCAGTGTTTCTAATCACCTCCCTTCGTGGTTATTTTTTTTCCTCTGAAAACTAACAGAGAATGTTGACAAGTTTAAAAAAGAAATGCTTAAATGGAACAGATTCAGGTAAAAAACAAAGCCTTGTCATGGGAAAGCCGTCCTCTGCCTGAGAACAAGAAGAGCTCAAGTTGTGTTTATTTAAATGTCAAAAACATGAGAATCCACAGCTAAAGAGTGTCTCTGTTTTTTTTCTTTTCTTTCTTTCTTTGCAGAGAGAACACAAGAGCTCTGCTGTCGGGAAGTGTGTTTACTACCTAATTTCACCTATTCACTTTCCTCCTTCAATTTTTCTTCTGTCGCTCTTCTGCAACCAGCAGAGGAAACACAGGCTATTATGGGAATGTTTCCAAATCATTCCAGTTTCCAAAGCTTCACTGAGGTTTGCCAAGGCATCACAAGTGGATCTTTCTTCGCTGAGGTTTGCCAAGGCATCACAAGTGGATCTCCGATGTGCTTCTTATGTCTGGTTTGCGAATCCAAAGGAGACACGGATTTAATTTCTCAAGAACAAACATCAAAAGGTAAGCACAAAGGAATAGAGTGACATTTGCCAAGTCTAAATTAAGTTATTCTGAAAAAAAATTCCAGGCCTAGAGAGCCAGCACAGTTGATAAAACATTTCTCGCTTTACAACGTAAAGAACTGAGTTTGAACTCCGGAACCCACATAAAAACTGGGCACCGAGGTGGAGATGGCTCAGCATCTCTTTCAGAGGACCCGCATTGGCACTGAGCACCTCACACTTACTTGTAACTCTAGTTTTGGGGGATCTCTGATACACTTTTCCAGCCTCTGCTGGCATTGCACTTTTGTATACATATATGCACACAGATGCATAATAAATATTAAATAAATCTTAAAAGAAAAATCTGGCATGCTGGAGAGCCTGTTTGTAATCCTAGAAATGCCAAGTGGGAGGCCGAGACAGGCGGGCCGCTGGAAGCTCACAGCCTACAGCCTAGGCTACTTGGTGCAGTTCTAGGTCAATGAGAGACCGTGTCTCAAACAGAAGACAAAGGGCATCCGAGGAACAACACCCAAGATTGTCTTCTGACCTTCATATGCACGTGGATGCCCGAATACGCTGCGCCCTGCCCCGCCCCCGTAAACATTCTATTTTAACATCCAGTGGCGCTGGAACCCTCAGTGGTTTGGCTTCTAATGAGTGATTTCACGGGGCTTTGTAATGTTGATGAATTTTTGTTTAGCTTAGTGAAAACAAAATGCTTGTTTATAAAATTCACCAGAATACCAGTGTAATCCACATGCATTTGCCAGCTAAAAGGTTGCCTGGGTGTTCTTTGTAGATCCTTATTGTTAACAAAACTCTAAGTAACACAACTCTAAGTAAGTGCTTAGCATCCACTCTCGGGTATGAGTTGTCTTCTTGCTTGGCTCTCCAATGGGCTTCTTGAGGGCAAGATCTTTGCCTTTGTTTACTACTGTATCCCTCCTTTCAGCATCATGCAAGATGTAAACCATAATAGACACTCAATAGTTGTTGGAAGAAAGAAGGGACAAGCAAAAGGATAATTGTATGCTCTTTGCAGTGTCTAATGGGGGCATTGCGTGTCGTCACAGTTAGCTTCCACTGTCAACTTGATATAAACCTGGTCACGTGGGAAGAGGGAATCTCAACTGAATAGTTGTTCAGATCAGGTTGGCCTATGGCTTAAGTCTGTGAGTCATTTTCCTTATTACTAGTTGACGTGTTGGGCCCAGCCCGCCATGGATGGTACAGTTCCTACTTGGGTGGTCTGAGTGATGTAAGAAGGGAAACTGAGCACGCCAGGGGATCCAGCCGCTACGCAATACTCCGCCATGGTCTCTGCTTCTGTGTCTGCCTCCAGGTGGCTGCGTTGAGCTCCAGCCCTGGCATCCCCCAAGGATAGAGTAGAACCTGAAGCTAAATAGATCCAGGGTGCTTTTGGTAATTAGTTTGGTAATTTTAGCAATAGAAAGCAAAGAAGAGCGGCTGGGTTGTGAAAGCCATATCTACGATATAGTTAATTGAACTGAATCACGCTGGTCACTGAGAAGCCAAGCAATTCTTTCACAGTTGTGAAAATATGCTGGTGGCCTCAAGCCTCAATGTTGGATCCTCCACCACTACCTCGACATCCACCACCACAACCACCACTACCATGACTACTACCTCCACCACCACCTCCACCACCATCACCACCACTACCATCACTACCACCTCCACTACCACAACCACCACCACCACCACCATCTATTCAGCAGAAGTGCTCTTATGTCACTAGTTACTGAACTTTTTTTTTTTCACTCTTTGAGAATAGGAACAGATTTCTTAGCATTGGCTTTGGGCAAAAATTCTTTTTTTTATTAATTTATTCATATTACATCTCAATTGTTAGCCCATCCCTTGTATCCTGCTATTCCTCCCTCCCTCCCTCCCGCTTCCCCCCTACTCCCCTCCCCTATGTCTGTGACGGAGGGGGACCTCCTCCCCCTGTATATGCTCTTAGGGTATTGGAGTCTCTTCTTGCTAACTTGCTATCCTTCCTCTGAGTGCCACCAGGCCTCCCCATCCAGGGGATGTGGTCAGAAATGGGGCACCAGAGTTCGTGTGAAAGTCAGATCTCATTCTCCACTCAACGGTGGAGAATGTCCTGTCTATTGGCTATTCTGCCTATATTTTCCTTGGCTGGTGCCATAGTTTGAGGAGGACCCCAGGACCCAGATCCGCCTGTCATAAAGTTCCTCTTGTAGATTTCCAGGACCCTCTGGATCCTTCTATTTCCCCATTCTCCCATGCTTCTCTCACCTAAAGTCTCAATAGGATGTCCTCCCCTTTGACCCACTTTCCTGATAAGTAAAGTTTTTCATGGGACGTGCCCCTTGGACTAGTGTCTCGATATAAGTGAGTATATACCATTTAACTCTTTTTGCTTCTGGGTGAACTCACTCATTATGATAATTTCAAGTTCAATCTATTTGTCCACAAATTTCGGGAATTCCTTGTTTTTAATAGCTGAGTAGTATTCCATAGTGTAAATGTACCACAGTTTCTTAGTCCATTCTTCTACTGAGGGACACGTAGGCTGTTTCCATGTTCTGGCTATTATGAATAAGGTTGCTATGAACATGGTTGAGCATGCGGGCAAAAATTCTTATTGCTGTAGTCTTCTAACCATCCTTAGGTTCTGCCCCAGATCTACGGAAAATGAGTTGGGGCAGCGCCTCTGTGATGGTGGAGGACTAGGAAACATTTTAAAAGCAGATAGATGCCTGGCAGACATCACTTCTCTGCTGCCTCAATCATACGTGAGCAGGGCTTTGAAATGTGGCACTCATTCTGGCTGTGTAACAAATCACGCCACCCTCAGTGGCTTGGAATGCGGCAATCCCCTCTTCTTTTCTTTTCTCTTTTCCTTCTCCTTTCTCTCCTCTTCTTCATCTTTGTTCTCCCTCTCCTTCTCCACTTCCTCCCTCCTCCCCTTCCTTTTTTTCCTCTCTCCCTTTCTCAACCCCCATCTGGACCAGATGTTCAGAACAAGGACAGATGGACTTCTGGCTTGAGGCAGTTCATACTGTTGCAGTTAGTGAGTAGATGCAACCACCCAGGGGATCCAAAGCTGCTGGGGACAGCAGAGGACTCTCTCCACATGGTCACTTGGAAAGAGTGAGGGTCTTATTCTTTAAAAATAGGATTTATTTTTAGTGTGTGTGTGTGTGTGTGTGTGTGTGTGTGTGTGTGTGTGCATTGCTTGTATCTGTGCACCGCAAGTTTGCAGTGCCCACAGAGGCCAGAAGAAGGCCCTGGGACTGGAGTTACAGAGGGTGTAAGCTGCTATGTAGGTGCTGGGAATTGAAGTGGGGTCTTCTGGAAGAGCAGGAAGCCCTCTTAATTGCTGAGCCATCTCTACAGAACCCACTTTTTCTTTATGCATTTGTCTGTCAGTAGACATTTAGGCGGTTTCGCTATTTTAGTTATTGTGAGCTGTGGGAATACAAATATGTCTTTGAGATTCTGATTTCAGCTCTTTTGGGTATATGCCAGGAAGTGAGCTTGTTGGAGTAAATGGTAGTTAAGTTGTTCATTTAAAAAAAAAAGATTTATTTACTTATTATGTATACAATGCACATTAGATCACATTATAGATGGCTGTGAACCACCATGTGGTTGCTGGGAATTGAACTCAGGACCTCTGGAAGAACAGTCAGTGCTCTTACAGCGGAGCCATCTCTCCAGCCCCCATGTTGTTCATTTTTTGGAGGAAGCTATTTACTACTTCCCAAACTGAATGGGCCATTTTACCCACTGTCAGTACAAGGACTCCTCATGTGCCCTTCTCAGCAGTACTGATTATCTTTTTCACAGCAAACTCCCTGACAAATGTCAGGTCACCTGATTGTGGTGCTAACATGCATTCGTATGATACCGAGCGATGTTGAACATGTTTCTGTCCACCCATTGGATGTAGATCTTTTAACAGGTGTAAATATCTGTCCAAGTCCTTTGTGGGTTTGTTTATTTTGAGACATGGTTTTCCTATGCTACCCAAGATGGGCTTGAACTCCTAGTATCCAGTGATTTTCCTGCCTCAGCCCCGTGAGGAGCTGAGACAGCAGGCGTTACCACTATACCTGGTGTTTGCCCATTTTAAAATCAGGTTCTCTATTTTCCTCCTTATTCCTCCTTCCTTGACAGGAATTCCTTCCACATCCTAGATATTAACTTTTATCAGTTATGTATAGCCTGTGAATATTTTCTCCCATTCTGTGGGCTGCCTTCTCACTCTGTTGATGGTCTCTTTTATATTGTCTTTCTACTTGAATTCACCTAGGGCTTCCTTGCAGCCAGGCAGCCATAAGTTAAGTCTTTTCATAGTGACTCAAGACTATGGTCTTAGCATCCCAAAGGACAAAGTGGAATTGCTTCACCTTTTCCTGCTTGGTGATGTAATGTCACTCTGTTCTGCACTTGACTATGTTAGAGTTGGGTCTGGGGTCTTGAGAAAATGATCACACCATCCAAAACCTTTCAGCAAGACAAAAAAAAAAAAGGTTGCAGAATGTTGCAGCCAGCCTTGATCAAGCAAGCATGCTATCCAGGAGTCCCACTGGATTTTTATCCTAACTCCGAGGGGTCCTGTGCCTCACTCTGAGAGGCCATAGCTTCACTTTGCGTTCTCAGGCTAACTTGAGACAATGCAGCTGAATGGCTGAGAACAGATGCGATGTTGAGCACATGCTTTGATCTTAGAAAAACACTGACAATGAGGCATTTTTTGCCAGGCGGTGTCTTTACAATGTTCTTTAAAGGCAGAGCCAACTGCATCTTCTTTAAACCCTGAATAGAAAAGACAACGTGTTTCATCTACGTTCCCACAAGGACAAGCCAGTCCAACTCTCCAGTACTCTATGGGGAGGGAGCTGAACTCCCCCTATTTGTGGGAGGCTGATAAGGTTTTAGGACAACATGGTATAGACTGAGATGTATCCTCTCAAAATTTAATATGATGAAGCATTAACCTTCAGCACCTGAGCCTGTGACGTTATGTGGAACAATGTCGTAATTTTGTTACCATGAGATCATCAGCCTGGAATCTAGCCCAGTAGGACTGATGACCTTATAAAATGGAGAAGGGTGGGCTATGGAGGTGCTCATTCCTAAAGCACTCATGAGGACCCATGTGAGATCCCCAGAGCCAGGACAAAAAGCTGTGTGTGTGTGTGTGTGTGTGTGTGTGTGTGTGTGTGTGTGACACACACTCGTCAGCCCAGTGATGGGGAAATGGACATGGAAGGGTTCCTGGGGCTTGGTGACCAGCCAGGGCCAGCCAGTCAGCAAGTCCCAGGTTCCAATGAGAGACTGTCTCAACAAAACAAAGTTCCAGCAGCATAACATGTATAAGCACACACACACACACACACACACACACACACACACACACACACACACACTTTACCTGTTCACACACCATCAATTATGTGGACACAGATAACCACACACAAGGAAGATTCCACTTGAGGATGAAGGGAGAGACCAAGGCTGTGCTTCTTCTGTAAGCCAATGAAAGCCAACCACCGCCAGCAACCACCGGAAGAGAGGAACACATAACTGACTCATCTTCCAGGACTCAACCCTGCTCCCACCTTAAATGTTCACTTTCCATCTTTAGAACTATGAGATGGAGACAGGAGCTGGGGTGATGGCCCAGCAGTTAAGAGCACCAGCTGTTCTTCTGGATGTGCTAAGTTCAATTCCCAGCACCCGCACACACCAGCTCATAAGCAGTTGTAACTCCAGACCCAGGGATCCAAACCTTGTTCTGGCTTCCGTGGACACCAGGTGTGCATGTGGTACCCAGACACACATAAAGGTAAAACATCCATGCGCATAAAAATGGTTAAAGATAAAAAGAACATAAGAAAAAAAATCCACTCTTTAAGTCACCCAGTTTATAGTACTTTGTTATGTCTCTAGAGAGCTCAGCCAATGTGGAGTGGAAAACATTGTAAACAATTTGAAATTTTTGATCTGTCCCACAAACCATTAGGAAAATATCTGTGTGTTCTCAGGGAGGCTCCAATCCTATTTCAACTTTACCCCAATGGTTTCCATGACTTTAAAAAAGTGGCGTTGATAGTTATTTGTAGTGCCCAGAATTTGTTTTTCTATTTTGTTGCAGAGGAAAGAGGAGATTCAGCTTTGGTTGGCCGGTTTTGCTGTACAGGGTCTTGCTGTGTAGCCCTGTGCAGCCTGGTTCTGACTACAAGACATTCCCTGTCCTTGAACCTGTACCAGTCCAGGCTCAGTGCTCCACTCCACTGTGCCCTGTCACAGGAAGCTTTGAATTGTGGTTTCTTATTGGCTATGACGACTCTGCAAGTCACCTTTTCTCAACTCCTCTCTAGGCCTCATCATGAGGGGATCCATGGAAGCAGAGGCAAACGGCTTTTACGCATCGTGCCAGCATTTTAACGTCACTGTCACTCTTCTAATTGACCCTATGAAGGGACACAACACTACCTGCATCCCCGAAACCCACCCTGAAACATCCACAACTGTGGAAGAAGCTCCAACCAGGGAAAAGTCTCTAAACCATACTTGCAGAATTATGAAAACCACGAGCAATTGCACTCACATTTCCTTGCGCCTAGAAATGGATGCAAAATGTAAGTTTGGAAGGAAGTCAGAGGGGAGAAGTTGGATATCCATAGGTCAAATTAAGAAAATGCTATGAAATTCACCAGAAGACAAACAACCAGGAATTCTCATTACTGAACTAATAGAGCCTGAAAGAGTATTCATCTTCTTTACTTTTCTTTCAAAATGTAGTTTTATGGGACTCAACCATAACCGGAGACAAAGGTTATATGTCTGGGTTGCGAGGGACATGAGAAAGATCCTCCGTCCTAGAATTACTGGGGCATGCTTGGTACGTGTGCTTGACGAAAAGCCAGCACACCTCAGTAGTCAAAGGTGCTCTTTTAAAAGGCAAACATCCGCACAGGAAGCACTATTAAAGGTGGCTTTCAGCCTCACCCCCTCTCAGAGCTCACGCAGCCTGGGTGAAAGGAGTCTCCTGATGTGATACTGTGCAGATACTTGGGGTCAACGGTTGATCCGAGGGGAAGGAAGGTCAGACATATCTAATTCTGCTCGAGGCTGATTAAGTTCCTAACACCCTGTTCTGAACCCCCACAGTTAATATTTTCTGCTAAGCAGCACGCCCCCTCCTCGCCTATAATATCTATTGTTAGAAAGCATCTTATGATGTATCCATTCGCTGAGTGCCTTCTCTACGTCAGGTACCACGGAAAAGAATCACACAGAAACTGGTGCTATGGCAGGGCTGTTTGCCAGGCACTTTTGGTACTCCAAAAGGATGGGAGCTTTCCCCATTACTTTAGAATGCTTTTCTAAAGCCTAATCATCTTAAATTATGTTTTATAATTATGTTTACGGCAAACATAGGTATATAAAGGTGTAACCTTCCCAAATGATATAACTGGTTGGGCGCCAAGTGTTCAGTTGCAGGGCTCTCTGGGGACATTTTCCACCCAAGCGGTAACAGTCTATCACCTGGCAGAAGCAGGGTATGGTCACTTGTCTCCCTGGCCGCTCATCCCACTCATCTCAGCCCCGTGTCCCTGTGTGCCTTCCCACTGCTGCCTTGTTAAGTAGAGGGGCTGGGCGGCCCATGACCGAGGTGATTAATAGCATGCAGCTCCGACCCTGGGGCTGCTCTGTGGCACTCTTGATGTACAGTAAGAAAATTGATATTGGTATCACCTGGAAATGAAATTAAATGTCAGGATTTTGAGTTGAATGGATCTCTGGGAGCCACTTGGCCAATTCCCTCATTTAGTGGCTTCATTTAATGTAGTGGAAAGGTGTTCAGGAGAGCAAGTGACCCTGTTCCACTTAAGGCTGCAAATAACTTTTGTGTTAAAGGTGTATACCACAAGGTTGTCTTTTATCTGATATATTATCTCATTGTGTTGAACATATATGAATATTCATATATATATTTTGACATATATTCAACACAATGAGATAGGATATCACATCTATGTGTGTATATACGCATATGTGCCAGGGCACATGAGCAGAGGTCAAAGACAACTTTCAGGAGTCAGTTCTGTCCTTCCTCCATGTGAGTCACAGAGATAGAACTCAGAGTATCGGTGAGAGCCTATGCCTGCCACCAGACTTCTATTGATTTTTATAGCGCATTATTATTATTATTATTATTATTATTATTATTATTATTATTTACAGCTGTCACTTGTTCCATGAAGATAACCTGGTACATTTTAGTGCTATTAGTTTTTATGCTCAGCATCATCCTTATTATCCACAAAATACTCGAAGACCACAGGAGAGTGCAAAGGTGGCAGAGTAAGTACTGGGAAATAACCGCATTGTGAGGGCTGTCATATGCCTTTGCCCAGGGAAACCTGTACAAACCCTTGTTTGCCCCAGATTTTCCTTGTGGTTAGGTTGGCCCCTTAGTGTGTAGCTACTATGTGTTAGTGCTGGGTCTAGATAATCTAAAAGATTGCAAGCACAGGGAAGACACTAGCACCAGCAGGCGCCTGTCTCCAACATGAGCAGGTAAATGGGCACGAAGAAGGGCAGATGAAAAGGACGGTGGCTGAGAGGCTTAGTGGAAGTGAGGGCAGAGAGAGGCAGAAGTGGTGACACCTGCAGAGCTAGAAACCCTGAGTAGAGTAGCCTCCAGGTGACAATATGAGTGTTAAAAAAAAAAATCCTTAGTAAGTATGGGGTGGGGGGGACTGTGTAGAATTTAGGTGGGGCAGAACTAAAAGGACTCTTCTAGGTCAGGATGGTAGGAGCAGTGTTAAACAGGTTGAATAATTAGTTTGATAACTCACTCACCCATCAGAATGGACTGTGTGTATTTGTGCGTGTACTGGCTGCTTATCGGACTGGACCGACAGATCTTCTGCAGGTCGTTGATCTCTGAAAGACAGCATAAAAGCATCACCACCACAATAGGCTTTGAAGATGTAGACACAAGTCAAGTTCTCATATTACCACCTATAGCTTTGAGTGAGTTGTCATCGCTAGACATGACTTTCCTCTACTGTCCTACTTGCCTCTACCACACGGAGCAGGTAAAGGCTGAAATTAAGACATCACCTAAGGAGTTGAACAGTGTCAGGACATAGCTAGTTTTTTCTCTCTCTGTCCCTCTCCCTCTCTCTCTTACATCCCCCCCCCTTTCTCTCTGAGATAGGTTTCTCTGGGTAACAGCCCTAGTTGTCCTGAAACTTGCTCACCTCGAACTTACAGAGATCCACCTGCCTCTGCCTCTGCCTCTCAAGTGCTGGGGTTGAAGGCGTGCGCCACCACCACCTGGCCTTTTCTTATTTTGCTTGGCACAGCTAGTTCTCAATGCAGCACTGTTGTACTGCAGGGCGTGTTCACTTCTCAGGCTCCTATGTTCTTTGACAGGCAAGACTGTCAGTCATTGCTGCAGCAGAATTAGTAATGTCATCTGTACACAAGCGAGGGTGCCATCGATGCTTTATATTAAGACTGTTAAGATTGTTGCAGGCATTTTTAAGAGTAGTTTTAGATTAAGACTTTAATCGTTAGTAATATATTTCATTAATACATGGATATATTCACATGTCATAAATATATGAACATATGACACCATCAAAGAATGACATGGCACCATAGTAGTCTGACTATCGTATCACAATTGGTGGGATATGACATCATAATTGCAAAAATGTTATTATATCAATGTATATATGAGATCAAAATGATGCATATGACACTATCCCTGAAAAAAAGATATCATAAGTGGATGATGATGGCATCACATTTAGCAGGATATGACACAATAGGACATCATAATTTAAATGTATAAAATCACAACTGTGGGCAGCACCATCCCTAGGTAGGAGATTCTGAACTGTATAAGAAACTGTGTAGGAAAGTATAAGGGAGCTGCAAGCCAGCTAGCAAGCAGAAGCCGCTGTGGGTCCTGCTGTACTTTCTGGCTGTGAAGTGAGCTTCCTGGTGAGAGGTAACACCACGCAGAACAGGAAGCAGACTGCCTTGACTCCCTCAATGCTCGACCGTGACCTGGAAGTGAAAGGCAAATAAACCCTTCCCCTAAGTTGCTTTTGGTCTTGGTATTTGTCATAGGCACAGAATAAAGCCAGAACAATATGTAAATGGTGCTATTATTTTTGTTTTATACATGAAAAGGGAAAAATTCCCAAACTCAGAAAAGTTAAGGGTTTTATCCAAAGCTCCACAATTAATAAAACAACAGAATAAAGACTTGGTATCTTCTAGGCACTGAAGTCTTTGCTATTTTCAGCAAATGTGTGTTATTTGAAAATAATTCATAGTTCTATGTTTCTTGAACCATTTTCTTATATGAATCCAGATTAAGGAAGAATGATACAAGGTAGGAAAATGCTTGGAAAGATACGGGAAGTACATTCATTCAAACATCTGTCCAGATGACAAACTTGGTAGCTTTCAAAGGTTTTCATTGCAAGTCTAAGCATATAAAGCAATGGAAAGTATCACTACACTCATGCCGTTAGACATTACTAATATGAAATGCTTCCTAAATACCCTGTGCATCACCTTTATGTAGATAACAATAGTAATTTGTAAACAGGGGCTGATGCTCCTCGGGAGCAGATGGGACGCATTTATGCTAGTGGAGAAGCCATTGCTTTGAGAAAGAGTCTGTGTGCTTCTGTTGTTGTTGTTGTGATTTTGTTTGTTTTGAGACAGGGACTCAGTATGCAGTTCTGGCTGGCCTAGAACTCAGAGAGAGATATATCTGTCTCTACCTCCAGGGTGCTGGGGTTTAAGGCTTGTGCCAACACGCCCCTGTGTTTGTTGAGGACTTAACGGTAAAGCTGGCAACGCCTGGCTGCTCCAGACCCCTTGTGAGCTATCCTTCGGCCTTGATAACCCTTTGAAGTAGCACAGGAAACACAGTAAAAGAAAGTGATGTTGGAAGGAGGGGGACCAGGGCCTCACCCTGCAGTCCAGGCTGTCTTCAAACTCAGGGTCCCCTTGCCTCAGCATCTCAAGTTCTGGGATTAGAGGTGTGGGCCACCACAGCTGGCAGAATGTGCTTGTTCGTCATCTAAATCTTCAATTTCTTCTCTTGGACTAGGTCATATGTACAAATCTACATCCGTTCTCTTAAGAGGGAGTGACTCTGTGAAGCCGAGCGCTCTGAACGTCAGGGTTATCCCAGGTGAGTTCTGGGGCAGCAAATAATAAAGGGCAGGAAATCCCAAAGCTGCGCTGTCTCAGTATAGAGCAGATTCAAGACCTGAGCTCATTTTAAGTAGCCTTGAGTTTGGAATAAAGGAACTGTGGGGCAAATGAGATCCAGCTTAGCACTTCTCATTATCAGGGGACAGTTATGATCAAAGCCACCTCCTTAAATAATAGAAACTTTGCTTAATTGGCAAGGAGAAACTCGAGTGAGTAGGCGGTGGGGGGGGGCAGGGGGAGAACACCATGGGGAATAAGCCTGGGACTTATTTTTAAATGAGACAAGATACCATTATTTCTCAGAACTGCAAGGAGTAATTGTAGAGTGGGCAGACCTTCTGCTGGAGCCTTCACATCATGGGCTGTCGCTGTGGAAAGAGAACTCCTAATAGCCTCAATTAAACAGCCCCCTGTCCTCTCCGAGAGGCAGGGAGGGGAGGGAATAAGGGGATCCTAATTAGAGCAGCTAAGAGGGCCGTGAGCACAGATGCTCGGCCTCCAACTTCATCTCTTTCTAATTGTGAGGCCTCCCTTTGAATTCCTGCTGTCAACTCACATTAAAAAGAAAGACTATTTAAAAAAATAAAAAGAAGAAGGAAAGACCAAGACATGTACTGGAAAAGGCTCCTTTCCTTCACCAAAGAGGAAGGATTAAAAACAAAAACAAAAACAAAAATCTATGTAACCCCCCACCCCCCCCCCACCCTTTTTATTTTTGAGGCAGGGTGCCACTAAATTGCTAGATTTACGGTGTAGCCAAGGCGGGGCTCAAACTTGTGTGATTCTCCTGCCTCAGCCTCCTGAGTACCTGGGATTATAGGCCTGTGTCACAAGGCCTGGCTTGCATTTACTTTTCATTTTAATCTCCCCATCTGTGTGATAGATCCTGAGTGTTCTCTTGCTTCCGCTTTTAGACAGGGTCTTACTATGTAGCCCAGGCTGGCTCCAAGGTTGTAGCTCTCCTGCCTCAGCCCTACAAGTTGGTAGGACTGTGCTCATATACTTGGCAAGAAAGAATACTTTTTAACTCCTTGAGAAGCCACAGAATGGAGTGATATTTCCTGATGCTCTTTGTCTCCAGGGGGTGAACAGCCTCTTTGCACTTGGTGAGGAGACACAAAAGGAAGTTCAAATCTGGTGTGTGTGTGTGTGTGTGTGTGTGTGTGTGTGTGTGTGTGTGTGTGTGTAAACCCTTTTCAAAAATGAGAGGAAACTAGGCAACTCCTTAGGGAAATAGCAGCCACCTAGAGACCCACCCTGCATTCCACTGGGGACCATGTGCCCTAGGCCTTTGTTAGCTACTCAAACAAGCAGTCACACAGACCCTTAGTCTGGGGAAAAATTACACTGGGTGCTCTTAAAGATCTAAATGTAAATAGTTTAGACTTCCTAGTCGGAACTGGCAAGTTATTAAGCCATGGTTGGTGGTAAGCCATTAGTTAAAGAATATTTAATGTCAGCTGTGCAGGAGTAGAGTTAGTGGACATTTTGTGTGGTTCATGAAAATTTTGTTTAATTCATAATATTAAAAAAAAAAACCATAGAGTCATATGACAGAGAAAAACAAATTTTTAAAGGGAGGTCATGATGATGACTGTTCATCGGCTCTCTCATCTCATGCACCTGCTCAGACCCCAGGAATGGTTTAACCCAGCTCTGCCAAGTGCTGTGGCTTCCTGAGGAAGCCTGGCCATTTCTGTTTCCTGGCTGTAATTCTGAGCCACAGCAGTCTTGTCTGGGAACAAGTCAATCATTCCCCTGTCACCTCATATAATTGGAGGAGTCACAAATTTTAAGCCCTGGCTAGCCACAAGATGAACCTCACAAGTTATACTTATGAGCCCGTGGCTTTCCTGCACTGTGCTCCCCGCCCCCCCCCCCAAAAAAAAGCTGTCTCGGGCTTGCCTTCCCTTAACGGCTCTCACTAAAACCCCTCTGGCTTTATTACCAGGCACGCAGTATCCATGTTTAGTGTAGAGCCAGGGTGATGACCCCTTTTTTGTAAAGACCAAGAATCCTTTTGAGGCTTAGCATCTTCAAAAGGAGAAGAGGCGAGATCTTTCTTATTTATATTCCTTTAACCTAACTGCGGCCCCCTTCTCGCCCCATACTAAGTTGTTCTTTCTGAGAGAGAAGTAGAAGGAAAATCATGTCTCCCCTGAGTGCTGTTCTTAAGGCTGCTCTTTGCAATGATGGATTACAGGCAGCAGTGAGAGGTAAGAAAAAGAAAAAAATGTGCCTGTGTGCGTCACTGGAGACACAGACACATGAAGAAAAGGAAAGGAATCAAGAAAAGCAATGCTTGTGTGCCACACTCGGCAGAGCCTGTCGGCAGTGCTGGCCGCTCACTCCAGACTGGCTTTGTGGCTCAGGAGCTACAAGATGAGTAATCTCACACATGTGCACACTGAGAATTAGAGAGACGCATCCATCCCCAAAATATTTATCCTCAACAAACCAAAACAACCACCCTCTCACCCCTACCCCCAAAATCAAGGAGAGCTCAGCAGGGTCCTTCCCTGCACAGAGCCTGCCAGAGCCACATGGAAGCCCCGTGCCTCTGGCACTTCCTTCCATGCCTGAGAAACACGACAGCTCATGTTGGTATTAATTTTCTTAACTTCTTAGTCACTCAGTCGTTATCGTCATATGGTGACATATGAGTTCGTTTTTTTTACCCATCCTTGTATCCTTCACTTTGCCATAGCTTTCGGAATGTCATTCGTTCATGATAAAAGTTTGTGAAAAGCACAGCCCTCGGGAGAAATGTGGGTAGAAAAGGGGAGGTGAGCAAGAATCTTGCCAGATGTAACGGCACTCGGGAGGCAGAGGCGGGTTGATCTCTGTGGCTTCAAGGCCAGCCTGATTTATGGAGTGAGTTCCAGGGCAGCCAGGGCTATATAGTAAGATTCCCGTCTTTAAAATATATCGAAGATAAATTTAAAAGTTTAAAAAAATCTTAAGAATGGGAAAAATAAAGCCGGGCATGATGCCATACTCCTTTAATCCCAGCACTCGGGAGGCAGGTGCATGCAGATCTATGTAAGTTCGAGGGCAGTCTGGTCTACAAAGCAAATGCAAGGCATCCAAGCCAAGGTTACACAGATTAACCCTGTCTTGAAAAACCAAAAAAAGAAAGGAAAAAAAAAAAAAGAATGAGAAAGATGAAAACAAACATACAGAGAAAATTATCAGAAAGAACACAATTTTCCTTCATTGAAAGCATGGACAGCAAATTTTGTAGAATTGCTAAGACTAACAAAGAATGAGAAAAGTTATTTTGAGAAAGGCATTTTAAAAGAGATTTTATTTATTATTATTATTATTATTTATTATTATTATTATTTTATTATTATTATTATTATTATTATTATTATTATTATTATATTATTTTGGTTTTTCAAGACAGGGTTTCTCTGTGTAGCCTTGGCTATCCTGGACTTGCTTGGTAGACCAGGCTGGCCTCGAACTCACAGTGATCCACCTGCCTCTGCCTCCCAAGTGCTGGGGAGATTTTGTTTTTTATGAGTGAGCACACTCATGCGTACATGTGCCCACAGAGTCCAGACAAGGGTGTTATTGGGTCCCCTGGAGCTAGAGTTAGAGGTGATTGTAAGCTGCCAGGCATGGGTTCTGGAGAGCAAATTCAGGGCTCTTGGAAGACCAGTGAGCACTTTTAACTTCTAAGCTATCCCTAAAGCATCTGGGAAAGACATTTTGAGACATATTAGTTATGTTTTGTTGCTGTGACAAACGGGACCAGAAGCCACTTATAGAAGGAAAAGTATATCTCTCAGCTAATGGTGCCAGGGGCTTAAGAGTCCATTATGGCTGGGAGGCACAGTAGCAAGTGGCAGACACAGGAGCAGCAGAAGCAGGAAGCTGAGAGCTCACATCTTCAAACCCAAGGCACCAAGCAGAGAGAGCAATCGGGATGTGGTGCACGTTTTTAAATTCTCAAAGCCTGCCTCTAATAATACACTTGCTCCAATATGGCTATACCGCCTAAACCTCCCCCCAAAAGCACTATCAACTAGGGACCGGACGTTTAGATATGTCCTGTGGGAGACATATCTAAGGCTGCCACCATGGCAGCCTTAAAAAACCTCTCTAAGGGTGACAGCTTTCCACTGGCATGAGGAGAATCCTAGATTGAATCTCCAGCGATACAAAAAACTAACATCATCATCAACAACAAAATCCTCTAGAGACAATGGTTGATGGGTTGACTAGATAGAGAAACCAAGGTCATAGGAAGTGGCCTATGACATAATAATTTGATGCAAACAATAGAAAGGCACTTGACTGACTGCAAAGAAACTAACCGATTGGAGAATCAGTAGGTTGCCTGTGGAAGCCCTAGGAAAGTTAGGGAATTTGAGACTGGAAGATAGACAGGGTTACCTCACGCAGGATGATAGTTTCCAGTTCCATCTATTTGTCTGGAGATGTCAGGGTTTCCTTGTTTTTAATAGCTGAATAGTATCCCGTAGTGTAAATGTGCCACAGTTTCTTTATCCATTCTTCAGTTGAGGGACATCTAGGTTGTTTCCAGATTCTGGCTATTATGAATAAGGCTGCTATGAACATAACTGAGCAAATGTCCTTGTTGTGTGGTGGGGCATATTTCCAGGGTATGCCCAGGAGAGGTATAGCTGGGGCTTGAGGTAGCACTATCCCCAATTTTCTGAGAAAACACCAGATTGATTTCCAAAGTGGTTGTCCAAGCAATGCAGGCGTGTTCCCCTTTCTCCACATCCTCGCCAGCAATGTACTGTCACTTGAGTTTTTGATAGTTGAGGAGGTCAAGAAGCCAAAAAGCACAGCCCAAGTCATACCCCTTAAATGGGATGATGAGAAAGTACTTCCTGGTCTCTACTGTTGGGTGTGCCATTTGGACAGATGCCAGCTTTGTGTCTCTCCTTGGATCACACACCCAAGGAGGAGCATGTGGGAGAGGGGTTATCATCTCTTTGCATTTCTGGGTTCTTTTAAAAAAAAGTATTTTTATATATGTATGTGTGCCTACCCTCCTGCATGTGTACCATGCTCATACAGTGCCTGTGGAGGCCAGCAGATTCAGGTGGTCCTGTGTTATCTCATGTGAGTGTTGGGAACCTAAGCTGGGACATCTGTTAGAGCAGCCAGGGCTCTTTATTGCTGAGCCATCTCTCCAGCCAGTGCCTTCCGTGTTCTTGAGGTGATCTGTGAGATGTCCACCTGCTTGCTGGGTGGCCATTACCTAACGCCACAGCAGGTTTCTTCATCAGTGGTTCCAGCTGCCGAAGTGGGGGTGGAGGGATGGGGAGGTGGGTGGGCAGGAGGGTGAGTGGGGGTTGGGGAGGAGTCATTCCACATCCTGCCTCAAATGGTGACATCATCACAACTCAAAGCTCCTCATCTTTATGTTTCTAACAAGGTTTTCCTGAACCCTGACCACTGGCCAAGCACCCCAGAAAACCTTGGTGTTCCAGGCCCCCAGCACAGTCCCAGAGTTAGGATAAGGGATGCCCTGGTCGCATCAAGCACTGTATCTGTGCTGTACTTCCACACAAATCAATTGACTTAATTTCATAAGTGTGCCACTCTTCTGCTAATGAGAAAATGGAATCTAAGAGAATCTAAGTCACTGGTTCACTGGTCAAAGCAACTAAGGCACATGAAGTAAAGGCACATGGGGTTTTATGATAATTGGTTAATGTTACTGGTTTAGAGGCAGTTCCTAGCACAGTCAGGGTTCAATCGGTTCTGCCCGAAGGGTGTAGTCGGTAGCACGGTATTCAATGGGAGTGATGACCTGGGAAACAGGCTGGTTCATATAAAAAATCTTCCTACTTTTCACATTTAACCCTAGAAATGGGGAAATTCTAGAAAGCTGTAGCAGCGTGTGTGACACTGTGAGTCCTCACAAGAGACAGCTCAGCACTGGTTAAAAGCACTTTCTTCTTGGTAGCCTGTGAGCATATACAATGGGAGGAGGTCCCCCTCAGTCACAGTCATAGGGGAGGGGAATAGGGTGAAAGCAGGAGGGAGGGAGGAATGGAAGGATGCAAGAGAGGGGATAACAATTTAGATGTAATATGAATAAATTAATAAAATATTTTTAAAAAGAAAAAAGCTTTAAAAAAAAGCCCTTTCTTTTCTGCAGTTAATGTGGGCGGGTCCTAAGGTAATAGCAGGAAAGAAAATGGACTTTTTCTGTTAAAGAGGCTTAGTGAATGTCAAAAGCAGGTGGATGGCCTGATTCACAGTCCACCCCCCAAATAAAACTAATGGCAATGTAAAGTTATAATCCCCAGCATGTTTATGGCCAGGATAATAAAGACTGTGCAGGTTTCAATTTCCTGCAGAAGACAAGATAAACGACTCGAGCCAGATGTTTTGCAACTAAGCAAGATAACATGAAAATTTAATTTTTACTTGCTTAACCATTACCCATAATACTGATGACTATTAAAATGCAGGTTGGGTTCATAAAAGAGGGAAGGTTATAACTACCTGCTTGGTTATAGGCTAGATCAAAATGCAAAGGACAGCTCTTTCTGTGGGAAGAAATTCACAAGTGTGAGAGCCCACAGCCGAAATAGAATGATTTATTCTAGTCATTTACTGAATTCATTTATGTGACAGCCATTTATACCAGCTCTGGGAGAACAGATTTCAGAAAATATGCTTCGAACATGTCCTCCATCTTTGCCCAGATGGTCCTGCCTGGACCCTTTGCTTCCCTTGTGATCCACTGTATGCATCCCCACTCCAACACTGACTTTTAATTGTGATCTGGGATTAACCCACATCTTCCAAGACCAATACATAATTACAACAAAATTAAGTAAGTCAGATGTTTGAAAGTAGGAAGACTTGAATTCAAGAATAGTCAGAACTTTTTTTTTTTTTAAATAAGTCATCTGTGGTAGGAGAGACAGGAAGACCTCTGAGACTCCGAGGCCAGGAAGCCCAGCCTGTTTGGGTGAGCCCTGGGGCCAGTGAGAGACCCTGCTTCAAAACAAACAGCAGCACAAGGTGGACAGTGCCTAAGGAAGAATGGTACCTCTGACCTCTACGTGCACACACACATGTTCCCTTGTGCATATACATCCATGCACCTTCACACATACAAGCACCTACACCCATTTCACGTGTACACACACACACACACACACACACACATACACACACACACACAAATAGTTTGGAGGCAAGCATGCAAAAAACAAAACAAAACAAACAAACAAAGAAACCAATGGGGAAAATAGGCTTCTTAAACAAGAGAAGAAGGTTTAGATATGTCCTCCTGTGGGAGATGGACCTGGTCTTGGTCAAGAAACCCACCAGGAACAAAATAATGTGAAAACACGTTGCAGGTTACACAGTGGGAATACAGAATTACATTAGAAGGATGAAATGAGGTTAGATCCCAGATGTCCTAGATGCAAAAGACTTTTGAACAGCGATAGAAATCTCTTTGGCGGGGAAAAAAGGAAGCCTTGCGGGGCAGCCTGCACATCACTACAGGCCGTGTGATAAAGGCTTTCTCCTGCTGCACTGTTTGTGAGATTCATTCAGGTTGAAATGAACACTGGAGTTCTTTTTAATTTTTTTTAAAAGCTCTTTGGAGGTCCCTGAAAAACACAAATGTTTGGATGAGAGACTAGACAAACTCTTGAAAAGACATTTGTGATGTTTTCAAATATTTTTGTCAGCCTGTGTTGCCTTAACTGGCATTGGTGAATTAATAGCAGTGGAAAGAAATTCTATTTTCTAGTGCAGTATGAAAGAAAGAATTTTACCTGTCTTAGCTATTCTGAAGAAGGCATTAAAATGACACACATCTGACTTTGGATGTCTTTTAAAAATCAATTTCTAGAAGTTTTGTGATTAGCATTATGCGTTGCAAGGCTTTGGATACTAGGGGATAACTACCAGAGAATCTTCCAGACTAGCCATCATTTGGACAGCTAATAGCTTTCCATGTGACATTACACTGTGCTGTAAAACATCCACAAACTAAATCCACAAGCAGGCGATGTGCAGCCTGTCTCTCCAGTCAGAAGGACTCTATTAATTCTCCTTGATAATTATTTCATTTTATGAATAGCCTCCTTTGAAATAACGCTTAAGAAGCACAGTCTCCAAAGCTCAAATTCGCAGAAGGCCCATCTTGTTAAGGGTTGTCTAAGCAATTATTTGCACAAAAAAAAAATTACTCTGAAAGACTTTCATGCGCACCAAAGTCAACTTGGAAGCCCAGAACATTCAGGCTCCCAGGCTTCTAGGAAGGGAGATTTAAACCCAAGAGATTTGGGCAGAGTCCAAGAGCCTGCATTTTTAATCATAGCCTCTGGTGAAGTTCAGGCCGATACTCTATTGATCACTATATTAGTTTCTGCCCTGTAACCAATTACCATAAACAGCAGCTGAACACAGTACATACCTGCTATTGCTGCTTCTGTGGATTGGAAGTTTGAGCACCCTTTAGCTGAGCATGGCCTAGCTCCAAGACTTCCAAAGCTGAAATCAAGAGGCCATTCATATGCAGTTTCATGCAGAAACTCTGCTTCCAAGGTCATGCCTGGCAAGATTCATTTCCTTGCTATGATGTACTGAGGACGTTGCCTTCTTACTGGCTGAGGACCAGAGGCCAACCTCAGTGCCTTCATGGCACCTACAGTCCCACATGACTGTTTGCTTCTTTGAGCCAGCTAGAGTGTCTCTGATCTTGGGAAAGACCTGGTTTCTCTTTGGTGAATTCTTATTAGTGAATCAGGATCAGCTCCACTCAAGATATTCTTCCTTTTCATCAGCTCAGAATTAAGCAGTTTGGGATGCTGATTGCACCCGTAAAAATGCCTTCATCTTCACCCAGCAACAGAAACTAATCATGGTTTCTAGGGACTTTGATGTGAGGCTGGACTGATAGAGGTGGTGCCCTAGATGTGGTTGGTATTTACTGTCCATGAAATAAAATCAGAGGATGCTCAGGGCTCAAGTGCAAGGGTCCTGTGAAAAGGAATGGGGGTCAGGGGTCGGAGGAGATGGAGCCTCCGGGACCAAGCAGAGGCTGGTTTCATTTGGTTTCATTTGACCTCCTTGGTTGGCAGAGTTTTGTCATCTTACCCTTTGGAGGACCACGTGTGGAACAAATGGTAACTTTAATGGTGATTTTAGCACTGCTTCAAGTCATATTCTTAGGAAACAGGGTGAAAAGGGAGAAACGGAGGAACAGACACTGTTGAGTGAAGTGGGCTAAAAGTATCAGAACCGTTAGAAGGAGATGGAATGAGTAATAGAAACCGCCCAACCCCTTTTTAGATGAAGGGCAGAGTTGTCTCCCAACACATCCATACTGCAAATTCTTTCTACCTCGCTGTTGACTGACACAGCTCTCTGTCTTCAACTATAGAGTCCACTCGAGGGGTGCCCTTACCACGGGTCGTGGAGGTGCTCCCCACAATACCAGAACTGGAAGTCACTTCTGCAGTACACCAGCAAGATCAATATACACGGTGAGTGATGCCCAGCCTTACTGACTGTTTGACTTATGCATAAGAAACATGAATGGATCCAGCGAACTCCAGTTGACCCTCATCAGCATGTCTGTCTATGGCCGAGGACACAGCAGTGATAAACTTGAGAAGCCAGCCGGTTGGAATTGGGTGACACAAGCTAACGTGCCCATTTTCTCCAAGATTTAGGAAGGATCAGCAAACTAATCTCTCAGTCTATTAGACTAATCTCTTAGTCTGCTCAACTGTCCCTGAAATGTCAGCTCATCCCTTGTCTTGCAGTGCAGCTGTAAATCAGTCAGAGCATGAGAAAAGGGAGCACACGATGTATTCAGTTGAATTCATCCACCTAGTCATTGAAGTAAGACGTTACGTTTAACATCTGTTATTCTAGATGAATGTGCCTTGACTTCATGTAGTCTAAGCAAAACTATACTCAGAAGTGTCTTAGTATCGCTTTCTATTCGTTCAGCAAATATGTAGTAAGTGGCTACAGTGACATATAGCCACATACGGTAAGTAAAGATGGTAGCAGGAGGGAAGAGGGGAAACAGTGCCTCTGGGTACCCTCCCATTGTGCTTCGTGGCGGCTGGCTGCGTCACTTAGACTTCATAGTACTGGAGAGGTCATCAGTCTAGGTTCTAGCCGGAAACTGGTATTTTATTTAAATTGAGTAAGTCAAGGGGATTTTAATAAAGGGCCTACTAAGCCAAGATGTGGAAACTTAGACAATACTTTTTTTAAAAAAACTATGGAGGTGAATAATATTTGTTTTCATTAAAAAACAAACCAACCAACCTTCCAGGCTATCCTTGGACAATCTGGATTGAAGACGCTGAAGACTAATGAGAGTTTTATTTTGGGAACGAGTGGGCTGGAGGTACTGAGAGGTTGAGAACGAGCTGGAGATCACCTGTCTGACCCACGAGGCCAAGGGAACAAGAGCGCATCCAGAGCTGCTGTGAGCCATGGGGAACAGGCTGATGATGCCCATGGGAGAGCATGAGGGCTCTCACCCTTCCCACCCATCGTTACCCTGCTCAGTGTGGACCTGAGGCCGTCATCGTGAGGAACCAAGAATGACCGAGGACGAACATCAAGTTGCAGGTGCAGGATAGTTTTTCCTACACAGATGAATGGTTTCTATTTGGTAAATTACTTAAGAGGGCCTGTGTATTTGTTCATACATTTATTTGCTTTCATAAATCTTGCTTCCCTTTTGGCATAAGACTGTTTTTTTTTAATCTAAGGATACTGAAATAAAAAGAATTTAAATGAAATGCCTAGAGTATTTAAATTTGACAGAAAATGTTTTTTCTGATTCTCTTGGCTCTCACATCTGTTACAGCCACTGTGGATGTCATGACTAAGCATGCAGGTATCAGTTTCAATAGGAAACATGCATAGGCACGAGGCCAGCTCTTCATATTGGAAAAAAAATATTCCCAGAGTTAAGATGGAATATGGTCCTGTGATGTTATTGTGTGACTAAAATTGTGTATCTGAAGAGTGGAGTGAAGAGGCCGCCCTGAGCTCTCCGTCCATCTCCTATGAGGCAGGTAATAAATCCTTCCCTGGCCGTCCTTGGGAACAGTCTCAGACCCCACGGGAGAGGCCGTTCTCCTATTCCCAGCACAAGCAAGCAGCATCCTTGCCTCCGAAGATTCAGAGCAGCTGTAGCATGCGAACAAACATGGTCCCGTCCTCACTAATCATCATCGTGGCTTCCAACTTTTGTCCTTCCATCCTATCACTCTCTCTCCTTCACCAAACACACTCTAAAACATGCTCATGTCTTGGGCAGAGGAGCTGGCTCTGTGGGTGAAGTGTTTGCTCTGTAAACATGAGGACTGAAGTTCTGCTCCCCAGCACTCACAAGAAAAGCTGGGTACAGGCCCATAACCCCAGTGCTGGATAGGGGCTGGATTCTGGGGAGGTTGCTGTCTAACCAAGATGACCAGCTCCAGACTCAGTGAGAGACACTGTCTCAAAACATGGCGGAGGGCCGCTGAGACGGCCTCAGCAGGTAGGGGTGCGTGCTCTCAAGCCAGAAGACCCAAATTTGATGCCCAGAATCTGCACGGTAGCATGAGAAAACTGCCTCCCTCAAGGTGTCACCTTACTTCCAAGTGTGCACAGTGGCATGTGTATATAAAAATACATATGCACATAAAACATAAATGATGATGATGGTGATAAGGTGGATATAATAGAGGACAGCGCCTGCCATTGGCCCTAGGTCTGTGTGTGCACATGCATGAGTGTGTGCTCCTGCACACACACAGCGCCTCATTCTCTGGGTCATTATGTAAATGTTGTGGGGTCAAATAAAATGTATTTATATAGCTGGGTGGTGGTGGCGCACACCTTTAATCCCAGCACTCGGGAGGCAGAGGCAGGCAGATCACTGTGAGTTTGAGGCCAGCCTGGTCTACAAAGTGAGCCCAGGACAGCCCAGGGCTACACAGGGAAATCCTTTCTCGAAAAACAAAAACAAAAACAAACCAAAAAATGTATTTATGTAAGCTAGTATATTGTCTCTTTTTAATTTTTGTTAAGATAGGAAGTTATAATGGCAGGAGGCAGGGGGAACAAAAACTCTGGTCATCAGGCTTGGCAGCAGGTGCCCTTACCCCATTGAGCCATCTCTCTGGCATCTTTTCCCTCCCTTCTTACATAGGCAACTAAGAGGGAAAAGTATGGTCAAGAACTTTTTTTTTTTTTTTAATGTCTAGATCACAAACTAAAAATTCTCATTTTTAGTTTAGGCACTGGTGTTTTGGCAAGTAGAGCTCAGCCGGTCGCTCTCCATCTCATCTGGGTCCCCTAATTAAGACATGAGTCAGCTCGGGCCTCAGAGTTCTCTGCTTGCCACGTGACGAAGTGTGGAGATTCTACAGTTTCTGAAGAGCCAAATTATGGCTTCTCTTCACATTCCCTATTATGCTCCGACGAGTGAGTTGGGAATCAGCGGGAACTTGGCTTACAACAGGCCTACATTAAGCTTCCGGTCCTTCTGGACTGTGGCAGCTTTTAGAAAAGCTATTTCACTAACTCCCATCGAATACCATCTTCTAATAAACAGTGAGCATCACACAAAGGTGTAGAGAGCCGCACTCTGCTCTCGGGCCACGCTGCAAGACACCAAAAAAGCAGATAATCATGCTGGTGCCCCTGCAAGAACTCAAGCTGACAGAATGGCTTCCAGTGGTCAGTGATCGCTTTTCAGGAAGATAGCTTCCTCTGGTGTCTCAGAGTCATTAGCCACACCCTCCTCTTCATAGCCACTATTTACAATTATTATTATTTTGTTATTCATATCTGGCTTTATCCTTAGACTAGATACTGCATGAGGGCAGGGGCCACACCGGAGCATCCAGGTCAGCCTGATTAGCATTTAGTTCACAGTGGGGTCTTCATAAATGTTTGCTGAATGAAAAGCTGCTTCTGCAGCTCTCGCTATACAGGACCATGAGCTGTGTCTAGTCAGTTTCATGTCTCCTTCACAAGGACATCTGGCACTTGGCACTGGTTTCCCTGGGAAGCTTGGACACAAAAGAAGCTCTCTAACTTGCCTTCCTCCTCAAGTTGGCCCAGTTGTGTCCTTCCTCATGCACTTTAGGCAGAGGCAGAAAAGGGAGCAGGCAAGACGGAGGACTGCCTGAGAGATGGACTACAGCCAAGACCACCATAGAGCTTCTCTCCTCGGAGGGCCAGGGGCTGGGAAGAGTGCATCTTGCAGGGCCCTTCAGATCATGATTGCTGCCTGGCCACTGGCCCTGGCCATCTCCCTGAGCCTGTGGTTCCGCTCCATTTCCATTCAACTCCTGATGGTAATAAATAATAAGCCAGCCAGCCCATGGCCTCGATGTCTACCATAATTCATGGCTTCCTGTGGAGAACACCAACCCTGGCCTTTAGAACATTATGTGTTATCACTGGTTCGAATTTTATTGGACTCACGCCATACACTTCACTTACAGTGTAGAACATCATTGAAACATAGTTAGCTATGACTTATGCTGACCTTGAGTTCTGTGTCAACAGTGTGTTGGAGAGCGGAGAGAAGGAACACAGCCCCTCACTGGGGTGCTGCCACAGTTGCTCTGCTACTAGTGAGACATGGTGGAATTCGAGGAGCAGGAAGAGGGGTAGGTGGAGAAGAGGATACAGGGGGAAAGTTAGTGTGCATGGCAAACGCCTTTCTACACCATGAGAGTGGGAATGCCTTAGTCAGTTTCTATTGCTTTGATGAAACACCGTGACCAAAAAGCAAGTTGGGGGAGGAAAGGGTTTATTTGGCTTACACTTCCAGATCATAATCCATCGTTGGAGGAAGTCAGGACAGGAACTCAATCAGGACAGGATCCTGGAGGCAGGAGCTGATGCAGAGGCCATGGAGGGTGCTGCTTACTGGCTTGCTCCCCATGGCTTGCTCAGCCTGCTTTCTTATAGAACCCAGGACCAGCAGCCCAGGGATGGCTCTACCCACCATGGGCTGGGCCCTCCCCCATTGATCACTGAGAAAATGCCTCACAGCTGCATCTCATGGAGGCATCTCCTCAGCTGAGGCTCCTTCCTCTCTGATGACTCTAGCTTGTGTCATGTTAACACACAAAACCAGCCAGCAAAAAGAGTTTGGGGTGGAGGGTGGGGCGGGGAAGAGGGAAGGAGGAAGGGAGGAAGAGAGAGGACAATATGGGGAAGCGGCAGGGTTCTGCCTGAAGAAAATAACATTGCCCAAATATGTAGCTGCTGGTGCTGGATTCTAGAAGAAACCAAAATTCTAGGGCCCTCCCTCCCACACCTGTGCTTTTATCCTGGCCTTGAGTTCAGTGTGTTCCCATTCTGTGCTCAGCCTTTCCTGGGTGAGGCCACCCTCTCTTTCCTGATCTTTTTCTGGTTGTTGGGTACATCAATGTGGTTGTCTGCCTCAGGACTTCAAATTATGGGGCGCTGACAGAAAGGTGGGGAAAATGGAACCTCTTCATCTCAGGAGTGGCGGGGGCCCATTGCTCTGTTCTCCACCCACAGTTCATTCCCCACCTACCAGAGGCCTCGTTTCCCAGCCTGGTTCTTCTTGGCTCTCTGTGAGCTCCTGGATGTCAGGTCCAAAGGCAGCTCCAGTTTCCCAAACTCCAAAGGACAGTCCAACTGCCGGAAAGTGAGCTCAACTGGACTGCAGGCGGAGCTCTGGCAGCTCAGTAAAAGCCAGCATTCCTCAGGAGCTTGTGAGGCCGGTTCCATTTCATTTACCTCTGGTAAACGGAACACATAGCTCTCTAATTAACAGATATCTGTGGCATTTACAGTTTATCAAGGTCCGTGCTAGCCTCCAGGCTTTCTCAGTCTCTACCCACAAGTACTTGCTGTGCTGATAGACATCTCAAAGCCCCCAGGGCAGTCTCCTGGCCCTTCCCTCCCTCACCTGCTCACCCTTCTCATAACACAGCTCTTCTCATTCCACTTTCTCTAGTCTCCCCTCTCTCACGAGTGTCCTGGCCACGCCCAGTTTTACCACGCCCACTCTGTCTTCGCCACGCCCATTCCTCCAGCCAAGTTCAGTCCCAGTCCAGTCCGCTGGCCATGCTCTGTCTGTTTCTTTCTCTCTTTGCTCTGAACTCTTTCAAATGTTGCCGACTGTTCTCTCCTGTATCTACAATAAACCTTCTCGTACCACGGAGAGGGCATGTCGTCATTTTATACACTGGCCGTGTCCTTACTTAGAGGTTCTTTTCTGTTTGTGTTTCTAGAATTGCTTTCCATTGCCTCTCATATATACACCCAAGATCTATATTACTTCATAAAGCCGCATGCTATTGGAGCTTTGAGAATACAGTAGCCCAAGTTCAACACTCTCTTTTCACGGCGTGAGAAAAAGACAGGGTCTTCTTCCCTCAGGCCTGGTGAAGGATTGATTTTATTTTAAAGCCCTTTTAAATCTAAAGCATGGCCCCTTTATTTATCCTTTGGTCTTTGAAACTACAATATTTGTTTTGTTTTTCGAGACAGGGTTTCTCTGTGTTAGCCTTGGTTGTCCTGGACTCGCTTTGTAGACCAGGCTAGCCTTGAACTCACAGCAATCCGCCTGCCTCTGCCTCCCAAGTGCTGGGATTAAAGGCGTGTGCCACCATGCCTGGCTGAAACTGCACTATTTACTACAGGATAATGATTTAAGAGTTCTGATGTCACCCACAATCAACAGTGTGCTTTGACTAGCTTAAGACTGATTTCTAGGTCCTTTCAGGGATTTGACACCTGACAAAGCTGGGTGTCTGGGCCTATCCTTATATGGAACTGGCGCTTATATGGAACCTTATATGGTTCTGGCGCTCTGCAAACGTTTATCATTTGGGTTTGGAAAGGAAGTGGTTTGCTCTGGGAAAGCTCACAGGCTGGGCTTCCCAACGCGACTGTTTACAACCTCCTGCCCGCCTCTTCCCGCTGTGTGCACGCACGGGGGGGGGGGGGGGCGGGGGGCATGGGGGGGGGGCGGGCGGGGAGGAACTTCTTCAGTCACGATTCAAAGCCCACTGCTGCTCAGTGTTCTCAGCGGCCCTCGGCCAGTCATAGGTCAGGTGAAGCCTGCCACGGCAGCCCTGGTTAGAGTGAGAGTTAAGAGGAGCGATGCGAAGCACTACATATGTCTGAATTTGTTCATTTCTCCTCACACGGCTCTGGGGGAGTCCTTCTGTCATGCCGCCCTGCCTGTGGTGGTTTGAAGAGGAATGGCAGCCATAGGCTCACATATTCAAATGCTTGGTCATTAGGGAGGGATGATCCCTGACAGGGACTAGGAGGCGTGGCCTTTGTAGGAACCAGGCCTGCCTGGGCTGCCTGCCTGCCTTGCTGTTTCATGTCCTGTTTCTAGCAGCTTCCGTGTCTGTGTTTATGTTGGTTAGCTAGTCTTGTTTACTGCTCTGAGAACGCACCCCACCCCTCCTCAGGACTTTTCCTCCTGTGTGCAATCACAGATATAAGTGAGTATATACCATTTGAGTCTTTCTGCTTCTGGGTTAACTCACTCATGATCATTTCTAGTTCAATCCATTTGTCCACAAATTTCGGAAATTCCTTGTTTTTAATAGCTGAGTAGCATTCCACAGTGTAAATGTACCACAGGTTTTTGTTTTTTTTTTTTAATCTTTGATACCCTATGATCATATACAGGGGGAGGAGGCCCCCCCCCTTAGTCACAGTCATAGGGGAGGGAAATAGGGGGAAAGCGGGAGGGAGGGTGGAATGGAAGGATACAAGGGATGGGCTAACTATCGAGATGTAATATGAATAAATTAATAAAAAGGAAAAAAAGAGTTGAGATCTGAATACAACCAGGTGTGTGTGTGTGTGTGTGTGTGTGTGTGTGTGTGTGTGTGTTTTCTTATGCTGGAGTCAAACCCAGGGCCTCACTCATGCTAGGCAAGAGCCCTACCCACTGAGCTACACTCTCAGCCCTACCCACTGAGCTACACTCTCCGTTCTCCTACTCCATCCTTTCAACCACAGACCCTCTCCCTAGGGAGCTAAAGTAGGGTCTTTTTTTTTTTTAGCAACAAAAATTCCAGTACAATCAAATGCCTTTCTAGAAGCTTTTCTAGTTGTTTGTCCCCTTTGTTTGAAGGTTGTTTGGAAGATCTACCCCATAACACTTCTCTACCATAAACCTTCTGTTGTGCCTACCCACGTAACCTCAAAGATGCCAATTAGGTAGTAGTTATCACATGTCCTTGAGGGTTTTTTTGTTTTGGGTTTTTTTTGGGGGGGCGGTGATGCATGTTTAAAGGTTCATAAAATAAGATCAATAAGTAATGTGCTAATTGGCTTTTTCAAAGAAATTCTTTTAACTCATCTCAAGGTCCTCTAAAATGAAAAATATTAATTACAATGCAAAATACCCAAGTGATGTCAAGAAAAGCACCCAGAGTCTTTGAAAAGTCCCTTTTCTTCTTAAAGAGTTTAAAACAGTTTTCTACTTGAAATTTGCTAGAGAAAGAGAGACAGGAAATAGCTCCAGTCACTTTTTATTTGGGCCAACAGACAGTGTAGGCACCTTTCCTTCTTTTGGTGGGGCGGGAGCAGGAGGCGGGGGCGGGGCTTGTTTGCTAGGCGGGGCTCTGCCTCGAGCTCCTCCCCCTTCTTCAGACTTCCTCTTTATGCAGCCTGCTGGTACAGAGTCCCACCGCATCAATGACTAGTGACAGTGAGATATTTTTTTCTGTTTTATTTTTTATTCAGAGCGAAGATTTCAGTAGGAGTAGAAAGTTGTTTACTTCAGCTATAAGAGACTAAGATTGGAAGGAAGGGTTTCCAGGCTTTAGTAATTGGTGCCTTTTAACACAGTAATTAGACCCAGGCAGGCAGAGACAACCTCTTCCAATGGTGCGTGTTTGTTCATGTGGGTGCATGTGTGTTGGTGCAGGTATGAGTGCATGTGTGTGTGTCTGTGAGTGCTGGGTCCCTACCTGGGGCAGGGCGGGGCTGGGTACCCTGCCCTCTACCTAGGGGTGGGGCGTCCCCTATCCCAGACACCCTTATTTATATAAACCAGACACTGGTTCCCGCAGGCCTTTCCCCTGAACCCCTGCCGCCTCCCACTCTCTCTCCTGCCCTTCCCCCTCCCTTTCCCCCTTCTTTGCTCTCTTCTCTCTCTCTTCCTGCCCCAGCTGCTCCCAATAATCCCGCATTTATATAATATAACTCTGTCTCGACCATTAGCTCATTCGGTTTTAATCAATCAGTGAAGGTTAGAGCCAATCTCTTGTGTTGTTTCTCAGGAATAAAAAATATATATAATTCTGGGTGGGAGGTGGTGGCGCACGCCTTTAATCGGAGCACTTGGGAGGCAGAGGCAGGCGGATCTCTGCAAGTCTGAGACCAGCCCAGTCTACAAAACAAGTACAGGATGGTGTGTGTGTGTGTGTGTGTGTGTAGGCCAGAAGAAGGCATTGGATGCCCTAGCACTGGACTCCCTGTGGGTGTGGAATAGCCCCACATGCTAATGTTAAGATCCAGGCTTCAGCTTAGCTCCTTTAATCACCATGTTTGTAAAGGCACTTTAGGAAACACGGGTCAAACTTTCAAAGGCCCCTAATGCCACACTTCCAGGAGCTCCCTGGAGCTTCTTCTTTCACCTAAGCACCCAGACCTGGTTAATGGATAGATTTTATTTTATTTATGAGTATGAGTGTTTTGCCTATATACGCAATCTGCATGCATATCTGGTGTCCGAGGGGACCAAAAGAGGGAGTCGGACCCCTGGAGGAGGAGTTAAGGATAGTTGTGCGTCACCGTGTGAGTGCTGGGAACCCAACCTAGGTCCTCCACAAGAGCAACTATGGGTTCATCTCTTCAGGCCCCATAGCTTATTTTTTTTTCCTAGTGAAAATTTTATTACGTATTAAAATCTTAAGTGGGATTTTCTTCTGTTAATATATTGCCGAAGAGGAGGCCTTTTATTTACTCATCCACTTGTTAATGTAAGACATATCTTATGACAGGCATCGAATGAGAGATAAGTAATTCAGAAGAGGGGTGGCCAGTCACTCCTACAATCCCAGCACTCAGGAGGCAAAGGCAGAGCACTCTGTGAGTTCGAGGCCAGCCTTGTCTACAAAGTGAGTCCAGGACAACCAAGGCTCCCCAGAGAAACCTTGTCTCAAAAAAACAGAAACATGTCCCTTTAAAAAGCTGATATCTCGGGGGGGGGGGGGGGCTGATATCTGCCTCCCAGTGTGCCCGGCTAGGGACTATATCTTAATACTCAGCACAAGTACTTGACACAAAGTGTACCCAGAGTTTGCTAATGAATGGAGAACTCAAGGAACACCTGAGCTGAGTTAGCAGCAGGGAGGGAGGGTTTCCTGGAGAAGGGGACGTGGGAAAGGTAAAGGCAACTCAAAGGATGTGCTGGTCAAGGTGAAAGAAACACACTTGCACATGGTGGGGAGGGAGGGGAGGGAGGGAGGAGGGAGGGAGAGGGTGAGAAGGAACTAGGGGCAGGGCTCAGCCAGTGAGATGCTGTACCACAAGCTTGAGCATCGGGGGTTCAGATCCCCAGCATCCAGTGAGTGTGGCAGCCCACCTGCAGGCCCAGAGCTCAGAAGGCAGGAGATGCCCCAAAGCAAGTGGGCCGGAGTGCCAGGTTCTGGGTTCAACTGAATGACCCTGCCTCAATGGCTATGGTGGAGAAGGATCTAGAAAGACTCTTGATGCCACACGTTGTCTAGTGAATTTCAAGAAAGACTCCTCACATGTCCCCACACTCATGCAAACATGCATAAACACCCGTGCCACAAGTATGGATACATTAAAAAAAATTCATGTGGGCACTGGAATATAAAAAGAAGGGGGGGGGAGCTGGAGAGATGGCTCAGTGCTCAAGAGCACTATCTGCTTATCCAAAGGCCCTGAGTTCAATTCCCAGAAACCACGTGGTGTCCCCTTCTGGTGTGCAGGTGTACATTCAGGCAGAACAGTGTACACTTAATAAATAAATCTTTTTAAAAATGGAATCCTTCAGCAATGCCTAGGTGCCCTCAAAAACACACACATACACACACACGCCCATGAACACATATGTGGGCTTCTAAAGTTCAGAAGACAGAGCGTGTTCTCGTTGCGGACGGTTACTATGCTCTTCGCTACGCCAAGGACACCGCAGTAATTAATGTATGGGGGAGATGTGGTCTTTTGTTCCGCTGGAGAATGTCAGGGTTCTTTAGGGGGAAACCGACATGATTGTGATCTATTGCAATATTTTTTTTACACAGTATAATTTGGGCTTGTAACTGCTTAACCAATTAAAGATTGAGCAGGCAGGCCTGCGAGGCTGCTGCACAGCTGAAAGCATGATTTATTATACCAAAGGGTTCTGGGATACAGGGAAGCCAGGTTACACTGGGAAGAAAAAAAATGGCACTCTGCTGCTGATGTTAGTGCTCCCGAACCAGTTTCCCTGTTCAACCCAGAGAAAAGGTGCTCCTGAAGGCCAGCTCTCGGAGAGCTCCAGTGTGCAGTGGTAATAAGAAGGATGGGAAGGCCCTGTAGCTGTGGGTAAATAAGTTTGTCACTGGTAAAGTAAACATACATCCTAGAGAAATTATATTTGTTTTCTTCCCAGTTGTCCCTAAGTGCCAATTTTTGAACCACTGAAGTAAGACTACTGAAGACACCAGAAGGCCTGGCAAACTCCATCTGTCCTACTGGGGTCATAGTGTAGCCAGGTTTAGAAAAATACAGCCGTGTGAGCACAATTCCATTCGTGCTGAGGATGCTATGGTGGTGTGGGGAGTGCGCTGGTCGGTGACATCAATACTGTTGGATCTTCCCATCCAAATGGGTTTCCTGCAGGGTCCAGGCATTGCACGGCAGCAACTGCGTGGGCCGCGATGTACAGTGGAGAAGTCAGAGGCAGTGTAGTTTAAGGGGTGGCTGGCAAGGTTTTCTTTCACCTGAGTCTTTTGGAAGGAATTGATGTCAGCGCTTGGAAGATTGGCAGGGTCCATCAGTGTGTATGAAGATGCTATGAAGACTTTAATAAAAGAAAAACCAGATTTGTGCCCTTAGTCTGTGCCGAGACTGCTGTTAGGAATCCAGTTAAAGGGGTCTGAGCCCTGTGCTGAGACCAGCAGATGTCTATTACCTCAGTTCCCGGGGGAGAGGAAGAAAAAGTGAAGCAAGCTTAAAGCAATAGGGCTGAGGATAATGCAAAAAAAAAAAAGAAGCAAGTGGCAGCACTTGGAACTCAACTCGGTGGCGAGAGTGAGGCAATGCATCCATCTAGTTGCAAGGCTTCTGGCGAATGGAATACTACCTGTCCAACCTACACAGACAGCTGACAGGATAGATGATGAATTCAGCTTGGCCATGCTTAGATGAAGCCCAGTGTGATGCCCAAATACTGATACACAGATGTCTGGAAGGAAGCTGACACAAAGGCTGGAAGCCAAGAGTGACATCAAGGTCTCCAGGTGTCATAAGTACATGATGGTGGCTGTGGAGGAGGCCGTGCTTTGTCAAACAGATTACTCTGCCCAAACCAATAACTTAATTTTGGATAAGAGAAGTATGAGAGAAACTTCAAATGAAACCCCGATTTACTTGGGGAAATTACAACACTTGCAATCGGTGTGCATAGACTTAAGACCTGCACAGGACTAAGCTGATACCACTCCATCCATCACAGGAGGGGGTGGGGACTTAGGAGGCTCCACCCCTAACGGAGGAGCTACCAGCAGTTAACAGCTGCTAGGGGGCAGGAGACCTTTACCCCAAGGGAGTAATCACTTGTAAGTTGCTTTTGGTCCAGGTAATAACCCTACGGCCAAGCTCATGCAAACAGCCCTAATTAAACACAGTAGGTCATTAAAAAATAATAATAAATAAAAAGACACGAAAGGAAGATAGGGGCGTGTTAGTCAAAGGAAGGAATTCAGGGGAGCGGGAGTAAGGGTGAGAGTAATGGGGTGGATATGACAAAAACACGTTAAATGCCTGTATGAAATTGTCAAAGGAGAAATTAAAACAATTTTAGAAGTTTTATTTTTCACTTTTAATTCTGTGTATTTGTGTGTCTGTAATGTGGACATGACTGCAGGTGCCTGAAGAGGGTGTTGCATCCCTGGGACCCGGTGGTCCAGAAGGGGAAGGTTGTGAGCTGCCTAGCTGGGAGCTGGGAACTGAACTCCGCCCCTCTGTAACAGAAGTCACGAGCTCTTAACCACTGAACCGTCTCTTTAGCCCCATGAAAACATTTCCAAAACACGTTTGTGGCCTGACTGGATGGAGCTGTGATTAAATAAATGACAAGCACGGGTTCGTGAAAAAATCAATAGATTATCTCCCAAACTTCATCTTGCAATTTGTTTCAGTTTCAGCTTTAAAGCCAGTCTACTTCAAAGGAAAAAAAAAAACCCGGTAACATTTGGATTCGATACATAGAGGGCTGTACTCCTGCTCTTAAAAATCAATGAGCCTTTCATTCTTTAAGCTTGCCAATTTCAGACCATTTGATGCGTATTCCTTCTTGGTATTGATGCACTGGCAATGACTGGACCAACTGTTGCCTCTGCAGCAGGCTCAGGTGAAAATGACCCACCAGTGGCACACTGGGTACTCTCAGCAAGCAAATGTGTTATTTAGGGCATGACTTCTTTTCGGGGGAGGGGGGGCGGGGACTATGAGTCTTTGCTCCATATTCTTCGCCAGACACCATGTGGTTTTAAAAAGAGATGCGTAGGATGCCTGCTGTGGTGGTTAACACTGTCAACCTGACTGGGTTTAAAAAATCGGTGGGACACACCTTTGGGTGCGCGTCTGTGGCAGTGGTTCTGTGGGAGGGATAACTGAAGGGTAGAGACACACGTGAGTGTGAGCAGCACAATGGGGTAGGGGCTCTGATGGGATAAAAGGAGAGGAAGGAGAAGGCAGCTGAGCAGTGGCACTGCCTCTTTCCCTCAGCTTCCTGGGCAGCCACACAATGAATGGCTCCACTCTGTCACACTGTCGTACAGCCATAATGTGCGGTGACCCCAGAGCTTAGGGCTAAACAACCATGGTCAGGACCCTCTGAAACAGTGAGCCCAAATAGGTCCTCTCTACTTTAAGTTGTTTCTGACAGGTTTTTGCTTATAGCAATGACAGTCTGACTGATACATAGTAATTGGATCCTAAGGTCTCTATGGAATCTGTCAGTCAGGGACCACAGAGTAGACCAAGACTCCTTGGTAACCAATCAAAGAAGTCAGTGTATAGCATAGGCTGGGAATATGACTTCCACTGGAGTGATGGACATTTCTACTTTGACAAAAAGTGAGAAAGCACTTCTGAGCCTTCAACAGTTATTGAAGTTCGTTAATAGGTACAGAGTGGCCAAAATGATTCAATATTGCTCTGTTTGCACCAAATGGTTTGGACTCTGCCAAGGACATTACAACCCCACGCTCCAGTTCTGGGAGGTCGTTAGGGCTCCAGTTTGTTATGTGCTTTCTGTTGACTGCTCTCCTTGGAGTGAAATGAAGCTATGGGGGAAAGCAGAGCAGAGACCTGTTGTGTCTACAGCTTTGCCATCGATTTGGAGAGGGAGACAGAAGTTGCAGACACGGGGATTTCAACGCCCAAGTGCTACCTCTGTGGAGATGAGCAGGTCGTAAACTGTTTCTTGCAAATATGCTCTGCATCTGGGCATCAAGCTAGCAAGCCCCAAAAGCAGACTCAATTCATTTTCCAGGCATTGCTCTCCAGAAGTTTCTGAGATTGCCTCTGTAGTCGTTATGGGCCTCAGAGCCACTCAGGGTGAGAAGGAAGAATAGAGAGACTCTGGCTAAGATGGTTGCTTTCCCAATGAGACAGAAATGCCATAGAGTTCTGCTTAAGCCACCATTCTCTTTAGAAGCTTTGCGTTTAGAGCACTGGGTTTGCACTGTCCTGAGAAAATCAAGGGCTGATGCCTGGGCATGGTCATCAACATGGGCCCCAAAAGCATATAAGAAACTCAAATTGTAGATGACCCCAGATACTATCATCTATCCTCATGAAAGTTAATCTGTGCAAGACCTTTTTAAAAAAATCTGTCTGTCTGTATTTATTTCTTTTTTCTTTTACATGCTGGCAAGACTCTTATCATTTCCTCTCCCTGTGAGAAGTAATTTACTTAGGCTCTTGTTTTGATTTTTAAAGGTACTTATATAATTTGCCCATTAATTCATTTTTATTAAAAAGTTTTATTACTTGAAGCTGGAGAGATGTCTCAGTGGTTAATAGCATTGTCTGCTCTTCCGGAAGACACAGGTTCAATCCCGACACCACTGCCATGACAGCTCACAAATGTCTATAACTCCACTCCCAGGGGATCCAATGCCTACCCTGGCTTCCTCCAACACCAGACATGCATGTGATGATGCACAGACACATGTTAGGTGAAACACTCATACACAATTAAAATTTTATATTTAAAAGGTGTAAATTTAATTTACAAATGGGGCTGGAGTCCTTTTTGATGACTGTGTCAAATCCTGGCATTCTGGCCCATCTGTTCCCGTCCCCATGCATGCATGGTTCTAGCGCCTGTTCCCGTCCCCATGCACCCATGGCTCTAGCGCCTGTTCCCGTCCCCACACACCCATGGCTCTAGCGCCTGCTCCCGTCCCCATGCACCCATGGCTCTAGCGCCTGTTCCCGTCCCCACACACCCATGGTTCTAGCACCTGTTCCCGTCCCCACACACCCATGGCTCTAGCACCTGTTCCCGTCCCCGTGCACCCATGGCTCTAGCGCCTGTTCCCGTCCCCGTGCACCCATGGCTCTAGCGCCTGCTCCCGTCCCCACGCACCCATGGCTCTAGCACCTGTTCCCGTCCCCGTGCACCCATGGCTCTAGCACCTGTTCCCATCCCCGTGCACCCATGGCTCTAGCGCCTGTTCCCGTCCCCGTGCACGCATGGTTCTAGCGCCTGTTCCCGTCCCCGTGCACGCATGGTTCTAGCGCCTGTTCCCGTCCCCGTGCACGCATGGTTCTAGCGCCTGTTCCCGTCCCCGTGCACCCATGGTTCTAGCGCCTGTTCCCGTCCCCACGCACCCATGGTTCTAGCGCCTGTTCCCGTCCCCACGCACCCATGGTTCTAGCACCTGTTCCCGTCCCCGTGCACCCATGGCTCTAGCGCCTGTTCCCGTCCCCACGCACCCATGGTTCTAGCGCCTGTTCCCGTCCCCACGCACCCATGGCTCTAGCGCCTGTTCCCGTCCCCACGCACCCATGGTTCTAGCGCCTGTTCCCGTCCCCGTGCACCTATGGCTCTAGCGCCTGTTCCCGTCCCCGTGCACCCATGGCTCTAGCGCCTGTTCCCGTCCCCGTGCACCCATGGTTCTAGCGCCTGTTCCCGTCCCCGTGCACCCATGGCTCTAGCGCCTGTTCCCGTCCCCGTGCACCCATGGTTCTAGCGCCTGTTCCCGTCCCCGTGCACCCATGGTTCTAGCGCCTGTTCCCGTCCCCGTGCACCCATGGCTCTAGCGCCTGTTCCCGTCCCCGTGCACCCATGGCTCTAGCGCCTGTTCCTGTCCCCGTGCACCCATGGCTTTAGCACTGCTCATAGCTTTTTGTTTATTGTTTTGTATGTTTGTGAAGTGTGCTGTGAACACATGTATATAAAACTCATGTTGTTTTATATCACCAACCTAGAGCTTCTTATTCACCCAGCAACTCAACAGGACAGAGAGTCATTCCATTCTCTTGATTCTTTCTTTCTTTCTTTCTATAGTGTCATAGCATTCCACAGCTAACCTAATTGTCATTACAGTTAATCCTACTTTAAAGTCTTGGCAGGTGCCTCAAAGGGTGACCTTTTCAAAGCAAAAGTTACTGAAGGCCAATGAAGTGCTAAGTAGGGTGCTGGGAACACGACAGAGAGCAAAGCAACGAGAAATCTTTCTGCGTAGAAATCACACCCGAGCGTAAGGTAGAGCATAGACACGCGGTATGACATAGAGGGGCTATATGCATATGCCGTAAAGGAAAAAGGAGCACGCAGGGAATGTGCCTCATTCAGTGTAGCCCAGGCTGGCCTTGAATTCTCTTTGTAGCTGAGGATGATCTTAACTCCACACGCTGATTGCTAGGTTTACAGGTGTGTGCCCACAGGAGGCTTTTGAATGGAGACATAAAAAAATGATGGCGGGAGTGTGCGGCCGTGCAGTAGAAGAGCAGCTCCAGCTAAGATGCTCATGGGTATCAAATGCCTGTTTACTGACGGAGAAATGGCCAGAGTCCATCCTGCAGTTCATCATCTGCCTTCTTGTCCCGGATCAGTCCCCAGCAGTGAATGGCTTCCTGTCACCCTGACTTTGTCCAGAGTCGGCAAATGTAGCAGCATCCCAGTCAGCAGGAGATGAACCCAGTGAACAATGGGTCGGTCACTCAGCATCCGAGGCTCAAAACATGAGGAGGACAATGGTGGAGAATGGGACATGCAGGTGACTTGCCATCTCCTAAGGCACTGGCAGGGACATTGTGCAACAGTGCTCTGCATGAGGCTATGGAATACAGAGATGGTCAAGGATCTCAGCCAATGGGAAAGCAAAAGAACAAATATTCTGCTTTATTGTCGAGTACTGGCTCGTCCTTGGGCTCTGTCCCACATTTTATATATAGCTGGGATGGAAATCTCTGCTCTTGCAGGTGTTAGTTGGATAACCATAGGCAGCTTATTTTATCTCTATGGCTTGAGCTCTTCATCTGTAAACGGCTATGACAATAACAGTGGCTATTTTATGAGATTGGTGAGGGGGATTACATGAGATTGGAAGTGGGGTTGTCTACACCAGGTGCCTGAAAACAAGAAGTAATTAGAAGTTTTCTGCCATCATCTCAGCAGCCAATCGGGTCATCACGCCCATCACCACCACCAGGGTGCTGTCTTGGCAGCAGTTCCAGGGGCAGGAGGCATCAACCAGCATTTTTTTTCTAGAATGTTTCTCAGAGTTATGGAACTTGGTATTGAGGACACGACTTAAAGCTTGTCTAGCCAAGGCTGTGACCTTCAAGGCGGGGAGAGCATTAAGCACTGCCATGTTCCAGGAAGCGAGTACAATGTTCAGTGCTCAGGAACGGTTAGAGACTGGCTTCCGTGGTGCTGGAGAAGGGGACAGGGAGGGAAGAGGGAACTGAGAGGTTTTCATCTTGTTAAAGGCATCTGGGAGACAGGACAGCAGAACAGCTTGGCTTAAATGCCTGAGAAAGGTTAACCAGCCTGTGGTGAGAGCCACCCAGGGACCAAATAACCCCACATGCCCCAACTTGGTCTCTTTCATCCCTGTTTGTGCTTGAATGCATAAAAACAAGCAAAGCAGACAACTAAAGCTTTCAGAAGTTTTATGCATACCCCAGCGCTTACAGAGCACTAAACTTGTAACCCCCCCCCCCCGAGCTTTCAGGTCCCCCTAAAGCTAGCAAGCGACTTTCCTCTTTTGCTGGGCGGTTCTATACACTACTTCAAAATGCTAGCCAGTGAGGTCAGACGGACCAGGGTTTGAATTCTGGCTCTGTTGTTACTCATGCCTCGCTGGATCAGTGACTTAGCTTGTCCGAGCTTCTGTTTTTGTTCTTGTGATGGAGATTATAATCAGTATCCGATTATCATTTATAATCACACAAAACCTCCAGTGGAGTGACTGCGAGTATTTAACGGAACCGTGCATTAAGCTGCGGACACACAGGCCAGCATACAGCAAGGCCACACTAACGCTCATGGCTGACGTTCTCTGAGTGGATGGCCTTCTGGTAAAGGGGATAGAGGGGGAAGATGGGCAGATTGTTAAAAACTGATCCTGCAAGCTGCGTCCTTAATGACTGTTAAAAAAAAATCCTGAAAGAGAAAGAGGATAAGGATGGCAGGGACTCAAAGGCAGAGCTTAGCTTTGCTTTTGCCAAGGTTTCACCCATCTGGCCTTGGCTTCGGTACCAGGTTTTTCTTCCAAATCGCATCTGAGAAGCCTGCCAGTTGGACACCCAGGGCAGGAAGATAGATTGTCTCTGAACCACCCCAAATTTCTGCACTCAGTGAAGGCACCGAAGACATCCACGCATTACTCTTTTCAGGTTAAATTTCCCTTGAGACTAACACAGGCGGCCTGCCAGCCGGGTGCATCGCAGTCACTACAGCCTGGCATAAGCCTATTGCTTTTTGGCTTAACAGCTCATGTCGAGAAAAACCCTCCGTAATCCGCACAAAGGTGAATTTAGTTCAAGTCCCTACATAGAATTCTGGCCGCCCCCTGCACTCGGTCTCTGTTCCCAGTCTATGGTGACCCTTGACACTAGATATAGTAGAAATAACATCAATACGGTCTCATTGTTTGGGTTGTCATAATTTAACCACAAAGACTGTGCATTTAAAGTGTGGAATAGCTCCTTGTTTTTAGAATGGGAGATAAAGATAGAAGAAACGGTGTTTATCTTCAGACCTGTTCAGTGGCAGAGATATTCTGAAAGATTGCTTGGTATGGGTGAACATATAGAAAATAAACGTAAACCTGCCTATGGGTTTTACCTGTGTCCCAGCTCCTGGAAGTGTGTCATTAGGGGGCCTTTGAAAGTTTTACCTGTGTTTCCTAAAGTGCTTTTACAAACATGGTGATTGAAGGAGCTAAGCTGAAGCCTGCATCTAAACATTAGCATGTGGGGCATGCTTAAGAGAGTCAAAGGGCAATTCCTTACACTGTTAGAAAAGAAAACACAAAAACTACAAACAACAACAACAACAACACCCTCAAAACCCCACCCCAGCTTGGCCCTGTAATTAATTTTATAAAACATTTGGAAAGTTGTGTGGCATGATCAACCTTATCTGTTCAACACGCATGTGCACGTGTGCATGTGTGAGCACACACACAGCACTTTCATTTTAAGACAAAGAGAAATGCAATGATTATTTTTTTAAAAATTTTAAATCTGAGTGGACTTTTTCTGTTTTTGTATCTCAAACAGGTGCGACATGGCCGGCCAGCACAGAAGATGCCTCTTTGGAATTATGAAGGCCCTGGAGCAGCTGATTTCTACATGGTACAAGGACACATTTGCTTCCTGCACTGGGGCTCTGGTTGGTAATTTGCATTTTCCTTCAGCCAGCACATTGCAGGTGCTAACTTCTTAGCGGTTGGTTCCGAAATGTGCCTGCCCCCACCCCAGATGCAAGTTTTGAATGCTTGTTCCTCAGAGGCTGGTGTTTTGTTTTTGTTTTTTTTTTTATTGTTGTTTGTTTTTGTGAGGCCCTGGGAACTTTAGGTGTGGTATGTGAAAGGGGGGAGCTAACTAGCTCTTGGAAGTGTGTCATTAAGGGCCTCTGAAAGTTTTACCTGTGTCCCAGCTCCCGTGATGTGCTGTGATGTGAACAGCCACCACCACACGCTCCCACAGCCACGAGCTTCCCCGTTTCACTGTACCTTCTCAAACACCACGTGCTGAAATGTTTTGACACTGCACCCAAGGAAACTCTTCTTTCCTTGAGTTGTTCCTACCAGAACACAGAAGTGTGAACACACTCCTAGTCCCTCTTGCTCTGCGTCTGGAGGATGCTGCTTTTTTTGTTGGTACGTGGAGCATCCTTCGGTCACAGCTCCATCAAGTCACATGCTCTTTCAACTCTGAGCTTGTGCCCAGGCTTGTATGAGACCCAGAGAAAGCACATACTACTGTTCTTGGTGGGGGAGAATGCTAATTTAGGCCTGTCCTTCAAGATTTGGGACTAGGTTTGCCCTTTGGATCTGTCTGTATCGGTGACCCCAAATCAGTTTTTCTTGAATGCTTTTTACTTTGAATTTGAAATAGGCTTTGGATGCTTTTTATTTAACAAGGTATGGACATAGGGCTATACTCATTTAGAACATAGTTTATTTTGTACTTGATGCAAAAATCTGACATTGCTTATTTAGGGTAATCGTGTACAGTGCAATGAGCCCAGTGTATGTGCAGTATTATTGAAAAAAAAAACTTCCACAATAAGCCTGATAAATGATTCATTCATTAACAGACTGACATTCCCCCAGGTCTGGAGCATTTGTTTTGGCAGTTTTTAAAGCAAAGCAAAGCAGCAATTGTTTCAAAGTGATGGTGGAAGCCAGTACTGAAGGAAGAAATCCTAGACAATGGCTCTACAATCAACAATTATTTCTCTTAAATAGTTTAATTGAAATTTTTGCTGTACACTAAATGGATGTTTAGGCAGTGTTTTAAAGATGGGGTCCCATGTAGGCCAGGCTGGCCTTGAACTTGCTATGTAGCTGATTATGATCTTGAACTTCTGATCTTTGCACCTCACCTCCTGAGTGCTGAGATTAAAGGCACACACCACCATGCATTATGAACTTCTCTTTTGGTTGTATGTGTGGTGTGCACACATATCTGTGCAGTGTGTGTGAGTTGGCGAAGGGTCCACCTTTGCCATCCTCCTTGACGGTTTTTCGTGTTATTTTCTTTTGAGGCTGGTCTCTCACTGGACCTGGAGCTCACCAAGTAGTTAGACTGGCTGGCCAGTGAGCCCCAGGGGAACCCCAAGGATTTTACATGGGTGCTGGCGGTACAAGCTTTCCCAACACTCTTGCCTGCTGAGCCACTGCCCAGCCCTGGTGGCTGAGAGACTGAGTCTGGAATCTAATTCCTTTGAGGTATTTGTTTTTCTTGTATATTTCTAGTTAATGTACAAATCCATCTGATGCGAAGGGAGGGAAATCCAAATCTAGATCCTTTCTTCTGCTCTATACATACGAATTATAGGCTCACAGAAGCAACTGTGATGTTGCCATCAGAGTAATCACCTCCATACTGAACATCTGGAACATTCTAGATGCCAGGAAAGGAGAAACACAACTTTACTTGATTTTTTTTTTTAAACAAGAAGTTTATTTTCCTAGGTTGCAAATGAATTGGCCATATGTTTTTATTTGGTTGTTTCAGGAGACATACAGCTGAAAAAAACAAAACAGACACACAAAAAATGCTACTGAGAATACTCGAACATCGGCTCGGCCCATAGGGAGCAGACAGAGGCAGTGGAGTCTGTCACAGGGTTAAAGCAAATGCAAAGGGAGGTGGTTCTTCCTTTCAAGACTATGCACATCGTTTGCCCTAGGACAGCCACTGGGCATGACTATTTTGAACTCTGCTGGTAGAGATGTCAGTGAGGGTCTGGAACAGAAGCACGGCACAGAGTCCCAACCTGCCAAGAACAGGTGTGGCTCAGAAGAGCCCAACATTGATGCCACTGCTGGCTGCAAGGTCTTCAAAGAATCGTCCTCAATCAGTGGCCAACCCATGTCAGTATTGTCTACCCTTTGCCACTGCCATGTGGGTGATGGGTTTAGCAGGCATTTTTGAAAGGCATGTCAGGGCTTCTACTTTGCTAAAACCTCTTTAATTTTCTATTGAAATACTCCCAAACCTTCTAATTTTGCCATTATACTCTAAACTAAAATACTTTGTCAGGTCAGGTGGGTGAGGTTGTTGTGCACACACCTTTAATCTCAGTATTTGGGAGGCAGAGGCAGGCAGATCTTTGTGAGTTTGAGGCCAGCCTGGTCTATGTAGTGAGTTCCAGGCCAAGCAAGGCTACATAGTAAAACCCTGTCTCAAAATAAATATTCTTTTCATACATATTTTTACCCTACAGGTAATTGGTATATAAAAAAAAAAAGTTCAAGGAGGTTAAAAAATTGTAATAAATTGAAGGGTAGCACATTTTAAGAAACTACCAATTTACTTGGTTCTTCACATGTTTTAAGGTTTAGAAAATGTCTTAGTATCCTAAGATATGTTAAGGATTATTATAAATCATCTTTCAGAACATGTCTCTATTGGAGTGAGATCATATTCCTTTTTGGTAAATATATAGTAGGTGCTCAATAAATCTTGTCACAAAACGAGTGACTACAAAAGATATTTCTATCCTTTTTAAAGACCAAATAAGTAGTGTTACTTTTACTTATGACATTTATGCAACAAAATGAAGTTCACGACAAGAACTTACTTAAAGCCATGTTTTAGAAAAACAGGGTACTGAAAGGTAGGCATTTCAAAGATGGACAAAAATCTAGGGTCTCCCTGTGAATGTCTACACATAGCATGTTTAACCAGGAAAACATGTATTTGTGAACGGAACTGCAAATTGGAGGACAAATTCAATATAACAAGTATAAGTTTAAGTTAACATAAAGAAAACATAATTACTGATAAAACAACCACATACATTAAGAGAAATGATAACTCTGCATTTTCAAAACTGTGCAAAACTGCTTGTAGTGTCCTCAGATAGGTGGCCTGGCCAGTGACGTTGAAGACCATTGGTTGCCTTTAAATGGTTTGTAGTGAAGAGATGTGGTCTGCCATTGAACTAGCTGGACTCTGGCTGGGGCGTGGCTTTCAGACAGGAGGCGTGGATGTGGGAGACCTGCAGTACCGGGAGCAGCAGCTGGAGGGCGTCCTGGACATACGTGGTGCTATTGCAGCCCTGCAAGAAGAAACAAAATGGAGCCCAGGGGGTATTTTCATAGTTCAGGTCCGATGGCTGTCACCATTGGACAGCATTCTTTTTCATTGGAGGAGAGGGAGCACCGTAAAACTACAGCATTATGAAATTGTCAGAATGCCTATGCTGGCAGCAAATGTAAACACATGCTTTCGGATGGAGTGTGCCCAGGTCTTAATTATGTAAATTAACATAAGAACTTCATTCAAAATGAGACAAATCATTTCCATGGGCTTTTAAGGGATGTGAGTGTGTGTATGTGTGTGTGTGTGTGTGTGTGTGTGTGTGTGTGTGTGTGTGTGTGTGTGTGTGTGTATACCCATGACCCAGGATGGCCACTATATTCCACCCCTTTATCAGGTCAACGCCAACACCCTGACATCACAGGACAGAGGACCCACAGCTAATTTCCAGGAAGCTCCACACACAGTGCGCTGGGGGAGATGACTGAAAACGTGGCGAGAGGACCAAGTTTAGGGAGGGCATCTATAGAATGGGAATTTCTCCAGGGCCAGGAAATAATTATCGGGTCTCATATTTGTGGTGCACCAATGAGGTAGGTTAGTGTGCTAATGTACGTGTTTAATCTGGCAGCCAAGACAGAGATTTGGGGTGGGCGACTGAGACTGGAGGCAGAGTCTGCCCCATGTAGCTTGTGCTGCCTTGAGCCTGTCAGTATCCTCCTGCCTCAGACCTCTGCGTGCTGGGATGGCTGGTACCCAGCATCACACTGGCTTTCGAGAAGATGGATTTTTTTTATACTATATTCTGCCTGATTTCCAGAGTTTCTATTAGCTGTGTGTCTGTCCCACTGGAGTCTTTCCTATAGTTCCCACTTTTCTGGCTGACCCATTGTGTGGGTGCTCTAAGCAATGACACTGGCTGCCACCACTTTGTTAATTTTTGTCCCTTGACTTTTATTTTACTTAACAATGAGGCACAATTCCCAGCAATATCGCCATCGGTTCTTAGGTAGCATCTCTAGAGCTTTCCATTGGTGTCTAAATGGGAGGACAATGGCCTGAGCGTCGCTCATGCTCTCTCTGCATCTGCCACTGAGCCCTGTGGCTACCCAAGTGCAAGCGATTGACAGTCTCTAATGGACGAACCTCCTCCACTGGTCACATGCAGAACCCAGTGCTTGTACTCTACGACTAAGCAGGTATCTTGGGCTACCTCCTGTTACGTCATTGGGGTTGTTTTTGCAGAGCCGCAGCAATGTTGGGACGGCCTCCCATGTATGCAGCTGCTCAGGCAGTGAGGCCCTGTCGGGGTTCTACCCTTGTCCCTGAAGGGGCAGACACTGCACATCATTTTTGCTAAGCTGAAACCTAAGACTCTGGTACACTAAAGGTTATCAAGAATGAAGGGAAATGCCATGGTGTTTTTTTTTTTTTCTTTAAGTGAAAGTCACCCGTGGGTAATAACCCTCCATTGCAGCCAATAATCACAGTGCCAAACTTGGCAGCAGAAACGTGCCTCTGCTGGGAGAAAGAACGGCAGGGAATAGCCTGCAAGCTTAGCGTTTCCTTTTATAACCAGGAATTCTTGAAAATTAGGCATTGCTGCTCCACCAGAGGCTCTACAGCTGGCCAAGCTACAGAAATACACACACACACACACACACACACACACACACACACACACACACAGAGGACTGTTACACTGTTGATGATAAGATTTAGAACTTCAATAAGAGAAAGAGAACATAGCTGTAACACTCGCTTTGATTTGGATTACTTTGTCTCTGGGGGCTACTTACCTCCAAAAACACACTATTGATCATGGGGTTAAGGACTTCGGCTTTCTTGTTGCTCTGTGAAAGTGAAAGTATGAAATTGACGGATTAGGGCTTAGCACATCAAATGTAGGACACCGCTTTGTAGAGGGATGTCTTAGAGGAAGCAGAGGAGAAGTGAGCGCTCGCTGTAGACCAGGTGTCCTGCCTGTGCCTTCCTCGTGTGATCGCTAATTCTACCAGCAATTCCAGGACGGGGTTGGTGCTCTGAGAAGCCTAGGTGCCACCTAGATGAAGACATCGTGCCCACAGGCTGAACAACGTACGAGAGTTAACGTCGCTAAAAACATAACCCTGTCTTCCACTTGCACAATGTACCCAACACCATCCTACACCCGGATCAGCTACAGTTACAATGTTGATAGTGAATTCATTGTGATTTTTATTATTGTCTTAAGAACAAAACAAAACTCTCTTTGGTCTTTATGTAGCCCAGACTAGTCTCAAACTCATGATCCTCCTGCATCATGCTTGTAGGGGCTAGCATTATTATTATTATTATTATTATTATTATTATTATTATTATTATTATTTTTGGTTTTCGAGACAGGGTTTCTCTGTGTAGCCTTGGCTGTCCTGGACTCACTTTGTAGACCAGGCTGGCCTCGAACTCACAGTGATCCACCTCTCTCTGCCTCCCCAGTGCTGGGATTAAAGGCGGGCGCCACCACACCTGGCTTGATGTTTTTATTCTTAAGAATTTAATTCTATTTATTTTCAATTATGTGTACACGTGTACATGTTGGTGTGGGGTATATGCATGTGAGTGCAGGTGCTCAGAGGGGGCACTGGATTCTCCGAACCTGTAACTATAGGCAGCTATGATCTGCACTATGTCGGTGTTGGGAACTGAACCCGCGTCCTCTGCAAGAGTTAACCACTGAGTCATCTCTCCGGCCCCTGAGCCTTATCATTATCATCATTATTATTATTATGCCTTCTCAAAATTTCAAGGCAGGTTAAGTCCTTCATTTATTTGTCCTAGCTGTCTAGTCTGTCCGTTATTTCTGTATTCTCTTTGTTCCCTCTCTCTCCTTGCTCCCCGACTTCACCTGGGGACACAAACATGCAGATATAGGCTGTCTACCAGAAGAGCAGCGAGGTGAAAGCATCCTCAAATATAACTCTCAAATAGGCCTGCAGATGCAGGCTTGAGAAAGACAAGTGTGTGTGAGCATGGAGAACAAGCCCCTATTTCAGGCGCCCCAAAACGGAGCTCATCTCTGTCCTCGTTTCCTGACTGCGCTGTCAGTCAGCAAGTCTGCCCAGCCTACTCCAACAACAGTGAATCATTAATGGGGCATCTTCGTTGGCTGGCTTCCCTTGCTGCGTACCTGGAAGGCTCCGTGGCAAACAAAAGCATATGAATTAAATATATCTTTCCCAGAGAAGCCTCCCTTCATTGACCTTACTCTTTAGAGAGTGATGCGAGCCTTCCCCCAAGAAACCACAATGGAGTCTTGTGGGAGGCAGGGGAGAATGTCTTCAAAAAAAAAAAAAAACAAAAAAAAACAAAACTGTCATTTTAGTAAGTAACCAGAAAATCCATTATAGTATTTGCTTTCATGTTTATGTGATTATCAATAAACCTCTAAGATATAATCAAAACAAGGGCAGTAAAATGACATTGGTTTCCAGAATCAATGAGATATGCAAGCAATTTAAACGGAGTCTGGAGAGCAATACCCACTCATTAGCTTCAGGTTATGAAGAGTGGCTGTTTTGGAGAACACAAGCCACGGTGGATGCAAATGATCCACAGGAGCCGCAGATGGGGGAGGGGCGCTTTGTTGTGTGCGGTGGCATTCCCGTGAGCTCCGTTCTAGATGTAGCTTTCACTGTGTCCAAACGGACAACACACATTTGCTGAGTTTTGCACCCGAAAGTGTTTGTACACGCATTTGTGTGTGTCTGCAATTGTAAGTCCAAGCACATTTCCACGTGCTAGAGACTTGGCTCAGCCAATGTAGACCTTGGCTGAGGAACAGACCTCGGCTTGGTCACCCTAGGGCTAATTAACAATACAGAATCCCTGTCCTCGGCTCACACCGACTGACTAAATAAGAATCTGCATTTTAACAAGGTCTCCAGGTGGTTGGGGTGCTCGGTAAGGTTTGGGAAGCACTGTGGTAGAGTTGGGTACATGGAGAAGAAAACACTGTCACAAACATTACCCACTCTGCCTGTTCGACACAAATCGTAGGAAATCCACAGACAACCCTGGGTTATCAAATAGTTGGTTATCTGTCTGATGCCTGATAGGCTGATGGCAGGGAGCTCAGAGACCGCTGGAGAGGCCTGGGTGAATCAGCTCACCTCTCTGGGACATGGGGGTCCTCAGCTAGTGAACTGTAGGAAGCAAGGAGATGCAGCAGACGAGCTTGGAACCTGAAGAGATGAGGCTAGCCCTTGTGTTTGCGAACCCACCATTCCCACTAAAGCCCGTCATCCAGGAGCTTGGAGTATAGGAATGTGATTCCATATCAATACATCAATGGCTTACAGACATGTATCAATGGTTTACAGACATGTATCAACGGCTCCCGTCTCCCCATCACTCTGGTTACAGACAATGATGCACCATTGCTGAGAGGCTAAAATTAGATAAAGCCCATGACAGGACAAGTAAACCAGCCTCCTTGACAGCAGAGTGGGTTGGTGGCCTCCAATTCATCCTTTATCCATAAAGTCACTTACAGGAGGATGGGGGACAGATATCCCATTTCTTTTAAGAATGGCTTTTTTTGTCTACAGTGCAGTTACACCCCAGGAGCTAGGTAGTCTGCGTGCCACGATCCTGTTCCCCAGTCACTTCTGAGTGACACCAAGGTGGACACCTGATCATGACCCATGCTGGTGGTTTTTCTGAAACTTCTCACCCAGAAAAATGGAATGTGAAAGGAGACATATCTTAGCAATGTTTCAGAAACGGTGTGAATGAACTCTATTGTGCGGTCCCCAAAGCTGTTCACAGCCTCCCACTGACTTCCATAAATCCACCCCCTCCTTTATTGGAGCCATTTATAACCCACTCCTAGAGGTGAAAGAGAGAGCATGGCCCTGGTTTCAGGCTTCCAGGCATCCCTAGAAAACTGTACATTGCAATTGTAAATGCCCTGACTAAAACCTGATTCCTGTGTCTCTGGGGAAGAGAGTCAGAACTTGCATGTAGGGACTTTAAAAGAAAAGCAGGAGCTGGGCGGTGGTGGCACACACCTTTAATCCCAGCACTCAGGAGGTAGAGGCAGGTACGTCACTGTGAGTTCGAGGCCAGCCTGGTCTACAAAGTGAGTCCAGGACAGCAAAAGCTACACAGAGAAACCCTGTCTCGAAACAACAAACAAACAAAACAAAACACAAAAGAAGAAAGAAAGAAAAGTAAAAAGGGGAGAGGAAAAGCTTCCTACTTGCTTCCTCCTGCCCCACTAAGGAAGGGCTTTTTAAAATGACTGACTTCTTTCTCCTCCTGTGTATATGTGTGTAGTGTGGGGGAATCACACATGTCTGCATGTGTGTGAGGGTGGGTGCACGTGTGTGCACATGTGTATGGAGGCCAGAGGTTGATGTCCTGTGTCTTTGCCAATCACACTCTACTTTATTTACTGAGACACGGTCTCTTGCCGAGCCGGGAGCTAGCCAATTTGGCTACTCTAGCTAGCCAGCTTGCCCTAGTGGGGGCAGCAGGGCGGGCCTAATCTCCCCCCAAAGCACTGAGATTACAGGCAGGTTCTGAGAATCTGAACTTAGATTCTCACCCACGTACATCAGATCCTTTGTCTACTAAGCCATCTCCCCAGCCCGCAAGGACTACCTGGACAGAAAAGGGTGCATCCTGGATCTGTAACCAGAAGCCACACATTGAAAAAAAAAATGTAGTTTTCAAAGCTATTGTCCTGAGAACAGAAAAACTCAGGTATTCATTGACAGCACTTTTTTTTTCTTTTGAAACTCTTATCACACATGGCTTATAAGACCGAGGGCAATGGTGAATGATAATATTTAAAGTTAATTATTTTTAATAGAGATGCTTGAGTTGTGTTATCATAGATAATACGCAGTGGACAGGAGCCTTCATCTGACACCATTTCTTTTGATACAAGAGTAAAGTGAGGTCCACGCAGGTCTGATGACTCACCTAACAGCTCAGATGTCTGAGACTGTGGAACAGAGTCTACAGCCCAGACAGATGAGAGTCCTAGGCTAATGGTGCTTAGAGAGACGACCTCAGCCTGATTTTAGAAAACAGCACAGCACAGCTCTACTTATGGAGTTGTGCCAATAGGTGTCATATTCCTGACTTTTCCTCACAGCTCTACTTCCCTCAACAATGTAAGAAAGTGGTCCAAACTGTACTCTTACCCCGACAGTGGTTAAAGAATGTGTAAACTTCTTTGATAAGGAGGCCACTTCATTGCACATTGCTGTGGTTAATCTGGAATAAGAAAACAAAAAAAGAGGTTTGGGGGGTTTCCTATAAAGCAAAGCAGTTTAACCCTCATAACAATTATTGGCAGGAATGGCACTATACCACCAAAAGGACAGTGCACAAGTTTGAAGTCACTCTACAGAAATGAGCAGTTTTCCTCAACAGTCTTCCATGATTCACAGTTTTCTTTCCATGTTTAATTAAGGAATAATTAATTTGCCCTCCTTTTAGAATCAAAGCCATGTGCAGAGAAATATCAGGCTTGAGTGTCATTTTCATATGAGTGGAAACTCAGGCCAGGTGGCTTTCCTACAATATCTGGGTCATTTTGGAATAATGGATGTCCACTGATGCACTTATTCACATGCCATCTAATGACTAAACTGTAGCCTGCCAAGTAACCTGCATGGGACATACAGTGGTTAGTGTAGAAAGGTGATTAAAACTCAGGCATTTCACACACTTGTGCACACACACAAACATACTCTCTCTCTCTCTCTCTCTCTCTCTCTCTCTCTCTCATACACACACACAGGCACATATACACATACATACATGCACACATGCACAAATGCACACACACTTGAATACATGCACACGCACGCACGCGCGCGCGCACACACACACACACACGGATGCATGTACATACGCACATATATACACGCATACACCCCTTTTGGTGCTGGGGCACAACACAGGGTCTTGGGCATATTCCACAAGCACTCTACCCCTTCCTTCCCCTCTTAGCACTGTGTCACTATGTGGCCCAGACTGACCTGCCTTGAGTCACAGGACATCCTCCTGCCTCAGCCTACAGAGAGGGGACATGCTCCACCACTTCCAGTTTCTCTCTATCCTGATTACATCTTTACTATTTGTCTCAAAATAACGATCTCCTGGAAAATGTCTTAGAACATCTCAAAATTCAAACTTTTCTTTGGTCATTCTACTTCTAAGTCTTTACCCCAAGAAAATAAAGCAAGCAAGAAAAAGTTAATCAGAATGTTTATCCTAACACCATAGATGACAAAAACTGAAAACAATATAATTGCCAAACAGTGTGTATTGTGTCTGATTTTCTCCTAACAATGAGAGTGCATGATTTAATAGTGACTAAAATGCTATTAGAAAATCATAGATTAAAAAAAATGATAGATCCAGATTAAGAATATGCATGTTAGGAGAGCTACTGAAGTCAGTGAAAGATGTTCTTTTTTCCTTTTGTTGATAGATAGGGACTCTATCTAACCTATATATTCAGGGTTCTCTCTCTCTCTCTCTCTCTCTCTCTCTCTCTCTCTCTCTCTCTCTTTCTCTCCCTCCCTCTCTCCCTCCCCTCTCTCTCTGTCTCTCTTTGTCTTTCTGTGTGTGCGGGCACTTATATGTGCATATGCCACATGTTAGGAGAATAAGTTGTGTGTTTATGTGTGTGTAGAAGCCAAAGGTCAACATCTGAGCCTTCCATAACCTTCCCAACCTTATTTTTTTGAAACAAGATCTGTCATTGAACTCACAGGCTTGGCTAGACCGGCCAGCAGCAAGCCCCAGGGATCCCTCTGTCTCCACCTCCCCAGCTCTGAGGTTACAGGTGCCAGCAACCCTGTCTGGTTTTTGTTTTGTTTTGTTTTTGTATGGCTGCTGGGGATTGAAGTCTGGTACTCAGGTGAACACTGAAAGTTCTTTACTGAATCAGTCATCTCTCAAGCCCCTCACTCCTTCTGTATGTTGCTGGGAAATAGACCTAGGACCCCCCCATCTGCGAGACCAGCCTTGCCACTGAACTACATCCCCAGGCCTGTGTATTAGGTTTGATGAACTATTTCTCTATTTGAAATTTATCTGAAGAACTCATCATGAGCAAGGCCAGAAGACAGCAGAGGACCATGCTGTGAGTGCATGCTGTGTGTGTATGCTGTGTGTGCATGCTATGTGTGCATGCTGTGTGTGCATGCTGTAAATGCATGCTGTGTGTGCATGCTGTGTGTCCATGCTGTGTGTGCATGCTGTGTGTCCATGCTGTGTGTGCATGCTGTGAATGCATGCTGTGTGTCCATGCTATGAGTGCATGCTGTGTGTGTGCATGCTGTGTGTCCATGCTGTGTATGCATGCTGTGTGTCCATGCTGTGTGTCTATGCTGTGTGTCCATGCTGTGTATGCATGCTGTGTGTCTATGCTGTGTGTCCATGCTGTGTATGCATGCTGTGTGTCTATGTTGTGTGTCCATGCTGTGTATGCATGCTGTGTGTCCGTGCTGTGAGTGCATGCTGTGTGTCCATGTTGTGTGTCCATGCTGTGTGTGCATGCTGTGTGTCTATGTTGTATGTCCATGATGTGTGTGCATGCTGTGTGTCCATGTTGTGTGTGCATGCTTTGTGTGCATGTTGTGTGTCCTTGGGCAGGTGGCAGGAGGACACCCACTGAATTGACTGGCCAGCTGGGGGTCAGTGAAGCTTGATGAGGTTGGATAAACAAGGGAATTAGAAGGAACTACACCGAGCAAGGTGCCAGGATGTACATCTGGGGACTTCTGAACCTTAGCCCTCTTCCTGAAAGACACAGCCGCTCCTAGACACTATCTTCCCATTGATTTTTCTTTTTTCCTTCCATATGCTAAAAACTATGCCGGGTGTGGTAGTGCACGCCTTTAATCCCAGCGCTTGGGAGGCAGAGGCAAGTGGATCGCTGTGAGTTCGAGGACAGCCTGGTCTACAAAGAGAGTCCAGGACAGCCAAGACTACACAGAGAGACCCTATCTCAAAAAAACAACAACAAAATAAAACAAAAAAGTATACTATCTCTCTAGAATTATCACATAATATGTAATTTCCTTCGAAGTACATAATTGACCTTGTCAGGTGTAGCAAAGTTAGTGAGCTGGCAAGTGGACATGGCTAGTGAGTGGCGTGTGTGTGCCCCCCCACCCCCCCCACCCCCTCACCCCCCGTGTACTTTCTTGGGGGCTGCTTTGGCTTTCTTGTTTTAATAATAATGAAGGGGTATTTGGGTATCTTCAGCTAGTCCACGTCATAATACATAATTATACACATAAAAGTTAATTACTTATTCTTAGCACTGTTTTCTGTTTTCAAGAAGATTCCACACCAACTGTTTTCATGTGTTCATATATATATAGATATCTACACTTCTGTATATTTGTGTTTGCACAACACTAGATAAACTAATAGCAACAACAACAACTGCTTATTAAAGAACATAAACTACAAAGTACGACGCAGGGACGCAGCGCACAGTGAGCTGTCTTGCTTTAGCATTGCCAGAGAACAGACTGCGCAGGGCAGGTAAAGTCGCTGAAAAGGGTGGCGTGTGCTTGCCTATTTCTGCGCAGGTGGCTGAGAAGTTACATTAGAGAGTCGTTTCTCTGTTGGTGTGGTATGAAAGAAGAGTTGCCCTCGATATCCTGTGCTTTGAAGATTTTGATCTATTAAAATAAACATGTCCACACCTCTGAATGATTTAGTGTCTCTTCTTAAATCTTGCAAACAACTCTGACGTATTATTATTATTATTATTATTATTATTATTATTATTATTATTATTATTACTATTATTATATTGCAGAAAAACCTATTTCCTAAGGGAGTCCTTATTTCTTAAAATGACCATAGAGTATTGGACCAATTGACAGGAAAATCTAAATCTTCAGTTGTTGAGTATATGCGTATGTGCATTTGAATGGCACACACATGTGCACACACATGTACACACACACACACACACACACGCAATTTAAAAAGTAAGAATTAAAAGCGCCATTAACTTAATCAGAACTTTTGCTTGGTCTTGAGCTGGTTTTTCCTCTTCTTGTCCATGAAGAATTAACTCTGCAACCTTATGAAGTTGCTCGATGCAGCGAGCAGTTACCTCAGCCAGGCTTTCGATAGATAACATGTACACTTCCTGAAACAAACGCACACAAGAGAATCACTCCCTAAGCAACCTCTTCTCAAAACTTCCTGTCATACTAAAAGCAGGACATGACTCGAAGCACATACGGTGTTTACTAGGCTGCACCCTGGCCCGCAGATGCTGTAATCCTGTATCCAGGTTTAATTCAAAGGGTGGGGGTGATGGGGGGGGGGATCGGTAAAGTGCTCTTGCTGAGTTTGCATCCTCAGCACCCACATAAGGGCTGCATGTCTTTCTCCCCAGGATTGGAGGACGGAGACAGGTTGGCGTTTGGCCACAGCCAATTGCTGAGCCCCAGGTTCAGTGTGTGACCCTGACTCAAAAGAATAAGATGGGAAACAACTGAAGAGGAGGTGCAAAGTCAACCTCTGGTCTCCCACACAAAGACAAACCATGCATGCCAAATATATGCACGTGTGTGTGTGTGTGTGTGTGTGTGTGTGTGTGTGTGTGTGTGTTGCCATTAAATGGCACTGCTGCCAGGTCCCCAGAGATGGGACAAACACATGTGTCCTTAGCAGTCAGAGTGATGCTGGGAGCACAGTAGGCAGGTGGTGAGCAAGGTGTGTGGACAGGAAGATGCATGGAGGCACTCCAGGGGACCTTTTTCCTTGGGGTAATCTACTTTAGTCACTTTAAAATTAGAATTCAGCATAAGAAGCAATTACCGCAGATGACTTCTGGAGCTCAGGCAGGACATAAAGTACACACACGTGAGCGTATTAAACCGCAGGAAAGAAGCCACCGCAATGAAAGAGGGCTTCAAACGCCTCATTAGCGAGGGAGCGTAAAGACAATTTATAGTAGCAAATTTGCATATAAGATGGAAATTTACTGTAAAGATAAATCAATTATGTTCTGGAAGATCTCTCTGGTTTTTAAGTGATAAAGTTATGGAGAAAAAGCTGCAAAAATCTATGCTGAGACATAAATCGCCTTGGAATAGAGACTGGATTGTCTATTTCATTTCTTACTCTTTAGGATGTAGGTCACGGTGTAAATGCCAAGAGGGTCCCCCCACTTTACATGGGGGGTGCTAGTAAAATTATCATAGGTAACTAGGGCGGATGCAGGGGGATTTTACCTCTACGGTTTTAGTTCCTGTTCCCCCCACTTTGTCTTCTTTGGGTTCTTCCGCTTTCTCTTCCTTTTCTTCCTTCCTCTCTTCCTCCTCTGACCCTTTGGCCACATCTATTGACACGACGTTTTGATCCTCTTCCACCCAGTCGTGAGCTTTCCTCATGGCCTGCAATGGGCCCAGCCAAGCAATGCATTTACCGTGGGAATGTGAAGACCCAGTCATTTCAACCTGGACCCTCCAGGGAGGATGTGTAGGGACATTCCTTATGCTTATGTGGCAACCTTGCAACTATATGTAATAAGTATATTATATATAAATATCTTATATATATAGTATAGGGGAAAGGGTGAAATGAAAGTATATAGGGCACATCGAAGAGCCTGAGAACTTTAAAAACAGCATTTTAAAATGATATTCAGATGAGAATAAAAATGACAGATGACATAAAATCTCCAGCGTATTTTTCATGTTTCATGACCAGCAGTAAAAGAGGAACTGTACTTATTCTTGTACAGGCCAGGAATTAGTAAAAAGGTCATGACAGAACCAAATTTCCTCACGTGGTGGCTTTCCTAAAGTCCTTATCATCTCAAGACGACGGCTTTGCTCCTTCTGATTCCTGGTGGGCCCTCCAACCTTTAGGGGAGCAGAGGCCTGGCACTACCAGGAGTGTAACACAAGCAACCGGCTACAAAATTGTGGCTAGTCAGAGACTTCAGAGAGCATCTTCCCCATGGGGCTCTTGCTTCCTGAATTCAGAGAAAGAGTAGACTTATCCAGAGCTCGTTGGATCCTTTTGTTTGCTTAAGTAGAAATTGTCGCTCATCTTAAGGTAAACTGGCTTACCTAAAAGCCTGTGCCAAAGTTTAGCATGTCCGAATGTTGAGAGGTAATCTAAGAGCTATCAGATTAGGAGAAAGACACCCTAAAAAAGTCCTCTTCAAGGGATAAAGGCTGGCCTATGCAACCGAGACGCCCCCACACTCCCCTCCAGGCAGTGGCCGGTGCTGCAAGGAGATGGATGAGGCAATTGCACGTTGCTGACCTGCCAGATCAGTGACCCCTGATAGAGAGAAAGAAATTACTCATCTCGCTGCCTCTATGCCTCACTCTGCCCTTTCTTCACCCATTCTAACAGATGAGCGCCTGTGCAAACCACCTCCAGGGAAGGTTACAGGAAAGAGGAACAGGAGAGGGAGAGAGAAAACATTGCATAGGTTTGAGTAATTAATGGTCAGTGTCTTAAGAAATCTCACTGGCGAGGCCTGTACTGACTCGCAAATGCACTGTGGTGTTGGCGATCTGGACCGCCAAGCTCGCCTGTGCTAAGATGTGGTGGGGCAGCGGCAGCCCAGGCGAGGGGGAAGGTATGAGTGGCTCTCATTTCTCCAAAACTAGCCTGGCTCTTTAAGAAGCAGGGGTTGGGTTGGGAGGGTAGTGTGGGGGGGGGGGAGGCGGCTCTGAAAAAGTCCCATGATTCCCCCTCACCTCACTTTGAAGCAAAACCACCCTCTGCCAGGACATTCTATTTCACTGTGAAAGGGAACTGAATTTTTCAAGGTCACAAGAGTAATTACCAGTAAAATTACAGAATGAGGATCTCAGGAGTCTCGCATCTGCTGTGTTGCCTCTGCAGATACTAATTACTGACCTCCGACTCCCCTTCCCCCCTGCCCCGCTATGCTGGAGGGGTTTGGTGTTTTCTATTTCATGTGGATCTGAGATCCTGTCTCCACAGTCCGCCCCCCCCTCCCTTTTTTTTAAAAGACCAGACCAAAGACACAGAATGGGTCGGTTCTGACCTTATTGAGTTTGTCAGGTGTGGCGGCGACGTGTAGTTCAAACAGGAGCTCCGTAAGCATGCTGGCGAACTCTCTGCCCTTTTCCTCCAGACCTGGAAACAGGACGTGGCAGAAGTAAGCGGGCGTGATTTATTTATTTTCCACCCTCTGGAATGCGGCAGCTCCCCTGACTTTGCAGCCTGCACTCAGGGTAGACTGAGAGGCTGTGTGGCAGTGCGCCCCAGGCCGCCTGGGAAGATGGGTGTCATGTCTTCCATTGGGGGAACACAACAGGGAAGCAGCAGACTGCCTGCAGAGGCTGCCAAGGCCTAGCTGCTCATCTCTGGTACCAGGGCACCTCTAGGTTGGCTCCGAGACAACAGAAGGAGGAAGGGGCCCTTGTGTACCTTGGGACCACAGCTATAGGGGCACATAGCTAGTTGCCAAAAGAATGGCCGGACAGTTCCATGGCCTGTGCCAGGCCTCCGATCCCTGGTCCTCAGAATGTGCTTGTGTTTCACACAGCAGCTCTGGCGATGCCTGCTGAGGAAGGCCTCAGGGCTGAGTGAGCAGCATTCTCAGTAGGGTGGGCACGCTGATATAACACCATCTCTCTGGAGAAATTTCCTAAGGTTCTCTAGAACACCTGTGTGGTGTTCTCAGCCTGCAAGCTATCTAAGGACAGAGAAGAGTTTTAACTCACTCCTGACACAGTGTCTGGAACGTAATAGGTGCTCATGAAAATATCGTTTGAATTGATAATCTATTAAAGTTTCATAGGGTATAATATTTGTTATATAGTATAATTATGTATCGTAAGATAAAAATAAGTATTTCCGGTAGGCAACAGAGATCTTTAAAAGCTACAGTGTCACTTCTCTCATTTGTATCCTCGAGACAATGCATCTTCAAGTTTGCAACAGGTGCTGGAGTGTTGATTCCCTAATGGGTTTATTCGCCCTCTTGGGGGAGGGGAGAGTAAAAGCTTCATTAATCTCACCTGATCTCATGTGTGCAAAGCCCTCTGTGAAGAAGATACTGGGCTAATGGCAGAGCCCAGGTGTACCTCTGGGGAAAGCTAAGCCGTGTGAAAAATACTGTACCTAACACTTGCCTGGATGTCCTAGCTTCAGGTCTATAGAACAAGGTTAATCGGCAGCTCATAGCAGCGGGGCTGTGGGTCCTTGCAAAGTTTTGATCTCTTAGGGTCTATATTCTCACAAGGGAGACAGGCTAATAAACAAACAGATGGTGAACAAAGCATTTGTGTCCAGTGGTGAGTTTTACGGAGAAACATAGATCATGAGAGAAGGATGTGGGGTAGCTAGACCTTAGACATTTTATTACAAGGCTCTCTGTCTTTTTGTTTCTATGTGTATGAGTGCTTGATTGTATGTATGCATGTATGTTTGTATGTATGTATATCATGTGCATGCCTCATGACCGCCAAGGCCAGCGGAGGCCAGAAGAGGATGTTGGCTGTGAGCGCAGTTGGTGCCGGGATTTGAACCCAGGTCCTCTGCAAGAATAGCAAAGAGAGTTGAGGAATTTTTAGAAGAAGGTGCCGTAGTCTAAATGCTCGTTTCCCTAAGCTCATATGTTGTCACCTGATCGTGAGGGTGACAGTATTGACAGCTGGGCTTTTTTGTCATGAATAGGTAAGTGCCATTTTAAAGAGTCCCCCAGAGGGCTGGCTGGCTCCACTCCCATGGGAAGACACAACTAGAGGATGCTGCCTGTGACCCAGAGATGGACCCTGATAGACACCAGATCTGCCGGCACTTTGATCTTAGACTTCCCTCTGAACAGTAAGGAATAAGAGCCTGTTATTTGTAAGGTACAGTGTGTGTTTGTGACGGCAGCCTGAACAGGTCAGCCTGGGAGGGAAGCTCTGAAGAAATAAATGCACATTTAAAGGTGGGAGCCTCCTGAAGCATCTGTGTTCTGACTTAGTGTCAGTCCCCACCGAATACATGTAAAATCTTTGTGTGTGCGTGTGTCAGTGTGGTACAGAATGATTCACTTGCACACATTTTCCCATTTTTTACAAACAGTTCTACAGTGTTTTATTTGGCTCATAGGTAACTGAAAAGGGAAAGATGGAGTTGAGGGTGTAGCTACCACCCGAGGACAGCCTCAGAGGTCAGGGGAGGAGTGTTCTAGCAGCCTGGCAGTGGCAGGAAAAGTCGGGCAGGAAACAAGAGGGGAGGCCAATGTGGCTGCCGTGGACTGAGTGAAGTGTGTGTCCTGGGAGTAGATATCGCCAGCTGCCTTACCTCAGGATGAAACAGGCTTCCTACACAGTGAGAATGGGACTCCATTGGCCAAGTCAGGGGAGTAGGGAGGAGGAAGAGGTGGGCTTGGGGAAGGAGATTCCACTAAGAGCACCTGGGCAAGGCCTCATGCTGGAACGGCCTGGTCTCCTCTGTCTCCTGTGAGGCTGCGATGCAGGGCAGGAGCCCTTGGCTGAGACCTGCAGGTGGGGTTCCACTCCTGTCCCACCCCTTAACCTCTGGGGCCAGAAGCCAGTCAGCAGGCAGCTGCAGCTTCCCTCTCCCAACTCTGCCAACTGGGGGATAATAAAAGTCACCCTCCGTCCTTTTGTTACATGTTATTTTGCACTTTTGGAGGGTTGCTAGGGACCAAATCCAGGAACCTACGTCCTGCTGAGCCAGCGTCCTCCCACCGACCTACTCCCAACTCCATGCTTCCCGTCTTAGTTACTACAAGACCCAAACACAACAAATCTGACTTGTTTTGTAAAAATGGAAAACCATGGAAATGAATTGTTGAGCACTATACTGACGCGGAACACAGAGGATTAAATATATTTGCTGGGAATTGACAGTAAATCAGAGCTAAGTGCTTCAGGAGGCTCCAGCTTTTAAATGTGCATGAATTCTCCTAAACATATAGACCAGTAAATTTTAGCATGCATTTCAGGGGAGATCACTAGAAATAGATTAAAAAAAGAGAGAGAGAGATGATAGATAATACATGTTGCAACAAAGACTCCTCTTCTCAGTCTGTATGTGTGGCCAGGTGGCTAAGAGAACTTCGGTAAGGTAATGAAAGCAGAAAATGGACCTTAGGATCTCACAAGCATGGAAAAGCAAATTACAGAGCCATGGCTCCGGGATGAGGCTACAGTGAGCTAGAAAGACAGCTGCAGAAGCTTGATATTAAATCTATGTAGAGGAGGGCAGCTTATTATTATACTTTCTGAGACTACCAAATAAATTATTTAGTTGTTAGAGGTTTTTAGGAACATAAGGGCACTTATAAGGAAAGAAAGAAAGAAAGAAAGAAAGAAAAACTGGTGAAAATGCTTAGGTTTCTGTTAGAATATTGCTTTAGGATTTTTTTCCCCTTCATGTCCCACTGCTAAGATTCCTTTCTTCCTGATTTTCTTTTGCGGGTGGGTAACCCCCTTTGTCTTCAGGGAGCTGTCACACTCCATTGCAGTGGGTTCGATTTAACAACACCTCTGTTCTTTTCTCCCAGTGCCTCATTAAGTGTCTGAATGACATTTATTTATTAAATTAGGTTAATGAAAATTAATAGTGTTTTGATCATCTAGAGATGCTCTTTGGGGAAAATGGATCTATTACTGGAGATAATAGGCTTTTGTCACGGGGGTAAAAAAGAGACAAATTTACCATTTTCCCCTTCTAGCTCTCAAATTTATCATTTTTTTCTTAAAATATGATCTTCAGCACTGTGTGTGTATGTATGTGTGTCTCTGTGTGTGTGTGTGTGTCTGTGTCTGTGTGTGTGTGTGTGTGTGTCTGTGTGTGTGTCTGTGTGTGTGTAAAATCCAAAGTCCTCAGTTTATGAATGCGGCTCTATATTTAAATGAGGACATATCACATCGCCCGTGGCAACACTGTTTGGCAGCACAGAACCCAGTTTCCTCTCCAAGAAACAGCCCAGATGAGTAATGTAATAGTATTTCACTTTGCATTTGCAACAATGTCTCTGATGTTTGGGAAAGTATGAAGTTTCTGTGTGTGTGTGTGTGTGTGTGTGTGTGTGTGTGTGTGTGTGTGTGTGTGTGTAGATACATCTGTGGGTGTGGTTATGTGTCTGGAGGCCAGACGACCACATTGGTTCAGTCCCTTTCACATATTGGGTCTCTCATTGGCCAGGAACTTCAACCAAGAGGCCCGAGGCCGGACTAGCTGGCCCACAAGGCTGCCTCTCCCTCCCATCTCTCCACAGCTGAGATGACAGGAGGATGTAATGTGGCTTTTGTGTTATACGGGTTCTGGGGACTCAAGCTCGGGTCCTTACACTCGGAAGGCAAGCACTTTATTGGCTGAGCCATATCCCCAGCTTTGGGGTCCTTTTACAAAGCCCTTTCTGAGTGACACACCCAGTAGGACCATGATCTAACTTGAGTATCACGAGCTTAAAGAGTAGCCTGATTGGAGCGATGGTTCGGGCTAAACAGGGGCATCTCTAGGTTTCTCTTGGGTCTCCAGTGTGAGTTGCATCTCCTCTGACAGCTAGTATTATAGTTTTTTCATTAGGAAAAAATGACAAGGTTACCATTTTTGGTGACTTTTGTAGGAACATACAAATGTTAAAAAAAAAAAGATTATCCCCAGCCAGCTCTTTGATATTGGTTCCTCTCCATGTTTCAGTATAATTGATTCTTTTCTTTTGATGCAACGAGCATAAATCTCATTAAGGTGAAGGCACAAAAGATCGGGATGTGGGGTGAAAGGGGGAAACAGTGATTAAACAAGTTTACGAATGCACCGAATAATTTGCCCCGAGCCTCAGGGCTCAGGCACATGAGCGCTTGAGTCTGAGCTTTGATTAAAGGTTTATAACGCACCTGGGAACACAATGCTTCTGCGACTTGACGGTGACAGTACGAATGCTTATTATCACTACTCTGTGTTGGTGAGGAAATGACAGGGACAATAACAAATAAAAGGTGCCGCTTACTCCATCTTTCCAACCTCCCTGGCTTTTGTGTTGACACACTAGATAAGAAGATACTCAGCTAACGTATTTGAGCAGTTCTGTATGCCGAGATCCGTAATGTATATTTTTACGTATGTATTTAATCTGAGTCTGGCTACGGGTCCTGGAATAGACAGCTTTTGTCACCAGGATGTGGTGAAGACACCACATTCAGCGGGGTCATGTAACCTGTTGAGGAACCTGGTGAGGAGGTTTCCAGTGGGCCTTTCCGCAGGTACTAGAAACAGCCAGCCTTGTGCCTGCAGTTGCTCTGACCGTTGGTACAAGCTACAGGAAGCACCTGAGGTGTGGTGCCCGTTACCATTCTCTGTAGGAAGGCACCCTGCACAGACACAGCAAATGCTTGACTCTAGTCCAGCCCCAAATGGATGACCCAATGCTGTCACTGGGCGTGGCCAACTTTGAGAACGTCTTTGCCGGTTGTAAAAGAAGCCTTGCTTCTCTTAGATAGGCCCTGGACTCCTTTGGGTTCCGGTCACTTCTGAGAGGTGTGGTGGTTTGGATAAGAATGGCCCCCACAGGCTCAGATATTTGAATGCTGTCTCCAGTTGGTGGAACTGTTTAGGAAGGGTTAAGAGTTGTGGCCTTGTTGGAGGAGGTGTGTCACTGGGAGGTGGCTTTGAGGTTTCAAAAGCCCATGCTAGGCCCAACCAGACTTCTTTCTCTCTCTCTCTCTCTCTCTCTCTCTCTCTCTCTCTCTCTCTCTCTCTCTCTCTCTCTTTCTCTCTCTCTCTCTGTCTCTCTCTGTGTCTCCCTCTCTCCCTCTCTCTCTCTCTCTCCCTCTCCCCCCCCCCCCAGCTACTGCTTCCCATCACATGTATCTGCTTGTCTCCATGGTCCCACTATAAGGGTCATGGACAGACCCTCGGAAACTGTAATTAAATGCTTTCTTTTATAAGTTGCCTTAGTCATGGCGTCCTTTCACAGCAATAGAAAAGTAACTAAGACAAGGAGGAGAGCTTGGGATGTTAGTTGGGATGTGTATTCCTCACTCCATGACCTTCAACTTGAAGCACAGTCAAGTCCGTGCTTTGTATGTGGTGCTGGGGGTTGACGTCAGGGTCTCAGATATCAAGGCAAGCACTGTGCTGCTAAGCTACCAGCCTCCCACACCAACAACTGTACTGTTCAGATGGTGTGTGGGACACTTGCAAATACACAACTCCTACAGACAAAAACTAAAAGGAATAATAAAGTTATGCAAAGAAACCCATTGCAAGACTTGCACACCATGGTAATTAGTCACATTAAGCAGCGTTCTACACATGGAATTAGAAGGTGCCACCTATATCGTGGTCATGCAGGCCCAGCACACTATGCTGTCTATCCATTGGACTTTTTGCATTTATTTGTGCTGGTGATGTGACAGGGACTATGCTAGACACAGAGGAAGGATGGGGTTCCTGCTCAGTAAAGAGAGGGCTATACTTCACTGTGACCACAGCTGCACAGGGCATTCTGGAAGAACCAGGAGGAACAGCTGGATTAAATAAATCCCACGCTGTTCTAATGGCTGTTTCCCAGCAGCTGTGTCCTAAGGCCTGCACCACTGATTTACCTTGCTGTTGGTTGTTTCTCTTTACCTTGTTCGTCTGGGTTTTCTTCGTTCTCTGACTCTTTGGCTACGAAGATGTCTTTGATAGAAATCAGGTCACTTTTCAAGAGTTCCAGTTTCTCTCCTTCGAGTGATGCTAAAAATGACTGAACCTGAAAAAATAAGGAAGAAAGAAATAGGTCAGTTCAGCTGTCATCATGTCTCATGAACAGCATTCACATACAGCTGTCAAGACCTAAGTGTGGGAGGTAAGAGGGGGCGGCGGCCTCTCCTGCCCAGGCACAACGTGGGTGCCCTCAGCCTAGTCCTCTCCTTCTGTCGTTACTGCTGCTGCTGCTGCTGCTGTGAGTCTCAGTGTGTAGTTCAGACTGGCCTTGAGCTGATTATAGAGTCTCGTCTGGTCTTGAACTTGAGCTCTTCTCGCCTCAGCTCGAGCCATCACGCAGGACTCACTGTCTTGTTCTTAAAGCAGGATCTGCACTCGCCTGTGATCTTTTGTTTGGTAAACAGCGAACGCGAAGCAAATGGCTCAGGTCAGCAATGGTGGCGGTGGCCGTTTATCACAGTGGCTAAAACAACACTTTGGCCTCCACGCAGCTCAAATGTCAGGTCCTCACTGACTGACTGTGGACCTCGTGTGATGTATAGTCCTATACCTTGGCTTTGTCTATGAAATGGGAGCTGCTTATATCCACCTTATAAGGTCATGTTGGCCATTAGTGCAAATGAGCTGACTTACAACACTTACTGTGGTGCTCAATAGATGAAAAATCTAACACATATGTGTATATGTATATATATGTGTATATATGTCTACATATATACTTTTTAAGCATGACTTACACTGAATTTACAAAAGTGTTCGACATGTGCTTCCCTTTTCTGAAATCTCATTGTCCAGAGCAGTGGTTCTCGACCTGTGGATTGCAACACCCTGGGGTGTGTGTGTGTCTGTGTGCTGCATATCAGATATTTACATTATGATTTGTAACAGTAGCAAAATTAGTTATGAAGTACAATGAAATAATTTTATGGGGGGGGAGTGGTCACCACAACACGAGGAACTGTATTAAAGCGCTGCAGCATTAAGAAGGTTGAGAACCACTGGTGTAGAGGAAAGAAGCCCAAGTTAGCCAGTATCAGCCATAATGGAGGTGCGGAATGGGCACAATAGGGACACCAAAGAGGGGACAGTCACTCTAGCTTGGGGAGGTGAGGGACTATGCAGGAAGAGCTTGGGAGAGGAGGCTTTGCTTGAACTGACCTCACTGTCCTCATTGTCAGGGTCTCTCTTTTGATAGTGACCTCTGTGTACATTTCAAAACATGTATAGAGGGCCAACCACCCTCTGGAGGTTAATTTAAATTTCCAAATTGGTCATAGGTCATGGAACAGCATCATATTAGGAATAAGATGAGACTAATAAAGCTTTAAGTTTTTGTGTTTTTTTTTCATTCTGCAAGTCAAGTCTTGCTCTGAAGAGAGTATCAGCAGAGGAGCTCATCCTCTGTGGGATAGGTTTCAGTGTTCATGTGGTAGTAAGTCGGCAGGACCCAGGCAGGGCGTCCAGGTGGACAGACTCTATCTTCCTGGGTGTTTATGCACATCACTGGGTGCTGTATGCCTGCCTGAGGCTCTGGGAGGAAGCTGGACAGGAAACCAACATAAGATTCATCAGCCACATGGCTCGGCAGGTAGCGGCACATGTGCCCTGTGCTACGGCTGCCAGCCAGTCCTTCTGGCTTTGGCCTTCTGAGCTCCTTCATTTCATCTGTGTATTCCTGTTTCTCCCTCTTTCACTCCGTTGTGTCACAGTGGCATGCACAGAACTGTAGTCAGATTCAAGGACAAGCAATAATTAATCATGCATTCTTCAACACTAGAGGAGTGCTGACTGCTCGGCACTAGGTAGCGTATTGGCCAAGTCACACGAGGGTACACAGGGTCTCTTATACCCCTTTTACATAAAAAAAAAAAAAAAAAAAAAGCAACCGAGTGTAAAAAATCAAATTGATCTATGTCTTGCTAAGTCTTAGACTCAATCTGATCCAACATTATTGATAATAACTCTTCTTTATTTATTTAATTATTTATCTATTTATTATTGTATGTGTGCTGCTGACGGTGTGGTGTGGGTGTGCATGCCGTGATGTGTGTACGGACTGCTATGTTGTTACATAGGTGCTAGGTCTGCACTCCAGTCCTCATGATTGCGTAACGGGCACTCGAAGCCACCGAGCCATCTCTCCAGCACCAATACTCCCTTTCCCTTCCCTTGTGGTGCCCGAGTTTCAGCCAATGACGTATCCGAGGACATGATGAGCGGCTGCTCTTGTCCACAGCTTTCAAATGGGGGCGTCCTCTCTACTTCCTTGGGCTGACGGGACTCGGAAGACCACAGACACTAGGTGATGGTGCCATCCAGTACTTCTTTTAGATTTGGACATAGAGGTGTGTACAGGACACATGGGATGTTTCTCTTTCTAGAACACTCTCCAGGTTACTGGGTGGGCCTCTTTCCCAAGCCATGGTGAGGCAAGTATGGATGTAGAGGGAGATGACTTGAGGTAGTTGCCTGCAAGCAGGTGCGGGTGGAGCTGGGACAGAGGTGTCTTGCTTGCCTGTGCACAGCAGTCTGAGGTAAAAGACAGCTGGAGACTGAGGGGGCAGACTAGAGGATGGGGTAGGAATTCAGGGAGACTGGACATTCCAAGAGGGGAGCCCAGCCTTCTAGGTCAGGATGAAAATTTGACAAGGGAGAAAGACAGAACTGATGCCTTCAATGGTACCTGCAAGGTTGCCAGGTAAACACAGGTGGCTTAGTTCAATTTGTGTTTCAGACCCACAATGAATGTTTTCTTAGTGTGCATATGTGTCCTGAATATTTCATAAGATATATTTATTGAGCACTAAATTGTAGCAAGTCATCCTGTGGGTTTTTCCCCCCCTATTGTCTATTTTTGAGATGATGGAGAACTGAACTCGGAACCCGTAGATACAGAAGCCTGTAGCCCTTTGGGAACATACATCACGTGCAGAGGACACAGATCTTCTTCCTCTGCTGCGTGGGTTCCAAGGATCACACTCAGGTCATCAGACTTAGTGCCAAGTGCCTTTACCCAATGTGCCATCTTGATGGCTATCGCTTTTAAGTTCAAACTGATTTTAAATAATTTATTTTCAGTGCTGGGGACTGAACCCAGGACCCTGCGCATGGTCCACCCCTGAAGATTTATCCTCAGGCATTTCTTTGTTCTTTCTATTCATCTTTTATCCAGAGTTGTTAGGTTGTCTAAGCTGGCCTTGACTTCACTTTGTAACCCAGACAAGCCTTGAACTTGAAATCCTTCTGCCTCAGCCTCCTCAATACCTATGCCACCAGGCCCATCTTAATTTTTAACGAACAAATGATTACTTCTATCTATGGGATGCAATGTGGTGCTCTGACGTGTATACGCACTGGGGAATGAGTGTACCATGCCAATGAATTTATCTATGAATAATACAGTGCCTCACGCCATTTTTGTGGCAAGGCTGTTTCACAGTTATACTTTGAGCAATTTTGAAAAAGCTGTGCATTTCCATTATCCACTCAGTGAGCTATAAATACATCTCTGTGGTAGCAATTGTATGTCATTAGCTGTGCCTAAAGACCTCAATGAGGGTTTCTACTTATACTCTTGTTGGGGGCCTGTGTACAGGAAGCTCTCCACTGACTAGGCACCCTACCCTGGACTGTTACAGGAACGAAAAATGATGTCTGCTGGTTTTCACATAGATTTTGTAGGAGTGCCCCAGGAGTTATCACCAACCAGTTCCTAAAAGTGCTGTGTCCCTCACTGAATGCCACAGAAACGTCCAGGCTAGAGAAAGAAAGCAAAGCTTACGGAGACAATGTACAAAGAGAAGATTTAGGCCCCTCCAGGGTGCTCCCCAAAGGTCCCTGTGTTAAAGGCTTGGCTCCCAGTTTGGAGCTACTGGAAGGTGGTAGAAGCTTTGGGGGCGGGGGCATGGAGAGGTGTCAGGTCACTGGAGACCTGCCTTTGGAGGGGTTGTGAGAGCTTGCTCTAGTCCTCTTCTCTTCTGCTTCCTGGGCCTGAGTCAGCGCTATCGCTCCACCCTGTGGTGCTCTATTGCTATGGGCCCCAAACAACAGGACCATCTCTTCATGCACGGGACCTTATGTAGCTCATGCCTGTAATCTCAGCACTTGAGAGGCTGAGGCAGGGGGATTGAGTGAGGAAGCTAAAGGCTATTTTGCAGCTGAGGTCTGTGATGGAACTGGCCAGAATGCAAACTCTCTATATTGTCAGGATAGGGGGCCAGTCTCCTACTGTAATATAATATATAATATAATGATAATAAGAACAATATTAGACATCTACAACATAGTGCATATAAAATACAGTGTCATCAACATTATGCTACTTACACACATGGATGCACAAAACGGCAGCTAGCTTTACTGAGCACCTAGTTTGCACCAGGCATGCTGCTATGAGCTCTTACATGGGCTATTTCACCGAATCCCTTTGGAAATCCTACGAGGCTGGTCTTATCACCACTGCCCTTTCAAGCAGATCGCAGCACGAGGAATGCAAAACTCCGCAGCATCGTATTGATGTATAATCACATAAAGGCTGATTCCTGACTCAGCTTTCAAGGGGAGAATTTTGTGCTTTGGTGGGAAATTGCATTCTTTACCGGATTATGGGATTCCAAATGTAGGGGAGCAGTTTTACTACTGTGCAAATTGTGGGTGGCTGACGGCACTACAAAGCCACTCTCTGCAGACGCTCAGATGAATGGTGCAGGCAGAAGGCAGTGTGCCCCACTGGTGCCAAGCTTTTGTCTCTTTCAACAATGAGCCAATGTTCTTTCTCTGGTTTTCTTTGCAGCTGGTGATAACACCTGCTTGGTTTCCTCATTTAATTAATGAACTCAATAAGATCTTTACTAGGCGCTCATTTTTTTACCAGTATGAGAGTCATGATTTTTGCCTTTTCGTATCATCTTTTAAATAACTATCCTTCAACAGTGTTTTGTTTGCTTGCTTGTTTTTTTTAATGGTTTAATTTTTTAAAAATTGTATTTGTGTGTGCATACACGCAGGTCAGAGGACACCATGCAGGAGTGAATTTGTTCTTTCCACCTTGTACGGCCTGAAGACTGAACCCAGGTGGCCGGGCGTGACAGCATGTGCCTTTCTTTACCTGTTGAGCCATCTTGCTACCCATTTGGTCTTTTTCTGAGGCAGGTTCCTGTGTAGGCTAGCCCTGCCTCCAACCCACAGCAGTTTGTTTTGGTTTCCTGGGGTCACGTGGCAGTCGCGTGACTGTACAGGGTCATTTGTTTGATAATCTGGGTTTCATAGGTTTCTAAAATGGGAGTATTTCCAAACAGCTCTCAGAAGGATGGTTTTGTCTTTTCTTCTGATATTGCCAGGTAGTCTGATAAAGGTGGTCAAGTAAGTAAAGCTGTAACTCATAAAATAATATGCCCTCAATGCCCACAGTTTAACAGAAACACCAGCCACTCTGTTTTCACTGGGTAGAAATAAAGGCACAGGCTGGTGAGGGAATCTCTGATTTGGAAATGTGATTGCCAAAGGGAGGGAGAGGGCCTGGCAGGCACATTTTAGAGCAGCCTTTTCTGCTATGGGGGTGGGGGTCGTGGGGACTCTTGATTTGCTGACCCTTCTGGGCTGGGTGGAGAGGAAACTGCAAGGCAAACATTATCACCAAACAACGCCATCCAGTGACCCCTGCGAACGCACCTTGCTCTCACTCTCATTGGACAGAATTTCCAGGGCTTCCAGGTGTGACAAACCCTGATATTCATCAAACAGCATCCCATAGTGTGCAGTTCTCTCCACCGTGAGCTGCTGCGCCAGCCTCTGCTTCTCCTTCTCCTTGGCCTCTCTCAACATCTGCAGAGACATAACAGTCACATGCCAGACAGATCTCTCCATGTCGCCTTCGTGGGCAAGACACGGAGGTGATGGGGAGGACAGATATTACGTGAAAAATCACTTTTGTCACTTTGGAACTTCTGAAAAATGACTCTTTGTAAGTAGGTGGTCACAGTTTCTCCTCCATGACCCATGAGCTCACTAGCTGTGGGTAGTTGGTTTGTAGCTGTAGTGGGAGGGTAGTTGAGAGGAACTTAGATCCAATTAAAAAGGTGTTGGTTACTGCCAAGGTGTATGTGCCGCTCTTGCACCCGCTCCCACGCTGGTCATTGTTTTAGTTAATAGGCATCGTAGTTGGGTAAGACTAAGGGTTGCTCCTGTTCCTTGGCAGCATGCATGGTGCCTTCTGATAACATAAAAAAGTAGCCCCCAGGGAGGAGGTTTTCAGGTACTCATGAAGTCTAACCATCGTGGCTGCCTAAACAAGATGTGAACAAAGATGACACCAGTAGATGTGCTAAGGTCAAAGGGGCTGATGTGAAGGTCATGGGGCCTCAACCCTACATGAAGAACGACAGGCAGCTAAGGAATGCCAAGAGTCTTCCCCAGGGAAGAGCCCCCAAGCAAGGTTATCCGATACCAAATGACAGGTCCTGGAAATATATACATAAAAGTAACTTTATATAGACTCTACAGGTTGTGTTTATATATTTTTGAGTTATATGTATATACATATATATGTTGTAGTAATTAAATATATACATACTCAAGTCAAGAAAATAGAGGCCATGAATTTGAGAGCGAGCGAGCGAGTGAGCAAAGGGGTATATGAAAAGGGATGGAGGAAGGAAAAGGATGGGGAAAGATGATGTAACATTTTAAAAGAATGGTAAAATAGATACCACACTGATACTGTTGATTACTGTTTACATATTATGTTTCGTTTTTTCGGTTGAGCCAAAGAAAGCAAGTCACCCATGCGCCAAGGAGCAGGAGGAAGCGCACAGCAGCTTCCTCTGCTTCCCCTGTGTAGTTAGTTATTTTGTAAATGTCCACGTTTTCTATGCTGACAGGTTTTTCAATGCACTGGATGTACACACTTGAGGTTCCAGGTCCAGCTGTGTAAAGTGAGGACATGACCGCTCCAAGGTGTGGTTGAGGAGAAGGTTTTATTGTAGATGTGAGGGACAGTCCAGCCAGCGGCATCTGGAAGAATCCAGGGCAGAGAGAAGAAGCAGTAGACTAAACATGGCCAGTAGACTGGACCCTGCCATGAGAGGAGAGAGAGGAGGGAACAGGAGGGGAAGGGGAGGGAGGTGGGGGGGGGGAAATGGCCAAGGGGGGCAAGAGCCTAAAGCTAAGAGAGAAACAAGAGAAGCGGTCAAGAGAGAGGGAACAAAGAAAGCAGAAAGAGAAGATGGTAGAAACGGCAGGAATGAGAAGTGGGGGGAAGGGAGGCCCGTGGGCTGAAGAAGTTTAGGGTACAGGGCTCCGGGGGTGAGAAGAGCTGAGAGGAGCCACAGGTACTGAGTGCGGAGGCCAGCATGCATTTGGTACCACACAGATATCACGCATAGGCACCACAGTTAGCCACGTGGCCTGAGTTTCTTGTGGACCTGACCCTGGGAAAGGCCAAGTCTTCGTGACCATATTGAGAATTCTGCACCCAGGCAGATTTCAAAACAGAAAGAAGCTGGTTTGATTTTGCCTCGTTACTTTTTTTTTTTTTTAACTTCTGTGGGAGAAACACTAGACATCTTCAGTGAAAAGAGTTGATAGATGTAAACTCACATGTATCATCAGCAGACACCAAATAGATGCCTGGGCTGGGCTCCAGGGGTGTGCCCTGACCTGAGTTTCTGTTCACAAAAGTAACTTCTCTCTTTCTGTCTTTCCCTCCCTCTGTCCCTCCCTCCCTTTTCTTTCTTCTTCTCTCTCCTCACCTCCCTTCCTCTCCTTCCAGCTATATTTGCAGTGTTGGGGGTGGAACCCAGGCCCTGTGAATGCTAAGAAAAAGACCCCTCCCCCTTAAACCCTCCTAGTTATTTTGCTGTTTAAACACAAAGACAACAGGATGGACACCAGTCTATCCATTGCTAGCAGCATTCTGCACTTGCTTGCTTGGATGCTAGGCATCTTTTATTTGATTCCTTCATTAAGTTTACAAGGACATTAAGTTTATGGAGTCCTTTAATATCTGCAGAGAGCCCCATAAATACACTGGCCAATGCCACAAGGTCACAGGGGGAAGATCTATCCAAGAATAGAGGCCAGTGTTTATTATGTGCCAGCAAAACAGGCAGCCTCATTTTCCTTTTGGGTTCTTGAGGTTGTTAGCCAAGAACTCACTAGGCCATGGGAGGAATTCTCCCGTGTCTATCTTTGAGACTAAATTAGTAAGGCTCTGACTTTTACGGTTTTCAAAATAACCCAGTGAAACCATTAGTGGGAAGGTTTAACACTTGCAATCAAACTCGACTGCCCCCTGACCTCAGGGCATTGGTAGGGTGGGAAAATAAAACTAGGCATAAACAAAATAAAACTGAGATGGTTGCTCTTCTCAGTCCCAGCTCCTTCCCCAAATCGCTACTTTGGGCTAGAGTAAGGAGATCAAATGGAAAGGGAAGGAGAGGTCAATAAGGAGAGACCGAGACTGACTTGAAAGTGAGAAGCGAAGTCAAAGCTGCTCAAGAAATAAGCCTTTCACTGTGCCTCTGGAAAACGGTCGTGGATGGCTTTAATTGGAGGGGTGTGTGTGTGTGTGTGATCCTGACAGGGAGGACGTCCTCACACAGGAAAACCGTGGGGTGGGAACTGTGCGAGGGGAGATCTTGGAACGGGAGAAGCAGTGATCATTGGTTCAGTCATGTTCCCTACGCTACTGGTGTAGAGCCTGTGAGAACATGAGGGCAGCGCAAGTGTGAACATCCCTGTGGGAACATGAGGGCAGCGCAGGTGTGAACATCCGTGCTGTCTAGAGGCAGTCATTCTACAGCCTACCCCTTCTGCCGCAGTCGGGGCTGCAGTGCCCACTGAAGGCTACAGGCTTAAGGCAGGATCGCCAGCCCACAGCACTAGCGGGTGGGGGGAATCTTTAGGAGGTGGAGCCTAGAGACAGGAAGTTAGGTCACGGGGCGGGGTGAGGCGGGGCAGTATGCCTTTGCAGGGATGCTGGACACCGAGGTCCTTGCCCCTTCTCTCTCTTTGCTTGAAAAGAACAGGTATGGGGTCACCACTCTCGCTTCATCACAAGCCCCAGAACAATAGAGCCAGCTGACCAAGCACCGAAGCATCCAGAATAATGAGCCCGAACAAGCCTCTTGTTTATTTATCTCGGACATTTTGTCACAGCCACAGAAGGCTAGCTAATAGAATTCCTCCAGTGTATCAGGTAACACTGTAGAAGATTTTCTTTTTGAGACCTGTTGTTAACAGTGGCTTTTCCCCTCCAGTTGCTCTGAAGCCGTGACAGCCACCCTGGATACTCCTTTTAGCCTCAAAGCCCACACTTAGCTCGATAGGAAATCTGACGACGTTTGCAGACTGTACCTCAGCCAGCCACTCGCGGCTAACTGCAGGGGCCTCCATACTGTGCTGACCCACCTTTGTCTCTCACCTAGACCACAGCACCTGCTTCCTGGGGAGGGCGCCAGGGTATCCTGCAGATCTTCCTTCCCCTCCAGGGTGCATACATGACTAAGAGCTCTAACTGCTGGGCTTTAAGTCAGTTCCTCAAGTCCCCACACTTTCCTCCGCCATCTTTGGTGCTGTAGAGACACCAAGGCAGGCCTGTTCCTGAGTGATGGAAAAGCCTTTATCCAGGAGACTCATTTTTTTTAAATTCAAGGTTTAATTTTATTTATAATTATGTGCATATGTGTGTTGGGGGTGTGCTTATACACAACTGTTGGTGCCACACAGCCCAGCAGAGCACCCAGAGCTTGAGTGACAGGTTGTGAGCAGCCCAAACCTGGGTGCTGGGAACTGAACTCCAGTCCTGTTCTTAACCACTGAACCATCTCCCTAACTTGGAAAGAATTCTTATGTTTTAATTAAAAAAAAAACCCATAATAACTGCACATACAAGAAACAGTGTGATCACCTGATATGTGTATGCATGTAACATGTCTAGTGAGAACTGGTATATTCATCTCTGCACACATTGATAGCTTTTTTGTGTTGGGAAAGACCACAGATCTCCTCTCTTCTGATCCTTTATAAAGCAGTGAGCCAGGATACAAGGGATGGGATAACAATTGAGATGTAATATGAATAAATTAATAAAAGATATTTTCAAAACTTTGTCATAGTTCTTGACCTACCACGAAATTGCATTTTTCTTATCCTGAGGAACTGATGGTTCCCCAATTACTAGACTTTCTTAGAAATGGATATACCAATAAAAAGCAGAGTTTTCTCAAAAAAAAAAAAAAGCAGTGAGCCAGGTTTATCCTGCTGGCACCAGCTGGCACCACCCGGAGGACTCCCGTGGCCCTCGCCTCGCTCCTTAGCTGCACGGCTGTGTGGCGCACGTCCACCCAGTCTCCTCTTTGGTTGTCCTTCCTTGGGTTCTGACATGACCCTGCTCTGACGGTTCTCCCAGGCTTCAGAAGTTCCCTCCATGTTTTCTTACATATAGATCTTTCTCCCGGTAAAGTCCTTTACATCTCAGCCCGCCTAGCCATCTGCCTCTGGGAGGAACAAGACTCATTCACACTCCGAGTGGCTTCCGTGCCCCAGGCCCTCCCTACACCACTCTGTTTTCACCATGGTAACCACGGTGATCCTTCCCAAGCCCAGGTCAGTGCCTATAACCTGTCCAAACGCTGCAGCAGTTCCCCCAGTTCACTAACAGCTCTGCAAATGCCCTCCATGACCCGCCAACATCTGCCACTCGGCTGTCACTTTGACAACTCTCGCCTTGGCCCACTCTTTTCCAACGTGTAGAGTCCTTGCTAGCCCTTGTGGGTGCTCGGTGACACATTTCCATGTATACTGCAACCCTTTAGATGTAGCTAGCCTGCAGCTGTGACAAAAACTGTGAAGGTCTCTCTCTCTCTCTCTCTCTCTCTCTCTCTCTCTCTCTCTCTCTCTCTCTCACACACACACACACACACACACAATATGGTGGTTTGGGACATGAACTCAGGCCTCTCTTCGTTTTACAACAAAAGTAGCTAGAAATCTGTTGGTCTTTGAGGCTCACTCCCACTCTCCTCAACATCATCATTCTTACCTAGAATAAACATGATACATGTATGTACACACGTCTTTGTAAGGCTCCGTTCTAGCTCATGTCATCATCACAACAAGGTTGTCAGGAGGTATTGATGTCACCTCCGTGCGCAGGGGATAAATGAGGCACAGCAATAGAGAGTAAACCCACAAGGCTGAAGAGCTGAGAAATGAAGGAGCTGGGATATTTACAGTGGCATACCTGGAAAAATCTTCAGCGGATTATTAAATAAATAAAGTAAAACATGCAAGTGTGTTCGATATGCTGCCCTTTGGAAGTAGTGTGCGTGTGTGTGTGTGTATGTGTGTGTGTGTGCGCGCGCCCACGTGTGTGTGTGTGTGTGTGTATGTGTGTGTGTGTGTGTGTGTGTACACATGTACTCCATCTATATGCACAGCAACATGCTTACTCCTATACCCAAGCGCTTATTTGTCACTACATCTGCATAATAACTGACAGCGTGCATAAGGGACCTGCTTGTCTCCCAGAAGACTTCAGTGGAGGGTGTCAGAAACTCAGCTTTCTGTGCCACCTAACTTTGAGCACGTATGTGCCTTGACTTGACTGGCTGAAGGGAGGGAAACCGAGAAAGGTTCCAACCTGGGACAAGGAAACGGTTGTCTCCATCAGTGTCTTGGTCCGCTTGAACCCTGGGTCGCTTTCTGCGAGGACATTCATGGTTTTCTTGCCAATGAACTCTAAAGCATCCAGCCCTCCGGTTAGGACACTTTTGCCCTGCAAATGAGAAAACCACATGAGATTAGATTTTCTACTGTTTGGCAGTAGCCAGTAGGTCCCACATGCCTGGCGCTCTCTTCAAATATTAAAATCAATAGAAAGTCACACATTTTTCATACCATGAGATTGATCATCTATTTAATCCTGTTTTCCTCAAAAAAAAAACAACAACCATATGTTATATAATTTGTTGAGTGTGCAGTGTTATTAAAAAATGATGCTTAAGGGGAAATAACAGTATACATTAGGGATTTGTGTCAGTAGTTCTGAGCATATCAATAGATATGTATCTAAGACATAAAATTAGCAGATGACCCAGTTGTCATGTTTGAAAGAATTTTAGCGTAAGTAACAAAATTATTTGGGGTGGGTTATTAAAATGTCAAGTACTCATGCTAATTTAGATGATTTTAAAAAAAATCCAGGGCCCCGAAGCAGCAGTGGACCCTCAGGCTGTTTCAGATGGCTCTTGCATACTTTCAGAAACTGATGAGCACCAACTATAATTAGTACGTTGATGAAGTAAGACAGCTTGCCTTCCCTGTTCTTCCAGCTTTAGAAACTGTTCTGTTAGCCAGGTATCATTCTGGAAAGATCCCTTTGCCAGCCATTGTTTTCCTCTTAACAGAAATTAAGACAACTGAGATGCGCACACGCGGCTCAAATGAACAGAACCACACTGCGCCGAACCCTCCAGACATAATCCCGGCAACACAGCTCTAACTGCTGCCCACTACATCTGTGCTGCTTCTACCTTACATGAGTTTATTTCTATATCATCTGTATGTCTTTTTCAACCTTTACAATTATTGTAATGGCAGCATTCAACCTTACTGAATGGATATACTTCAGACATTTCTGATCTGGATTTTAGAATTCGTTTTCAAATCTGCATCCCAATCAACACTCCTGCTGTGGAACGGATTTGTAAAAGCAGACACTTCGAAGGAATGCTATGGGGTCACTATAAAGTGTGCCCCAGCCCCAGCGGCTCAGGAGCATCCTTGGTCTGCAGCCAGCGGAATTCTGGAAACTTCAGAGGGTAGAGCCTAGAGTTAGAGGAAGTAGGGGGTGTACCTCAAAGGTTATATCTGGTCCCTGGTCCGGCCCCTTCCTCTTTCTCTGCATCCTGGCTGTGAGAAGGTAAAGAGCCCCCTCTCTGTACACACTTTCACCACCATGATGGCCTGTCTGCCCAAGAACGGAGGGCCAAGCAACTATGGGCAAAATAAACCTTCTTCCCTGCGTTATTTCTGCTAGGCATTTTGTCCCAGCAGTGATAATAAAACAACTAACGCAGAGGGCGGCGGGCTTCTCAGTAGCTCATACTTTTACACGCTTTGATTTACCGCCCCCTAATGCCTTGTCACTTTAGTGGCGAAAAAGTGGGAACTGTGTGTATGTAGGTATGCACTTGTCGGGTGAGGGCAAGCCTGAGGGTAGGCTGAGACTGTGGGAAAGGAGGCCAAGCAGGCTCAGGAGAATGCAGACAGGGAACTGAGGACGTGGGTCGAGCGTGGGTCGAGCACTCGAGAGTGGATTGCTCAGGTCTGGCAAGGCTGCTCAGTGGGTAAAGGCAACTACTGCATGAACCTGAGGACCAGGTTCCGTCCCCAGAACTCACAGAAGTGGAAGGAGAGAACTGACTCCACAAAGCTGTCCTCTGGCCATCACATGATTGCCACCGTGCGGGTGGCCCCCTCACCAAATGCTTACACAATAATAATGTTTAAAAAAAAGTTTTTAATTTAAAAGAAAAGGGAGGTGAGAAGTCACGGGTTTACTTTTTACACCAGAGCTTTCTCCACTCTCATGGATGTCCTTTAACTACACTGCTGTGTGACTCCCCTGCCTTGTCCCCCCCACCCCCCCGCACTGCCCATCCCCGCTCCCAGCTCCCGGCCCCTGGCCCCCTGGTCCCTGGCCCCCCCCCCCAGACGGGGGTCTCTCTGTGTAGCCTTGGCTGTCCTGGACATGCTTTGTAGACCAGGCTGGCCCCACAGAGCTCCACCTGCCACTACTGGCATTAAAGGCACTCACCACCACACTTGGCTCACTGTGTGACTCTTAAAAACTCCCTTGGTATGCCTTGCTCTTCCTGCCCAGTCTAGGGGCCCTCAGGGAGCATGTACAGGGCAGTCATTTTCCTTGTTCCGGGCACACCTTTGTCCCAACATCTGGGCTCGAATACCCAGCCTCCCATGCTCATCTATAACCCCTCCTCTCCCATAGTGCACTGCACTCTACTGTTAAATTGCCTTAATATGGCAAGATGTGGCATCAGCTTATGGCCAGACTCTGGGGAATTTTCTGGTACACAGTGAGGGCCAGCCATCTCTCTTTAAAATAACAAATGGAGAAATGAGTGAAAAGGACCTGAGCCGTGTTTATAGAAAATAGAGTTAGACGGACTCTTTTTCTTCCTGGTTCTGAGGACCAGCTAGCTTCCTCATCTCACTTGGGGGTACCTCTGCTTTCCCCCACCTCAATATTTGTTGTGAATAGCAAGCTTCCTTTAAGAGTGAGACGGCTGTGCGTCTGTCCTTTAAAAATCAACTTAAGTGAAAATAAATAAATAAGCAGAAGACAGGACTTGCAGGGGTGTATTTATTTAGGATTCGGAAAGGAGGGACAGCAGGAATTAGGAGGTAGGGATACGGCAGGGTCAGTCTCTGGCTTATTCCTCCTTTCTTTAAACGTTATTTCATTTTGACGCTTTCATAATTTTAAGAGAATGGAGACATAAACCAGGAAGAACAGCTGTCCAGCTCTGAGTTCCCTCCCGCACCCAGAGGCTGTCCTTGGAGCAGCTGGAAAGGACACTGTTAGATCAGATGGGGCTGGAGGGATGGGAGGTGGGAGGTGTGTGTGTGTGGGGGGGATCCTCTAAACCGCTCTCTTCTTTTCAACACAGGCTGCATTTCACCTTGCCCTTATTATTTCAGACCCAAGGTTACACCTAGTCTGTAGCCGAAAGCATAACAAACTGTAATCCAAAGTCAGGAGCAAAGCCGCCTTTTCTCTGATGTATCTGGGTCGTCGCGAGATGGAAAGATCAAAAGAAGTGAGCCACTAGGGGAAACGGGCGGGGCGGCCACGGGGGACTCACCGTGTTTTGAACCACGTTGGTGAGGGCTGACAGCATACCCCTTGACCCTGCGGCCCCTGGTGGGGGAGAAGCGTGGGGGCCTGTGGCAGGGTCCTGATCCGGAGTCAAATCTGTCACAGCAAGAGAGAACACCCCTGTTAGAGTGCGTTTGGCTGATCTGAACTTGGGCTTCTTTCCCACTGAGCAGTTGTGCACGCAGCATAACAAAATCCCCAACCAGCGGGCGAGCGCGCCACTCACTTTCGGAGATTCCATTTTCAGCACCAGTTGGGGCCCCTTCCGGAGATCCGGAATTGACGCTGTGGATTCGTAGGGTTGCCCCTGCCTTTTCTTTGACTGCAGTTAAGCCATGACCTGTAGGGAAATAAATATATAGTTCACAGATACACTACAGTCCACACATTCTGTGACCCCTGTGGCCTGTGGGGGTCCACCCTGAATAGCAGTCGGGCATTCAGAGTCCCTGGGATAGGGCTCAAAGAGGAGGTCATCTTGGTCAAGGTCAGGCTGAGCGAGCTTAAAGGAGCCACCTTCCTTTCGTGACTCAGTTTCCTTGTGATGTTCCCAGACCCCTTTCGCCTTCTGCTTTTCCCACTGGATATTTTTCACACAAAGTCCAAACTCAAGCCAGGCGTCTCTGAAAGAAGCCATGACTATCTTGTCTCCTTTGTGCGTTTTAAAGTGTCATATGGCTGATGTGTCTTTGGTGTTGTCGTTGCTTTTGTTGTTGTTGTTGTTGTTGTTTGTGTATGTGTGTGTGTGTGTGTGTTAAGAGTCCTAGCACATTGCAGGTGGTCGGCTAACACTGGTTGAACTGAAGTCGGAGGAACTTCAATTCATTTCTATGTATGAACCTAGACATGGTGGCACATGCCTATATTTCCAAAACTCAGGAGGATGGCTAGATTGAATTACGTATCGTTGTAGTACAGTGTGAGTTAGCAAGATGCTGTCTAAAAACAAAATAAACAAAATAAAAAAAGCCTTCATATCAAAACAAAACCGACCAAAACACCACCACCTTTCCTCAAAAGTGCACCATCAAGGTCTCGAGCTGTTGGGAAGCAGTTAACAGTGCAAATTAGACTGAAGGTCATTGGTTTTACTCTATTGGACAAATAACACCTATATTCCCAAGAAAGGATGGTCCTTTATTTTCAAGATACTGGCACAGTTGGGTCTCAGTGAGTCCTTGGGGAGTACAGAGCAGACCTTCCCACCCATTGGGCAAAACCCAACCCTGGACTTGATAGAAAAGTGTCTTGCCTCTGTGACATCCGAAGCAGCTTGGCATCCTGTCCTAAGATGAGCTAAGCCTTTCTTAGACAGGATGAAGGAGCCAAAGCGTAGGTGGCCCACCTATGGCTGTGGGAGTTCTAGCCAGTGCTGCCTCCCTCTGGGTGCTTGCCACCTGCCTTGTCATGTGAGGAGAAAGGAGGGACATCCCTGGAGACCTCAGGTTGTTCAAATACAAGGCAGTGGTAACCACAAGACCCAGGGGCAAGGTGCCGAGTGAGAGGAAGACGCCAGCGCTGAGCAGAACCAGTCAGAGTTACAAAGCACCATTCAAATAGCTGTTCATCCACCTCCCACGTCAGAGGAAGACACGGAGGAGTCCATACCCAAGGAGCAGTATTTTGGACCTCGCTTCAGTGCCTAGAACCCATGGAAAAACCTGGGTGTGGTGCCATGAGCCTGTAGTCTCAGAGCTGGCGAGGCAGAGATGGGTGGATTCTGTCCGGCAGCCAATCTAACCAAGTCAGTAAATGTCAGGCCAAGGGAGTCATGCTGTCCCATAAGGCAACGTGGGCCGCATCCTGAGGAAGGACACCTGAGGCTTAGCTTTGGCCTCTGCACATACTCACACATGTGCACCCACATGCAAACACATACCCATACATACACACACAATGCTGTTTTACCAGCTATCACCTGATTTATCAAAGCAGCACCAGGCAATGATATTTCCTGGCTCATTCCAATGAAAACTATTTGTCATCGTATGTTACCTATAAACCCTGAAAACTCAGGAAACATGATTTACAACTTTAATTACAATAGAAATGTGTGCCTACACTCATGCAGATAATTAAACACAGCTCAAACTCATTATTGAGTTACTTGAAAAAACAAACTGCTAAGCCTAAGACTTAATTATAAACTTTCAGTCTGACTTGAATTAATTCATTCTTAGCCTCCAATGAATTCCAAGCATTGCAATGGAATTTCACTGAAATCTCAGCAAACATTTATGTCATTGACTTCATATTCTTTAAGGTAGTTAAAAAACCCAACCAAACAAAAACACATATATCTTCCACAGGGAGACTGCTCAGGCAAGTCTCCACCCACAATTCACAGCTGTAGATTTCTGTGCTTTTTTTGTTTTTGTTTTTTGTTTTTTGTTTTGTTTGTTTGTTTGTTTTGTTTTGGGGTTTCGAGACAGGGTTTCTCTGTGTAGCCTTGGCTATCCTGGACTCACTTTGTAGACTAGGCTGGCCTCGAACTCACAGCGATCCGCCTGCCTCTGCCTCCTGAGTGCTGAGATTAAAAGTGTGCGCCACCACCGCCAGGCTCACAGCTATAGATTTCTGAAAGCCAAAATCAAGGAGTAAATGAACTTCGGAGGCTGGGAGGCACGGCCTGCCCAGTTCCAGGGTGCTGGGAACCCCATACTCAGGGCCTTACATTCACCTCTTTGACCTTCCAGGGCCTTACACTCACCCCTTTGACCTTCTCCATCCCAGGCAGGTCAGTCTCATCTATTTCTTTGTTGGAAGGAACAGCTTCTCCCCATCTCAGAACACAAAGGACTGACTATAGTCCCAGCACTTGGAAGGCAAAGGCAGGTAGGAAGATCAGGAGTTCAAGACCAGCCTCAGCTACCTAACAAGTTCAATGCCAGCCTGGGCTACAGGAGTCTCAAACAAACAAACAAACAAACAAACAAACAAACAAAACAAAACAAAAGGAAAAATAAAGCCTCACAAATGACCACAGATGAGAGTGTGTAAACTGCCTCTAGGAATATCCCTTTGCCTTTGGAATGAAGCACAGTTTCTATGCACATATAAGCAGGACACATTCAATCAGAGAAGCCAGCAAGCTGCTGTTTTCTGATCAACAACTTTGTTGTATGTGAGTAAAAGAAAATGTTTTCTGAATTCTACTAGAAATTCAAAGTTAAGCTTTACATTTGCCTAAAAGCTGTAATTGTTTTTAATAGATAAAGGATACTGCCACACCCTACTTAGCCGAGTCACTTCTAAAGCTTGACTTAGTGTGACATCTAGTGTCCGAAGCAAGGAAATTGTAACAGAGCCACTGATATTTTTCTTTTTCCTTCTTTTTTTTGGTCTGATGACTCCATTTCCAGAATTAGTGGTTGGATTCTACCAGCAAGAGAAAGACAAGAAATGTGTGTGACACTATTTGGTGTAGTCTGTGGATTAATCTCACATCATCACAAGCCCTAAATATCCTTAAACATGGAAGGCCCGGGCTCTGAGGCTGGGACTGGGTCTGATTTTTCTTGCTGCAGTAGGTCAGTGCTGGAAAGCAAAACAAACAAGCAAAGCAAAACCAGAAAAACAACAAACCAAAATCAAAACAACTGTGAGAACATCGCAGGAGAGCATCATTAAAAGCACTGATGGTCATCTGGCTTTTTCACCACCTGTACTTACACTCTAAAGGAAAGGAAAGCAATCTACACTGAAATCAGCTGAGGGACTTCGGTTCCACCATTTCTTAGCTGTGTGGTGTTAGTTAAGTAAGTCACGTCTCGGGTCTCTGATGCAGTGCTTTCTGTAGCAGGAGAATTGTAATGGCACCTTCCAGTAATGCACAAAATCGCTCCACTATGGGCATTTACTGAACCTATAGGATATCACAGACACTGTACTAAATAGTTCAGAATAGTAAAATGTCTGCTTTTCTTAATAACAATGTGCTAAGAGATGTATTATACCCTCCCATAACTGAGAAAGTCGAGGTCTATCAAGACGACATCACTCGCCAAAGGTCTCAGAGCTGGTAAATGGGAGGATTCAAGCCCAGTCTGTCTGGTGCCAGAACCAACATGCATGATCTCTCCATTATACTGAGTCTTAGTTAAGGTTTTATTGCTGTGAAGAGACACTGTGACCATGGCAACTCTTATAAAGGAGAACATTAATTGGGGCTGGCTTACAGTTCAGAGGTTTACCCCACTATCATCATGGTGGGAAGCGCGGCAGCCTGCAGGCAGACGTGGTGCTGGAGAAGCTACAAGTCCTACAATGTATTTCCTTCTTTGAAAAAAGAATACTTAGAAAAGAAACAAAATCCCATACAGTTGGTTCTCTGAGCTATGTGGCTGAATTTTGCCCTAATATTTTCTGAGGGAAATGGGTATAATATAAGTTTTACCACTTTAACTGCTCCAGGGTACAGTTCCACAGACCAAATACCCCCTAATGTCCATTTCCAGAACACTTTTGTACCCATTAGACGGTAACACCTTCACGCTCGACCTACCAGACCCTGACAACCACTGATTTACATTGTGCATTTCTGATTTTGATTACTCTAAGTACCTGGCCCAAGTGGAGTCCCACAGTACTTGCTTTTTGTGGCTGGGTTTGTTTCACTTAGCATAATGCTACTCAAGGTTCACCCACTCATAGTTTTTGTGTCAGATTCCCTTTACTTTTAAAGTATGGCTTATACTGTGTTTTGCTCATTGGGAGACATGTAGGTTGTACCTACATGTTAGTGCTGTGAATAATGGCGGCTTGAACATGGGTGTACAAATAACTCTCTGAGACATTACTTTAAGTCCTTCTGAATATATACCCAGAAATGAAATAGACAGGTCACATCCTAACAGTTCTGTATTGGTGTATAGTTTGGTTGCTCATAGTTATCATATGGGCATCTTGAACTATCCTTTCTTTGTTCAAATATCACATCACTGAAGTCTACTAGGCACCCTCTTAAAAACTTTAACCTATACTCCCAACTCCTCTTATCCTTTTCTACTTTGTGTATTTTTTAGGGATTTGGCATTTCCTGGAACTAACTCTATATAACTTTCCTATTCATACAGTGTACTATCCACTGGCTTTTTCCTCTCACTAGGAGGCAAGCCCTCTTGGGGTAGGGTTGTTTTTCTCATTTACTCAGTACTCAAGGGACTATGGCAGCACACAGAATAGTAAGCAATCACTGGCTGGCTTCTGAATTGAGCCTCTCTGTACATACACATCAGTGTGCTTTGCAAAGTACCAGCAGAGGTGGGCTAAGCTGAGAGAAAGATGCACTTCATACTGTATGGAGAATGCCACCTGACCTTCAGGCAGGTCTCACCTTACATTCTTCTTCGGGGTGAGCTGTAATAATAGAGTCATCTAAAAAATATTGATCTTGCTTCAGACTCTTCTGTTAATGAATTCAAAACATAAAAAGTAGTGGAATGCAGTTTTATAGAAAAAACATACAGTTGAGGCTGCCATGCTCAACTAAAGCAAACTAAAGGCAGCATTAAAAAGTGCCTATTAACTTTCCTTCTGGAAGAGTCTTCCCTCTCCAAAATGGTAGCCAAGTTTCTCTGTAGTCAATGCTCACATATAGCTCTGCCCTAGGGTCAAGGTTAACAGTAAGTTCTACTGAACTGACAATGTTTGCATCAAAGCTCACCAGAGCTTTGATGTGCCTAATTCAGAGATTGCAAAGCACTGTGGGAAACTGTAGCATCAATACCATCCTTGTCATGGATGACCTGTGATAGTTATTCTTGATTGTCAACTTGACTACATCTGGACTTAACTAAAACCCAATGGATGAGCATAGCTGTGAGGGATTTTTTCCGAGACGGGGTTTCTCTGTGTAGCCTTGGCTGTCCTGGAACTCACTCTGTAGACCAGGCTGGCCTCGAACTCACAGTGATCTGCCTGCCTCTGCCTCCAGAGTGTTGGGATTAAAGGTGTGAGCCACCAACACTCAGCACTGTGAGGGATTTTTTTTTTTAAACTTAAATCCTCTGAAGTGGGAAGACCCATTTCTTTTTTTTTTAATTTTGAAAGCAGTTTAATTATACATCTGTTTAACAAAACATCAGCAATCAATGTTCAGAGCCATGTTAAAGGTGAATCCATCACAGTTCTTCTTTGGCATATACATTTATATTATTACACATAAATAAAATAAACTACATACAACAAGAAGAATCACAAAACAATCAGGAATTATATAAATGTTACATTCATAGTGTTTTGGCTAATGGTATTTGGCAGCCTTGCAGAAAACATCTTTCCTATCTTGGTGAGTCTAAAATTCTGAATGTAAATCAATATCTATCATATCTTATCTCTACCAACTTAAAACATCTATCTAGACTTAAAAACAGTGTATCCCCTAAACAATTAAGCTTAATTAAAAAGACTAGACTATCTGGTCTTCAACCCCATTAGAGACAGGAGAAGGGATAAACTTGATTACCTAAGTATGCCAGGAGCACACATTAGTAGCTTTCCAAATGAGAAGATGACAGAGACAGTTGGCTACCTGAATAGTCACCCAAAACTATAATGTTGGAGCATCATCTTCAGCCTTCTGGCCCAATATGTCTGACAGACATATTTGTGAGGCAGGAACTATTGAAGACTTGCTTACCCTGTCTTGGCAGAGTTTGGCTGTCGACTCTGCCTGTATCCAAAGCTTGCCCTTTTTTAGGCAAAATTCTGTCTGTGGCAGAAATGAGAACATTTTGCCCAGTGGCTTGTTTGCCACATTTGAAGCCATGTCCATAGTAGGTTCTTTGATGCTCATCATCCTCTTTGAGGTAGGCTGGGTGTTGCCAGGAGTTAAGCTGTCTTGTCAAAGAATCTTTAAAATATTAACAGCATCTTTAAATGTCATATTCTGTAGGTCTCTGAGGCTTTTGAAGACCTTATCTATTTTACCTTGTCTATCTATAATATCATATCTATCTGTTAAACCTAAGAGAACAATGCCCCATTTCCCCTAATGGGGGTTGGGTAGGTTTTTGTTTGCTTTCTTGGACTACATATCATTATTTTCTTTCTTTCTTTCTTTCTTTCTTTCTTTCTTTCTTTCTTTCTTTTTTGAGACAGGGTTTCTCTGTGTAGCCTTGGCTGCCCTGGAGTCCACTTTGTAGACCAGGCTGGCCTCGAACTCACAGCGATCCAACTGCCTCTGCCTCCCAAGTGCTGGGATTAAAGTTCCACCATGCCCGGCCTCAGATGCTTATTTTCATTGGGAGTTGGTTATAAGTTATTATTGATCTTATTCAGAGAGAAAATTAATTGGACTTAATTTTCCTTTACCTTTCTTTCATAGGTACGGAGATAGGGGTTGAAAAGAAAGAAGGGGGAATACAGAAACATAGAGGGAGGATAGGATAAAAAGTAGATTAGTGAATCGACTCCTCAACCTAAGGCCTTAATTGTTACTCACAAATAAGGTTATTTTTAATTCATTGGTATAGAATTTTGTATATTGATGCAAAAGAAGTTTAATTTTTATACATTGGTATAGAACTCAAATTTAAGACTATTCTCCACCGACATTATATATATTTTCTACTATAATATGAAGCATTGAACCCATACAATTCAATTATAATACAAAGTTTACTTCCAATACCTTGAAAGTGCTATTGCAGGCTGTTTAGGATAATTAAGTAATACAAGCTAATTGTTAGTTGATCAAACCATGGTCATGTCAATTACTAGTCTATTTTTATCACAGGGAGCACTTCTAATCCAGATCTTTTTTTGTGGTGGGAAATCCACTTTTAATCTGGGCCACACCTTCTACCTTCTGCTGGCAGCCTATATAAAGGACACAGAAGAAAGAAGCTCCCTTTCTTTTCCTGCTTGCTTTCACTAACAAGTCCACTCCTTCCCTGGCATTCCAACCTCCTTCTTCAGGGGTCCAACACAGACTGAAAACCAGCCGAGACATCCAGCCTCGTGGACTGAACGTCTACTGGATTCTCGGAACTTCCATTGGTAGGCAGCCATTGTTTGACTAGCTGGACCACAGTCTGTAAGCCACCTTAATAACTTTTCATATTTATGTGGAATATATATATATAAGTATATAAGAATATAAGTATATATGTGTATATGCATACATACATGTTCATACTAGCTCTTTAACTTCTGTTCCTTTAGAAAACTCTAATAGAGGGTTCTATAAAATTCCTAACCCTTAGGAGTTTTTACAGCATCAGCATCACTTCACAATAGATAAACAGATAGATAGATAAATGGATAGATTGGTATTCTCTTGCAGTTGATGCTAATTTGTGCGGAGGGGCGTTTTCACGGTAGCACAATTTGGGTGGGTTTGCCAGTCTTTAATGAGCACTGATGCTATTATTTGGACATGGCTGGTAGAGGATGTCATCAGAATGTGAAAAGCTGCACCGTGGGCAAGGATGGGAATGGACGAACAGTGACTTTGGGAAACTAAACACCTTAATATGATCGGATGCATCCTAGCACCCAAGCAAATATTCTTGCAATAGATATTTAGAGTCATAAACTGTCACAGCCAACTTTTCAAATAAACATTAGGCCTTCGGCTGATCCTGTAATAAATCGTTCCTTTCTGGAGAGGTTTGACTCTGGGATCTCCCTGTCTTAGCACTGTCAGCTCTCAGTTTGACAGCTGGGCCATCACTTTACTCTTAGCAATGCATTTTAGAGGTAAGTTATGTCTATCATGTGCGCATGGGAAATCATTGCTGATTTTCATGGTATCACTTTGAAGTTATCAATAGTATCATTTTTTGTCATTTGCTGTATTTTTGACATTTTCCCCCTTTGGTTTCTATATGGAATATTTTTATTGCATTTTATACATTTTTCCACAGGTATGATTGGCAGATGATTAAGTCTTCTTACACTGTGACACAGTTTGCGAGCGACAAAAATGCCTTTTAAGAGGCAGGGTCCCTCTGAAAAGAACTTTTGGCTGAGAAGCATTTCATTTCACATACGCATTGGGACAGCTGCTTCTTTTCACTTCCTCTTGACCTTAGAGTTAAAGTAACAAGCCAAAAGGCCAGACAGAACAACGTAGAGAAGAAGCTAAACGCCAAGCAACACGCTGTGTGTTTCCACTCAGCGCGGTTCCTTCTACGGCATAGCCTCCGTGAGGTGGAAGCCCCGTTTTCCGGAAGTGGGAAGGGACCTTAGGTTCTCCAGTTCCCCAGCCCGCTCTTTTTCAAGTAAGGAACCCAGGTCTCACGAGGGACAAGTACAAGGTGTAGCTAGCTAATAAGTCCCAGCGTCTTACCATAACAGGCCCCAAGTACTCCAGCCTGGGTCTCAATTCCTAGCTCTCACAGGACAATGTTCATCCCAATAAAGCACCACCTTCCAGATGTTTCCATCCTCTGTCACTTCCCTGCCAACCGCAAAGACTTACAAGCGCTGAGATGGGCAGTGCCTCTGCCTTTGCCCATTTCGCTTGTGTTTCTACTGCAGTTGGTAGCCCTGTGTGAAGGATTGTGTTTCGTGGTCTACCTGAAACCGAATTACCCTGGCTAGTAACATGAGGCTGTGGGTGGAAGCCGATCACAGCTGAATGTGGTTATTTTCTTTCTTTACTTTCTTCAGGCAGTTTAGAAACCTCAAGAGCTTCTCTGGGAGCTGGGAGTGGCCTGCTTTCTAGAAAGTTTCGTTGCCTCATGATGATAAACTGACAATACTACAGAAGCCCTGGGGTTGACATTGTTTCCCCATGTCATGGAATACCCCTCAGCACCAAACTAGCAGCTTAACAGACTTCAGTCAGGAAGCCATAACTTTTAAAAAATGTGCTTTTCTATTTCTTAATCTTGAATTTTTTACAATTTTACATATGTGCATTTTGCATAACTGACTAACTTCATCTCTTACATCTCACCACCCCACCATCCACCTTTAACCCTCCCCACAAATCTCTCATCCACTCGTCTCTCTCTCTCTCTCTCTCTCTCTCTCTCTCTCTCTCTCTCTCTCTCTCTCAGTGTATGTGTGTGTGTGTGTCCCACTGAGATTAACCAGGGCCATCCGGGTGACCACAGGTTTGGAGTTATCCGACAGGCTCATCAGCGTGGAACCCACCACATTGCAGAGTCCCTGCCCACATGTGGTCGAGCTCCATTCCAGCCCCCGCTTCTGATTTTCCATTATCTTTTGAGAGTCCAGCTCCTGGCCACTGTTGTGTGCTTCCAGCCCTGGGACCTCTAACACCATCTCCTCTTGCACTGTTTGTTTTAGCTCCTGTGTCAGGTGTGCAGAGACATTTATCTATGCTTAAAGTATTACTGACTTTAGGATGGCTCAACACACACAAATCAATCCGTGTAATACAGCACACAAACGTATTCAAGGACAGAACAACAACAACAACAACAACAACAACAACCTCAGCATATACTGCTTGGGCTCTATAATAGTTAATTTTGATTATCAACCTTGCTGGGTCAAGAAGCACCTAGACAAATAGTAGATGTCTTTGATGGTGTTTTCCAGAGAGGGATGAGAGATAAATCCCCTGATTAATTTGCAAAATAATATCATTACTGAGAGGTGATGGAAGGAGAATGTGTCTCATGGAGTCTGTTCTTGGAACGCCATCCTGTTGTCTCCTCCTGTATTCCCCTTTGTCCTGCCTCCTGTCTTCTACAATGTAAGGGAGAGACCCTCCCCTGCCACCGGCTCCTGCCACCATGGTGTTAACCTCATATTGAATGCGGAAGCGCTGAGGCCAGGGACCACAGAGTGGATCTCTGAAACCCTGAGCCAACATGTGGCTTCTCCCTTTAAGTTACCTCCAGGTATTTTGGTCACGGTGACACAAAGGTCACTATTACAGGCCACTGCTACAGTGGAAAGCCACACCATGTATTGACTGGAAGTCTATAAAATACGCCTTGGGGACAATCTAGGAATGGCACACCCAGTGACATTTCTTCTGCAGTCATTGGGGCAGTGACAACTAATTGTGATGAACGATTTTAGTATTAGCTTTGCTAAAGTATGTCCAAGGACACAGAGTAGTCAATACCTGTGGCTGGACTCCTGCCTCAAGGAAACTGCAAAACATTAGTAGAGGTTGTTTTAAGTCTCCACAGTTGGGGCAGTGTCTTAAGAGCAACAGAAGAAATGAATACAATGCGGTGCTCTAAACTCCATTCCTCGAGTTCATGGGGGATATGCAAATGTCTTTGCAGAAAAGCACATCTTGGCCACATGAGAAGGTATGATGGTCTGTGTTCACTGTCGGCTTGATCAGCTCTAGAATTACTTGGCAGACATTCCTCCAGACACACCTTAGAGGAGGGGTTATTTATATTAAATTAGGCTCTGGGTGTGTCTGTGGGGTTTATCTTGATTAAGTTAATTAAAGGAAGACCTTCCCATTGGGGATGGGTCCATTGCCTGGGCCGTGATCCTGGGCTATATAAAAAGGAGAAAGTGAGCCAGCAGGTGGCTCTCCACATTCCCAGAGAGGAGGAAAACATTTGTTTAGGCCTCTGTTTTTCTTGCCAGGTCCCCCTCCTGACAAAACTGATTCCTGAAGAGACGCAATTAGGAGAATGCAATCTCCCCGGCAGGCTGACATTTAGGGAGTTATATATTCGACCTTAGAACACCCCTGTCAGCACAGTCATCTCCTGGGGTGAGGAGGTAAAAGACTCCAAGGCATTCCCACACTCCTGCTTTTCAGAGCAGCAGTAACCGGAACTGGCTCAAGCCCCATGGTAGGGTCCTCTGGGCCACCTTCTGTATCTTGAGAATACCTGAGGCAGATGATCCGAAAGCTGTGTCACCTGTGACTTCCCATCGTCCCCTTCTCCTGTACCTTCAAATGCCTTTACTGAGCTAGCCCAGCGTGCTGCTCGTGGGTGTTCAGGCCCTATGAAGAGTGGATGTGAGAAACGAGACTGCCTGCGAAAGGCATTCTGCAAGCCATACAATCACAGGGGGTAAGTTTAGAGTAAGGGATGGGGGAGGGGAGGAATTGGGGAAATAGAATATATAGTCATGGGCTGGAATGAGAGAATTAAATGGAGAGGGTGAGGAAAAAGTGGAGTGAGGGAGGGAATGTGTGTGTGTGGGGGGGACAGCTAACACTAAGGGCCGTTTGAAAGGTCATACAGAAACTTACTACAGTAGAAGCTTCTTAGAATATATAAGAATATGAAGGAAATCTAAGTGGATAACACAAAAGTCCCAAGCAAAGCATCTCTTGTCACCACGTGAAACCTCCAGTTGCCAGAATGGGTTACATCTAATTGAGTTATTGGCCAAAGGGGGCCCCACGGAAACTCCCAAACAACTCACGCCATTGCCAAAGCTATTGGTCACGCTCCACAAGCTGATGGTAAGGCTTTACTGCTGAAGACAACACCGAACATGGAGAAATTGTGCTGGTGCCCATCTGGAGCCTTAACCCTTACTGACTAGTGTCCATGGTATTGGAAGGTACTCTGCATACGGCCAGAGGAGAAAGGTAACCATCAGCCCTGTGATCTACAATGGTGACCTACCTTGCATGATATTCTGGTACAACAGTGGCACAAACATTGTGGGAGTAACCAACACTATCTGACTGGAGTTAAGGCCTATTCCATGCGGTGAAACCCATACCTGATGCTGTTTGGGTGGTAATGGACCCAGAGGAAAACCAAACACTAAAGGAATTGCTGCTAAAGCGATGCCGCAATGAAATGACTCCTAACATCGCTCTGCTATACCCATGGTCAGCATCCCACTCAGCTAGCATCAGAGGAGCTCCCTCCTGCAGGAGATGGGAACTATACAGAGACCCACGACTGAGAGTAAGAGACTTTGGAACACTCAATCCTACATCAAATGGCTTCAAATTCCTTAGTGTGCGGGGAGCTATGCGTAAGAAGAGGCAGAAAGATTGTAAGACCCAGTGGAGGATGCAAGAGACCAAGGAAATGGTGCCTTTCAGACACAGCAGGACTGACATGCATCTGACCTCACAGAGACTGGCAGCAGGCACCGGCCTGCACTGATCCAAACAGGATGGGGTCCCGGTGCTGAGAGAAGAGGTGGAAACAAATCCTCATCCCTAACCTAGAGCTATCTCCATCAGCTGATCACATTAGGAAAGGTAGTTTTCTCCGATGGAGTCTCGCTGGGTCTACAAACCACACCTAAAGGAAGCCCCATGCTCTATATTAGACAGGCAATGCAAAATGAACTCAATGGTAATTTTGTAGATTTTTTTTGTCTCATAACACTTTTGGCATTAAAAAAAATCTTACTAGTCTTTTGCTTTTGCTTATATACTATGATTTCCAATTGTGTGTGTGCGTGCGTGTGTGTGTGTGTGTGTGTGTGTGTGTGTGTATGTGTGTGCGTGCACATGCATATGACTACATGTATGTGTTTCTTGTGCTTTTTCTTTGTTTTCTGTTTGTTTCTTTGTATTATTGGTTGGTTTGTTTTATTATTTGCCTGCTTGTTTTCTAAGGAGACAGAGGCATAGAGTTGGATGGGTGTAGAGGATCTCGGAGGTGGTGAGGAACGGGAAACCATGATCAGAATATATTGTATGCAAAAAAAGTATTTTCAATTTAAAAAAAGAATTGGGAGTGGAAGAATATACCAAGAAATCTGAAGGCATTAGCCATTATTTTTTCTCTATTTATAAACAAATACAGAAAATTCATTTTAAAGTGTATATCCAGGAGAATAGATTAACTTGAATAAATTAATTTTATCATTCAATGAGAAATGAACAATGTAGTGGAAGCCAGGATGCTCAGGGATAAGGTCAATACTCAGTTACTGTAACATTAGCAGCCTTGGGATGGGTATATGTGTTTCCTACCTGCGTATTTTCTTCTCTTTTTATTGTATTGCTTCAGTGTAGAATGTTTTTTTTTCCCTTATGAAGATCCCTCATGTTCTCTTAGAGAATGAAAGAAGAATTGTTCAGCCAAAAACTTTCTCTTCTTTTTTTTTTTTTTTTTTTTTTTTGAGACAAGGTTCCTCTGTGTAGCCCTGGCTGTCCTGGAATCACTTTGTAGACCAGGCTGGCCTCGAACTAAGCGATCTGCCTGCCTCTGCCTCCCGAGTGCTGGGATTAAAGGCATGCGCCACCACGCCCGGCCTCAGCCAAAAACTTTCAAGTGATATGAAGACCCTCTCTCAAACAAACAGGACACCAAAGTGACATAAAGAAAACAAACAAAAACTATTAAAGTTGGATGGTAAAAACATAGATTGAAGATATATTAAGCTGGGTGTGGTGGTGCACACAGGTAACCCCAGCATTCCGGAGTCTGAGGCAGGAGAATCACAAACTCAAACTCAGCCTACATTACACAGTTAGACTCGCTCTGAGAAAATAAATCTGTGTGATGTATGTGTGTATGTCTATCTCTCTCTGTATTTTTGTATATGCATAAACATGTGCATACATATCTTAAACCTATATTTTAGAAGATAATATAATGGTTTAAAACCACATTTTATGATTTTCAAATCCTACCCCTAAAAATACTGATTTAGATAATGTCCTAGTGTCCCCATGGGTCAGCATTTTTATCTGTAAAATGGAAAGAGTAAGAATACCCCCTCACAGAGTCGTTGTGAGAACAAATACATTAATATTTGTGATGCCCTTAGAGCAGTAGACACTGAAAATGGATTTCTTATGGGCAAATGTTAAACTCCATCAGTATGTGGTATGTCAAAATTTCTTGTCCAGTCAAGCTTCTGAACTCTTGAACTCTGTTCTGGTGCAACACCCAACACTTACCTACTGTGGCTGATGCAGATGAGAGCAGAGATTTCCCCCAGGATCCCCAGCCTGCCCATCCTCCAGCCTGTGGTGCAGAGTCCACAGCCTGCAGAAGAACAAATCAGCAACAGATCAGATACTCACTTTGCCTCTGAATGGAGCGACACTCATTTGGAGACGCAGTCTCAGATGCAGAGAAGGTTCAGGAACAAAACCCACCAACAGCCAAGCGTATCTCCTGGGCTTATAGTGTATATAGGTCATAAAAGAGTCTCTTGACCCGCACTGCAGTTTGTACTTTGGAACCAAACTGAGTAATGCAGGTGTTGGCTCCTACAGGCTTGGCCCAATTTGAGAAAGGAGCTATAGTTTTCCTGTTACAGGGACAAGGGCTGCCAGGGGTGAGGGGAGGGAGGCAGAGAAGTGGAGGGGAACAGGGAATGCAACACATTAGAACACAAAAACTGGCTTGAAAACATTTAAAAATAACCCTGATTTGGCAACTCTTACAGAGCTGAATAAATGTCCCTTTCAAGACAGCGTCCTGATGCTGACAGAGCACTAAGCCAATGCAGGGCGCTACCTGCCTCCATCTTTTGTATTATGGGAGGAAAATACACTCTGTTCTGTAAACCACGATATGCTGGATTGTAGTTATCTGTATCCCGTATGCATTCCTAACTGATTTACCCAGTAAATATCAAACACCATCCCATCAGCAGAGAGATGTGAGGAATAGAAAAGGGCATAGAACTGAATTGCTTGGGTCCGAGGCGAGGTTTTGCCGTTCTGGGCAATGAGTTCCTGAGGCTCTTCTAAGCCCTCGCGCACTCATTACAAATTGCAACACGTGGCAGAGGAAAGCTCCCATGACTAGGGGAGCGCATGCAATGCTGTCACAGACTTTGTGAAATTGTACATGGAGTATCTCAGTGAAATATATATATACACATACATATATATATTGAGCTCTCAGCACCAATAACCCCACAGGTTTTTGTGAAGATTACAAGAGTTCTTTCATATGAAGTTGTGGGTGGCGTCACTGTCATACAAACACTCCGTGAATGTTAGGTAGTAACAGTACTATGAAACACCAGCTTTAAGACAATGAAGAGGAGAGCTTTTGCGAGCTGCCCGTCAGTTTTTCCTTCCGTCTGGAAACAGAGAGAGGCTCGTTAACATGGGGGAACACTCATGACTCACTACCGTACTTGTCTGTGGTGTCTAGACTGATGCACCTCACTCGACAATGGAATCCTGTGGTAGTTCTGTGGCACCGGGAAGACAGATGTAAGTCGGTGACTAACACCATCCTCTCACTGGGCCAATCTCTACTTGGATTAGGAAGAGCAGTACACTCAGGGGTGAGGGCGTCTGGCTCCGATCTACAGTACTGAATATGCCCTGTCAGCTGGTAATTGGAAAAGAAACGTCAAAGGACTCTAGAATTTTTTGCCATGTGAGAAGTGACCACTTCAATTGCTTTATTAACAAAGTCCTTGGCACTGAGTTGGCACTTCTTGACTAGTTACAAGGACTACTACTTATAATCAATAGAAAGTCCCCAAGTGGCTAACAGTGCACATTTAACAAAAAATATAAAGCAAATAAATATTGACCACGAATTATATATCTCTTCATGAATACTGTCCCCACTCACTGGTCGTCATGTGACACACTTAGAAGCTATAACGCATACGACCAATGAGATGGTCCGGTGGGTAAAGGCACTTGCCACGCAGGCCCAACGACCTGGGTTCAACTCCCGGAGCCAGTGTAGAGGCAGAAGGAAGTAACTGTCTCCACGAAGTCCTTTTACCTCTACACGTGTGCTACGGCATATGGGCATGTGTGAACACACACCTACACATTCACATAAAAACAAAATAAGCAGAGTGGATCAACTCGATTCCCACATTATTAAACACTGCCATAAAGCTCTTTTCCCCTCACTTTTCACCCGTGCACCTCCTTTAACAGAGACCTTCATGACCTAACTCGGAAAGCAGAGAGCATCCTCTGAGAACTCGCTGCACTTTTCCCTCCTTCCCAAAAGCTCAAAGGAATGACCTCGTATAGTCAGGGCAAGTCAGACTTGGAGATCCAAAACATAATTAAAGGAGTGGGAGAGATGGCTCAGCAGTTAAGAGCACTGGCTGCTCTTTCAGAGGACCCGGATTTCATTTCTAGCACCTATGTGGCAGGCAGCTCAACCCCAGGGCGTCTGATACTCTCTTCGGAAGTCCATGGACATTAGGCACGCACACGACTCACAGGCATGCACATAGACAAAAACACCCATACACATACAAGAAATAAATAAAATTTAAATAAAAAGTAAAACGTAACTGGTTCTTTGAACAGCAGCAACCATTGTGTGGTCCAAAGAATATTTTATTTTATTTATTTTATTTATTTTATTTAAAACTTATTCAGATTACATCTCAATTGTTAAGTCCTAAGAATATTTAACTGTGCGGGATTCCATCAAGTTCAAAGACATCTAAATACCTAGCATGCCGCTTAACATCAAGTAAAAAAAAAACCCTATTTAGGTTGGACCTGTGGCTTTAACGGTAGCATCCTCACCTGGCAAGAGCAAGGCCCCAATTTCCATCACCAACACCAAAGGACCACATTACTTACTGAGGTTGGCATGTGGCTTGGTCACAAAGCATTTGCCTAGCTTGTGTGAGACCCTGGGTTAGATTTCCAGGAAAACAATCAAACTATTTAATTTAGGTGAACAAATTCAAAGCTATAAATAGATACAAGGTAAAACTCTAGAGGAGTCTGTCATACACAAAGACCACACACATTTAGATGGAAAATATATATATTCTTGTGTTAAGGATGAAAAACCTTAACCTGGTCTGGCTCAGAGGTTAAGAGCACTGACTGCCCTTTCAAAGGTCATGAGTTCAATTCCCAGCAAGCACATGGTGCCTCACAACCATCTACAACGAGATCTGGTGCTTTCTTCTGGTGTGCAGGCAGAATGCTATATACATAATAAATAAATAAATCTTAAAAAAAAAAAGACCAATCTGGATATCTGAACCCCAAGAGAGATGAGGAATCAGCAACTGTGTGTCTCATACCTGGGATGTCAGCTATGGGACCCATGAGACCCAGCTTTCGCCTTCTGCGAGTTCTGTAACTCACAGCACAGATACTCTAAAAAAAGAGCCTCAATGTGGTGGCGAGGCTGTAAGCTGTCCTGGGAGCCTGCAGCTCTGTCAGAAGGTCTGACTTGCAACGGCCTCAGTTATTCCCAAGTAATTTTCTTTCCTGATGAGTATCCGTAATTCAACTCTGGGAAGATTTAAAAATTAAATGTAGAAAGGCTAATGCACCAAAGCCATGCTATTAACGGTTTTTGTGCACATTTGGCCTTTTCTCTTCTACTAATATTTATGGAACTTAACAGGGTGACAAGGTTTGAAAACCAATTTATGATGAATAACTGAATTATCACATTACAGACTTTTAAGCTGAAATTGTTCCACATTTAGGAATACTACATTAACATTTATATCTTTAAGTTAATAGCTTTATAACAATTATTAAGTACTCATTGTTTGGTAATCTATAGATAAATGAGGCACTTAAAAAGGAAATAGAACGTATCACATTTTTGTCATTTAAAACATTTGAATATATTCAAGTTGGTTTAAACAAACAAACAAACAAGACTAGACATTAACCAAATTTCCTTGGAAAGTGGCTGCTCAGTTTTGCTGGGCTTATAAACAGAATTATGATTTGTGAGATGAACATAAATCCTAAGGAAAAATTGAATACTTAAAATTGCAGTCTTAATACACTAAACACTAATTCTTTAAACCAAACCAAGCGTCTCTAAGTAGATCTTTTTATGTACAATACACACACCAGCTTAGTCCCCCAAACCCACCTAAACCTAAATCTAAGGATACCAAAGCCAACTGACCAGGATTCCATCCTTTCTGTTGTCATGGAGACAATGCAGTCTTCTTAGTTACCACTGTCAATTCCACCTGGCCCCCTGTGGGCTGAGCCCTCACACATCAATCATTGATGAAGAAAATATTCCCACAAACATGCCTCCCATAGGCACACTTTATGGAGGTGTTTTCTCACTCAAGAGTCCCTCTTTCCAAATGGCTCTGGCTTGCATCAGGTTGCTACACACTAACTAACACACACCGGGATCGTGAGCTTGCGCCACCTCACTTGACTCTGCTTTTCCTTCCCTAGGAACAGAGCTCTCTGTAGTCCCGAGTCTCCCTTTGTGAGCGCTTGCTGCATTAACACTGTAATCCCTCCCCATAACGTCCTTTGTGAACTGCTATGGCCTGTGTCAGACAACAAGGCTAACATTTTTTGGGGGTGATAAAGAATTTAGGGAAACTCGGGGTGTGGGGTGGGGAGCTGGCTTCTTCACAAACATAAGGACCTGAGTTCGAATCCCCACCACCCATGTGGAAGCCAAGAGTTGTTGTGCGTGATCTGTAACCCTAGTGCCAGGGGAGCAGAGACAGGCAAGTCTCTGGAGCTCACTGGCCAGCCAGTCAGTGAGCTCTGAGTTCAGTGAGAGCTATTGTGTCAACAAATAAGGTGGGGTACAAAGATGTAGGACACTCGATGTGACCTCCGGCCTCCACATATATGTGCACACATGTTCACTGTCATGCACATGTGTACCTATAACACATACCACAACACACACACACACACACACACACACACACACACACACACACACACACCAGGATCTAGAGTAACTTGGCCCAGGCTGGGTCTGTTCAGAGTTGCTGGGTTGGTATACCATAAAGTCTTGCAGATCCCTAAGAACAAGTACCATCCTCAAACAGTATCCAAGACAAGCCTCTCTGAGGTGATGTGGGAGACATACCTGATCCTCAAGAGTGGCTTAAATAAGTGCTTCGTTGAAGGCTGCAGCTATAACTGCTCCTGTGTCATTGCCTGACCTTTCTGGACTACAGAAATCCCACAGAGGTCACGTTTCTTGGACTCCTGATGGCATGGAGCTGGTAGAGTTATAAGAGGAGGTGTCATGCTAATAACCCATGCTCAAGCAAGGACAGGGGCTCTCTCCCAGAGATGTTTTGAGTAAATCTTGCAGAAAGGCTAACTCCATGGCTTCTGAGCCTGCAGGCCAGAGAAGGAGTCCTGAAGACCTTTAGCTCCCTTGAGAGCATAAATGGCATGACTCTTCAGAGCAGTGCGATGGAAAGCCTTGATTGACAGCATGATTGGATGAAGATAACCCATGGGTGCCTCAGGCACGCCTGTGAGTGTGTCTGATGGTGTTTCCAAAGACAATCAGACAGGAGGGTGACAACAGAGTGGGTGTACTGATAACCCCTTGGTGGAGTCACAACATGAAGGCATTGTAAGAAGACGGTAAACAACAGGAAGCAGGGCATCACTCGGGGCCTATCCTTGCGAGCCAGATTGGTCCTGGCCTCTTCCTGTATCTTCCTTCTCTCTGCTTCCTGCCTGCCATGAGGTGAAACACATCCTCTGTCACATGCTCTCACCACTGTGATGTTTGGACAAAGTCACCATGGCCCAAGCTCCCTGAGACTGCAAGGCAAAGCAAACATGCCCTCTCCTTAGGTTGTGTGTGCACAGCAACATGAGAGAACTGACACAGTCGTCACCTGACAGACTGCCGGCCACATCCTTTGCTCTGGCCTTGTCCTGGTCACACCACCCTATCTGTCAAGGCATGGTCTCCACCCAGACAGACAGGACCCTGATTCAAAGCAGCTACGCAGGTACAGATCACTCAACGGTAGACATTTATGCGCAGCGTGACACAGTCTAATGTACTGTAGCCAACTTTTTCCTACAGAAACTTTTTTTTTTGCAGGGATGACGAGGTCTTCTCAGGCTTAGATGCTTTAGGATCTTAGATATTTTAGGAGCTTGACTATTGTCCACAGAACCCGACGTCACTGAGGAGCCTGTGTTCAGTGCCGAGTGGAACCTCTATTTCTAGCGCTTCCTTCCTCCCTGACTCTCTTAATGTTTTTTTCTAAAGATTTTTTAAATATGAATTGATAAGAGTTATTTTCATCATTGCAAGAAGGTTGCTTGTAAATATCTAACAAAAGGCAAAGACAATAAGTGACCAGTATTTGTAGATTAGTCACAAAACTGATAACTTATAATATCAACTTTAGGAACTCTGGATAAGAAACTAAGGGGGAAGTAGAATGTTCTTTTCTCATAATTCCTTAAACGAGACTAAATTTGCCCCCACACAAAAGGATTTAAATCTGACCCTGTGATGTAAACATAAATATTTTGAAGCCAATTTGACATCATGACCATTTACTAAAATAATAGCAAGTTCTACTGTAGGGTCTATGACCTGCCCAAGCCATGAGCATTTGACTAGGATTACAGTAGCAACCCTGAAATCCTTTCCAGTGGAGCAGGGCTCATGGCAAATCATAAGGTGGCTTACCCCCGTGCCACTACGGCACCGGCAGGCACATCTTGCCTGGGTGGTCTGTAGTGCAGCATTCAGGGCTCAGTGCCGAGTGAGACCACGGATGTCTTCTCTCCCCCAGCAGCCTGCACAGCAGCTGCCAGCAGCATGAAAGTTAACATATGAAAGCGAGCCAATGGGAAGGGAGTTTCCCCCAGGAAGCTTGAGACTGATTTCTCTATGTCCTATAGCCAAAGGGAGTGTTATCATCAGCAACAGGGCCATACCATGTGGTGATGGTGAGCCTCCGATGGACAACATTGCCCACCCATGTACGGTAAGATTAGCTCACGGAAGCTCTGTTGGTGGTTAACAGTTGCCGGGATGCCAATCATCCTTTTTTAAGGGTGTGGCCACTGATAGAATTTCTCCCATGTTCCAGTGGATAGCTCCACACACCCTTGCACATATGGGCAAACCCAACTCAACTTAGTAGGTTATTTAAAAGAGTTGGAGGAAAAAGAAATATCTTGTATACATGTATGAAATTCTCAAAAGTAAAGAAAAGAAAACCTGACTCTGCTTTTCGCCCTTCTGGGAACAAGGATGCACAAAGCACTGAGCTCTTCCCTTGGTTCTGGCCAAGCTCTGCATTCAGTGCTACACAGACACAGGCAGAGGCTCAGACCCAGTACTATGGACTATGGGGAGTTTCTACACTGCTGTTTATATAGCTCTGGGGTGTTTGTTATGAGGAAATGCCCAGCTTTCCAAAGTTCTTGCAATGCTGGCAGGGAGGAGTGTGTGTGTGTGTGTGTGTGTGTGTGTGTGTAGTGTAGGGGGTGGGGGTAAGATATCTGTTGCCAGGCAGCTCTTCTCCTGAAGCTCTAAGCTTTTTAGGTATGCAAATTTCATCTCATTTCACCCCATTTGTTCAAGCCACTTGCGAAGGTAGATATGGTAGGAGCACGGTGGTGCCTTTTACTGCTATGTTCACTAACAATCTTACTGTAGTTATCAGAAGTCTGAAGTTGGAATGTATAATTTATTCATCAGCACGTGGATTCTGAATTAAGTGGTTTAGTGCGGTTTCTTCAAGTCTTTCCTAACAAATGGTGTGGCTTGATTTCTTTTAACTTTACTAATATTATCATTTCCATCATTATTAATATTATTATAGACCGAGTCTCATCTTGCCTAGGCTAGCCTCAAACTTACTATATAGTCAGGGATGACCTTGAACTTGATGCTCCTGCTTGCTCATTTTTATCTGACATTAAGGGTTGAACTCATAGCTTCTTCTTTTTTTTTTTTTTTTCGAGACAGGGTTTCTCTGTGTAGCCATGGCTGTCCTGGACTTGCTTTGTAGACCAGGCTGTCTTCGAACTCACAGCGATCTGCCTCTGCCTGCTGAGTGCTGGGATGAAAGGCGTGTGCCACCACGCCCGGCTCATAGCTTCTTGAATGCTGGGCGAGCACTCTGCCAACTGAGCTACGTCCTCATCCCACACCTATATGTCAGCAGTGCTACTTACAGTGCCAAACCTCTTCCTTTCAGTGGAAGCAGCAAGGATGCAGGATGGGCTCAGGGTTAGGAAGGCTCAGCTTGAATCCCTACTCTTCCCTGTGCTCTCTTTTGGGTGGATAACAGGGGCTCTTGCCATCCGGAAGTTTAGATGTGCCCCATTCCTACTTCTGGGTATGCTATGGCTATTGTTTCTGCTTAAAGACTAATCTTTAAAAGCTAACCAGAGCAGAAAGGGTGAATTGGCTTGCTCTCTCCAAATGACATTATCTTTGGTTTTATTTTTGTGGTCCTGAGGATCCTATTCCAGGACCATGACCCAAGCTAGTCAAGTGCTCTATCACTGTGCCAAGCACCCAGTCACCTTCAGATGCTTCTGAAGTGTTAGGTGAACACCACGGGAGTGGTATCAAGAGATCACCTACTCAAAGAGTCATTGAAAGTTCCCTCCCTTGTTGTTTTTCAACCCTGGGTGAGCACAAGAGCTATCTGAGGCTCCTTAGAAGACGTAAGCCAGACTCACTCCATCAGAAGCATCCTCAGTGGGTGGGGTGCTTGGCTAGAGTTGAGACCCTCTGGTCTGGGAGTCTGTGGTCCTTTAGGAGGTCCATGGCCGGCTTCAGAGGCCTTGTATGTGACCGCTCAGAAGTGATCGGCTTTTGTGGACACTTTCCATATCTGACCCAAATGCCCAGCTGTTTCTCAAGTTTCCTCTATACCATCCTCACAGAAGGACCATGTGGCTTTAGTTAGAATTCCAGGCCTGTCCACCTTGCATGGCGATAACTGCAAATGCAACCTGACACTAAATTTTAAGCTTTTTAAAGACAAGATGAGATTGTTTTGTATTTTGTTTGTTTGTTTGTTGATTTGGTTGTGTGGCTCTTGAGAGCGAACTTTGTAGGTAACCTGTTGCAATGGCAAAAGGTTGGACGTTTCCAGTGATGGAAACCAAACTCTCCTCCCTCCGGAAGCTCATGTTATCTTTGATCAGGTCTGAGAGTGAAACCTTTAAGGAAGATAAAGAGAAGCCACACCGTAAATATAACTCATATGACATGAGAAGCAGTCACCAAGGTCTTTGTGTGAAAATTCTTCAGTTGAAAGAGAGAGAGAGAGAGAGAGAGAGAGAGAGAGAGAGAGAGAGAAGAAAAGAAACCGAGACAAAGAGAATTTGATGTTTCTTGACCAAACTAATATAGTTAACGGCAACTAGGAAGTGAGTGGGCAGACTTCTTGGTTCCCTGTTTTGTGTCTATTCTCAGAACTTTCCGCTCAATTGCTTCTAGGTGACTTGAGGTGCACACTTCAAGACTAACAGGGCTAGTCCTCGGTGACGACCAGACCCTGACCCAACCCCCTGCACCACCATTCTAGATCACCCAGACACCTCACGTCCTGTTCTATGCCATGCTTGGAGGGGAAGGCACCAGGAAACCAAGCTTAGATGGTCACGTTGCGGTTGCATAAGGAGTGGCTATCATCCCAGCACTCCGGAGCCCGGGGCAGGAGGAGGAGGAGGAATTTGAATCCAGCCTGGGGGACATGGCAAGACCCTGTCTCAAAAACTCCTCCCTGTACCAAAGGGGGTGAGGGCAAGAAGGAACTAACAGGGAGACACTGGCCTAGCTTATCCTGCAGGCACTGAGGGAAGAGGAACTAAGTGAGTGCTGCTTCTGGTCCCCTGGAAGGTGACAAGTGATAATAAACTTGTGGCCTAAATGTGGAAGATCTCCAAAGTAGACTTTTAGTTCTGTAACAGAACTCCTGGGGTTATCTGGGGGACCCCTGGTCCCTAGCATTTGAAATTATTAGGGCCAACACTAGTGTCTTTTGTTACCCACTGAGGAGCCTGGGATAAGCTGCTTGTATCTTTGAGCTTAGATGCCTCACCCACCAACTGGAGTCAGAGATACCTAATTTGGGACCATTGCGTGTAGCAAACTGCATATCAGGTGACCAGCAGAGCTCCTGGCATACAGGCTACGTCCAGGAATTGGTGGCCAGCATAATTCTTATAACACAAAGATCAAAATGCAAATACCAGATCCACAAAGCCTCCTTCTGAACGTCTTCCCTCCCACCACACAGCATGCGTCAAGGCTACATGTAGGGTCACAGCACACTTTGAACTCTTAACTACTGGCGGCAGAGCTTGGTAGAAGTGCTACACTTGGTGGCTTAAATACAGTATTGGTTTTGAATAAGGTTGTGAGCCTCCCTCTGAAGCTTATGTTGTAATTTCCCTTCCATGGGATAGTCAGAAATGGGTCAGACTGAGAATGGGGCTGCTCTACCAGCCATTGGTGAGGAGCCTCGTGAGCAACCTTTCTCTTGCTAAGTGATGCCTTGAGTTACCTTGGGACACTGCTAGCAAGAAGGTCGCTATCATATACAGCCCCTTTTCTTAATAATTTATCCAGCATGTGGTATTGTGTTGTTAGCAACAGGTAGCAGCCAAAGACTGGGTGTCAGGGAAGAGTTTAGGTTAAAACATGGTGACTCTTACCACATCGTTCTGTTCTTTCAGAGGTATTTCAGATCCGGTGTCTCCCTCCAGGCTGACGGAATCAACGCACTCGACCAGGGTGTCCTCGGTCACCTCTCCGTTGAGGGGGTTCTCATCATCGGCAGCACTGGCCTCGCACGGCTCTAGGATCCCTGTAGGGGCAGTCGCAGTCTCTGCACACGCAGATGCCATCTCATGCGGCTCTCCGGTGTGGTCAGCTGGCACTGGTTCGTTCGAGGTTGTAGCTGGACCACACTGCACTTCGGCATCTTCAGCCGGGAAGTCACTACGGGGCATCTCGGCAGCATCTTCTCTGGCTCCGTTGGCTATGGCGTCGCTGGCATCATCAGACATTTTAGTGTCTGTCAATGGGATTGCAGACACTCGTGCTGGCGATATTCATTCAAAGCCTGCAGTAACGGAATTATGCCTAGTGAGGGCAAACTCTCTTCAGCCAAGAAGCAACTCTATGTGACCTTGTGTGGCTAGACTAAGGGCTTAGAAAGACATCTATCTTTTAACCCTGGACCTTGAGTGCTTCCTTAGATGGCAGTAGAAATGCTGGGTGCTATTGAGGGTGTTGGCATGGGACGGCTGCCTTCATTTCTCTGAGCAGCCCCAAGCATAATGGTGAGAGTCCTCACCAGAGTGAACAGAGGAAGGCTGGGCATGATGGAGAAGCAGATGACATGTGGAGAAGAAGGTGACATGATAGAAGCAGAGACCAAAGCGATGCCCTTTGAGGATAAGGGGGTGGGGACGGAGGTGGGGGCACAAGGAAGGACTAAGGCAGCTATGAGAGGCTGAAGATGGCAAGGAAACCATGCTTTCCTTCCAGAGTCTGGGAGAACCCAGCCCTGCCACCATCTTGATCTAAGCCCAAGGAAAATCCGTTGTCTGACTTCTGACCTCCACACTGTAAGAGAGTAAGTGTGTGCCAGTCACGGCATCGGTATTAAAGAGGCAGCCGGCTGCAGGCGGGGCTCTGCTGGGATTTAGTCTCAAAATCAGACATGGCTCAAAGTTCAATTCTGTCACTTACTGGAAGTATGTCCTCTAAGCCTCAGTTTCCTAGTCTGGAGAATGGCTTTTACGAGATACCATGTCTTAAAAAAATCAAACAAAACAAAACAAGGAAAGGAACAAAGAATGGCTAGGTGAGCACCTGATTTTGATCCCAGATCCACAGGGTAGAAAGAGAGAACCTTCTCCTCCTGCTAGTGCTCCTCTGGCTCCACAAGCAAATCATTGCAAGTGGGAACCCTCCCCCACACACAATGAACGAATGAATCAATGAATGAGATTTTGTTTGAAGAAAAAAAAATGTATCTGAGAGCTTGTTTAAATAGTGCTACCGCTGGGTGCAGTGGCTCATGCCTGTAATCCCAGCACTTGGGAGACAGAGGCAGGCAGATCTCTGTGAGTTCAAGGCCAGCCTGGTCTTCAAAGTGAGTCCAGGACAGCCAGGGCTACACAGAGAAACCCTATCTTGAAAAACAACAACAACAACAACAACAACAACAACAAAAGTGCTATTAATTTTGCATCATCACCAGACACACACATGCAGAACTCAGAGACACACATGGCTCCTGGTGGCCACAGTGCTTACAGGTTTCTTACACTACTCACTTGTGGCTCTCAAACACCTGCCTCCATTCCACTGACACAGAATAGGCAAGTGGCTGTTTTAGGGGCACAAGGAAAGAGTAGTGGAGTGTAAAAGTAACTTCTATTCTCCTGGCTCATTTGTTGTCTGGGAGGCTTACCACCTCCTTCTGCTGACCTAGGCCTAGCCCTGGAAGCTTCTAGGCTCTGTATAATCTAACCTAGGCCTAGGATGTTCTCAGCTTCTGAGACCTACTGCTTAATAAGCTCACCCTTACTTGTTCTTTCTGAGCTGGGTCAACTCAGCTGTTCTGCCTCAAACTCTTCTCCCAGCTAACTTATTTAATCTGGCTTCTCTCTCAGCCCAAAGTTCCTATCTTCTGGTTTCTTCTCATTTTCCATCTTCACCTGAGTTCTCCCTCCTCTCTCTCTCTCTCTCTCTCTCTCTCTCTCTCTCTCTCTCTCTCTCTCTCTCTCTTCTCTCTCTCTCTCACTGTCCTGGTAAAAATTGCCTCCTCTCTATGTAAAACTGCCTCTCACGTAGCTTCCCTTTCCTCTCTCTCCTCGTGAGAATGGAGAGTGACTGCTAAGGAAGAGGATAGTTCTCTTGGAAGTGACAAGAATGTTCTAAGTCGGGTGATGGCAGTGGCTATATAGGTGTGCTAATACACCCCCCCCAAAAAAAACAGTAGCCATAATGTGTAAAACCAGGAAAACCAGTACGTGGTATGATGTGTAAATTATAGCTTAATATGCCAATAAGTAATTCTAGTGGCCAGTTGGACATCTCTCCGTGTCTTTTTTTTTTTTTAAACAAGCTTTCTTTGTGTGGTCCTGGCTATCTGGAACTCCCTCTGTATGCCAGGCTGCTCTTGAACTCAGAAATCCATCAGCCTCTGTCTCCCAAGTGCTGGGATTTCTCACCAGCAGGTCTCCTTGTCTCTTGTGTTTCTCACAACAAATCCTACATTTCTCCCAATAACAGGCTTTAAATCTCAGTGCCGTTGCTGCTCAGGAAAACTTCACCCTCTTAAGAATTTATAGTATACCAAAGTCATGGCTCTAAAGAGAACCCAGTACCACCACTTTCCTAAAGCAGTTAATTTCTAACTGCAGCCTAAATGCTTGTCCTTATGTCCACAGACAAGTAATTCTCAGTCTTCATCAAAGAAGGTTCCTCGCAGCAGATGGAGATTGTTTCAGAAAACAAAAAAAAAATGCTCAAAACTTGCCTAGCCCAATTAACGCATTTACAACACAACTCTCACACCTAAGGCTCAGCAGACACCATGGAAGAGAGGGCAGAAAGGCCGTAAGAGCCAGGGGACCCGGATGTCTGCTATGAGACCGTGGGAAGCTGCAGCCATGCAATCTTAACGATATAGTCACCTAATCAAGACCTGCAAGACGAACAACAACACGGGCTGACATGCTGAAGTGGGAGGGGGAAGTCTCAACAAGCCTGCAGCTCCAAATGAAGAGGTACAGGTGATTAATGGCTGCTGAAGAGACGCGGCCTTCTTCAGGGACGACCCCGCTGATAGGCTACCCAAACTCAAGAGGTCAACCATAGACAAAGAGACATGCGAGCCACACTGGACTCAACAGGTTGTATATATATGTTCAGGTGTGTATATTTACATATACGTGCCTATATGCGTAATCATAATTTTAAAAAGAGGCCATGAATGTGAGGATTGGAGGACATGAGAGGAGGGGGACGGGGAGAGGGGTGGAAATGATGTAAATAAGATGCGTGTTTCTTGACCAAACAAGATGCGTGAAATTCTCAAATTAAAACAGAGACTATAAAACATCCAGAGCTATGGCTTACTGGGCTCTTACAGTAGGCAGGCTATGCAAATGTGTTGTTTCCGGTGAGTTAGATATGGCCAGCTCCATTTTGCAGATCAGAAAACTGAGGCCCAGAGAGCATATTTTTAGTGAATGACAGAATTAAAGTTCGAGAAAAAAAAAAACGTCTGACCTTGACCTTAAACTCCATCAGAGTCTTTGATGTTCAGAAGCCACGCCCGTTTCCCAACTTCTCTCCCTGCCAGGTCCTCACTGTGGACCTGCTTATGATTTCACCTTCGGCTTTTCCTTCTCCCCTCAGCTGCTGCCCAAATCTGCATTGTTTGCCCGCTGGTTCTAATCATATGGCTTTCCTGTATGCATCTCTGAGACTCTTTTGTCCTAGCCCCACTGAGGTGGAGCCGCACACTTCCACAGACGATACTCCGACCCAAACATTAAACGAGACAGCATCACTGCCTGCAGACACATTCACAACAGACTGCAGCTGGCTATTAAAATCTAACCCTCCACGGCAGGAGGGCCCAGAAGACCGGCCCTCCACTAATGCGATGAGACACAAAATGGCGGTGAGAGGGGCACTAGCACATTCGAAGGCCTTTGGTTGAAGACACTGCTGCTCAATTGGATGAGTTGAATGTAATGGGTTTAATTGGGCCTAGGGCCCCTTGGTTGCCAGAGCAGCACCGAATCCCCTAAGGCCAGGTGAGCTGTGTGGAGTTACTGTAACAGGCAGCACAAACAACACAATTTCTATGATGGCATGCATGCTTCTTCGGACTTTGGTACTGGCTAATTGATCAGATAAGAAGTCGGCTAAGTGTTTATTCTGTCTTTGTCTAATGCTTTGCTTTGCTTGTACAGTTAAGGTCCAGATAAAACCATCACTTCCTTCATTCTTTGCGTCTCCCACATAGACTTAGTGTTTCTTCTGAATTCCCAGAGTGCTTTGCTTCTACTTCACCTTGGACAATTAGAACTCCCTGATTAAACTTACTTAAGGTACTTTTCTTATTTATACTATAAATCCAAGGAAGGCAGGATCTTGGCTTTTTAAAAAATATATATTTACACATGTGCTTTCTGCATCTATCAGAAAGCTCAACACTTAAGACTGTGCAAAGAATGCCTGTGCTTTTAAGGCAGGTGGTTTCAAATGACGCTATGATGGGACATCCCTTCACATCTCAGATGTGTTCTGTCAGTATAACGAATTCCTGAGATGACCAACCTATGAGGATGAAAGGTTTGCTTTTTGTCAGTACTTCTGTCAGCAAGACTGCAGATGGGAAAGGCAAAGGTCACACGCGCTTTGCTCTAGCTGGTGTGTGACGTCTAAGGCAGTCAGTGTTGGCTGTGGGAGATGAAAACCTTGCCGAAGCAGTAAAGATGACTCGAGGCCACTGTGCTGAGAGAGCTGCTGTGTTGAGTCACAGGAGCAGAATGGAACAGACTAGGTAGCAGGGGACACTTGAAAAGGTACTGTCATTGAGGAGCCGATAATGAAAATGTCTTTGTGAGCTGGGCCTGGTCTAGGTGAGAGGTTGGCAAAGTACAACCAGCTGGTCGGATCCTGCCCTTCGCCCTTCCCTGCTTGGGCAAATAAAACTTTACTAGACACAGATGAAGCTTTCTGTTCACATGCAGTTATTACTTCTTTATGCTCGCTGCAGATACAACACGGACCGCGTGGCTGTAAGGCCACAGGAATGGAAGGACTCGCTGTCTAGCCCAGCATGGAGACCCCTGTCTAGCACGAGACCTGGGGGCCTAGAGTCCCCTTTCTTACTCTCGTCCTCCTGCCTGATCTTGCAGAGATGACCTTGGAGAACAGGCTCAAGAAGGAACAGCAAGAACATTCGTACATCAACATCATTTTCATCTCTGTTTTTCATTGGTTATTTTCTTTTTTTGTCAACTATAGTTAGTCACAGACCTTATCGGATACTTTTATTTCCTTGTAAACTAACTTGAACACCCTTATTATTAATCTGGATAATTAAGAAGCACTGATCAACTTCACTTTTCTTTAGCTTTTTTTTTTTTTCTTTTCGAGACAGGGTCTTATACTATGTAGACTGGCCTAAAACTTGCTCTGTAGACCAGGCTGGCCTCAAACTCCCAGAGATCTGCCCTTTTCTGCCTCCCAGTTGCTGGGATTAAAGACATGTATCACCATGCACAGCATTTTTACTTTTCTATAAGCAGGGATGTGAGACCAAATGTGGCTGTGATAAGCATTTGTAGGCCAATGAAAACCCCAATGGATACTTGTGATGTGTTATGTTATTATAACACTCACAGGTATTCTAATACATTGTGGCATACACCATATGACATATGTGCATGTCAACAAAATTTAACTTATATCCTAAGATGACTGGCTAATATCTATATTGCTTTATCCAGGAACACAGTCTCCAGAGGTCTTTAATAAGCACTCACAGCTTATCATCTTTTGATATCACAGTTTACAAAGGATGGCTGACGTTTTAGAGGTCTCAGCTACCATCCTCTTGGATGGATGCTTTAGGATTTGTTGTGGTTGTTGGGGATTTTTTTGGGGGGGGGAGAGGTATACCAAATTGCATAAGCCTGGTTAGAAATTCATTTCCATGTAGCATGGCATGTCTTTAAGATATGTGTTCCCATTAGAAATAATGCGCCAGTGTCCTCTGTCCCTTCTATGTCCAAGGTCTAAGATCATATCCAGACCAACAGCCCATGGTCCCAGAGTTATTGGGTTTTCAGAGCTGTTGGAGTTGGGTTTTGCACAGCTTCTAGCTGACTGCAGAACGCTGAAGCCTGACGCTGGGTGGAGCTGGGTGGGTACTGGCTCTCAACCTTGTCTCTAGGATACAGGACTAAAAGGATGATGAGAAGGGACCACAGGCTTACCTGGCAGCTAGCATGCGTGCAAGTACACTGCAGAAGCCCAGACAGTCACGGCAATATGGCTCTTGTGGGGACACAGCGGAGGCAGGACTCCCGAGCCTCGGCTACCCGCGGCGGCCAAGTTGCCTTCAGTTAGTCCACCTGCGGTACAGAAAAACTGCTGCAATTAAGGGTCTTCTCTTGGTGCCTGTGCTGTGCTCAACCAACAGCAAAAACCAGCCCTTCAGAAATAGGCAACGAACCATCCATAAGGTACTCAGTGGGGCTTGTTACAGTGAAATTACAGAATGCCTACACTTCACAAAGGCCAAAATGGTTATGGGGATAAGCCCTATTTTAGCTTCTAGTTATATTCCTAATTTGCATCTATCTATCTATCTATCTATCTATCTATCTATCTATCATCTATCTATTTACCTGTTAAAGGTCTGGTTTTTCTCTATTACCTACCAAAACAATAAATTTCCCCCTTTTCTTTCCATTTTACTCTTTTTTTTTTTTTTAAAGCTCGGATGTCATTTAGCATAGGCTGGCCTTGCTATGTAGCCAAGGATGACCCTGAACCTTTTGCTTCTGCTGCTGTCACTTCCAGTGTTATGATCACAGACGTTCACCAGCACACCTGTTTAATGTACTACTGTGACTGCAGCCGGGGTTTCAGGCAAGCCAGGAGGGATCTCCACCATCTGAGCTACATCTCAAGCCCTTCATCTGCTAGCTCCGCTAGACTGTCACCGGTTCTAGATGACATTGTGATGGGTGACATGTCATCGGTTTTCAGATTGTGCCCTTTGGTCTGTCACCACCAGAAACTGTGATCTAAATGGACAGCTGTTTCAGAGCAAGGACTGGTGACAGTGCTTGGGGACTCGAGCTATAGTGAGCGCCATGTGACCAGGATAGGTGTTGCTTGTTCTGTCTGCACACTTGGATGTCTCCTGTGAGTTTGGTTTGGAACACTGATCTCTGCAGCCGTGTCCATGGCTCTGACCCACAGAAACAAGGGGGCTGCTTCAGGAAGCTCCAAAGGGAAGGAATGCATAATGACCCTTTGTAGGCTGGGAATAAGTTATAATTTCATGAGCAGATTTATTCCACATCTAAAATGCCCCTAGAACCATTGGCACATTTGCAGCATGGCTCCCCGAGTACGCGCTGGAGGCACAGGGACTGCATTTCAGAAATGAGAAATGTGGGAGGAGCCAGAACAAAGCCACTAAAAAGTCATCCAGGGATGGTGGGAGGCTCGGTGGGAGCGTGCTTGCCTAGCATGCACAAGGCACTGAGTTTGATTCCTAGCACTGAAAAAAGAAAATTAAATTAAAAGAAGGAAGGGGGCTGGAGAGATGGCTCAGTGGTTAAGAGCACTGACTGCTCTTCCAGAGGTCCTGAGTTCAATTCCCAGCAACCACATAGTGGCTCACGACCATCTATGATGTGATCTGATGCCCTCTTCTGGCCTGCAGGTGTATGTGCAGGCAGAGCATTGTATACATAATAATAAATAAATAAATCTTTAAAAAAAAAAAAAGAAGAAGAAGAAGAAGAAGGAAATAAAAATGGCCCAAATTAGTGCGAGGGACACTCTTGACCATGGCTTTCCATGAGTGTTCAGGCTGGTGAGAGCATGTGCAAATCCCTAATATCAGAAACGGGCAGTCAGGATGCACACTTGGCTGTCTGAGACCAGAGGCTGCATGGAGGAACAGTGAAGTGGATTCTCAAGTGGAAAGGGTCAAACGGTGTCTCTTTGTAGGCAAACAACTCGCTCATTCTCCCCGGGCTTCCGGCTCCCTCCTCCGTTTTTGCCGGAATGGATAACATGATCTGGAGACTTTGTTCCCCTGAGTGCAGAGAGAAATGAGGCCTTCACAGTGTTCATAAGTCTACATTTATGCAAAATAAAGCTCCACCTTCATTGCGCCATTTAGCGTCCATGCTTCTCTTGGTATTAAAATGTCGTGAAAACGTAGGGATGGTGGATGGCTTGGGTTTTTTGTTTTTTTAATGGCCTTACTTGTTGAGCGACAAATGTAGTTACATGATACTCTGTCCCAGATTGCCTCCCTCACGTTACAAAAGTGTGGCTCAGAGAAGGGTCAGGGTAAACCCAAAGGAGGTGAGGCTCCCCGGTCTGTCCCGTTTTCATAGTGCACACCCTCACTTTACACCGGATAGCTATTTTCCGAAGCACAGAAGAGACCCGTATTTGCTTTGCTTAAAAATTAAGTCGGGGCTGGAGAAACGACTCAGCAGTTAAGAGCACTGGCCGCTCTTCAGAGAACCTGGGTGGGCTGGATTTCCAGCACCCACATGACAGCTCCAAACCCTCGTTAACTCCAGCCTCAGGCGAAGCCAACACCCTCTTCTGCAACCGTGGGCACTGCATGTACACAGTCCACAGGCACACATATACAGACAAAACATCCCCCCCACACAAATAAATAAATACATACATAGATAAATATTAATAGCGGTATTTGTGTGGCATCTGTGGCCCTCCCTGACCCACAGCCACACCATCTCTTGCAACTCAACCCTTCTTGCACTTTTGCCTCCTCACACTGGTCCTCACTCACATTCCAATTCCCACTCCCTCGGCTACCCAACATCTAGTGTCATCCTTAACTTTGAAACCACTTCACCCCCCCCCCAAATAATGAACTGCTCCCCCATGTCCCTGCTCTTTCCACTCTTCTTCAGGCCTGTGACCCGCGGGACCTTGCTTCATTTGTGACCCGCAAATATTCACCAAACTGAAACATACTGTTTGATATTGATTTGAATGAGACGATGTTTCACATAAGCCTGGTGTGATGAAAAAAATAGCTCCCCCCTCCCCCCCACCCGCCCCCTACCCCCAGATTCAGGAAGGCCCCCCTCCTCCTTCCCCAAATTCCTTCTTCAAATTCCACCCTTGGCCTTTTCGATACATTGGCACTTCTCAATGTAAGAAGCTAATCAGAACATTTCAGGGTTGACAGAAGAAATGAAGGAGCCTAGGAATGTGAGTTGGGCGAGAAAGGAGCACCTAGGAAGGTGGGAGAGCTAGGGGAGGAGTCTCTGGGATGACCCTTGGCTATGCTGTGGTGTCTCAGGGAGGAGTGCAAGGGGTGCCGATTTAAAAAGCCATCTCTTTCTACCAAGAATTTCAAGGTGGAAACAGTTGGTGCGGCCCAGATGGTGCTCCCACAGCCTGCAGAAAGTCCCTGTCTTTAAAGCAAAGCAGTGAGATATCCAAGCGGTGACTGGCGCCTGCGAAATACTCACCAGGTTTCTTGGAGAGGTCAAGCCGCCTGGGTACTAGGACAGCATTTGGGGTGGGGAGGAAGGGACCCAAGAGGGGCCTGGGAATCCAGGCGCTGCTAGCCTAGAGCAAGGGCAGAAGAGCAGGCATGCAGGGGACACGGCGGCGGGAAGAGGTGATGGACCAGTATGGAGGTCAAGGCCTGAGCTCCGTTTTCGAGAGCAGGCACACCCTCGGAATGGAGGTGTTTGCCTTGCAAGACCTGGATCCCTCAGAGCCATACACTGGGAGGACACTACTGCCCACCCTGACTTGGGACACTTGGGGAAACTTTTCAGACTGGCTTGTGCCCAGACTCTGGCAGCGGGCTCCCGGAGAGTTCCACGCGGGACGAGGGTGCAGACCCGGCATGCGGGCGTGTGGGTGTGTGCATGAGCGTGGACACGGAGCGACACACACTCACACACACACACTCATACGCCCGCACCCACGCAGGGCCCTCGCCCGTGCCTCTCGCACCTTCCCCGGACCTTCGTCCCCCAAGCAAGCTGCTTTCTTGGGACCAGTCTCCGCCGGTGACTTCTCTCGACCCACAGAGGACAGGGTTCGCGGCGCTCAGGACCCTTCCCGCCCGGGAAGGGGATGGGGAGAGGGCGCCCCGGGCTCTTACCGCTTGGCCGGCCGAGTGCGCGCCGGAGCCCCGGGTCCCGCCCCGCCACGTCGGCAGGACCGGCGGGGACGCGGCCGCAGGGGAGGGACCGGCCAAGCTGCTCCGCCCAGGGCCTCCCGCCTACAACCCCCGCCCGGCCCACTGCGACCTGACCCGCTGCGAACTCAGCAGTCCTAGCCTGGTGGTCCTGGCAGAGCGGGCAGACCCTTTGCCTTCCCTTCGGAAGCACCGAAGCACCGAGGAAGCCCTAAGGAAGGGGTTCTCTTGCCTCACTGTGAAATTCCCGGGTCCTAAGTTTAGGTGGAATTCTCTGGCCACATCAGCGATGGGAGTGGGATGCGATTAAAAACAAAAACGAAATCAATCAAACAAGCCACACTTTCTAGAAGGACAGCCAGCTTGGACATATGGATCAGAGCCCAGATTCATTCTCTTTGGCCTGGGAATTGCACATCTGCGTTTGGCACAGAAAAAAACATATTTGTCCTATACAAACAAATCGTGTGTGTGTGTGTGTGTGTGTGTGTGTGTGTGTGTGTGTGTGTGTGTGTTGATTTTAACTGCTTATGCTATTGATAGGAAGCACTCTGGAGACCCCCACAATCAGGGATTAATGACATGAGCTACAGTAACTTCCAATAATCAGGTCTGCTGTAGCTATTAAAAACCATGGTTTATTACGTCGGAGGCAGTATAGTAAGGCCTTCCTTAATATGCGGTTAACTGATTAGTCAGGGGCAGGGCCAGCTAGATGTATGCATTAGTAGGGATTACTTTTGTACATATGTGTACACGGTTCATACAAAGAATAGGCGAAATCATTTAGACACAGTGGGTCTTTCTGACCGATGTATTTAAGGCTAATTTTCTCCTTTTCCCTTTGCCACTTATAATCTTCTTTTGAAAAATGACATGCCCATGCTAAGAATTTATGAAGCTAGCCGGGCGCGGTGGCATACACCTGTTGTTCCCACACTTGGGGAGGCAGAGGCAGGAGGATCTCCGTGAGTTCGAGGCCAGCCTGGTCTACAAAGGAAGTCCAGGACAGCCAAGGCTACACAGAGAAACCCTGTCTCGAAAAACTAACAAGCAAGCAAGCAACAAAAACAAAACAAAAAACAAAACAACAAAAAAAGAATGTATGAAGTTCAGGTAAAACCAAGATGTGACTTTTGTCCTGTCTTTTGTTGACCCTGTTTTGTCTCAGGCAGTTGACTACCTGGTAGTCGGGTGCCTGTGGCTGCTGTGAGTAGCCTGTGGCTATGTGCACTTGCTTGTGCAGTGTGTGGGAGCCCCTGGGATGTAAGGAAGGGGGTCTCAGCTCCCCTAACACTTCCCCTCCCCATTCTATGAAAGTTTGTACATATTGAGTAAGTTGAAGTAATGAAGGTTGCATTGGGAGCCACACTGGGGACCAACAGTTTCTTTAATTCTTACTTGGGGCCTGGGAACACAGGGGTACATTCTGTGGTGGGGATCCTCGGTTACAGGAAAAATAAACATGTGATGATACACATGCGGAAGCTGAGGAACGGAGAGACAAGTGGGGTCCTATTCAATGGATAACAGTAGTGATGCCTGCTGCCCTCGACATCCATTCTTCCGGGACTCCAGCCAATCAACAACTGGTACACACTCCTAGCATGTACATTTGAGCCACACCCAAGCACATGCAGCTATTGCATTCAGGGCTTCTCTAGTTTTGCGAGTTTCCCTCCATCATGCCCTCCCCCCCTGTTAGCACCCACTTAGTATACTTATATCTTTGGGTATGAACGTCCTCATAAGACACATGTCTGAATGTGCGTGCTTTCTACTGCACCTACACGGCGTTACACAACAGACATCCCATCTTCACTCAGTGTGAGTGCTAGTCTAGCCATCTTGGTGCTTTCTAGTTCTTTTGTTGCTCTGATCTGCTATGGGGTGCCCCATCATGGCATCAGATGACTTTTACTCACACATTGCCTTAAGTGGGGGAACGCCTGAGCCTCCAGATCCTTGGAACCATATTTCAGACCTTTCCTCTGTGTTGTGCTCTGGGTCAGGATGGATAGTCCTCTGACGTACTTTTTCAGGTGGGTTATACAAGTTCGTGTTACTGGTTTGCTAGGTTTTTCTTCTGAATGGGACTGGCCTCCTTCTGGAGGCTTCTCTGTATGTATGTTCACCAGCATCTGGTGTTGCTGAACTTTCAGATTTTGCCAGTCCACTGTGTATACCTGCCACATATTTTAACATTCTTTTATCCAATCACCATTTCTTTTCTCTTTTTGCAGGGAGGAGGAAGGTGTGTTTCGAGACAGGGTTTCTGTGTGTAGCCCTGGCTGTCCTGGCACTCTCTCTGTAGACCAGGTTGGCCTCTAACTCACAGATCTGCCTCCTGATGCTAGGATTAAAGTCATGCTCCACCACCACCTGGCTGATCACCATTTCTCATGCAAGTCCTCCTGCTGGTTTTCTCTGTAAGCTGCTCTCACTTTCTTGTAATGCTTCCATTTGTGTGTGTGTGTGTGTGTGTGTGTGTGTGTGTGTGTATGTGTGTGTGTGTATGTGTGTGTGTATGTGTGTGTGTGTGTGTGTGTGTGTGTGTGTGTTTCTTTATTTGGAGGAGTTGTTTATGCATTTCTGGGTGGTTGCAAAAAACCAAACCAAAACAAAAACAGAGTAGAATTTTGTGTGCATAGGGGGATTTTTCACCATCCAGGCATTCTTAATTTTAATGTAGACAGTTGGCTTTTGCTAGAAAGTTTGCTGCTGTTTTTTTTTTTTTTTTCCTTTTAGGGAGAGAGAGAGAGAGAGAGAGAGAGAGAGAGAGAGAGAGAGAGAGAGAGAGAGAGAGAGAGAGAGAACTTCCAGAGTGGGAGGAGCTCCGAGGGGGACATTCAAGACTGACACTTTTGTATTTCTAAGCTAGTTAAGGTATTTTCATTTGCTTCTGCTGGCTTTGTCTTGTTTTATTTGTTTGTTTTCCTCTCGCATTGAGACCACTAAATGGGGCCGAAAGTCTTCCCTGGTCCACCTGGTGTTGGTACTGACCGTTCTGAGTCCTTAGTCCCTGGTCCTCTGTGGGTGCTACCAGGCTGTTCTGGTTGCTAACTATTGTATGCCACATATAAGCCATGTGAAGTGCGCCTTTGTGTGGGAGAGCAAGTTTTGTTCTATTTTCAATCATATAATGAGCCAGTTTTTAAATCTCTTTTCACTAAAAGCCATTAATTGTCTAGTCCGATCTTCACAAAAGTATATTTTAAAACTTTTGGTAAGAATATGTCATCCCTTTGAATTTTATAGCTTTCAAATAATGCATGACATGGCACAGCCTTCCAGGTTTTGGTTTTTCTTTCCCAGTACCATCATGACTGGCTCAGCATCATTTTGAAGTGTGTGGACCGCACTGTGGTTCCTCTCCAGCTGCATACACACATATTGCCATAGACAGCTCTATTCATAAAAATGGCAAGATGTTGAAGATGGGCATGGTGGGCATGGTGGGATTGGTGAGCATGGTGGGCATGGTGGGCATGGTGGGCATGGTGGACATGATGGGCATGGTGGGCATGGTGGACATGATGGGCATGGTGAGCATGATGGGCATGGTGGACATGATGGGCATGGTGGACATGATGGGCATGGTGGACATGATGGGCATGGTGGGCATGATGGGCATGGTGGACATGGTGGACATCGTGGGCATGGTGGGTATGGTGGACATGGTGGGTATGGTGGGTATGGTGGACATGGTGGGCATGGTGGACATGGTGGACATGGTGGGCATGGTGGACATGGTGGACATGATGGGCATGGTGGACATGGTGGGCATGGTGGACATGGTGGGCATGGTGGACATGGTGGGCATGATGGGCATGGTGGGCATGGTGGACATGGTGGACATGGTGGGCATGATGGGCATGGTGGACATGGTGGGCATGGTGGACATGGTGGACATGGTGGGCATGGTGGGTATGGTGGACATGGTGGGCATGGTGGACATGGTGGACATGGTGGGCATGGTGGGTATGGTGAACATGGTGGGCATGGTGGACATGGTGGACATGGTGGGCATGATGGGCATGGTGGGCATGATGGGCATGGTGGGCATGGTGGGTATGGTGGACATGGTGGGCATGGTGGACATGGTGGACATGGTGGACATGATGGGCATGGTGGACATGGTGGACATGGTGGGCATGGTGGACATGGTGGGCATGATGGGCATGGTGGACAGGGTGGACATGGTGGGCATGGTGGGCATGGTGGACATGGTGGGCATGGTGGGCATGGTGGGCATGGTGGGCATGATGGGCATGGTGGGCATGATGGGCATGATGGACATGGTGGACATGGTGGGCATGATGGACATGGTGGACATGATGGACATGATGGGCATGGTGGACAGGGTGGACATGGTGGACATGGTGGACATGGTGGACATGATGGGCATGGTGGACATGGTGGACATGGGGGGCATGGTGGACATGGTGGGCATGATGGGCATGGTGGACAGGGTGGACATGGTGGGCATGGTGGGCATGGTGGACATGGTGGGCATGGTGGGCATGATGGGCATGGTGGGCATGATGGGCATGGTGGGCATGATGGGCATGATGGACATGGTGGACATGGTGGGCATGATGGACATGGTGGACATGATGGACATGATGGGCATGGTGGACATGGTGGACATGATGGACATGGTGGGCATGGTGGACATGGTGGGCATGATGGGCATGGTGGACATGGTGGGCATGGTGGACATGGTGGACATGATGGACATGATGGGCATGGTGGACATGATGGACATGATGGGCATGGTGGACATGGTGGGCATGGTGGACATGGTGGACATGATGGGCATGGTGGACATGGTGGACATGGTGGGCATGGTGGACATGATGGACATGGTGGACATCGTGGGCATGGTGGGTATGGTGGACATGGTGGGCATGGTGGACATGGTGGGCATGGTGGACATGGTGGGCATGGTGGACATGATGGACATGGTGGGCATGGTGGACATGATGGACATGGTGGACATGGGGGGCATGATGAGCATGGTGGACATGGTGGGCATGGTGGACATGATGGACATGGTGGACATGGTGGACATGATGGGCATGGTGGACATGGTGGGCATGGTGGACATGGTGGGCATGGTGGACATGATGGACATGATGGGCATGGTGGGCATGGTGGACATGATGGGAATGGTGGACATGGTGGACATGGTGGACATGATGGGCATGGTGGACATGGTGGGCATGGTGGGCATGGTGGACATGGTGGACATGGTGGGCATGGTGGACATGGTGGACATGATGGGCATGGTGGACATGGTGGGCATGGTGGACATGGTGGGCATGGTGGACATGATGGACATGATGGGCATGGTGGACATGGTGGACATGATGGGCATGGTGGGCATGGTGGACATGGTGGGCATGGTGGACATGGTGGGCATGGTGGACATGGTGGACATGATGGGCATGGTGGACATGGTGGACATGATGGGCATGGTGGGCATGGTGGACATGGTGGGCATGGTGGGCATGGTGGACATGATGGACATGGTGGGCATGATGGGCATGGTGGACATGGTGGACATCGTGGGCATGGTGGGCATGATGGGCATGGTGGACATGGTGGACATGGTGGGCATGGTGGGTATGGTGGACATGGTGGGCATGGTGGGTATGGTGGACATGGTGGGCATGGTGGGCATGGTGGACATGGTGTACATGGTGGGCATGGTGGACATGATGGACATGGTGGGCATGGTGGACATGATGGACATGGTGTGCATGATGGACATGGTGGGCATGGTGGGCATGGTGGACATGGGGGGCATGATGAGCATGGTGGGCATGGTGGGCATGATGGGCATGGTGGACATGATGGACATGGTGGACATGATGGACGTGGTGGGCATGGTGGACATGGTGGGCATGGTGTGCATGGTGGACATGGTGGGCATGGTGGACATGATGGACATGGTGGGCATGATGGACATGGTGGGCATGGTGGGCATGGTGGACATGGGGGCCATGATGAGCATGGTGGGCATGGTGGGCATGATGGGCATGGTGGACATGATGGACATGGTGGACATGATGGACATGGTGGGCATGGTGGACATGGTGGACATGGTGGGCATGGTGGGTATGGTGGACATGGTGGGCATGGTGGACATGGTGGACATGGTGGGCATGGTGGGCATGGTGGACATGGTGGGCATGGTGGACATGGTGGACATGGTGGGCATGATGGGCATGGTGGGCACGATGGGCATGGTGGACATGGTGGACATGGTGGACATGATGGGCATGGTGGACATGGTGGGCATGGTGGACATGGTGGGCATGGTGGGCACGGTGGACATGGTGGTCATGATGGGCATGGTGGACATGATGGGCATGGTGGGCATGGTGGACATGGTGGACATGGTGGACATGATGGGCATGGTGGACATGGTGGGCATGGTGGACATGGTGGGCATGGTGGACATGATGGACATGATGGGCATGGTGGTCATGGTGGACATGATGGGCATGGTGGGCATGGTGGACATGGTGGGCATGGTGGGCATGGTGGACATGGTGGGCATGGTGGGCATGATGGACATGATGGGCATGGTGGACATGGTGGACATGGTGGACATGATGGGCATGGTGGACATGGTGGACATGATGGGCATGGTGGACATGGGCATGGTGGACATGGTGGACATGGTGGGCATGGTGGACATGGTGGGCATGGTGGACATGATGGACATAATGGGCATGGTGGACATGGTGGACATGGTGGACATGATGGGCATGGTGGACATGGTGGACATGATGGGCATGGTGGACATGGTGGGCATGGTGGACATGGTGGGCATGGTGGACATGGTGGACATGATGGGCATGGTGGACATGGTGGGCATGGTGGACATGGTGGGCATGGTGGACATGATGGACATGATGGGCATGGTGGACATGGTGGACATGATGGACATGGTGGACATGGTGGGCATGGTGGACATGGTGGACATGATGGGCATGGTGGACATGATGGGCATGGTGGACATGGTGGACATGGTGGGCATGGTGGACATGGTGGGCATGGTGGACATGATGGACATGATGGGCATGGTGGACATGGTGGACATGGTGGACATGATGGGCATGGTGGACATGGTGGACATGATGGGCATGGTGGACATGGTGGGCATGGTGGACATGGTGGGCATGGTGGACATGATGGACATGATGGGCATGGTGGACATGGTGGACATGATGGGCATGGTGGGCATGGTGGACATGGTGGGCATGGTGGGCATGGTGGACATGGTGGGCATGGTGGGCATGATGGGCATGGTGGACATGGTGGACATCGTGGGCATGGTGGGCATGATGGGCATGGTGGACATGGTGGACATGTTGGGCATGGTGGGTATGGTGGACATGGTGGGCATGGTGGGTATGGTGGACATGGTGGGCATGGTGGACATGGTGGACATGGTGGGCATGGTGGGTATGGTGGACATGGTGGGCATGGTGGACATGGTGGACATGGTGGGCATGATGGGCATGGTGGGCACGATGGGCATGGTGGACATGGTGGGCACGATGGGCATGGTGGGCATGGTGGGCATGATGGACATGGTAGGCATGATGGACATGGTGGACATGGTGGGCATGGTGGACATGGTGGACATGATGGGCATGGTGGACATGATGGGCATGGTGGGCATGGTGGACATGGTGGACATGGTGGGCATGGTGGGCATGGTGGGCATGATGGGCATGGTGGGCATGATGGGCATGGTGGGCATGGTGGGCATGGTGGGCATGGTGGGCATGATGGACATGGTGGACATGGTGGGCATGGTGGGCATGATGGGCATGGTGGACATGGTGGACATGGTGAGCATGATGGACATGGTAGGCATGATGGGCATGGTGGGCATGATGGGCATGGTGGACATGGTGGACATGGTGGGCATGATGGACATGGTAGGCATGGTGGGCATGGTGGACATGGTGGGCATGGTGGACATGATGGGCATGGTGGACATGGTGGGCATGATGGGCATGGTGGGCATGGTGGGCATGGTGGACATGGTGGGCATGGTGGACATGGTGGGCATGGTGGACATGATGGGCATGGTGGACATGGTGGACATGGTGGGCATGGTGGACATGGTGGGCATGGTGGGAATGGTGGGCATGATGGGCATGGTGGACATGGTGGACATCGTGGGCTTGGTGGGCATGATGGGCATGGTGGACATGGTGGACATGGTGGGCATGGTGGGTATGGTGGACATGGTGGGCATGGTGGGTATGGTGGACATGGTGTGCATGATGGACATGGTGGGCATGGTGGACATGGTGTACATGGTGGGCATGGTGGACATGATGGGCATGGTGGGCATGGTGGACATGATGGACATGGTGTGCATGATGGACATGGTGGGCATGGTGGGCATGGTGGACATGGGGGGCATGATGAGCATGGTGGGAATGGTGGGCATGATGGGCATGGTGGACATGATGGACATGGTGGACATGATGGACATGGTGGGTATGGTGGACATGGTGGGCATGGTGGACATGGTGGACATGGTGGGCATGGTGGGCATGGTGGACATGATGGACATGGTGGGCATGATGGACATGGTGGGCATGGTGGGCATGGTGGACATGGGGGCCATGATGAGCATGGTGGGCATGGTGGGCATGATGGGCATGGTGGACATGATGGACATGGTGGACATGATGGACATGGTGGGCATGGTGGACATGGTGGACATGGTGGGCATGGTGGGTATGGTGGACATGGTGGGCATGGTGGACATGGTGGACATGGTGGGCATGGTGGGTATGGTGGACATGGTGGGCATGGTGGACATGGTGGACATGGTGGGCATGATGGGCATGGTGGGCATGATGGGCATGGTGGACATGGTGGGCACGATGGGCATGGTGGGCATGGTGGGCATGATGGACATGGTAGGCATGATGGACATGGTGGACATGGTGGGCATGGTGGACATGGTGGTCATGATGGGCATGGTGGACATGATGGGCATGGTGGGCATGGTGGACATGGTGGACATGGTGGGCATGGTGGGCATGGTGGGCATGATGGGCATGGTGGGCATGATGGGCATGGTGGGCATGGTGGGCATGGTGGGCATGGTGGGCATGGTGGACATGGTGTGCATGGTGGACATGGTGGACATGGTGGGCATGGTGGACATGATGGGCATGGTGGACATGGTGGACATGGTGGACATGGTGGACATGGTGGGCATGGTGGACATGGTGGGCATGATGGGCATGGTGGGCATGGTGGACATGGTGGACATGGTGGGCATGGTGGACATGGTGGGCATGGTGGGCATGATGGGCATGGTGGGCATGATGGGCATGGTGGGCATGATGGGCATGGTGGGCATGGTGGGCATGGTGGACATGGTGGGCATGGTGGACATGGTGGGCATGGTGGGCATGGTGGACATGATGGGCATGGTGGACATGGTGGACATGATGGGCATGGTGGACATGGTGGCCATGGTGGCCATGGTGGGCATGGTGGACATGATGGACATGATGGGCATGGTGGACATGGTGGACATGATGGGCATGGTGGGCATGATGGGCATGGTGGACATGGTGGGCATGGTGGGTATGGTGGACATGGTGGGCATGGTGGGTATGGTGGACATGGTGGGCATGGTGGGCATGGTGGACATGGTGGACATGGTGGGCATGGTGGACATGATGGACATGGTGGGCATGGTGGACATGATGGACATGGTGGGCATGATGGACATGGTGGGCATGGTGGGCATGGTGGACATGGGGGGCATGATGAGCATGGTGGGCATGGTGGGCATGGTGGACATGATGGACATGGTGGGTATGGTGGACATGGTGGGCATGGTGGACATGGTGGACATGGTGGGCATGGTGGACATGATGGACATGGTGGGCATGATGGACATGGTGGGCATGGTGGGCATGGTGGACATGGGGTGCATGATGAGCATGGTGGGCATGGTGGGCATGATGGGCATGGTGGACATGATGGACATGGTGGACATGATGGACATGGTGGGCATGGTGGACATGGGCGGCATGATGAGCATGGTGGGCATGATGGGCATGGTGGACATGGTGGGCATGGTGGACATGGTGGGCATGGTGGGCATGGTGGACATGGTGGGCATGATGGGCATGGTGGGCATGGTGGGTACGATGGGCATGGTGGGCATGGTGGACATGGTGGGCATGCCCATAAATCCAGAACTCAGAAGACTGAGGCAAGAGAATTTCAAGCTTGAGACCAGCCAGGGCCACACAGCAATCTTGAGGCCAGCATGAGCTATGTAGGGCCATCCTGTCTCAAAAGGTAAAAAACAAAACAAAACAAAAATTAAGCTAAGATCATGGTCATCATGTATCATCAATCAAAGTATTCATCTATGAGCTACATTATATTTTGTTTATATAACAATGCATTTGATTACTCTACAACCAAGTCATTCTCAGCTCCTTCCTTATATTTTCCCTATGAGTAAACAAATTGAAGTTAAATAAATCTATTTATTTATTTATATTTGTTTGTTTTGTTTTGTTTTTCAAGACAGGGTTCTACTGTTGTAGTACCTCTCTCTGTAGAGCCCACTGGCCTGGAACTCACAGCCATCCACCTGCCTCTGCCTCCTGAGTGCTGGGACCAAGAGCGCGCGCTGCCGCTACCGCCGCTGCCACCTCCACCACCATCACCAAGCTTTTTATTTTTATATTCATAGAAAAACTGCAAAGTCATCTAATGTGACTGAGGGCGGAAGCCACTCTAAATTAAGGTTGGGCTTTGTGAACTGAGCCAGAACTTAAAACCCAGTCTAGTACCTGCACCTCATTTTCTACTTCAAAAATAGAGCCCAGAGCCGTCCCCCACCCCACCCCCGCATGCGCATGCGTTGCTTCTTCCAGGTCTGAACCGGTGACTCTCACTAAATTGTGTCTCATGTGGGACATGCATATTTCCATGAACCACTGACTCCTGCCGAGAAACGGCCATTGCCGCCTCTGTTGTGCCCGCCTCTGTACCGAGGGCAGCAGCCCAGCCGGACAGGGAGGGGTTACCTTGTTCTCCTTTGACCCAAACACCACACCTATGCAGCAAGGAATTATCAACCACCTCACCGGGTGGTTCCTGGTGCTCCCGCCCAGCTGTAAATTATGCCCTTGTACTCAAAGGCAGCTGTTTCCAAGCCAACCCAGTCCTTTTCAGATGTTTTACTCTTTTGCAACTTAAGTTTCTATTCACTGATTTAACACATCTTGGACTGTTTAAAACACACAGAGAAGCTGAAGGTAACAGGATGCCTATTTGTGGGCAGAAAGGGGGAGGAAATGCCATGACAATGCTGAGAAGTGTCCAGATTTATTTATTTATTTATTTATTTATTTATTTATTTATTTATTTATTTTGGGGGGGCATCTTTATTTTAGAACCTTTATTTTAGAGGGGGAAAAACTGCTACGGATCTGTTCGAAAGCCCGTTCCTCTGTTTCTCCACTGGCTCTGAAGGTCACCATTGCCCCGTGTTAGCTGCAAATCTCTTCTTCCTGCTACGTAAGCGCTCTACCAGCTGAGCTGCGTCCCCAGCCCTAGCATTGATCCCTGTCTGGGAATCACTCGTGCTCACACATGGAGCCCTAGGGCACTCCTGGTGATGTCCTTTAGTCTTCCACTCTGTGTCACGGCGGATCGCGTTCCTTGTTAGTAGATATTTAGCACATCTCACATCTCATTCATTTGCAGGGGACGCTGCAATAATTATCTTTGTATATATTCTCTTCCAAGAGGTTAGAAATAGGACAGTTGGGTTGCCTTCACCAGACATGTCCCCATTGCCCTCCGTTGTGATTCAGCTTGGTTGAACAATTTATTCAACATTTGCCTTTCTTTTTCTTTCTTCATGTGTGTATGTGGGGTGTGGGTGTGCATTTGCACATATGTGGGCACCTGTATGGGGTGTGCGTGCACATGGCGCACATGCATATGCAAGCCCAAGGTGGATGATGGTGTTCTGGAGTCTGTTTAAATTTAACATAACTCACACCCCAGGTCAATGCAGATGACAAAAACTTTATTGTAATCAAGCCTACTCACCGATCAGGGCTGGAGAACAGACTCGGGAGCTGAACTACAGCATATTTAAAAGATAAAGCCACAGAGTAAATGGGAGCAGAGTGGGCTGTAGCGTTGTCCAACCCTATTCTGAGGAAGGTTGAGCAAGGGAGTTTACGTCCATCAGGAAAGGAGGAGGTCCCTGGGCCTGGGAACATGAACTTGTTTGAGCCTGCCAGCAAGATGGAGAAGTTGTCCTTGAGATGGTTGGACTCAGAGAACTGTTTCTATACAACTGAAGCTGTTCGGCTATTGGGAAGTCCCCAGTTCTCCTAGGGCCTGGGACCTTGAACTTAGTTTCTCCCCATTATTAAATGGAGTCTGAAAATGAAATGGTAGTAGTTCAAATATGTTTCTCTTGCTCATCCCCAACATTGGGAATCATCTGCTACCTTCTTCAAAGAGGCAAGACCTATTGTTCAAACCCAGAGCTCACTGACGTGGCCAGTCTCAACAGGCAGCTTGCTCTGAGGATCTCCTCTCTGCCTTTCAAGGCTGGAAATTACAGGTGAGTTGTGCAGCCCACCCCGTGTTTACTTGGGCTCTAGGGAATCTGAACTCCAGACCTCACACTTCTGTGGCAGGCGCTTTAAGGGCTAAGCCATCCCACTAGGCTTTCAACACCACTCTTCAAAGGCGTGTATTATGTAGCCAGAAAGGCTGCTTCTACTCTGGAGGCCCTAACTTGATAACATACCAGGAGAAACCAAGGTTTTGTAGAACCTGTAAGGCCTATAGCATGGTGGGTGAGGAGGACTGGGGTCCGTCTACGCTTTTGAGTAGAAGGGCAGCCGTGCAGGCTTTGATTAGAAGGAAGGATGTCGTGATTCTGGGTTGGAGTGGATGGGACTGAATGAGAAGAAGTAAGTGCAAAAGCCAATAAGAAACCATTTCACTTATCCCTGCGAACCAATGCAGGGGGTGGTGGTCTTGACCTTGGCCATCCCACCATCATGGGAATGCAAGACTCAGGGCAAGCAAAGGGCCCTGCTTATGAATCTCTTTTGTCTGTTTGGAAGGGAACCCAGTGAAATTTGTTCTTGGATCAGATGTAAATCTTGGTAGCTTCAACAAGAGAAGGGAGTTACCAATCACTCTCAGGATCAGGACTGAGATTCTGGGGGAGCAGAAAGATCGAAGACAGGCGAGGGAGGGGTAAAGGGCAGTTTGGGAGCTGAAGGCAGTGAGGATTCGGGTTTGTGGCTCTCAACAAGAACCGTGTGACAAGTATTTAGCAGGCAATTGGATAAAAGAGTCTGAAGTTTGGGAAATTCTGGGTTGGAGACAGTTACCGGGGAGTCACTGGCATTGATGCCAAGATGGAATTAAAGAGAGAAGTGAAAACAGAAGCTCTGAGACAGAAGGGACCCACGAGAGTGGGGAGGAATCCAAGTGAGCTCGCAGGGAAGTCAAGGAAAGGGGCTGGAAGACGGGTGAATGCCCAGAAAGAAAACCTGAGTAGGCAAAAGTGAATGGTTCTTGCGAGGAAAAGGACAGTTCGGGTAGGGTGGCAGAGCTCGGCGGTCGGAGGTGCTCTGTCTGTTCTTCTATTTTCTTTGTGCAACCATAAGCCAAGAATGAAGAAGGGAGAGAAATGTCTGACAAGTGACGGAGAGGATAAGGTCAGGCATGAGAAAGGGTCGGGGAAGGTCCGCGGGAAGGCTGATAGAATCGCGCCCCCTTGAGGTCAGGACACAGTATGCAGTCCACATGAGTCCCACCCTGGTGGTGTAGGTATTTTCTCCCAACTTAGTTACTCCCAGTATCAAGCCACTCCGGCTCTGTGGTCCAGGGAAGAGGACGACTTAGTTTGGATTGAGGAGAGAGGAATAAGGTAGCTGAGTGTGAACAGTGAAGGGGAGGGCTGTGATGTTTCTGACCAATGCAGTGAGACGGGGATTGTTGGCAACAGAGGGAAATCGGAACGCTGATGCACGAGCTCATGGCGGGAGCGGAGCGCAGGCACGGGTATTTACAGTGTCTGTAGTTCTGTCTAACTACTGAAAACCCTAGAATTAGCAGAGGGCTGGTGCTCAACAGAATGGTGGAGAACAGTAGGTGACTGGTTTCAAATGTTGGCAGAAAAGTCAGAGATAGGGAAATAAGAAAGTCAAGGACAGACGCCTCCAGGCTCCTGTGAGGGTTCGGATAAGAAACAAGACACAGGGCTAGTGTGCAGGTCTCAATGCTGAGATCCTTTTTGGGCACCAAAAGAGTTACAAGAAGAGCTTCAAACAATGTCTGGCTCCTCCGACCATTTGTAAACAAATTGGGATCCTGTTTCCTACCATTGTGCCCCACACTTGCAATCACCCAGGGTCCTGACTTTTGTCTGTCTCTGGAGTGTGCAGGGATGTACACCAGGAGTGCTGTCTGAATCTCTATTTTCCCGCAGGTAGTAAGGATGCTCGGCTGTGTGCTTTCTCGTGTTAGACCCACTTCTACTCCCAGCCCCATCCGTCTGTTTATAGCCTTCGCTTACTTGCCCTGCCCCCTCTTAGGGTTTCTCAATCACATTTATACTGATTAGGTGAAAACTTTATATATTTTGGATAGTATTATATGGTTGTATGTACTATAAATACCATTTTTATACAACACATGGCTTGTCTTCCCATAAATTCAACTGAAAATGTTATCTAGCATTTATCTATCTATCTATCATCTATCTATCATCTATCACAATTTTTTTTTCAAGACTAATTTTCTTTGTGTAACAGCCCCAGCTATCCTGAAACTTTCTAGTCCAGGCTGGCCTCGGACTCACACACATCTGCCTGCCTCTGACTCCCAAGCACTGAGAGCAAAGGTATGAGCCACTACTGCCCAGCACAAATGTTTTGTTTTGGGGGGTTTTTTTGGGGGGGGTTGGGGCGGGGAGTTCGAGACAAGGTTTCTCTGTATACCCTTGGCTGTCCTAGACTCACTTTGTAGACCAGGCTGGCCTCAAACTCACAGCAATCTGCCTGCCTCTGGGCTGGGATTAAAGGCGTGTGCTACCATGCCCAGCATACAAATGTTATTTTTAATACTTAATAATGTTTTGATTCTATATGTACTGGGATAGGGTATTTGCTGAATTTGGGATATATTACCATATTTACTTGTGACATTTTTAAAAATTAAAATAACATAACACATAAAGTTGGATAGGGTGACACATGCTTGCAGTGTTAACACTGGGGAGCTGAGGCAGGAGGATTGCAAATTTGAGGCCCACCTGGAAGATGCTATTGCAAAAGCATAGGACATATATATATATATATATATATATATATATATATATATATATATATATATATATATATATGGTATTTTTTTAAGGACAAAAGGACATAAAATGGTGAATGGAAATCTCTTTTAGTTCTGCTGGAAGACAAGAGTTCTGAAGTAATCTCTGGGAAATGCATTTCTCAGAGGTTTTAGCATATGTATGCAATCCTATTAGTCTCCTGAGGTTGACATAATAAATTTCGCTCAGCCATGTTGCTTAAAACAGCAATTTGTTCTTCTTACGGCTCTCAAGGTCAGAACATTGGAATCAAAGGCAGAGCATGCTCTCTCCACCTTCAGGCTGCCGGCGGGTCATCCATCAGCGTGCGACTCCGTCAGCCCCTACTCCTGAACAAATGGTCGCCTCTCTGAGCTTATGTGAGCCTTGGACCGACCGCTCGCCTCGCACCATGATGCTGAGCATGCGGCCTTGGGGCTGCCTGCCCCTCACTGGTCCATTTCCTACCTGCTCCTGAGCCAGCAGCGTTAGGTGGGGGTGGTGACAGTGCTTACCTCACAGCACCTTTGTGAGTGTTAGGAAGTACTTGTAAAGCCCAGAATAAAGCTGGCAGGAAGACAACCCTACGATTCTGCAGCCTGCTCTGCCTCATTTGGTCACAGCGACCTACGACCTCTCTGCTTCCCCGTTTAAAACCATGGCTTTCACAGAGTTCGAGACTCCTGCTCTTCCTCTGTGTGAGCCACCATTCCAGCCACTTGATGTTCATTTCCGCCCCTCAAAACCATAGCTCCGACCATTGTGTAGATAAGAAACAGGCTGGGTGAGGTCACACGACTCGACCAAAGCTTCACAGTTATCAAGTAAGGACCTCAGCCCAGCGTGGTCTCGGCTCTGCTCGTTTCCCCATCATACGGTCTCTTCCATGTTAGTTACACGGATTCAGTTGGTTGTATGTTCCCCTTAAGGGCGTTTCTTAGCGTTGTAACAGCCATAACAAGAACAGTGCCTGCACTCCCCAAAGGCAGCATGATTATGCAATGCAACTGAGACGTGAGTCATGGGTCCAGTCTTGAGCGGTATGTACGCACCTCTCATTGTCTGTCTGTCTCTGCCTCTCTGTCTCTCTGTCTGTCTCTGTCTCTCTGTCTGTGTGTGTGTGTGTGTGTGTGTGTGTGTGTGTGTGTGGTGTGTGTGTGTGTTTGTGTGTGTGGTGTGTGTGTGTGTGTTTGTGTGTGTGGTGTGTGTGTTTGTGTGTGTGTGTGCTGTGTATGTGTTGTGTATGGTGTGTGTGTGTGCTGTGTGTGTGTTGTGTATGGTGTGTGTGTGTGTGTTGTGTATGGTGTGTGTGTGTGTGTGTGTTTGGGCAAGCTTGTGTTTATAAATCTGTATCATGTGCTTTCTTAAAAAGTAGGCCCCGTGTGGCCTGCGGTCCCTTGCATCTCGCTGGCTCCTCTCGGCCTGTGTCTCCGATCAGGTCTCCCGGTGTCTCCCCTCATACCATCTGCACACTAGCGGCCAGCTCTGTTGCCGTCACTCCTTGCTGAGCCTCCCTGGTTCTGAGAAGACTTCCTCTTACATTTATTGAGTAAGGATGAACAGTAAGTAAGATGTTGCCCTTCCCTTCCTCCTGAAAGCAGAAGTGATCTCTACTCCTGCTTGTCATTGGCCAGCGCTGGTGGCCTTAATTTGTGTTTGTTGTAAAGCTGAGAGCAGCGCAGCCGGTGGGGTCAGTAGGGGATGATGATTTGACTCAGGCATTCAGTTCTTTGCAAAAGCTAAACAGGTGAGAAGGTCAGGTGCAGGGACACTGGCTTCAAGCCTTCCAGTCTTGACTAAAAGTTCTCAAATTTCACTCTCTAGAAAACCGATTTCGGGGCTGGTCCAGAAGGGTCCCAGTGTTGCCTGATCTCCCAGAACTAAAAATTAAAACGCTCAACAGTGTCAAATGTTGACGAAACTCTCGAGTCAGGCTAAACGTGTATCACCCACAGAACTTCTCTCGGAAACTGACTTTCCGAAAGCAAGCCATGAGCTTCAGCTTATTTTACAGGTATGTTCGTCAGCTCCAAGGTGATCAAACCCTGCTTGAACGACAGTAATGACTTGGGGCGGGCAGGACGGGGGCGGGGAGGTAGGATTGGGGGGTATGTAGAACTGTCACAGCAGAGAACTGAGTTTCCATCTTGGTGGCGATTTAAAATTCAGTCGGAAAATGCAAAAAAAAACCCTACAGCAAATAAAAATTTATGGTAATATCAAAATTTTTATAATCTGCTTGCTTGTTTGAATCGAAGGATTTATACAGCGCAGCAGCTTAAGACTGCAGCTTAGAGGAGCCACTCTGCTTTGAAATGGTTTTAACCGTGGGTTAACTCCACCGAGGGCCAAGAGATGGCGCCAAACCACTCCTAAGTGCTGCTGGTCGGGGCTTAGGGTTGGTCAAGCCCTTTTATTTTCTCAGGGCAGGTTAGAGGTTACATTCTCCTCAGAGAAGGAAGTCTGGGTGAGTAAGAAGGCTTTTTTGGACTTTTCAAGCTATTGTGTTGACGTTTCAGATGAGAAAGAAAGTGTTAACGTCAGTGCGGGGACTAGGTAAACTTTCTTTGAAATTTTTGCAAAAACGGTTTTGTGTGTTTTAAAAGTGTGGCTGTCGTTTGGAGTACTGACAGACAGATAGTGTGACTTTATGGTAGACAGAAAACAGTTGGCATTTCAGCGGAAGCCAAGGAAGTGAGCTGAGTCCTGTGACTTTTTTTTTTTTTTCTTCCTGGTTTGGGCTGTTTTCTCCTTTCATGAGTTTGTAGCCATTTGTGGTCATGACAGCACACTGTGCTGGATCTAAAACAGTGTTTCATTTCCCCATCACGTGGTACTATAATCTTTTATTGGTCTGCACCTCTCATTAATTCACGAGCATTTTAGAGGAAGGACTTAGTTCAGTCATTCCTTTGTGAATCGTAACCCCCATCCCAAACCCCACCCCCACCCCAGTTTCTACTGTGCCCTTTGCCCAAAGGACTCTGAATAAACATCATTTAAAGTGGTGGAAGTGACGGCTATCAGATTCCTGAACTCTTTGCACCTCTGAATGCAGCAGGGAGGTGGCACTTGCCTTCCTCCAGGTTTCTTCACGCTTGTGTTGACTTGATTACAAACCCCTTTGCCGTGCTCGCTCGCCCTTGCTTACTGTTATTTCCTACTCTTCCCGTTCTCATAATTTTAATTTTTATAGCGCTCCCTCCACCCACCACCTTTTTGGTTTTGAAATAGTGGTTATGTCAGCTGTTCTTTTTCTTTCACTTTTTGTTTGATGGACTAAACAAATTCTTACTCTTGTCTCCTATACTTACTTTAAAACATATGAACTCTTGAATTTTCTAGTGTTTGCCCCCCTTTGCCCCACCCCTTGGTTTACATATACACTAAAGTTTGGGGCTGTTTCTCAGAATCTGTACCATAGGAACTGCTTGAGGTTCTGAGCACCACCCCCAAAGAAGATGTGTGTGTGTGTGTGTGTGTGTGTGTGTGTGTGTGTGTGTGTGTGTGTGTCCCTGTGGCCACACTTGTAGGAAGGGACCTCATCCCTAAGTGTCAATTCTCTACCATCCTGTTAGAGGCTGCCCCTCTTTATCTTTTTATGTGTCGGTATTACAAATACTACAAACATGCTCATTTGCATATAAAACTTTATTTTGGGTATGTTTTAAGAGAGCTTAATGTTTTTTTTAATTTATTAGTTCTTTGATTGTATTTACCCCTCCCCAACTCCTCCCTGACCTGCCCTCTTCCCTACCCACCCACCTTAGTGGTCTCCTTTCCCCCCCCCCCCCCCCAAGTCCAATTTCTTCAGGCCGTATACCCCTGGGTGTGTGGCTGGAGGGGTTAGACCTACCAAGGGCTCCACCCTAAAAGAAACCGGACTCTCCCTCCCTCAGGAACTAGGGACTGCTCTAGTTAGAGGTGGGATTTGCTGCCTTCCTCCCCGCCCCATGCTGCAGTTCTGTTAAAGGCAACCTTTACAAGAGTGTAAGTAATAGTCGCAGAGTGCCGAAGATGTATGAGAAAGAAAACTAAATGTAGCTATGATTTGGAGATAACTCCTATTAGCATTTGGCATAATTTCTTTTCACATTCCCCACCCATCCATAGGTCTCATGTGGGCCAAGTTAGAATCTATACTTTTACAGTCAGAGTCTTAGTACATACAGTTTGTTACCTTCCATTCACTTAATGTTACATTGAAGGTTTGGTTTTTTTTTTAAATAAGAATTAAGTTATTTCTGGAGACTTGTTTGACTTCAAGGGCTGGCACACAGTCTCTTGCTGGCTTCTGTGCCCCCCAAGTAGCTCAGATATTTTTTCTGTGCAGTTCAGAGCTTGAACGGTATAGTTTCCTGAGTGTGCATCTGTGTTGGTGCCTTTGAACCTCTTGGCCGCCTTTCCCCTGCCTCCACCCGTCTCCCTGCCTCTTCTGGTCCTCCTTGCGTGGTGTGTGTATGTCCTCACTCCCTTCCTCGTACCTCCCTGGCCTTCTGGTGTATCTGTTGCTCACCCTTTGTTATCTTCAGCCTCAGTTGGCTGCAGCTAGTAGATATTTCTGTAAATTTTGCTCCAGCCCTGAGAAAACTCTGAGTGTGAAACAAAGAGGCACCTCCCTAAGGAATCCGTTAGGAAGCTCCTAGACTAGTCAAAGCACACATATCATGGTTCCCTGTGGTGAAAAAAAATCACATAAAAATATAAGGGGGGGTTAGTGATGAATATGAGAGTGGATGAAGAAAGCACTTGAGATTCTGACAGATGGAAGCTATTTAATAGCTTAAATAGAAGCCACCACCTAAGCTTTATTAATCTTAATGTCAGTCTTTTTTCTAGAGCTTGAACTAGAGTAACAATGCTGTAAAGAACAGTAACCGCCCTTCGGGACAGCCATTGCAACATGACCCAAGACAGAGAACCTGTTGTGGAAAGTTTCCATTTTGTTCGCATCCTGGCCTTAATAGTCGGGACCGTGGTCCAGTTCTCTGATGAACTTGAGTCTGCTGTAGACTTCTCCAACAGGAACCTTACTCACATCCCAAAAGACCTGCCACCAAGAACAAAAGCCTTAAATCTCTCTCAAAACTCTATACTCGAGCTTCAAGTGTCCGATATCAGCTCCCTGTCAGAGCTGAGGGCTCTGAGACTCTCCCACAACAGGATACAGACACTCGATTTCAGTGTGTTCAAGTTCAATCGGAATTTAGAATACCTAGATGTCTCGCACAATCAGCTGCGAAACATCTCTTGCTGCCCGATGGTGAGCTTGAGGCACCTAGACCTCTCATTCAATGACTTCGACGAGCTCCCTGTGCATAAGGAATTTGGCAACTTGACGCAGCTGAGTTTCTTGGGATTAAGCGCTACAAAGTTCCGACAACTGGATCTGCTCCCGGTTGCTCACTTGCACCTAAAGTACATTCTTCTGGACTTAGTGGGTTATTATATAAAAGATGGAGAGACAGAAAGTCTCCAGGTTCCAAATACCAGTGTCCTCCATCTGGTCTTTGATCCGAATAGTTTGTTCTCTGTGCAAGTGAACATATCTGTAAATACTTTAGAATGTTTACAGCTGAGTAATATTAAACTGAACAATGAAAACTGTCAAAGGTTAGTTACATTTTTATTAGAACTCACGAGAGGCCCAACCTTATTGAATTTGACTCTCAGTCACATAGAAACCAACTGGAAGTGTTTGGTTACACTTTTCCAGTTTCTTTGGCCCCGGCCGGTGGAGTATCTCAATATTGACACCTTAAAGATAGTTGAAAGCATCAACTTGGAAAAGTTTACTTACGTGGAGACAGTACTAAAGGGTTTGAAGATAGAGCATGTTACGAACCAAGTGTTCATCTTTGCAAAGGAGGCATTGTACCCCCTGTTTGCAGGGATGAACATCAGGATGCTGACAATCTCAGACACACCTTTCATCCACATGATGTGCCCTCGGTTTCCAAGCATGTTTACGTTTCTGAACTTTACACAGAACATTTTCACAGACAGTGTTTTTCAAGGCTGCTCCACATTAAAGAGACTGGAGACGCTTATCTTACAAAGGAACGGCTTGAAGAACCTCTTTAAGGTAGGACTCATGACAAAGAATATGTCCTCCCTGGAAACGTTGGATGTTAGCTTGAATTCCTTGGACTCTCATGCCTATGAAGGAGCATGCGCTTGGGCTGAGAGCATATCAGTGTTGAATCTGTCTTCAAATGTACTTACGGACTCTGTTTTCAGGTGCTTGCCTCCCAAGGTCAAGATCCTTGACCTTCACAACAACAAAATAAAGGCCATCCCTAAAGAACTCACCCACATGGAAGCTTTGCAGGAACTCAACGTGGCATTCAACTCTTTAGCTGACCTTCCCGGGTGCGGGGCCTTCAGCAGCCTTTCTGTGCTGGTCGTTGACCATAACTCAGTTTCCCACCCCTCCGAGGATTTCTTCCAGAGCTGTCAGAATATTAGGTCCGTAGCAGCGGGCGACAACCCATTCCGATGTACGTGTGAGCTGAGAGACTTTGTCAAAAACATAAGCCAGCTGTCAAGAGGCACAGTGGCGGGCTGGCCTGACTCTTACACGTGTGACTACCCAGAAAGCACTAAGGGAACCTCACTGAAGGAATTCCACCTCTCTCCACTGTCCTGTGATGCCGTTCTGCTGACTGTCACCATCGGGGCCATCATGCTGGTGTTGGCCGCCACCGTGGCTTTCCTCTGTCTCTACTTTGATCTGCCCTGGTATCTCAGGATGCTTTGTCAGTGGGCACAGACCCGGCACAGGGCCAGGAACATCCCCTTAGAGGAACTCCAGAGAAACCTGCAGTTCCATGCTTTTGTCTCATACAGTGAGCATGATTCCGCCTGGGTAAAGAATGAATTGCTTCCAAACCTAGAGAAGGATGGCATCCGGGTCTGCCTCCACGAGAGACACTTTGTCCCTGGCAAGAGCATTGTGGAGAACATCATACATTTCATTGAGAAGAGTTACAAGTCCATCTTTGTGCTGTCCCCTCACTTCATCCAGAGTGAGTGGTGCCATTATGAGCTCTACTTTGCCCATCACAATCTCTTCCACGAGGGGTCTGATAACTTGATCCTCATCTTGCTGGAACCCATCCCACGGGACAACATTCCCAGTAGGTACCACAAGCTGCGGGCTCTCATGGCACAGAGGACTTACTTGGAATGGCCTACAGAGAAGGGCAAACATGGGCTGTTCTGGGCCAACCTTAGAGCTTCATTTATTACCAAGTTAGCAGTGGTCAATGAAGACGATGTGAAAATTTGAAGCTTGGATTTCCAACTTAATAAAGTGTTAACTTGGGTTCTGATGAGCATTGTGGATTTAAGTTCCTGTCTGGAGGTACTTTGGCTGTGGCGCCTTAGTTTGGTCTCCATGACTATGATAAACAACATGATCTAAAGCAGCTTGTGGAAGAAAGGGCTTCTTTTGGCTTATAGTTACTGTCTGCTGGGAAGAGAAGTCAGGGCAGGAACTCAAAACAGGAATCTGGAGGCAGGAAGGGAGGCAGAGGTAGTGGAAGAATGCTGCTTTCAGCCTTGCTCTCCATGTCCGGTTCAATGTGTTGTCTTATAGTACTGAGGACCACTCCTGCCCAGGAACGGCACCACCCACAGTGAGCTGGGCCTCCCCACATCAATGTTAATCAAGAAAACGCCCCAACAAGTTTGCCTACAGGCCAATCTGATTGAGACGTTTTTCTTAATTGAAGATCTTTCTTCCCAAATGTGACTCTAACATGTGTCTGGTTGATGAAAATCAAACTAACCCATATAGTTCAGAGCTAAAATGTCCTCAAATGCTTGTGCTTGAAGGCTTTGAGGGAAAATATGACTGTGCTGTTTAGAAGTTGTTTAGGAAGGTGCTAAGTTCACTAATGGCATTTTCCACTGCTGAGTTCTCAGCTTAATGGACAGTGAGGATGGGACCCTAATTGTAGGAAGCAAGCCATTGGCTGGATGCCTTTGAAGGCCATGTTTTTTTTTCAAGGCTCATTTTCCTTGTTCTTACATCAGGGTCTCACTGTATATAGTCCAGATTTTTACTGAGCTCAGTGTCCCCTCTGCCTCAGCCTTCCAATGGCTAGGATCACCGTGGTGACCCCTCACAATTATCTTAGGAGTGTGCTCTCTCTCCACCCGACCCTCTTCTCTCTGCTTCCTTGTCCCCACAAGGTGACCAACCCATCTACCACATGCCTCCCACTGTCATGACACTGCATGGCCTCAGGTCCCAACGCCAGGTCTTCCATCACAGTGACACAAATCTGACAGCTCCAGCTTCTGTTTCCTCCAGATGTTTGACAGACACCTGATGAAAACCTTGATTCCACGGAGCTGTGGGATGAGGCCGAGGGGTGGATATGGCATTCGTCTTGTTATACTGTGGCAGCACCTTGGTCCCATCGGGCTTAGCTGTCTGCTGTCGTGTTGACACAGTCTTTTCTGAGCAAATACTCCATCATTCACAGAAAGGTCCCTGTCCTGCCTCCTTTCCCAGATGGATGCAGTAGGAGAAGGAGTCTACATGGCCTCATGTTACAAGAAAGAAGGCAACCTCAACTGTATGGCTCAGCCCATGAGAGTCCTGTAGGCCGCTGTTGGCTTTAGGCTGAGCTTTGCCCTACTGGGTGCGTATAGGTAGACTGGTAAAAGTTTCTGAACAGCAGTTTGTCAGCAGGCACCAAGAACTGAAGCATGTTCATAGGATTAGAGGAAAACAAACAAATAAACAAACTCCATTGATGCTACAAAAGTGTGGTGGGATGATCATTGAGTTAACCTTGTTCTTTTCATTTACTTGTGTGCTCTAACTTTTCTTAGTAAACATTTTATTTCAATAATAAGACATTGAAGTTACCAAGAACTTTTGTTTGAGAAAAACATAGATACAGATATGTGATCTTGTAGTAGGAAGGAACTTTTAAAATATCAATGTAGCAGGGCTTGTGCCTTTAATCCTCTCACTGGGAAGCAGAGGAAGACAAATCTCTGAGTGTAAGGCCAGCCTGGTCTACACGGTGAGACCCTGTCTCAAAAACAAATAAATAAAACACCAATGGCATGCGGAAGCTGGCTTGTGCAGACTGGTGATGACCATGTGCGGTGGGAGCAGCTGGCAGCCAGGGAGCAGCTGTGGGGAGAATACTGGCTTTCCAAGTATCAACAAATGCTACAACCAGACTCTTCTTCAACCTGGCTCAAAAACTCTCAGCTGAACAGCAGCAATAACCAAGGAAAACACTGAACTTAAATCCATTTACGTAAAATATACAGGTTCGCTGTTGCAAAAACCATGCCATAAAAAGAGGAGCAGGGAGTTTGGAAGAAGCCAATGTCGCAACATAAAAGAGAATATACAACAAAGTACAAAACTATAACCTTACTATGAAAACAGGAATATTCCACGAACAAACTCACTAAAGAGGTGCAAATTGTCACTACACATGGAAAAAGCCCAAAGACATAACAAAGTGAAAAAGAAACAATTATTTTTAATGATCTAGGTTTTCTTTTTTTTTTTTCTTGTGATTAGTTTGGCTAGCACTTTTCCTATCTCGTTAATTTTTTCAGAGAACCACCTCTTTGAGTGATTCTACTATGGTTGTTTTATTCTCTGCTTTATTAAATCAAGAACAATTCTAAAAGACCATACTCTATGACCACGTTGGTTTCAACCCACAGTCCAACACACACAGAGTAGTAAGTGTAATATGGTGCTCCACCATGCCTGGCTCAGACACCTAATTTTTAACAAAGTTGTCAAAAACAATCATTGGGCCAAGTGTGGTGGCACGTGCCTTTAATCCCAGCACTTGGGAGGCAGAGGCAGGTGGATCTTTATGAGTTCAAGGCCAGCCTGGTCTACAGAGGGAGTACAGGACAGCCAAAGCTACACAGAGAAACCCTGTCTCAAAAACCCAAAAACAAAACCCAAAACAAACAAACAAACAAACAACAACAACAAAACCACGCATTGAAAACCATCAGAGTGATGCACAGCTTTAATCTCAGAACTGTGGAGGAAGACGCAGGCTGATTTCTATGAGTTTGAAGTCAACCTGGTCTATGTAGTAACTTTCAGGCCATCCAAGCTTACTAGTGAGGCATTGTCTCAAATAAATAAGTAAATAATGACCAACCCCCCCAAAAAAACCCAAAACAAAAACAAAAACCTGAACCCCACAGAAACATGCAATGGAGAGAGGCAGCCTCTTTAACAACTGGTGTAGGGAAAGCTGGAAGAATAAAACTAGAACCATATCTCCTACCTTACACAAAAATGAATTCCAAATGCTTCAGGACCTGAAGGTAAGGCATGAAACTTTGAGACTGCTGGAGGAAAACACGAACAACACCTCCAGACACAGATGTAGAAAAGGGTTCCAATAGGACAGGAAATGATCAACAATTGGGATCACAGAAACTCTGCCCCCTCACCAGAAAAGCAAACAATCACCACAATAAAGAGACAGCCCAGAATGAGGAAAAAGATATTTGCCAACTACACATCTGACAGGGAATTAATAGACAGAATCTATAAAGAGCCGCAAGAATTAATCATTAAAGAGCCAAATCATTAATCTACTGAGTGAATGCATTGAACAGATAGCTCTCAGCAAAAGAAATATAAATAGCCAATAAGCTCCGGTGGATCTGGTCTCAAGGGGGGGGGGGGTGCTGCACAAATTGTTGCACCAACCAAGGACAATGCATGAAGTAAACCTAGACCCCCCTGTTCAGATCTAGCCAATGGACAGCTCCCTCTCCACAGTTGTGGGGGAGCACGGACTGCCTGACACGAACTCTGGTGCCCCAGATTTGCTCCCCTTGGTGAGTAGGCCTGGGGCACACAGAGGAAGGGGAAGCAAGCTATCTAGCTGAGTCCTGATAGGCTGTGGTCATGTGGCGGGGGAGGAGGTCCCCTTGTGTCAGAGGCCTAGGGGAGGGGAATAGGGCAGAAGAAGGAGGGAGGGTGGGAACAGGAAGATACAAGTGAGGGGATAACAATCCTGAGATCTAATCTGAATAAATTATAATAAAAAATTTTAAAAAGCCAATAAACTCTTGAAGTGTTCAACACCCTTAGGCATTAGGAAAACACAAACCAAAATTGTGTTAAGATCCATCTCAGTCTATTTAGAAAGACTATAATCAAGGAAGCAAATGGCAACAAATGCTGGCAGGGATGTGGACAGGGCATCTTTGTACAGCGCTGGTGTGAAAGCAAACGGGCAGCCACAATGGAAATCAGAATGGAGCCTGATCAAAAGGCTAAAAAATAGAGCTGTCATATGACCCAGTTACTCAATCCAAATTATATTTGAATTATATGTTCAAATTGGGTCAAGTATAATGACGCATATGCAAATGACATAATGAGGCCCATTAACTTTTATGGTTACTATTGCTTATGAACGTGACAGGATATAGGACCGCCTAAGAGACAAACCTCCGGGCATGTCTGTGAGTGGATTTCTAGGTTAGGCTGAGGTGGGGAGACGTCTCACAGATAGAACCTATATTTAAAATTATATTTGAATTATATGTTGAAATTGGAACAAAGTAAAATGATACATATGCAAATGCATAATAAAGTTCATTACTTTGTATGCTAATTTTAAGAAGAAAGAAAGTATACTTCCCAGCTAGGTGTGGTGGTGTACCCTCATAATCCCAGCACTCAGAAATGAAGTCAGAGGGTCGTGAGTTCAAACGCAGCCAGATCTACACGGAGTGAGTCTGTCTTTACAAAACAAAACAAGTGCCAGCACACCTGCCTAGCATTATGCAATAGCTCTATGCACACGTTACTCAAATTTATATCCTATAGAGAGAAGAGTCAATGTGAGCTGAGAAAGAAGGACTTGTACTTTTTTTTTTTTAACTCACTACAAGACTAAAGTGGCTGGGATGGAGAGATGGCTCAGTGGTTAAGAGCACTGGTTGGTTTTCCAGAGGACCCGGGTTCAATTCCCAGCCCCCACATGGCAGCTCACACCTGTACGTAAGTCCTACTTCATGAGTCCTGACACCTTATACAGACATACATGTGGACAAAACATGAAAGTACATAAAGTAAAAAATAAATAACTAAAAATTTTTTTAAAACACTATAGTGGCCAAAATGGTACCATCCAACCCAAGGATAAACAAGCCAATTAACAGGGTACAATTCTAGAAGTAAGCCTGTGCATCTACAGTCAACTGGCTTCCAACAAGACTATTTCATGGTGCCAAGACTATTCCATGGGGAAAAAAAAAAAAGAAGTCTTTTCAGTCAGACGGCTGAGACAATTGGATATCCACATGCAAAAACGGTCTGATCCCTGTCTCACACCGTGTACAACAGAGGAAAGATTATGGAGCGATGAGAGGCTAAGTTTAGCTCAGTGGTGGAGTGCTTGCCCAGCCTGCATAGGGATCTGGGTTTAAGATCCATCACAAGACACATAAGACAAAAAGGCAGGACGTAGGGGGATAAACCTGTAATTCCAGCAGTTAGGAGGCCTAGGCAGAAGGATTGTAAGTTGCAGGCTAGCCTGGGTTGTATAGCAAGATCCTCTCCCAATAATAATATCAAAGACCCAAAGAGTGAAAACAGCCTTCCAAGAGAGAACACTGAATTTGTCAGTGTTTCCTTAGAAGTGACTCCAAGCAGATCAACGGCAAAAAAAAAAAGGATAAATCAAATATAATGAAACACTAAAGTCTTTGTGTTTCAAGAAACAGAAGATCACTCCAAAATAGGGGGGAAATCTGCAGTTCCTTTAACGTCTGGAATACGTGTAAACAACTGTTATAACTCAGTCATTAAGAAGACATATAAGGGCCGATGAGAGGGCTGGGCAGGCGCAGCACTTGGTGCCCCAAGCTTGAGAGTCTGAGTTCAACCCTTGAAAACCAAATAAATGTGGAAGGAGATAACTGACTCCACAAAGTTGCCCTGTGACCTCCACATATGCACCTTCTCCAACACATCGTACACACATGAATGCATCATCACCATCAACATCATAGTACTAGTACTACTACTACTGATGATGATGATGATGATGATGATGTTGATGATGAATTTTAAAATTAAAAAGACAGGTAGGGACCAGGATACAGTCTAATTGCAAAGCACCTCTATTTTTAAAAAATTTATTCTTCTCTCATATATTATATTCTGACCACAATTCCCCTCCCTCCCCTCCCTCTCAGCTTTCCACACCTCTCCCATCTCCTCTAGATTTGCCTCCCCTCTGCCTCCCCTCCTCCTACCCCCAGAAAAGAGCAGGCCTCCCAGGGACATCAGCCAAACACGACATAGCAAGCTTCAGTAAGCCCAGGCACACACTGTCACATCAAGGCTGGATGAGGCAACCCAGGAGGAGGACGAGGGTCCCACAGTAGACAGAAGAGTCAGGGACAGCCCCCACACCCACGGTTAGGACTCCCACAGTGAACCCCAAGCCACTCAGCCATAACACGTGCAAGTCAGACCCCTAGGGCTCCCTGATCTCCGAGAGTCCCCATGAGTCCCAATCAGGTGATTCTGTGGGCAGTGTCCTCATGGAGGCCCTGGGCCTGGCAGAGCACCTCTAAATGCATGTGAGGCCCTGGGTTTGGTCCTCCAGCAGTGCAAGACAATAATAATAATAATAATAATAAGTAGAAATAGGAAAATAAAATAGAACAAAAAGGCAACGCTGGCTGTCCTGGAGCTCACTTTGTAGACCAGGCTGGCCTTGAACTCACAGAGATCCGCCTGCCTCTGCCTGCCAATTGCTGGGAGGCAGAGGGTGGGTGAATCTAGAGAGAGGGGAAGGGAGGTAGAAGGCGGAGGGAGAGGAAGGAAAAGGGAAACCATGGTCAGGATGTAACATATGAGAGACTAATTTTTTTTTTTAATAAAAGTGTTCTGTCATTAGGCTGTATCTGGGCCCTACCTGTATTTTTAGTTTTGTTTTTTAAAAGGGCAGGGAATAAATCTAAAAGAGATAGACAGATAAATAGATGATAGATAGATAGATAGATAATCAAAACATATGTGAAAGGATGTTTGATGCCACTATCAGCCAGGGAAACACAAATTAAAACCACAATGTAGTACCTCTTTGTGTCCAGTTGGATGGCTTTAAAACAGATAATAAAAAGTGTTATCAAAGATGTGGAGAATGAGAATTCCTCTAGGGTGCTGCTTGGACAGGGTAGGACTGCTGCTGCTCTCCCACAGGTTAAACAGAATGCTCATACCACACAGTGTCCTGGGCACATCTCTAGAGAAACTATGTCTACCCCAAAAGGCGTGCACACTTCTCATGCCAGCATTGCTCACAAGAGCCATGATGTTCATCTGGTGATGAGTGGACAGATGTGGGTTATTCATACAACTAAGAAGTGTTGGACAGTAAGAGTGGGCTATCAGTCAGGTGATGGTGGTGGCACACGCCTGCAATCCCAGCACTCAGGAGGTAGAGGCAGCCAGGTCTCTGTGAGTTTGAGGCCAGCCTGGTCTACAGAGTAAGTTCCAGGACAGCCAGGGACACACAGAGAAACCCAGTCTGAAAGAAGAAGAAGAAGGAGGAGGAGGAGGAGGAGGAGGAGGAGGAGGAGGAGAAGGAGAAGGAGAGGGAGAAGAAGAAGGAGAAGAGGAAGAGGAAGAGGAGGAAGAAGAGGAAGAAGAAGGAAGAGGAGGAGGTGTAGATACGTGTGACAGCATGGATGAACCATAAAACGTGATGCTAGGAAGGAAGCCAGCCAAGAGGGACCCCAGAGTGTATAAACCCACTTATCTGAAGTAGTCAGAAGTGACAAATTCATAGAAATTCATGTCTTCTACAGAGTAGCGTGTACAGACACAGCGGTTCATTTTAAGGTGACGATATGTTGTAAATTGATTGTAATGAGGATGGCACAACTCTAAAGGCATCAAAAGTATTTATCGTTGTTGAAAGGGTTTATGGTGTGTGAGTTATACTTTTTGGTTTGCTTTTTATGTTTTTATTTGTAGAGTATTTATAATTCAATAAAGCTTTTAAAAAAAACTAATCATGGATCAAACTTACTTGACAGTTGATTTACACTGTCCTGGATCTAAAGAGGCATGCCTGGACATAAGTGACAGAGAAGTGGCTGTGGTGAAAAGTTGAGGGCTGCCTGCAGTACAGAGATGGACTCACATGTTTCCACGGCTGTGACAGTGTCAACCAGCCTTGTGCTGTCCAATATGGTGGCCTTTAGCCACATAGGATTATTGCACACCTGAGATGTGAGTGGCCCAATAGAGGTGCACAGAACACACATCAGACTTTGAAGACTTTGAATTTAAACACACACACACACACACACACACACACACACACACACACAGAGAGAGAGAGATCCTAATTGGTAATGTTTTGTATTAGATATACTTTTTCTATTATAAAATATAAAATATTGTAAAATATACTATTTTAATGCTTTAAGTATTTTTCAAACTTAAAAGGCCACACTCTCTGAGAGTTAAGGAGGGGCAGCTGCACTGCTACATGAGTGTGCATCGCTACAGATTCAGGTTTGTCAGGGCTGTCCACCGGATAACAGGGGAGAAGAGAGAACAGGCAAGGAGGAGGCTCACCTAGGGATGGAGGACGGAGGGAAGTCGGATACTAGGATAATAATGCGCTTTGCCTGGTGCTCCACTTAATGTCCTTTCTTGGCTAATTTTTTTTAAGAGAATATCTTTTATGCTTTGACAATTTTGTGTCAATACAACATACACATTGAATGCCAATCACACATATGTGTACAATGTATGTTAATCGCATCTACTCCAACTGCCCCCCACATTCTCCCAGGCACCCCCATCACATCCCTTCAGGCCTTCACGGCCCCCTCCCTGTAATACTTGAGTGCTGCCTGTTGGAATGTTCAGTTATGTTGTTGGCTTGGTTTTGCGCAGATCTTGTGCGGGCAAGCAAAGCCTCAGTGAGCTCATGAGGGCAGTGGTCATGTCATGCCCCGATGCCGGCCATCCATGGCACTCTTCTGCCCCTACCAGCTCTTATACACTTTACGCCTTGTCTTCCACACTCTTCCCTGAGCCTTGGGTGTGAGGGTTGATATTAGATGTGCTTTTTAGGGAATGCTCAATAGTCACTTATTCTCAGCACTTTGAAAATAAGGGGTCTCTTCATTAAGTGATGAGCCCTGCAGAGAGGCTTCTCTGGCCAAGGTTGAAGGCACTGCTACCTATGCTTATAAATACTAATATTCAAAGGGCAGTTTGACAGGATGTCCATTTAGCAAAACACCAGTGGTTAGTTCCCCTCCGGGGCATATAACCTCCTGATTTATTGTAGTTTCACCTGTGGAAATAAAAGGTATGGTTTTTTTTTTTCTATGCTCGCTCTAACTCTCAAATAATGGCATGGAGACCTATTACATGTGTTAATAAACTTTAAGGCACTATAGCTGGGCAGATACTCATCTATTCGAACCCCTCTGCGTGGTCTGGACTGTTTTCCCAGCTGCGTGCCCCATCGCTTGCCATCCGGTCTCACCCTGGATGCTCCTGCTCCATTTGTGTCCTCATGGCGACCTTCTCATCTCTCTTCTTCTCCATCTGGACGCCTCCTCATAAACCCTGGGACTCATAAACCCTGCCTCAGCTCTCCTGCCCACCTATTGGCTATTCAGCTCTTTAGTAACCAATCAGAGATGATGGAGGACGCTATAATCAGCTTAAACTTTTCACATAATAATAGCCACTCATTAACTCCTACTTTACTTCTTAGCATAAATGTGGCTTTTCTATTAATATCAACTCTTAGCATATCAGAAATCATTTTGAGTCCAGGTCTCCATTTTGATCACAAGGTGAAACTAAGCTCAGGTTCAATGCTTGCTCCTCCAGCCCAGCAAGATGCCCAAGGGAAAGAAGGCCAAGCCGAAGAAGGAGGCCCCGCCCCCGCCGTGGTGATGAAACAGGAGGCCAAAAGGGTGGTCAATCCTTTGTTTGAGAAAAGGCCCAAGAACTTCGCAATTAGGCAGGATATCCAGCCCAAAAGAGATCTCACTTACTTCGTTAAACGGCCCCGCCACATCAGGCTGCAGCGGCAAAGGACCATCCTCTACAAGCGGCTCAAAGTGCCATTAACCAGTTCACCCAGGCCCTGGACAGGCAACCCGCTACCCAGTTGCTTAAGCTTCCCTACAGTACAGGCCAGAGACAACTCAGGAGAAGCAAAGGCTGCTGGCGCGTGCTGAGAAGAAAGCTGCTGGGAAAGGGGATGTCCCGACTAAGAGACCGCCTGTCCTTCGAGCAGGGGTCAGTACAGTCACCACTTTGGTGGAGAACAAGAAGGCTCAGCTGGTGGTGATTGCCCACGACGTAGACCCCATTGAGCTGGTGGTCTTCCTACCTGCCCTGTGTGGAAAGATGGGGTCCCTACTGCATCATCAAGGGAAAGGCCAGGCTGGGGCGGCTGGTCCACAGGAAGACTCGCACCACTGCTGCCTGCACACAGGTTAACTCGGAAGACAAGGGAGCTCTGGCTAAGCTGGCGGAAGCTCTTAGGACCAATTACAATGACAGATACAGTGGGATCCATCGCCACTGGGGAGGCAGTGTCCTGGGTCCTAAATCCGAGGCTCGCATTGCCAAGCTGGAAAAGGCAAAGGCTTTAAGACCTTGCCACTAAACTGGTTAAATGTACACTGCTAAGTTTTCTGTACATAAATATAATTACAAATTTAAAAAGAAAAAAATGATAAATGCATATTCTGCTTGCGCTAAAGATAAATATATGTTCTATTAGAATTAAGAAAGCAGCATCCTGCTGTATTCCTTCTCACAGAGGGCTGGAAAGCCCCCCAATGCTCCCCTACTTTAGCTCCCAGCCAATCAATCAGCTTAAAGTGCTTTGTCTAGCTACCTGGACACCATGGAGAATAATTCTCAGTTGGGTGAACACACTGTACCTGGAAAAAATTGGTTTCTCCTACCTGGTTGTGGGTTTCCTTTTGCTTTTCCTTTAAAAACTCACTTTGAAAACAGCTCAAAGGCACCGTCTGACTCCTGAGTTCAGATTGTATCCCTGGCTGCTCAGTTCCTAGTTAAGCCGTCGATCAATATCTTTCAACCTGAGTCTGGTGTTTGAGTGGTCAGTGTGCGGCTATTCCTGAACCCTAACCCAGAGCAAGCTTTACACAACATTGAGACAGGAGACTCTTCAGTAGTGATGCCCAGGACCAGAACTGTTAGATCCCTGAGCACGGAAATCAGTACACAGTGCACAAAACCATCCCCCAACACTGACCAGGCTTACAGTACTGGGTACCCGGAAGGGCTTCCTTCCTGTTCACCAGATCTGACCCGGGAGTGGTTGGTTATATAACCTTTGTGCCACTGTTGCACCAGCCGGCACATCCTTAGGCATTTCTTTAGATCTGGGATCACAACGCCTGAACCTTTGAGAGCCTCGATAGATATTCTTGGTAGTTAACATGGCTGCATCTGGAATTAACTAGAAGCCCAAGCTGCTGTGGGGTATTTTTAGTGAATTGGATCTTTTGAGGTAGAAAGCCCCACATCAATTCCAATCAGTTAAAATCAGAAGACCTACCCTAAATCTGGGCCACAGCTTCTTGTGGCAGCCTATTTAAGGAAGAAGGAAGAAGGAAGAAGGAAGAAGGAAGGTTTTGCTCTTTGCCTGCTTGCCCTCTCCCTCCCTCTCTCTCTCTCTCTCTCTCTCTCTCTCTCTCTCTCTCTCTCTCTCTCTCTCTCTCTCGTCATTCCTCGCTGGCATTAGAGCCTACTTCTTCAAGATACCAATGTATACTCAAGACCAGCGGAGACGCCCGGCCTCATGGGCTGAACAGCTACTGGACACTTGAGCTTTCTGCTATAGACAGCCAGTTTTGAACTAGCAGGACCACAGCCTGTAAGCCACTCTAATAAACCCCCGTATGTAAATGCAAATTCATTCTGTTGGTTCTGTTCCTATAGAGAGCACTGATTAAACACGGGAGCCAAGGGCTGAATTCTCAAAGACACCCCCTATCTCTGGTTATGAGTTTAAAGGAAGAAGTCGTGTGTGTTTGGGGGTTGGTGAGTGCTCTCAGTTTCATAAATATATCTAACCACACATTTTCCCCATTAAACAAATTCTGAGCTGGGGAACAGAGACAGGTCACAGTGAAACCTCAGAGTTCTTAGTTTAGGGGAAGTGACCTTCACTCCCTGAGTGGGGATGATTACGTTCGATCAGTGTGGAGAGGGAGTTTGGTCATCTCCACATCCACACTGTCACTGTCACCGGCCTGAGGACAAGCATGGAGGCAGATGCCGTTCTTTAGCTTCAGTTGCTTGTTTGTGTGGTTGTTTCGTAAATGTGACCATCAGAACGGATTCCTTGAGTTTGCTGACCAAAACCAAGCTAGAGGAAGCATCTTGGCTCCTCTGTGAGGAAACATAGCCTTGGTGGCACTGTTTTTGTTTTTGTTTTTTTATTTAACACTTTAAAAGCTCATATTCTCAAGGGAGTTAGAAAATATCAATGGAAAAGTTTTGTGCCAAATCACATCTGAAAACTAGTGACCCCCAAAGGCATGATTAGCATCTGTCTGGCAAGCCTCTCACGAATTATCTTTTCTCTTAAAGATAGAAAAAAATATATCTCTTGCAAAACTTTGATCTTGTCCCTGCTGACTGCCTCTGTTCAGTTACTAGATAGTGAGCTGATGCTCAAAAGGCCAGAGGAAAAGCAAAGCTGCTGGGACGCACCGGATCCTCGCACCCAGCGTTGTCACAGCCACTGTGGTAAGCAGGTTGGATCCAGGCAATAATGATCTACGAATTATTAAGAACCACTGGTTCACTCCACTACTGGGAACAGCAGTGAGGCTACTGTAGTAAAATATAGAACCATAACTCTATTCGAGTATAAGTCTGCAAATTATTTTCATTGGAGAAAATGGGCTCTAAGGTTTCCATGTGGTGTAATTCCAGGGATTAGCAATAGGTGGCAGTAAAAGATCCGTTTCTTTCAATGTTGAAAGCAATTAGCAATGGAATGATCTAGGAAGTTAGGGCTTGAATTTCTCACTGCTATGCCTGACAGGCAGGTTGTCTTGGTAAGTAAAGCAAGTCACTTTACTCTGTTTTTAAAAATAAGGGCCGTGCTGGTTGCCATGTGGAAATAGAAAATGTCTCTATGATCAAGGTATGGATGTTTCTCTTAAGTAGGCTTGTTTCTGATATTTACTTAGTGTGGCTGTGTGGTTTGAAGCTAGTATTTGCCCAACCTAAATTCGATAAAAGCGTCCCCTCATGTGATTTGTTTTCAAGAGCTTTGTGTGTCTTTGTGTGTGTGTGTGTGTGTGTGTGTGTGTGTGTGTGTGTGTGTGTGTGAAGCGATGAGTTGATGAGTTCTTGGTCTCAGGTGTTTTTGATTTTTGGACACAGCTAATTTTCATTTTTGATGACTTCTTCTTTTCTCCCCTCTCCCCTCTCTCTTTCCCTCCCCTTCCTCCCATCTCTTCCCCTCTTGCTTCCCCCTTCATCTTCCTCTCAATGCAATATTCAGAACAACAGGACACGCTGTGACCCGCATACGCTGAGTGTGTCTGCCCATGTGTTGGAATGTGACACCCTCTGCGAGGCACCAAGAAAGTAGAAGCTCAGTCTAACTGTGGCATTTGGAGGTGGTCCCTTGGGAGGAAACTAGGATTGAGTTTTATCAGATCATCAGAGAAGGAGCCCATGATTGAATACTGGTGGATTAATAAGAGGAGCGACCAGAATGCATACATGCATAGGTCCCCATCTCGAGCCATGAGATGCCCTGCACCGCGCTGGGATTCTGCTACCAAGGAGATAGCCAGATGTGGCCGCTTGACTGCTGAGCAGAACTGTAAGTAAAATTAACTTCTTTTCTTTATCAAGAAGTCTGTCTCAGGCATTTCACTGTGCCAATGAAAACAGGCTGTGCAGGGCAACTCAGTTCCTCCTGGAGAAGTACAGCTTCGTTTTAATGGGAAATCTTATTTTCATTTTTATTCTGGGTTATTCTTACTGGATATTCCTGTCTGTTTCCTGGGATTATTGAAACTGTTCTGGGGAGCTGGAAGTGGGTTTTCAGAATGTTCTCTAAGCCACATCCACGTTGATCAGGGCAGAAGTTCCCAAAGCCAAGCAGAAAAGGCCTTGCCCTCTGCCCATTCCTTCCAGCGGTAATTGACAGTTTCTCTTCACATGGGTTTACAGAACTGAACTTAATGAGCCAGGTCCACTGTGTGCGAGTTGTCCATTTAAGGCCAGCCAAAGCCTGCTTTGATGTCCCCAGAGTTACTGAGCAAAGGTAACTCAGAAGTCTTGCTTCCTTGTGTCGTTTGATGGCTGTTAAGCTTGTCCTGGATCAAAAGTGGACATAAATATATCTGAAGATTTCAAGCTTTTAAAGTTTCCTTTCACTGTTCAATTAACAAATCATTCTCTTAGTTCATGGTAAAGTGGTTTTGAGGTTCTAAAATAGATGGGAGTCACGTGACTATCATTAAGACTTTGATCAACAATACTTTGGCAGGGCATGGTGTACACACCTGTCCTCTCAGCGTTCTGGAGGCTGATGTGGGACATCACGGCAGGTTTGAAGCTACCCGGGTCTACATATCTACAAAGTGAATTCCAGGATAGCCAGGGTAACATATTGAGAGGCTGTTTCAAAAACAGAATGAGACAAAAAGCAAAACAAAGCAAACAAACAAACAAAAAACCCTAAAATAATAACAAGAATTTGGTTTTGTTTCAACTAGAAAATTTAGACATTGATTTTTAGTGACTTTAGCAAGCTTGTTATCTACAACTTATGGCTTCTGCAAATACGTAAAATTCACTTTTTTTCATTTACAATACTTTGATTTCTTTTTTAGAAAATTACTTCTTTATTTTTGAGCATGTGTGTTTATATGTGCACATGTGGAAGTCATTATGGAAGTTGATTTTCTCCTGCTGTGTGGGTCACAGAGGTTGAACTCAGGTTGTCAGGGCTGGTGGCAGCTGCCTTTACCTGCTAAGTCTTCTCACCAGCCCTAAGATTTTTATTCTTAATTATATAAATGAAAAGTGGTTTCGTGAACTGAGTACCTGAAGCTAATGACTTGAGGTTAAAGGGCTCTGGGGTCAGTTGATTTAGGCACACTTTCACATGGTTGGGACAGGCTGTTTCATTACATACCTGGCCATGTGCCGATTCTAGCCCTTTGAGGTTGTTGCTGTTAGGAAAACAAAGATAACTGGGTGGTGGTGGTGCACGCCTTTAATCCCAGCCCTCGGGAGGCAGAGGCAGGCAGATCGCTGTGAGTTCAAGGCCAGCCTGGTGTACAAAGTGAGTCCAGGACAACCAGGGCTACACAGAAAATTCTGTCTTGGAAAACAAACAAACAAAGAAAGAAAGAAAAAAGAAAGAAAGAAACAATGATACTTCATCTTGCTGATGGTGACCTCTCCACATTTTATGCCTGACACTGCTGACTACAGCCCCATTGAAGTCTGGCCTTGACAGTGGGAAAGTCTCTGATTTAGATGCACACATGGAAATAAGTAGGGAAGGCCAAGCGACTCTTAAGCCCAGTTATGCAAACTCCAGCCTGAGTGCACCATGCAGCTCTGTCCTGGGATGCCCAGGAATTGCCCAGGAGGGAACTGGGTATTATTTTTAGTCTCATTCTCTTCTTAAGATTGGGCTGGTGTAAAAAGAATGATCGTGGCTCAGAAATGACAGGACCTTGTTGCTGGGGAGGTAGCCCATGACAGAGAGATGTACTGGGACCTAGTTTGATCCATGGGACTAGAGACACACACACACACACACACACACACACACACACACACACACACACACACACACCAAAGCAAGAGGAAGTTATCTTCAGAGCTCTGGAAGCTACACGTCCATGTTTAAAGTGCTCTATGCTTGGGGGCTGGCAAAAGCCATCTTATTATGGATAGCCACCATCTCATGCCTGCATGGAAAAAACAGGCAGAGAGCCCTATAAAGTCCTTTTTGTAAGGACCTTGATCCCATTCATGAGACTTCTGTCTTCATAACTTTATTTTTATTACCTTCCCAGGGGCCCGTGTTCTAATTCTACCGCCGCCTTGAAGGTTCAAATTCAAACATGTAGCTTTCTGGGAGCCCATTCATCCCCGTAACACCCGTTTAAACATGGCTCCAGCTCCTTTGGAATGCTGGAGCGGGATGATTGGGACGGTTCTAGGGCTTTCCAAGGGCAGTCAATGCCATGAAAAGGCTGGCATTGCCTTTTTCACAAACACTGATGTGCTGTCATCTTTCTTACCCAGTCAGTCTTTTTTTTTTAACTTTATTACTTGCCATTTATTTTATTATTGAGATTTATTTATTTATTTTAATATAGTTTATTAATTTATTCATATTACATCTCAATTGTTATCCCATCCCTTGTATCCTCCCATTCCTCCCTCCTTCCCATTTTCCCCTTACTCCTCTCCCCTATGTCTGTGACTGAGGGAACCTCTTCCCCCTGTATATGCTCATAGAGTATCAAGTCTCTTCTTGGTAGCCTGCTATCCTTCCTCTGAGTGCCACCAGGCCTCCTCATCCAGGGGACGTGGACAGGGCAACAGAGTTCATGTGAAAATCAGATCCCACTCTCCACTCAACTGTGAAGAATGTCCTGTCCATTGGCTAGATCTGGGTAGGGGTTCAAAGTTTACTGCATGTATTGTCCTTGGCTGGTGCCATAGTTTGAGCAGGACTCCTGGGATCCTAGAAACCTACAAGTATATCATTATGACAGGTGGATCTTGCCCAGTCTTGATGAATGCAGCTGGTGAAGAAATCAGACCAGCCAGGGCAACTGGGGACACCCCTGCAAAGGGGTAAGTCCAGGGAGAGCTCTGGAAACCAGAGTGGTCCACATGTGTAGCCTGGGGAACTTTTATGGCCCAGGTTTATTTCTGAGGGATGAACTGTTCAGATCTATCTCTGCCGTTTGATGTATGGTGAGGGGCATGTGGACAGGAATCTGGCTCTTCTTTATTGAAAGAGCCTCTAAGGTTTATTTCAACACATCTCCCTCTGTTCTCATATGCCACTGGACAGATGACAATGGGTCAGTATCCAAAGTATTATGAGTTGATAGCTAGAGCAAAGTGCATAATACCAAACAATGTCTAGCACTTCAGAGGGGAAAATACTCATGTGGTAGAGGAATTTAAAAAGATTTTCTGAAGCTTTTTAATCTTTGAATCCCTCCAGTATTGGTTGGATAAATGAATGAATGAATGTCCTCAAATCCTTCCAATACTGGTTGGATAAATGAATGGATACATTATTCTTATGACTCAATATCCTCATGACTTAGGTAGGATCTGATGCGATTTGAATGGGAAGTGGCCCCCATAGGGTCACGTATTTGAACATCTGGTCCCCAGTTTGTGTTATTCAGGGAGATTATGAAGTCTTTGGGATGTGGAGCCTTGTGGGAGAAGCATGTCTGTCACTGTGGGTGGGTTTTGAGGATTTATAGCCATGCCTCAGTGCCCTCCCCTCCTGCCTGCTGTGCATGGATGAAGATGTGATCATCCATTTTGCTCCCACTGCCAAGCCTTCTCCTCCATAATGGACTCTGTCCCCTGGAGCCATAAACTAAAACAAACCCATTCTTCCACAAGTTGCTTTGGTCAGGATATTTCATGACAGCAGAGAGAAGTAATTAACATGGGCTCTAACTCTAATTCCTTGCTGTGATCAGCAAGGCCTTGAGTGATCTTAACCCTAAGCCTTTGCTTGTGTTTGCCTTACCTGACTTCCCTGTTCCTCCTACCGGCTCAGCCGAGGTCCATCTTTGGACTTTGTATCTGCCTTTTATTTTATTTTATTTTATTTTATTTGCTAGAAGGGCTCTTCCTTCAGTTCTTTGACCTCATTCAGTTTCTACCCCAGGGCTACCTCAAAGAAAGCTTCCTCCAGTGAACCAACCAAAGCTGAATGTTGCCGTGATCACCGTTCCCCTGACTCGGTTTTTTACACTTCAGCACTCTGTGAAATTAAAGTTAGTTGTTTATTAACAGGCCTTTGTCTTCTTCACTGATCTGTGTCTAGGCCCTAAATAAAACATGGCTAGTGGACAACTCATATATATTGGCTGGATAAATAGTAGATGAATGAATGAATGGATGACCTTTCACTGTGATCTTTAACAGCTTTTGAGTAAAACCAAAGTTAGACCCAAAAACCTGTGTAGGTAACAAGTGATGCCAAGGCTGTTCTCACTCAGCCACCCAGGGCTCTCTTTACAAAGTTGTGAGACACCTGAACTTTTCATGCCAAAGCATAAAAGGGCATGAATTGAGTCTCAGCCTGGGTTCTTAATAAGTGCTTGAGAGGGTCAGAGTCAGGGGAGTGTCTTAGTTGGGGTTACTATTGCTATAATAAAACAGCACAACCAAAGAAACTTAGGGAGGAAAGGGTTTATTTGGCTTACACTTCCTAACTACTGCATCACTGAAGGAGGTCAGGACAGGAACTCAAACATAGCAGGAACCTGGAGGCAGGAACTGATGCAGAGGCTTTGGCCAGGTGCTACTCACTGGCTTGCTTCCCCTTGGCTTGCTCAGCCTGCTCTCGTATAGAGCCCAGGACTACCAGCCCAGGGACGCCACCACACCTACAATGGACTGAACCCTCTCTCATAAATCATTGCTTTTAACATATGCCCTACAGGTGGATCTTATGGAAGTATTTTCTCAATTGAGGCTTCCTCCTTTCAGATAATTCTAGCTTGTGTCAAGTTAGCATTAAATTATCCAGGATAAGGAGTTTCTATGTACCATCTGTGTTCCAACCCTACAGCTCCTGCCATAAATCATCATGAATTTAGTGGCTTAAAGCAATGGTAATTTATTCAAGAGGCTGAAAGTTCAAAGCCAGGCATCAGCAGGACTGTCGTCTCTTTGGATCCTCCCCCAGCTCCTGCCATGTAAAAAGTTGTTTGGGGTTATCAAGATGGCTACGTGGGTAAAGGCATGGGCTGCCAAACCCAGCAAGCTGGGTTCAGTCTCTGGGCCTTACCCAGTGGAAGGAGAGGACCGACTCCCACAGGTTCTCTGCCACACATGCACTGTGACACACACACACACACACACACACACACACACACACCTACATCTATTTACATGTCTATATTCATATCTATAACTATATCACCTATGTCTCTCCAGGTATTTGTTTGATTAGCATTTACACCACCTATTGTTTATCTATCTACCATCTACCTAATTTATCAAACTTCCTGGTTTAGGGGAAGAGTATAGCCTTCATTTTGTGCATCTCTAATAACAAAGATGTTAAATGCCTAATTTAATATAATCATTTGATATGACTTTTTTTTTTCCCTAGGATCTGTACCTATGTGGAGATGCTCTGAAGAGTAGCAGCCACCTCAGGAATGTCAATACAATGACTAAAACAAATTCTATCGCTTTCTATTGTATCATTGTCTTGGGGCTGCTATTTATCAAAATCAAATTATCTGACGAAAGTGAGCTTATCATTAGGAGGCCCAAAGCGAACCTCACCAGAGTGCCCAAGGACCTACCCATGAAAACAACTACTTTAGATATATCACAAAACAATATATCTGAGCTCCAGACTTCTGACATCCTCTCTTTGTCCAAGCTGAGGGTCCTGATAATGTCCTACAACAGACTCCAGTATCTTGACATCAGTGTTTTCAAATTCAACTCGGACCTGGAATATTTGGATCTGTCCCACAATGAGTTAAGGGTCATCTCTTGCCACCCAGCAGTCAACCTCAAGCACTTAGACCTCTCCTTCAATGCATTTGATGCCCTGCCCATATGCAACGAGTTTGGCAACATGTCCCAACTCAAATTTCTGGGATTGAGTGGTTCTAAGGTGCAACACTCCAGTGTGCAGCCAATTGCTCATTTGAACATCAGTAAAGTCTTGCTGGTTTTAGGAGACACTTACGGAGAGAGAGAAGACCCCACGTGCCTTCAGCACATCAGCGCTGAGACCCTGCACATTGTTTTCCCTTCGAAAGGAGAGTTTGGTTTTCTCCTGGATGTGTCGTTGAGGACGACGGTCAGTTTGGAACTGTCTAACATCAAGTGTGTGCATGAAGACAACGGCTGCTCCTCTTTCTTACGTGCTCTGTCAGCGCTCAGGAGGAATCCGAGGCTGTCGAATCTCATCCTAAACAACGTGGAAACAACATGGGGCTCCTTCATTCGTTTGCTCCGGCTGGTTTGGCAACTACCCATCGAGCGTTTCTCAATTTCAAACCTGAAACTGCAAGGTCACCTTGACCTCACAGGTTTCTGGTATTCTACCAACACTTCCCTGAAGGCTTTGTCGATACATCAAGTTGTCAGCGACGTGTTCAGTTTCCCACAAAGTTACATATACAGTATCTTTTCCAATATGAACATCCAAAACGTTACAGTGTCAGGAACACGCATGGTCCACATGCTTTGCCCGCCCCAACTTAGCCCGTTTCTGTATTTGGACTTCACCGACAACCTTTTAACAGACATAGTTTTTAAAGATTGTAGAACCTTAATTGAATTGAAAACACTTAGTTTGCAAAAGAATCAGTTAAAAAACCTTGAAAATATAATTCTTATGTCTGAGAAGATGATGTCTCTACAAAATCTAGACATCAGCCAGAATTCTCTAAGGTACAGTGATACGGGAAGCCAATGCTTTTGGACTAAGAGCTTGCTGGTTTTAAATCTTTCTTCAAATATGCTTACCGGCTCTGTTTTCAGGTGCTTGCCTCCCAAGGTCAAGGTCCTTGACCTTCACAACAACAAAATAAAAGCCATCCCTAAAGAACTCGCCCACATGGAAGCTTTGCAGGAACTCAACGTGGCATTCAACTCTTTAGCTGACCTTCCTGGGTGCGGGGCCTTCAGCAGCCTTTCTGTGCTGGTCGTTGACCATAACTCAGTTTCCCACCCCTCCGAGGATTTCTTCCAGAGCTGTCAGAATATTAGGTCCGTAGCAGCGGGCGACAACCCATTCCAATGTACCTGTGAGCTGAGAGACTTTGTCAAAAACATAAGCCAGCTGTCAAGAGACGCGGTGGTGGGCTGGCCTGACTCTTACACATGTGACTACCCAGAAAGCACTAAGGGAACCTCACTGAAGGACTTCCACCTCTCTCCACTGTCCTGTGATGCTGTTCTGCTGACTGTCACCATCGGAGCCATCGTGCTGGTGTTGGCTGCCACCATGGCTTTCCTCTGTCTCTACTTCGATCTGCCCTGGTATCTCAGGATGCTTTGTCAGTGGACACAGACCCGGCACAGGGCCAGGAACATCCCCTTAGAGGAACTCCAGAGAAACCTGCAGTTCCATGCTTTTGTCTCATACAGTGGGCATGATTCTTCCTGGGTAAAAAGTGAATTGCTTCCAAACCTAGAGAAGGATGGCATCTGGGTATGCCTCCATGAGAGAAACTTTGTCCCTGGCAAGAGCATTGTGGAGAACATCATACATTTCATTGAGAAGAGTTACAAGTCCATCTTTGTGCTGTCCCCTCACTTCATCCAGAGTGAGTGGTGCCATTATGAGCTCTACTTTGCCCATCACAATCTCTTCCACGAGGGGTCTGATAACTTGATCCTCATCTTGCTGGAACCCATTCCACAGTACTCCATCCCTACCAACTACCACAAGCTCAAGACCCTCATGGCACAGAGGACTTACTTGGAATGGCCTACAGAGAAGAGCAAACATGGGCTTTTCTGGGCAAACCTAAGAGCAGCCATTAATGTCAAGCTGGTTAGCCAAGCAGAAGGAACATGTTTCATACAGCGATAAGAATATTCACCCCAGGCTGGGTGTGGTGGTGCACACCTTTAATCCCAGGACTCCGGAGGCAGAGGCAGGTGGATCGTTGTGAGTTCGAGGCCAGCCTGGTCTACAAAGTGAGTCTAGGACAGCTAAGGCTACACAGAGAGACCCTGTCTCTAAAAATAAACAGACAAACAAACAAGAATATCCACACCATCAGTGTGGCTGCTTTGGGGAGTCCTAACAATGGTGCTGTTGGCACCTGCCTGAACCTAAAGTGATTTGACTTTATGATATGGCAAGCTGTGCTTTTAAGCCCTAGTTTACCATAGTGTGTGCTAATAAAAATTAGTGGGATGCTATACTTTGGGTTGAAATTATTTCTTTTTTTCTTTCTTTTCTTTTTTCCTTTCTTTTTGGTTTTTCAAGACAGGCTTTCTTTGTGTACTTTCGCTGTCCTGTCCTGGAACTCACTCTGTAGAGCAGGCTAGCCTCAAACTCACAGAGATCTGACTGCCTCTTCCTCCTGAGTGCTGTCATTTTTGTTTGTTTGTTTGTTTTATGTGTATGGATGTTTTGCCTGGATGTACATCTGTGCACCACATGCATGACTGGTGCCCTCAGAGGCCAGCAGAGGGCAGTAGAGTTACTGGAATTGGACTTACAGACAGTTGTGAGGTGCCATATGGGTGCTGGGTATTGAACCTGGGTCTTCTGCAAAAGCAGCCAGAGATCTTAACTGCTGAGCCATCTCTCCAGGCCTCCAAACCATTAATTTCAAACACTTAATGGAGTCAGTTGTTTCTTTGCTATAACCACATGCGTTGAATTTACCATAGAATCAAGAGGAGCTCTTTCCTCTGCAGACATGTGTATTTCTGTGTGCCAGGTCAACAGTGGAAAACTCCAACTCAACTCACTTCAGGTTGACTTTTCCATTGTCCTTTCTGGGTTCACCCTCTGAATCCCTTCACTCTCGGGCCCTGGTGTTACTTTCCCATGTAAATCACCTGCATATAAAGCTCTCTTCTCGGTTCCCACTTAGCAGAGGGATTGAGGGGCAGTGGAAGACGTAGTTTACACATGACTTCAGATACTGTAAATTCACTGTTCTAAGGAACTTCCAGTGAATCAAAGAAGTCTTTATGTCTCCGATGTAGAGAGAGTAATGAAATGGGAACACACCATGACATTCAGAGATTATTTAACTTAGCCAACTTAGAAATAATAGAAATAACAGCTAATTAATCTCAGCACCTGGGTGGCAGAGGTAGGTGGATCTCTGTGAGTTCAAGGCCATGCTGGTCTACATATCAAGTTCTAGGACAGCCAGGGCTCTATAGAAAGACCCTGTCTCAAAACAAACAAACAAACAAACAAACACAAAACAAAGACCCAGAAATGATAGTTTTTCCAATGAGTCTTGAAGGAAGCCTCCGTATGTAATGGTGAAGACAGGAAAGACCATTACCTTATAGAGAGCAATAGCTGAGATGCCTAGACTCACTCTGAGGCTGGTGTCCCGGTGTGGTTGGATATGAGGTTTATGACAAGTGAGAAAAGTATATGGTTGTCAACAGTTAAGTAAAACCATACTGCAGTCAGCCATGCTGGTGCATGCCTGCAATCCCAGTAACTTCCGAGGCTGAAGTATGAGGGTCCTGAATTCCAGGCCAGCCTGGGCTACATAATTAGATCCTATCTCAAGGAGGAAGAGGAGGAAAAAGAAAAGGAGGGGCAGTTTGTCAATGGTCTTATCTAGACTATTGGGTCCGAACCAGGGATTTCTATGGAACACAATGGGGAGTGGCCATGAGCCATGAACACTGTTATTCTGTAATGGAGTTGCGACAGTCATTCTAACTGGCTTCTTCCATCTCCTCTAGATCTGCTACACTTCCCAAATTACACTTCTAGATTTCACAACCCAGCCTCAACTCCTTAGCAAGCAATTTTGTAGTAGCCTTGGGGCTTCTGTGCAGAGACTGCTTCTGCACAGACTGAACAATTGATGTTTATTATCTCCCAGTTCCGAGGCTCATGGCCACAGTGTAAGCAGGGTTGGCTCCTTGTGAGGGGGGAGGCTCGGGGGGGGGGGGGTAGGGGTTGGGGAGGGTGGGGGGTGGGGCCTGCTCCCTGTCTCTTCTGGATTTGCTTTTGGCTGTTTTCTCCCTATGCTTTTTCACCTTGTCTTCCTGGTTTGCAGGTCTGCTTCTATGTGGTAATTTCCCATTTTCATACAGACATCTATGGTCTGGACTCTGTCCGATACTAATGTTCCTCTCTTAACTACACCTGCAATGCTTGCGTTTCAAAGAAGGGTCCCATGAGGGGTACAACCTATTGGTTGATACAGTTCAGCCCCTGACACCTCACAAGTCTAAAGGGTACAGAGCTTTCTAGAATTTATCCCATAAAGTCAGTATTTTGAGACATTAGGTCAGTCCTGTATATGCACAACCTAATTCAGGAGAAGCTTTGGGAGGTCAAAGAGGCTGCAATTGAATTTGTAGCATCTCCTGCTGAATCCCAAGCTGAGGGGTGAAGAATTCAGGTCAAAGTGTAGATAAAAAATGTAGCAATAAAGTCAGGTGGTGGAGGCACACATCTTTAATCTCAGCACTCAGAAGGCAGGTACTGGCCAATCTCTTTGAGTTCAAGGCCAGCCTGGTCTACAGGGTGAGTTCCAGGATAGCCTGGGCTACACAGAGATAAGAAAATCTGACTCAAAAAAAAAACTAAAAGAAGGAGAAGAGGAAATAAATAGATGAGAAAACCATAGAATTCAAATGCAATCTCTGAAGCCAGTTTGGGTTTGAATTCTAGCTTTTACATTCATATTTTATTATGTTAAACAACTTACTTAAACTTTATAAGCTGATATCATTGTTTATATTATAGGTTAATGTTGGGAGCTGGTCTGGTTGTTGCCCAGATATAAGCAGACTTACGTACCCCAAAATGTGTGTAACCTTGCCTAAAAACTTATTCCTGTTGACCAATAAAAAGCCAACACACCCAAGCAAGCCACATGGGATAGGCGTGGCTAAGGTTCCTGGGCTTGTGGGACAGAGAGGATCTTGGGAAGGGACATAGTCAGAGACCGGAAGAGGAATGGAAATTAGAAGAAAGAAGGAGGCCACCACCACGAGGGAGGTGGAGAAGAAGCACATAGCTGGCATATGTGGGGGGCGGTTGGCCCAGACAAAGAACATTAACGAGTATCTGGGATTATGGATGGGTGGTAGCTCGGTAGAATTTATTAGAAGCAGATGGCATGGGACTGGGGCAGGGAGGAGATATGGGAGGTAGTTTAGGGGATTGATATCTGCCCTGCCCCAGGTGAACCAAGGCTATTTAAAAAAACATAACAGGTAAAACAGGTGTCTGTGTTTTCATTAGTTGCTAGCGGATTAGAAAGTATTAGCCTAATAATAAACAGTTATTAGGCCATACTTCTAAATTAACCACAACAGGTTAAGATAAAAAGTGCCCTTAAGGGGAGACTGAAGAAGCACGGCCACACCTTGTGGGGTTCGCCTGAGTGGAGAAGCCTGTAAACACAGGTGCATGCCTTCAGACAAACTCTGTTCCAGGAGGCTGACGGTTTCCTCTGCACACTCTTGCCATGGAAAATCCTACCCCTGAGTCAGCTCTTGCAGGAGGATTCCCTCAGTGTGGCTGACCTCTCCTCCCACAGGGCTCCTCTGGACATGCCCATCGCAGGTCCCTCCACCCGCAGATGATGAGGTGGAAACAGACAAGCAGGAGAAGAAAGAAGTCCCTAAACGCGGCTTTCTCTCTAGGAATGGGAAGCTTCCGGTCCTGCTGCCTCTGGTTAAGCCAGAGGTCTGGCCTCTCAAAGAGAAATGCATTCTGGTAATCACATGGATCCAGCACCTGGTCCCCAAGATTGAGGATGGAAATGATTTGGGGGTGGCAATTCAGGAGAAGGTGCTGGAGAGAGTGGATGCTCTCAAGACGAAAATAGAAGCTTTCCAGACTATGATTTCCAAGTACTTCTCAAAACAGGGGGCGAGAGGCGGGGATGCTGTGGCCAAGGCCTCCAAGGAGACCCATGTAATGGATTACTGGGCCTTGGTACATGAGCAAGATGAAGCAGTCTTCGGGGAGCCCAGGGCCATGGCGCTGAACCTGAGGGCCTTCTAGGCTGAGCTTTATCACAGCAGCAGCAGCAACCTAGAGAAAACTGTCAACCTAAAGAGTAAAGAAAAGCCATCTAGGGGCAGGAGAGATGGCGCAGTGGTTAAAAGCACTGCCTGCTCTTCCAAAGGACCCAGGTTCAATTCCCAGCACCCACACGGCAGCTCACGACTGTCTGTAACTCTAAGATCTGACACCCTCACGCCAATGCACATAAATTAGAAATAAAATAAAATAAAGAAAAGCCATCTATGTACTGAGCTAAGGACTAGAAGGAAAAGAGATGACTTATACTTAAAAAAAAAAAAAAGCACCCTTAAGGTAGCTAGCCTGGTAGCCAGGTAGACTAGCCAACACCTCTAGATCCCCAGATATGAACTGAGGATTGCTCAAACATGCTCCCCAAAGTGCAGCATTCACAGGGCAAACTTCCCACATGGCTCAGTTCTATTTCCTAGCACTGAGGTATGAGATGCACATTTTTTTTTCTCTTCTGGGGTAGCTAGGACCCATAAAAGGACAAGACTCACCTTCACGGTGCTCTGCTGAAGTAAGTGGGGAGGCTAGTCTTTTCACGCACTGATTTTACGGGTCACCAACCCAAAGCTGGGACACATTGTCAAGACCCAAGCCTCCTCAGTTTCCACTTCCATGCTGAAAGCAAGTAGATCCTTTTCCTTTTGTCTGAAAAAAAAAATGTCCCTTGGCTTTGTTTCTTCACTCCAAGAAGGACAAGAGCTAATGGCAAAGGCTCAGGTTTGCCAAGTCTGTCCCTTCGCATGAAAGCCTGGCAGCTTTGTTATGTAGGCTGCCAGATGCATCTTGTAATTTTTCATAGAGGAATCTCAGGACCATTCGCAGCAGGACTGAGGGGGCGTTTTAAATACATTATCATGTCCGCTGTTTAAGTGGAGTTCTTTAAATGGGAGACAAGCATGGTGTTCTGCCTCACTCTAGCTGTTAATGCTGGGCTTTCAAAGTTCTGTGCCTCACTGTGACCTTCTCTAGCTGTTAATGCTGGGCTTTCAAAGTTCTGCCCTGGGGTCGCCTGCCTCCAGGTGGAGCCACAAAGGCTCGCCGGTCAGCCAAGCTAGTCTACCTGGTGACTTCCAGTGAGAAGACTTCTCTCAAAAAAGTAAATTAATTAATTAAAGGTGGACAGCACCCGAGCAATGACACAAGAGGCTGTTGTCTAACCTCCACATGTATATGTGTGCACACACACATGATGGGGGTGGGCAGCCCACTGTGGGTGGGGACTTCCCTGGGCTGATAGTCCTGGGCTCTATATGAAAGCAGGCTGAGCAAACCTGTAAGCAGCACCCTCCATGGCCTCTGCATCAGCTCCTGCCTCTAGGTTCCCGCCTTGCTTGAATTTCTGCCTTGGCTTCCCTCAATAGACTGTTGATTCAGCTTATGGAAGCCAGTTATGTAAGCCTCCTCAATTACTTTCGGTTATGGTGCTTCATCATAGCAGTAGGAAAGTAAGACAATATTTATACCCCCACACACGAGAAATAATAAAACAATAGTAGTAGTTAGAAACTTCTACTGTGTTAATATCTAGTGGGGGTACTGATCAATACATACAGTTTTTATTTTATTAAATAATTTCCCAGCCAGGCATGGCAGCTCACCTTTAATGCCAGCACTTGGGAGGCAGAGGCAGGTAGATCGCTGTGAGTTCAAAGCCAGCCTGGTCTACAAAACTAGGAGAGCCAAGGCTACACAGAGAAAGCCTATCTCGAAAGAAATGAACAAAACAAAACAAACAATAACAACAATAACAACAAAACAAGTTTCCCTGTATGTTCTAAATGTTCTGTAATGAACTTAGAGTATAAGGAGAAGTTTTTGTTTTAAAAAACTATAGAAAGAAAAGTTATTTAAAAACAAAAACCAAAAAACCCTTGTATTTTATTTTTTTCTCTTCACTGTCAAAAGAAAAGAAAGGAGGCTGCTGCTTTTGATCTGCTGTCGTGAGTTCTGAGTTCTGCTTGTTTCCCTTGAGAACTTGCTATTAAATGTATTTCCTGCATGAAATGCGGCATAACTGGTTTTCTGTCCGCAGTCCTCCGTCCACTGAGCTGATCCCAGCTGCTTCACCAGCTCTTCTTCCTCCTTTCTTAAGAGTTTAGGCTCAGGGCAGTGTCTTACTCTGTAGCCCAGGCTAGCCTTAAACTCTAGGCAATCCACCTGCCTCAGCCTCCAAAGAACTGGGATTAACAGCGACAAGCAACTACACCTGGTCTTTCCTTGGGCGGCTCCTTTGTCCATGCTCTCACTGTGGTCACCCTAAGAGGCTGGATTCTCTAGCCTCCAGGAAAAGGAGAAGCTGGGCTTCCCTTGGCCTGTGGAGTGGGTCCTCCACTTCCCTTTAGCTGAGCTGTTTCCTGAGGCCGAGCAGCAACAGGCTAGGCAATGGCACTGGTGACACATGGGTCTACTTGCTTGTGGAGCCTTCCCCAACTGAGGCTGACATTATTCCATTTTATTAGATTGTCACACTAGCGAGTGGCAGAAGAACGGCCCTTTTTATGTGGTGCCAATAAGAAGGGACTATGACTTGGTGATGTGTTGAGACCTGTAAAATGTGTGTGTTCCATGTCTAGTAACTGCGGCTCTGGGAATCTACCCCAGAGAATAAGTTGAGATATGGACAAATATTTCCTCACAAGCTTCTTAAATTTAAACATTCCAATTTTCCAGGGAGGGACAAATGTGTTGTGTTCAATTAGGGACATCTGTATAGCCATTTAAAATATCAGAGTTAATGGGCCGGTGGGACCGCTCAGTGGGTTAGGGTGCTTGCTACCAAACCTGACAACTTCGGTTCAGATGATAACTGACTCCCACAAATTGCTCTCTGACCTCCAAATGCATGCCATGGCACATGTGTGTATGTACTAACTAAATGAATAAATATAATAAAGCATTAGGGGTTAAGATAGTGAGTTTTGCATTATGCATTTCCAACCATAATTTTTTAAAGCAGAGCGGAGGCATTTTGTTAGCAAAGAAGGCAGCTTATATATCTACAACATTAAACTCAGCGTGCAAAACTGCAAGAGCACCACGGTTTAAATTTTGTTAAGATATGCATAGAAAAAGGCCTAGATGAAATATGCAAAAGCATTATCACTGTTGCCTGCAGCTTAGTGTTTGTTTTGTTTCACACTTTTCCGTACATATAAAGTTTACAATGAGCAAGCCGGGCAGTGGTGGCGCATGCCTTTAATCCCAGCACTCGGGAGGCAGAGGCAGGTGGATTGCTGTGAGTTTTCTGATTGGTGTTTGCCAATTTTGTGAGATAGACAGACAGACAGACAGACAGACAGACAGACAGACAGACAGACACACACACACACACACACACACACACACACACACACATTCCCTTCTTCATGGCCAACGTCAAGGTGTTAATGTGACATCATTGCAGGTGGAGTTAGACAGACATAGACACAAATGTCCCGGTTCAGTGTTTTCATCATGCTAATCCAGTAGAAATAAAAGGTCTCTAGGGCACAGCCAGGGTGTGCACGGTAAAATGATCAGCAAGTGGAGGGTTCGAGTCCTTACTATTTTTGTTTTTAAGGCCATTTGTTCAAATTACAAGCAGACACAACTCAATTTTTTATTGTTGGTTGCTTTTAACAGTCTCACAAAGTCCTTAAAAGTTAAAAACTGGATCCCCTACATGAATATAAACTGGAAGTATTAGAAAAGACCTTAATAAGCATAACTCAGTGTGCACTGGGTCCCCCCCCCCCCCATTCAATGAAAACAGTGTCGAGCGGCTTTAATGCAAACTAGGGGATCTCCGGGGAACTCCTTGAGCTGAAGTGTCTGACGAGATGTTTATCGCATGCCTGGCCTCAGAGACACAGTGACTCGTTACTACAGTCACACAGACAGCTGCAGGAGGTACTGGGTGTAGCTCAGTGGCACGGACACACACATGATCTTGAGTGTGGCTAACCGATAGGGTCTTGCCTATCACTCACAGGACACGGGCTTGCACTCTCAGCATCACCCACACCACAAACAGAAACAAACTGTTGGAGCTGAGAAGTCAGACATGGATCACACCCCTGAAATTCTAGAAACAGCTGAAGCAGAGGGCTGAGACTACCTCCAAGCTACATGCAAGACCTTATGCCAAAATAAACAAAACAAAAACAAAAAACAAAAACAAAGAAGAGGGTTGGGGCGATGACTCGGTGGGAAAATGCTTGCTGCAGGAGTCTGAAGTAGCCAAAGATGGCTGAGGGTTGGCGGTGGTGTTTGGGTTACGCCAAGGGATTTGGGGCTACAAGAGCGGTTCTCACGGAGTACCTAGTCTGAGCTTGTAAACTAATGATATAGTTACTTGCAGGCAAAGTCTCTCTGCCATGTGACGCCACAGCAGCTGAGAAAGAGGAGGGAGCCCTGGCCAGGCAAGCGCAGCCCACCTTGGTCAGCGCAACCTAAGCCGCTGCTTTAGAGTTTGGGTTGGGATGGAACTCCCAGCAAAAAGGAACCAGACCGATCTGACTTCAAACTCTTCTTCTACTACTTTCTAGGCTGCCCTGGGCAAGTTACTTATTCTCTGAATTTTAGTTTCTGGGTCTGAAAAACAGGAATATTAGTGCCAAGCATCTGGTTGAGTTGTTGGAAAGACTGAATAAGATGATGTGTTGAGAGCACACAGCACCATGTCAGACCCATAGGCATACTAAAAAGTGGCCTTTCTTACTCTTATATTGCAAGACATGCCACCTTTGGTGGGCTTTTGAGGCTTTCTCCATTTACTGGAACTATTAAAGGGAAAATGACTCAGGAGATAAGTCCTTGGCCAACCACCGGCTGTTGTGCAGTGTCTTTGGGTTTGGACTTTTACATCGTAAGTTGTGAGTGGAGGAACTCCTCGGCTTTTCAGCGCACTGGCAATAGCATCAATGTAATAACACTATACACTACTTACCAGATGCATTTTTCATGGAGTCTCATGGTGGGGGGAGAGTGTCAGAAGTCAGTGGTCCAGTGTGTGCTTAGCATGCCTGTGGTCCATACAACAAGAGCAATAACAGAATGTTTATGCCTTACTCTTAAAAGGGTTTAATGAGATGCCACAGCACATGGGTGTTGCCTGAGAAACAAGAATTTTTTTGTTTTGTTTTGTTTTGGTTTGGTTTTGGTTTTTCAAGACAGGGTCTCTCTATGTAGCCTTGGCTGTCCTAGGCTCGATTTGTAGACCAGGCTGGCCTCAAAGTCACGGCAATCTGTCTGTCTCTGTCTCCCGAGTGCAGGAATTAAAGGCATGCACAGCCGGGTGTGGTGGCGCACGCCTTTAATCCCAGCACTCGGGAGGCAGAGGCAGGCAGATCGCTGTGAGTTCGAGGCCAGCCTGGACTACAAAATGAGTCCAGGACAGCCAAGGCTACACAGAGAAACCCTGTCTCAGAAAACCAAAATAAATAAATAATAAAGGCATGCACCACCACGCCCAGTGAAACAAGAACTTTTCATTGTCTTAAGTTAAGAGAAGTTCACTGGAAGTTGCTTCCTCTCTCGTTACAGCTCACTGGGTTGTGGTGCAGAGCAGGAGGAACTGTCCCGTAAGAGTTGGGGACTCTGACCTCCCCGCCCCAGGGATTCCAAACAAAGTAGCAGGGTAGGAGCTCTGGCTCTCAGATCTAGAAGCTTAAGTGGGCCAAGATGAAAACACCAACATCACTTGTCAGCCTAGTGATCTTGCCAAACAAAACTGGAGCCTGAGTGCTGGGAGGAAATCAGAGTATCAACTCTATCTTTGTGAAAATTTTTGTATGCATTTAACGTAGGTTTCACATTAATTTTGATTTAAGCATTATTCGTTTTGATGACTGAGTTATTTCTCAAACCCTTAAGAGTGGTACATCAGAAGCAGGTGGATCGCTGTGAGTTGGAGGCCAGCCAGGTCTACAAAGCGAGTCCAGGACAGCTAAGGCTAACACAGAGAGACCCTGTCTCAATAAACAAACAAACAAAAAAACAAACAAGAGTGGTACATCATTTGTCCCAATCTGCTCTTGTCTATGATAACGATACTTAATAAGTGTTGTGTGAGGTAGCCAGCACACTGCTAAAGGACTTTTTAAAAATCTATTATACACCTTTGCACAAACCTCACAGTGTGGATGGGAAACCTTTAAAAACTAAATGATGGTATAATAATCCACAGCCTGTGACTAGTTAAGTTTAGGCTTGAGCACAGATCTACAAAAGAACAAAGCTTCAGAAGGGATGCTAAACGTGTGGAAATTACTGTTTGCAGCGGGTAGCACGATCTTTGTTTTTTTTTTTCATTTTTTAAATATTTTAAATTTTATTTTCCATTTATTTGTTGCATATTTGCTTGTGCCACATTGTAAATGTGGAGATCAAAGGGGCCATCTCTCCAGCCCCTTAACATGTAGTCTTAAGGAAATAGAAAGAAAATGAAAGTTCACAGTTCCAGCCTGGATGCCACAGACACAATCATTTGATCGGTGATTATCCCTTTAGTCAAGTTAAAAACTGGCATTCGGGGAATATTTTTGAAGTGGATGCAGAAAACTTACCCTTAAAAAAAAAAAAAAAATATATATATATATATATATATATATATATATATATATATATATATATATATATATATTGGTTTTGAAAGTCTGTCAGGAACCAAATTTACTTTTTAAGATGAAATATTAAAAGTATTAAAGTACATTTGACATACCATAATACGTTAATATGTGTAGTTACCCTGAGGGCATGTTAGAGCATTGGCACTCATGTGTTTAAGAAATGGAGATTTCGTTAGAATTAATTTTACCTCCAAGACATTTGAGAAGTCTTACCAGGAACAGAAGCTTATAGAATATAAGATTTATATCATCAACATGGACGACTGATATTTTTCTTGTAAACTGCAGAAATTCTCCAAATAAAAGACTACCCATACTCCACAGCTATATAGACGATCCCCCAACTCTCTGCACTCTGGTCCCTTCCCTTCCTCTCTTCTCTTTTCTTCTCTCCTCCTTTGTGTGACACAGAAGGAGCCCTTCCCTGGGAGCTCAACCCCAGCCCACACCCCCACAGCCCCCCCACAGCTCCCCACAGCCCCCCACAGCCCCCCACAGACCCTCCCCCCAACCCCGAGCTGGAGATCTTACTACATGGGTGTGAGGAGAAACTGCTTGTTGTATGAGGTGCCCACCCAGCCTGCGCTGACTTATCACAGCAACTCGGACTAAGACGACAGAGCTCTTGTTTTTAAATTACTTTGGAAGGCTGCCATGTATGTATGTATGTATGTATGTATGTATGTATGTATGTATGTATGTGTATATATATATATATATATATATATATATATATATATATATATTATAATTTCTTCATTGCAGGGGGCGGGATGGGGAGAAACTTGAGAAGGTTCTAGAAAAAGAGGAATCCGTAGGAATGGAGTCTCCTTGAAGGTGCCTTTGTATTTCAGTTGCTGCCTGTTTTATTTCTCCCACCACATCTACCTGACAAGCTGGTACCGTCACGGTAAATACCGTTCTGATGAGTCCTTATCAGCGCCCCGTGTATACACGTGAACTGTGCTTCCCGAGTCTCTCCTTACTCCCTGGAATGTAAGCTGTGTGGGAGTGGACACTCTCCAGTTCCGGGCACAGCTGCCTCCCCAGTGTCTGGACAAATCCTGGCAGCACAGCGGCGGATGCGTGTCTTGAACAACAGATGTGGTGAAATGGGTAGTCTTCTTGCCACCTCTGTCTGTCAGTCCAACAGTGGAAAGCCTCCTCTGGTTCAAAATAGCGTTGAGTGCCAATCTCTGCAAACCGGAGACAGTACCACCTTTCACAGTACGGGGATAAACCGATAAGCTGGCTGTGGTGGCGCACACCTTTAATCCCAGCACTCGGGAGGCAGAGGCAGGTGGATTGCTGTGAGTTCGAGGGCAGCCTGGTCTACAAAGCAAGTCCAGGATAGTCAAGGCTACACAGAGACACCCTGTCTCAAAAAACAACAAAACAAAACAAAACAAAAAAGCAAAAACGCAGTACAGGGATAAGTAAACGAGACCATGTCTGAGGATAAATGAGCGTGCTCCACGGAGTGGGTGCAGGAGGTATGTATCTGACCAGTGAACAATAAGGAAACTAACTGGCAGTGATTCAGATTGCTTTTGCCACCGTGTGAAAACATATGGGCTTTCCATGTGTGTAAGATGAGAGTTGTTAAAAGTTAAATACTATTTCCGGGAGTGCCTCATCCTGCACAGATTGGTCCTGGAAACCTGCCTGGGCAGTGAGGGAATGAGGAAAGAGTAGACACACAGGTGCTCGAAGAAATCCTGAGGTCGGTGGGTGGCGTGCTGCTCACTCGGTTGAGCAGAGTCCACTACAGCAGCAGCAACTAAGAACCTCCCGGTGTAGGGAAAGGGAAGGAGGGGTTAGCTTGTCTCAGCAGGAGCTCTCTGCAGGGGAGCAGCCTCAGGGTGCAGTCATTTGGGAGGAAGAAGATGCTTCTGGCTACTTTTTTGCAAACCGGGGTCAGCCTTTGAGAAACAGTTAGATTCCAGCCAGAGAAAAGCTCTGCCGTTGCCTCTCAGCTCTCCTGGAGGAAGGCTTTGATAGGTTTTGGGTCTGAGGCCTTGGTGTCCTTGACGTGGCTGTGCCCACACCGCACACTTTCACTCAGGACCTTCCTCAGCTCCCGGCACAGGAACGCTCTAGCCACAAAAGACGGCCGAATAGTCCCCCTGTCATAGTAACTCAGGACATACACTATCGGATGAGAAATATTACTATCAATATTTTCAAAGGTTTGTTTGTTGCATGTGTATATGCATGTACTTGAGTGGAAGTATGCGCACTGCGTGTGAAGGTCAGATGAGGTCGGATGAGGGCATCAGATCCCCTGGAGCTGGTGTAACAGGCAGGTGTGAGTCTCCTAATGTGGATACTGGGAATCGAACCTGGGTCCTCTGCGAGAGCCACAAGTGCTCTTGGCCACTGAGCCGTCTCTCCAGCCTTTCCAATCTTAAAGCCCTCAAGCTATCAAATGAGACAGTGCACATTTGTGTGTGTGTGTGTGTGTGTGTGTGTGTGTGTGTGTGTGTGTCTGAGGGGGGGGAGGGAGGGAGAGAGCTCGAGAGCCCGAGAGGCTGGGTTGCAAGCCTCCGTATGGCTGTCAATGACTCTAGTCAGATGTTGGGATTTAAAAAGATCAAAGTCCTCCGGTATTTAAACCAATAAAGCCCACGCTTCTGGGCAGCTTCCTGGAGATTTAGACTAACGCTCATCCTTCATATGAGGGAACAAGTGGCAGACGCCATGGGGCTGTGACGAGAGCCATCGGCAGTGTCTATACACTTCATAACATCGTTCTGTTGGCAGAAGCCTGGGCCCCAAGGCCGACAAGAGAAAGGGAACTGATTCCCAAATGCTCCAACACGGCTTTAAGGAAGGGTCCTCCACATGTGACAACCATATTATATTTGTCCTACAACCTCCTTTTTTAAACTCAGGAGCTCGGAGTTCCACTCTTTCTCCAAACTGCATTTTCTGATCCTACGCCATAACCTTTGACCTGAACAAGGAGTTAAGCTATTTAGACTTGTCTTACAATAGACCAGAGACCATAATTTGGTCTTCCCTTGACAGGTCTCAGACATCTAGATCTTTCTTTTAACGACTTTGACACTCTGCCTACATGTGAAGAGACTGGCAGCATGCCACATCTGGAAACCTTAGGTTTGAGCGGGGTGTGAGGAGGCCCGGGTAAGTAAGTGTAGCTGACTCCATGGCAGGATCAGTTTCTTGTTAGCTTAGAGCAGGCCTCAGCCTCCATTCCTCAGAAAGCAGCTCAGCAGTTACTGGGAATACCACAGACAACGGGCAGCCAACCAGGGACGGCCTAGCTACCTGGCTGGAGGAAGAGGAAGATAAGGTTGCTCAAGTTAGTTTACTACCAGTCTTTATAAATCTCTTGTCTTACGACGAACTCATGACCGCTGATTAAGGCTGCCCGCACCTTTTCAGTGTGCCCATGCTTTTTCAGTTTGAATGCTCCAATCGTGTTAAAGGTCGCCAACCCTTCCCTTAGAATTCCCCTGAGAGCCTTTAGAAAGTCAAGGTCACCATTTTATGTAAATGGTGATCACTGAATGCTGGACTTCTGCAAGAAATAAAGGCCCCTTGCTTTTGCATACAGCTTCGGACTCCTGGTGGTCTTTGGGGAATCTAGTGATCTGGGCATAAAAGATGAAAAATACAGTAATTAGATCTCCAGAAAGATGCTCATTTGCCTCTCAGTGTTGCATCGTCAGGGCTGAGCACCCTTTCTCAGTATGAAGAAGGCAGCCTGCCCACCCCAGACACAACAGCCCATCACATTGTTTTTACCGAGGAATACAAATTTCTGGGTGCTTTCCTGTGATGGAAAAAAGACTTAAAAAAAAATAGTAGACATGACAAATATAGATGGCAAGAGCCAGTTTGTAAGTTAGAAGACTCCCCGAGGTCTTATTATGGAGAATGCCAGGGCGTCCGCTCCGATATCTCATAAAGCTGGCTTTTCTGGGATGACCCTCCTCACATCTTCCAGTTCGTGTGGCAGACGTCAGTGGAATACCCCTAAAGTGTCCAATATTTAAATTTTGCCAATAACATCTTAATAGACAACCTGTTTTAAAAAAAAAAAAGCGTATCCAGCTGCCTTACTTGAAAACTCTTGTTTTGAGAGCCAGCAAACGAGATGCTGTCTCTGCTGAGTCTCTATGCCAACTGCGAGCCCTTGTTTCACTTGGCTCTGCGCCAGAACCTATTATGTCATGGAAATAGGGAACATTGTGTGTGGCCAGACACCTTGGTCCTTTTGAACTTGTCATCCACTAAATTTGATGTTCTGTCTTCAGATGTTTGCCCAGAAGTGTTCAAATACTTGATCTGAACAATAACGAAATCTGAGCAGTCCCTAAAAAGATTACGCACCCGAGTTCTTTATGAGAGCTAAGTGTTGACTTTAATTTTCTAACTGACCTCCCTGGGTGCAATCATTTCACACAAATGGATTTAATTGTCGGCCAATCTCTGGATTTTTTTTTCTGGAGCTGCCAAGAGGCAAAGACTCTAAATGCAGGAAGAAATCCACTCCAGGGTGCGGAATTGTGAATTAAGAGATTCCATTTGGCTTGAAAAACATTCCGAGGACCAGATGGTCGGATGACCAGACTCATACGCCTGTGAATACCCTTTGTGTCTCAAGGGGACTCCAGTAAAAGATGCTTATCTTCCTGAATTCTCTTGCGACACAACCTTGTTAACTGTCACCATGGGGCTGATGGTTCTGGTTCTGGATTGACCTGCCCTGGTGTCGCAGGATGCTGGGCCAGTGGGTTCGCACACAGCATGGGGCTAGGAAGACAATCTGAGAGGAACCTAAGAGAGGTGTTCTGTGCCATGCATGTACCTCACACACTGCACACAATTCAGTCTGACTCCCAATCTGGAGACACAAGATGGTTCTGTGTTGATTTGTCTTCCCTGGAGAAACTTTGACCCTGACAGAAGCATTGCTGAAAATACTATAAGCTGCACCAAAAAACAAAACAAAACAAAACAAACAAACAAAAAACTAAACAAACAAACAAACAAAAAAACCTGCTTCTCTGGGGAAGTGGTCCTGGAAGAAACCCAATGGAGGGCATTGGGGAGTCACTGGATGCCAGGCTGGATGCATGGCACAGTGCTGTTAGTAAGGACACAGAGACCAGACGGTCAACTCTGCTTAATGGAGGCAGGGTGTGAAGAGCACGACCTAGCCATCCATTATCGCCCTGTTCCTGTCTTCTCCCAAGAGAAATAAATGCACGCCAGCTGGGAAACGCCTGACAATCACGTGTGCAGATGTTGCCCCCTGTGAAGACATGAACAGAGATGAGGCCTGGAGCCTTCAGATAATCTTCGTGTGTGCTACAGGATGATGAATAATCCACGAGTAACTATTCTCTTTTTTAAATGGGTGTGTGTGTGTGTGTGTGTGTGTGTGTGTGTGTGTGTGTGTATGTGTGTACGTGCACATTTAAATATGAGCGCACACGACAGTGGAGGCCAGAGGTTGACACTGGGTGTCTTCTCAACCATCCCTCACATTAGTGTTTGAGGCAGAGTGTCTCACTGCACCTGTCGCTCACTGACTCAGCTAAGCTGGCTGGCCAGATAGGGTTTCTCTGTGACGCCCTGACTGTCCTGGACTCACTTTGTAGACCAGGCTGGCCTCGAACTCACAGAGATCTGCCTGCCTCTGCCTCAGGTGCCTGGCTTTTACATAGGTGCTGAGAGCCAGTTCAGGCCCTTATCCTGCTGGGAAAGCAAACATGTCATGAGATGCATATGGGCGTCCCTCATGGGAGTTCCTATGGACTGAAGCACGTTTTAAAATCAAACTTTCTATACCCAAGGGCCCTGTGCTTTCCCCGGGGGATGTGCACTCTCTTGGGCAGCCCCAGGAGGAGAATGTTTGGTTTATGCAGCTTGGCATGTATTAGTTAATGCTTCCGCCCGCTCCCCCCCCCCCATGGATGTATGACTTGTTTCAGTTTCAGATAAGTCACTGGCAGTGAGACAGTGATGGTGGAAAATGACTTGGGGCCAGTGAGATGTCTCAGCGAGCAGAGGTGACTGCCACCAGTGAGATGATGCCTCAGTGAGTGGAGGAGGTGACTGCCACCAGTGAGATGATGTCTCAGTGAGTGGAGGAGGTGACTGCCACCAAGCCTGACAATTTGAGTTTGATGTGCAGCACCCAGCTGGCAAACAGAGAGAGCCGACTCCTACAGATGACCTTCTGCCCTCTGTGTATGCACCGGAGCATGTATGCCAAGTAAATGAACGTAATTCTAAACATCAAAATAAATTTAATGACTCTGCCAGTTTGGGACCTGCAAGCTCTTTCACCGTGGTATTAAGCTGTAAGAAATTCCTCCGATGGCCTTCACTGAAACTTGGAAAGGAATGAAAAGTCACTCATGATTCGGCGTCACAGTGGGTTAAAGCACCGTAAGTTCTGTTCTCTCCTTGGAGGGATTTAGCCATGGCTGAAAACTTTCTAAACTTTAAAAAGGTCTGTCTTTATTCTGCAGTCTGATGCTGAATTTATAATCAATGCCTATATTGTCTGCGGTTTTCATGTGATAAAATTTGGTCATTCTATTTTGATGGGAATTCTATAATAATATGTTGAATAACAAAACAAAACAGTAAACACCTGTGTATTGATGGGAGATGCTCTTGTTCAGTATCCACTCCACACTCCTTGGGGTGCCAAACAAGTCCATGGGAGAACAGGGAGGGTGTACTATGTCCATAACCCCAGGTCCCTCCCCTGTTCTCACTGCCTCTCCAGCTGGGCAACCCTGCAATCAGTTGCCCCTTTTCCTGCCTGCACATGTCAGCTCGTGCATATAGCTAGAGAGAGGCCAACGCCACCAAATAAAAGCCCAGTTTTTACTTCCCCATGTGTGGGCAGCTTGAACTCTCTGCTGTGGGCTGTATGCAAAATGGGGAGAACGCTAACCCCAGGATTACGTTCAATTTGGGCCCGCAGAAGTTTCTGGCCTTGGGGAGAGAAAGAGAAGAGAGAGGAGAAGGAGAAAGAGGAGAGAGAGAGAGAGAGAGAGAGAGAGAGAGAGAGAGAGAGAGAGAGAGAGATATCTAGAAAATAAAAGGTCAGAGTCAGCCAGAGAAAAGGAATTTCTCCTAGATGCCCCAGTATTGAAGCGGGGCCTCCCAGGAGTCAAAGGGCCCCTCTGGACAAGACATGGTTTCACTTCATGTCCTGTTCCCTGCGCTCCTTCCTCATGTGGGAAAGCAGAAGTTCGTATTTTAAAATAGATGAATTGTGTATGCAAGAGTAACGCCAACAGTAAAGCGGCTCTTCCTGTTATTACACTCAGTTGCATGGTCTGTGGCTGGCTTGCCCTAGGATGGACTCTGCTTGCACCTCTAGCTTGGCTTTTGAGGGAAGCATTTAGGAGTGCTTGCTGAAGCACCTGGAACTGTCTATGGTAAACCCTGTACTGAATTCTCAAATAAGCCATGTGTGCCAGAAACAAGGTCTGGGAAGGATCCTGGCTCAGTTTACCTGGACCAGAGCACCTGCTCGACTGGTGCTCAGAGGACCGCTCAACTGGACTTGGAGATTGGACTGCTCCAGAGAGAGCTGCTCGGTCTTTACTCCTCCTCCTCCACTGTCTCTTCCACTTCTTTCCAATCAGGTGCAATGCTAAAGAAATGAAAACAAAACTCTGGCCTAGAACCAGGGACAGAATTAATAAAAGAGAATAATCTGAAAGTCTATTAGAAACACAGCATTTCAGGCTCCACCCCAGATCTACTGAACCAGAACTTTCCTGTCAGCAAGATCGCTCCAGGACACAACAGTACCAAGAGCCCTGGGGAAGAAAGCCTTAAAAAGCACCTAGGTTTTTCACTGGTGAGCTTGTGTGAAGTTTTGTGTTATAGTGCCATCTTGTGGTGACATCAGTAGTCACACTTGCTCTCTGAGGAGGATGGACTACCAGAATTGGCTCAGGACGTTCATCCTTGGAGGGAAGGGATGACCAAAGCGATGGCAAATGAACAGAACCCAGAGGTCTCCCACTGCGGCCTCTTTCCTCACAGTATCCATCGACAGGACACAGGTTCTGTCTCAAGGATGCCTTCTTTCCTAATTCAGAAGAGCTGCCAGCGGACCTAGGTGTCTTCGGCACCAGAGATGGCATCTAATGACGTCACACACCCAGGAATTTCTTCCCACTCTCATTTTCATGTTTCTAAAACTATAAGATCCTGTAGCCATAAAAGATCACCTGGTCTACAGAGTGCATTGCAGGACAGCCAGGGCTACAAAGAGAAGCTCTGTGTTGAAACAACATGGGGGCGGGGGTTGGGGGGGGGAAGTCAATTTAGAAAACATCTAAGGTAGAGAACCCACTTTAAGGGGTGTGAGGATTGCTTTTTATCATGGCTGGCTTTTAATCAACACATGTTATATGCCGAGTGCTGTCTAGGCCCTTGGTGTCTATACTCACTTGCCACTCCAAGTTTAGCAAGTCAGCCCAGCAGAGTGGTACTCATTTGTAGTCTGAAATTCTGTCCTGTGGGAGGCAAAGACAGAAGGATTGCTATACCAAAAGCTTATCTAAAAACAAACAAAGAAACAACCCAGCAAGAAACAGAGGCAGGAGGGTCTCTGTGAGTTCCAGGCCAGACTGGTCTACCGAGTGAGTCCCAGGCCAGCTAGAGCCACAGTGAGACTCTGTCCCAACAAACAGACAAGTAGACAAGGCAGATGATCTTTTAAGGAGACAGGGTTTCTCTGTGTAGCCCTAGCTGTCCCAGACTCCCTTTGTAGACCAGGCTGGCCTTGAAATCACAGAGATCAGCCTGCCTCTGCCTCCTCGAGTGCTGAGATTACAGGCATGCCCTCTGATACCTGGCTCTGAGAACAATTTTTATGTATCATTTATTGTTTGGGAAAACCTATAACAGGGTGAGCACCTGTCATCTGAGAATCTGAAATGCTCCAGAATTTGAAATGGTTTTTCTAACTCTTACTCTGTAGCTCAGGCTACCACAAAACCCATACTTAGTGTCTTACCTCAGCCTCCTGTGTAGGAAGGTTAAAGATGTGAGCCGCTATGCCTGGCAAAAGATGATCTGCAACTGTGGCACACATACACACACACACAATCATGTACACACATACCATGGGCACACACACACACACACATCATGCAAATGCACCATGCACAGACACAGTTTTAATTTTTCTTTTTTTATATTTATTTATTTATTTAACATATATGAGTGCTCTATCTGCATGTCCACCTGCAGGCCAGAAGAAAGCATCAGATCCCAGTATAGATAGGTGTGAGCAACCATGTGGTTGCTTCGAATTGAACTCAGGACCTCTGGAAGAGCAGACAGTGCTCTTAACCACTGAGCCATCTCTCCAGCCCTTAATTTTTTTTAAAAAAGAAGCAAAGAATAGTGAGTGCCAGTTCCCACCCACCATTAAAGTGGGTCTTCCCAGTGCTGTTGCCACAGTTGCCATGACCCTCCAGAGACACACCCCAAGGTCCCTGTCCTTTATTCTGTCATCACAGGAAACGTAAACATGGACATTCTGTGTTTAGATTTCCAAACTTTGGGGGAAAGGCTCTGAAACTTAAAAGGCACTTCTGGGCTCTGGGCTCCTCCCTGTTCCAGAGACAGCCGCATCTTCTCACGCAGTGCCAGCCTCGTCCCTTGACATGGTGGTGAAGGTCGGAGTAAACGGATTTGGCTGCATTGGGCGCCCGGTTACCAGGGCTGGCTTCTTAGCTGGTAAATTGGAGATTCTTGCCGTCAATGACCCCTTCGTTGTCCTCAACTACATGGTCTACATGTTCCAGTGCGACTCTACCCATGGCAAGTTCAATATCACAGTCAAGGCTGAGAACAGGAAGCTTGTCATCAACGGGATTCCCGTCACCATCTTCCAGGACCGAGATCCCGCTAACATCCAGTGGGTTATGTGGTACCGAGTGTGTTGTGGAGTCTACTGGTGTCTTCACCACCATGGAGAAGGCTGGGGCCCACTTGAAGGGTGGGGCTGAAAGGGTCTTTATCTCCGCCCCTTCTGCCAATGCCCTGTTTGTGATGGGTGTGAACCACAACAAGTGTGACAACTCACTCAGGGCTGTCAGCAATGCTTCTGCACCACCAGCTGCTGAGCCCCCCTGGCCAAGGTCATCCATGACAACTTTGGCATTGTGGATGGACTCATGACCACAGTCCATGCCATCACTGCTACTCAGAAGACTGTGAGTGGCCCCTCTGGAAAGCTGTGGCGTGATGGCCGTGGGGCTGCCCAGAACATCATTCCTGTATTCACTGGTGTTGCCGAGGCTGTGGGCAAGGTCATCCCAGAGTGAACAGGAAGCTCACTGGCATGGGCTTCTGTGTTCCTACCCTCAATGTGTCTGATATGGATCTGACATGCAGACTGGAGAAACCCGCCAAGTATGATGGCATCAAAAAGGTGGTGAAGCAGGCATCCGAGGGCCCCCTAAAGGGCATCCTAGGCTACACTGAGGACCAGGTTGTCTCCTGAGACTTTAACAGTGACTCTCACTCTTCCACCTTTGATGCTGGGGGCTGGCACTGCTCTCAATGACAACTTTGTAAAGCTCATTTCCTGGTATGACAATGAATATGGCTACAGCAACAGGGTGGTGGACCTCAGGGCCTCCATGGCCTCCAAGGAGTAAGAAGCCCTGGACCACCCACCCCAGCTACCACATGAGAGCAAAAGAGAGGCCCTCAGCTGCTAAGGAGTCCCTGTTCCAAATCAGCCCCTGACACTGAGCCTTTCCCCTCACAGTTTCCATCCTAGACCCCCAGAATAATGGGAGGGGCCCAGGGAGCCCTATTCTCTTGATCATCAATAAAGTTCACTACATAGAAAGAAAGAAAGAAAGAAAGAAAGAAAGAAAGAAAGAAAGAAAGAAAGAAAGAACTTCTGGTCTCAAGCACTTTGGATAAGGGATACTTGGCATGCATTATAGATCTGTTGAGTCTTCAAACTGTACAGTTTACAAGTCTACCTTGGGAGGGCTGTTAAAGGTGGGATCTGCAGTCAATCTTGCTCTTCCATTAACCTGCATATTCTAAGAAGGCTAACGTTCCTACATCATAGCCGTTCTGCACATCTGCCCATAACTGAAATAGGCCGTATGGTAGCTAGAGCTTTCCTGTTGCTCTACCCTTTGTGCTAGCCTCTTCCTTGTGTCCTCTTGGCTGATCATAAAGAATGATGGTCTAGGGCTGGAGAGATGGCTCAGAGGTTAAGAGCACTGTCAGCTCTTCCAGAGGTCCCGAGTTCAATTCCCAGCAACCACATGGTGGCTCACAACCATCTATAATGAGATCTGGTGCCCTCTTCTGGCCTGCAGGTGTACATGCAGGCAAAACATTGTATACATGATAAAAAAATAAATCTTAAAAAAAAAAATGATGGTCTATGAGAAGGCCATCTAGCAGCTAAGGTGACTCTCCCTGGGAACCTGGATAGCAGAGTTAGGGCCCACCCAGTCACAAGGAGACAGCGCTGAGCTGGGCAGAGTTGGACAGCCTTTCTCCCAGTCATGCCTGAGTTTACTGTGAGAAACACTGAGCAGTTTGCCTGCCGCAGACTTAGTGTATGGCACTCTCCTTGGCAGCACTCCACTGCCCCCACCACCCAGCCCCAAGTGCTCCTGGGAAAGAGCAGGGTCAGGAGAGGCTGGCAAGCATCTTGGCGGTTGCTTCTGGCAGCTTAGAATCAAGTGGTCTTAGAGAGGACCGGGGGCTGTAGCTCAGTGGTGCTTGCTTAGTGGGTAAGAAGGGCAGGGCTTGGTATCTAATCCTGAAAGAAACAAAACTCAAACTGGTCAACCAACAATGAAATCCCAGCCCTTCTCTATGAGGCATTCTTTCTTCCTGCGGGATGGAGTCAAGGAGACAGTGTGAGTCTGTGCTGCCTACTTACTGGATAGAGGTGGTTCCAACTTTCTAACCTTGCCCCTCCCTCCCTCTCCCCCTCCCTCCCTCCCTCCTTCCTCCCTCCCTTCCTTTCTTTTTCTTTGTAGAGTATCAAAATGAGCTAGTCAAATGACCATTGAGCGATATCTTTGTCCCTAGGAGGTAATTGTACTCACTGCAGAAGTGGGACCCAGTCATCATCCCCTGCCTTTGGATTCAGTGACCCTTTGACCCAACCTCGTCCTGCCTCTGCTGTTTTATTTATTCTGTAAATAATCAATGTCACCTACTGTTCCTATATACGCAGGAGTGGCTCTCTGGACTCAGCTGCATTTCCTTGTTCTGCCTGTCCACATCTGAGCTGACCCCACAGGACTCGGTCACTTGCCCTCCAGATCTCATGTAGAATCAACTCTTCAAGTTCCACAGACACACACTAAAACCACCGGTCAGTGTTTTGGCTTTAATTACTTTGAATGAAACACTGTTGTGGGGAAAACAGTTTGAGATAAGGAATCTGCCTCCTCACTGAACAGCTCTTCAGTTTTTCAAGTCGTCTTTAATTACGGTTAATAAAAATTTATAAGTGTGTGGCTGAAGAGATGGCTTAGTGGGTGAAGAACTTGCTGTTCAAACATAAGGGCCTGAGTCTGGGTCCAGTGTGAGGGCCTGAGTCTGGATCCAGTGTGAGGGGCTATGTGAGGGTCTGAGTCTGGATCCAGTGTGAGGGCCTGAGTCTGGATCCAGTGTGAGGGTCTATGATGTGAGTGTCTGTGGTGTGAGTGTCTGTGGTGTGAGTATCTGTGGTGTGAGTGTCTGTGGTGTGAGTGTCTGTGGTGTGAGTGTCTGTGGTGTGAGTGTCTGTGGTATGAGTGTCTGTGGTGTGAGTATCTGTGGTGTGAGTATCTGTGGTGTGAGTGTCTGTGGTGTGTCTGTGGTGTGAGTGTCTGTGGTGTGAGTGTCTGTGGTGTGAGTTTCTGTGGTGTGAGTATCTGTGGTGTGAGTGTCTGTGGTGTGAGGGTCTGTGGTGTGAGGGTCTGTGGTGTGAGGGTCTGTGTGAGAGTCACCGTAAGTAACTGCCGACACAGCCTCTCCGTTAGGAAGAGGAGTTCTTATTGTGGCTGTATATAACCAGAGGCATCTGGAAGAATCCAGATCAGAGAGAAAGAGAAACAGAATGGACGTGGCCACAGATAGTGAAGCCGGAAGATCAGGGGAGAGTAGAGATAGCAAAAGGCATAGAGCATAGTGAGAGAGCCTGAGATAGGTAGGTAGATGGATAGATGGAAGATAGATTATAGATAACATATAGATAGATGGAAGAGAGAGAGAGAGAGAGAGAGAGAGACAGACAGACAAAATCATTTGGACTATAGGAAGAGTAGCTGTGGGGATAGAAAACCCTTCATGGTTTCTGAGGAATACTGCCTTTTATCTAACCCCCAGAAATCCTTCTATAGTCCAGATTGAGTTCATTTCTGTTGTCATGAACAGCCTGAGCCCTAACAAAGATGGGCATGGAGCTATTTTCCTGTGATCTCAGCGCTGGGAAGATGGAGATAGAAGACCTGACCCCAGCGGCTCTTTGACTAGCCAGTGTAGCTAGCCAGTGTACTCACAGTGCAGTGAGAGACTGTCTCAAAAACATACAGCTGGGCGTGGTGGCACACGCCTTTCTTCTCAGTACACAGGAGGCAGAGGCAGGCGGATCGCTGTGAGTTCGAGGCCAGCCTGGTCTACAAAGTGAGTCCAGGACAGGCAGGGATACACAGAAAGACCCTATCTCAAAAAACAAAACAAAACAAAACAAAACAAAACGGGACGTGGCCTTATTGAAGGAAGTGTGTCACTGGGGGTGGGCTTTGAGGTTTCAATAGCCTATCCCAAGCCTAGAGTCCCTTTTTCTTCCTGCTGCCTGTGGATCCCTGATATTGAAGTGCCAGCTACTTTACCAGCGCCATGTCTGCCTGCATGCCACCACACTGCCTGCTCTGATGATAACAGACTCAGGGTTTGAAATTGTAAGCAAGCCTCCACTCAGTGGTTTAAATTATAAGAGTCACCACGGTCATGGTGTCTCTTCACAATAATAAAACAGTGACCAAGACAGAAGTTGGTACCAGAGAGTGGAGTCCTGATGTGACAGGCCTGACCGCGCTGCTTGTTAGTGGAATGTGGCCTTTGGGACCTCAGAGTCGAAAAGGCATTGGGTACTGAGGCCTCAGTGGGCTTTTCTGTGGCAGCCTGTAAGACAAGAACGTTGAGAGCAGTGCAGACAGTGGAGGCCTGGCTTGTGAGGGTTCAGAGAGAATTTTAAAGACTCTCCTGGGGCCGTCTGTGACTTTGATGTAAGACTCTTTTCGTTCTGGTTAGCTGGGGCTGAAGAATCAGCTGTGGTTAGCAAGAAGGCCAGAATTACTAAAGTAAAACCTTTGTTTCTCAGGGACACTCAGTGCTGATCAGCCGGAGCTGAGAAAGCAGCGGTGGTCGCGAAGAGCCCCAGTATCACTGAGGTGAAATCTTCTGGGGCTGCTTCCTGAGAGTCAGCACACAGAAGCTGTGATCCAGAGGCAGCCACGGTTGTACCTTGAGCTGGCGGCCAAACTTGTGAGTATAAGGGTCACCCAGGTGGTACTGGTTCGGGAGACATGAGGGGGTCGTGGAGAGCAGCTGATGCTTGGCACTGTGAGAGGCCAGGAGAGGCCATTGGTGAAGGTGCTGCTCTGGTGGCGGTTGAAGGCCCAGGATTGAAGGGATCATGCAGAGAAATTGAGGCTTGGCACCATGAGGAAGGCCTAGGAGAGGCGACTGGGGGAAGTGCAGCCCATTCGCAGCAGAAGACTCCAGAATTTTGGAGATGCCAGGATCACGACATGACCACTAAGAACAGCAGCAGCAGTGGAGGGGAGCCCACCCAAGCTCAGAAGACAGACAAGCTGTGCGTGCTTTGTTCAGACCATGACTGCACCCTGGTTCTCTTGATTTTTACAGCAGCTCACAGCTGAGAGACTCTGAACTTTTAAAAAAAGAGATTTTGGGGCTTTTGTTTTGTTTTGTTTTGTTTTGTTTTAAAGAGATTGGATATATTTTAAAAATATTTTAAACTAGATCTATTTGTCTTAATTTTTATATGCATAAGTGGTGTGTATGTCTTTACACACTGTGTATGTGGCACTCTTGGAGGTGAGGCGTCAGAATTCTGAGTATAAATGGCTGTGAAACACAACGTAGGGACTCAAACCTGGCTCCTCTGGCAAAGCGACCAGTGCTCTGAACTGCTGAGCCATCTCTCCAGGATCAGAGATGGGACTGATGTGCCATCTCAGGGACAAGTGAGGGAGGAGAGGTTCTAACTGAAAGGCGGTAAAGAGTTTGTGTGTCGGGTTGACAAGGGTCTGTCGTACAGGATAGCTTTATGACAGCTTGATGAAAGCTATAGTCACCTGAGAGGAGAGCACCTACAGGCAAGCCTGTAGGACATGTTCTTAATTAGTGATTGATGCAATTGGGCAGCCCACTGTGGGTGGGGCCATCATCCCGAGGCTGGTGGTCCTGGGTTCTATAAGAAAGCAGGCTGAGCAAGCCACGAGGAGCAAGCCAGTCAGCAGCACCCTCCATGGCCTCTGCCTCAGCTCCTGCCTCCAGGTCCCCACCCTGCTGTGGAGAGTTGCGATGTGCTGTGCCTTAACATAGCGCAGGCTTCCGCCTTCCGCCATCCTGACGGCGAGCGCTCTCTAAGATAAACAAGTCCTCATATGGCAAAAGGCTGTGCAAGGGTAACTGGTGATCTGATGACGAGCAGTCCTGCTCTGACGCGGACCTATGAGGAGGTGACACCTGGCATGAGCTGATTGGCCGTTGAGTTGTACTTAAGCTTGGTCCTTCGGGGCCATTCCCACTGAGCTTAATCCTGAGTAAAGATCCCGAGAAGAAGTCTGGTTGTTGGCGTCTTATTTCCGCTGGACGGCGCGGCGCCGACACTCTACTTGAGTTCCTGTCCTGACTTCCTTTGATGTTGAACTGTGATCTGGAAGCGGAAGCTGAGTAAACCCGTTCCTCCCCAAGTTGTTTTGGTCATAGTGTTCCATCAGAGCAACAGTAACCCTCACTAAGACACACCTACTTTCACCCTCTAGCCCCTCCTAATGTGCACATTGATACACACACACACACACACACACACACATACACCAAGCATCACACACACACACACCAAGCATCACATACACACACACACACCAAGCATCACACACACACACACACCAAGCATCACACACACACACACACACACCAAGCATCACACACACATACACACACACACACCAAGCATCACACACACATACACACACACACACACCAAGCATCACACACACATACACACACACACACACACCAAGCATCACACACACATACACATACACACACACCAAGCATCACACACACACACACACACCAAGCATCATACACACACACACACACACACACACACACACACACACCAAGCATCACACACACACACCAAGCATCACACACACACACACACACACACACACACACACACACACCAAGCATCACACACACATACACATACACACACCAAGCATCACATACACACGTACAAGTTTTAAAAATTAGAATTTTCCTAAACTTTATGTACATCTCTTTTTAGGCTTCTCCTAGACATTTTGTTTTATGCTATGACAACAAACATAAACATGGTCTTTTAGTTCTTTTGTATCGAAGTATCGTTACAATCTGTGGAAGGGATGGAACCAGTGTTTGAATGTCAATCTCAACATTTTTCAGGGTGCTATGGCGCCACAGCACAGCAGCTGGCACTGACACAATCTTCAGCTGTAGACACTGCAGCCAGCACTTTGTGGGGATGGAAGGCATTCTCTCTCCGTCGCTCTGGGAAGATGTTATTACTGTAACTATCTGTGGCCAAGGCATCTGGAGACTCCAGCAGTGCTCAGAGGTTAAGTAAATTATTCAAGGTCACAAATGGTAGAGCCGGGATTAGAACTCATTTTACAGCAGTAAAGACCCCAGACAGTGATGTCATAGGTCCCTCTTACACTTGCCCAGCCCTTCCACGCTTCCACCGAGTTACCTGTCTACTGCTTTTTCTTTTCAAACAACAATAGCTAACCAAATCAGCTAGCCGCCAATCACACGGGGTGTGAGTGTATGAGTTGAGCCTGAGTGTTGGGAGGGGAAACTCTCAGAAGAGGATTCCGTTCTGCAAGCGAGTGGAATCCACCAAGCCCTTGGGATAGCTGGTCTACTTCCCAGGGAGCCAGGAATCTCATGCATTTCAGTCCCTGCCAAGTCAGGGCATCCTCAGCAAGGGCCTGCGAGCTCCAGGGAGGCCTGAGAAGGACTGAGCCCTGCCAAGCCCAACAGAGTGTCAAATAACGGGCCTGTTCTTTCCCTACCCTCCACCCCCAGACTGGGGCTCAATCAAAGGGCCATTCAAGCCCCTCCCTTTCACTAACAGAGGCCGCAGAGGCCAGTCCCCCAGGGGCCTGAGACACAGCAATCCCACGGGCTCTTGCTTCAAACAGGCTTGAGTTTGAAACCGCAGTGTACTTGCCTCTCATTTTACACACATTACTTTTTGCTAAAGACGGAATTGCAAGAATGAAGGGGAGAGGTTTTGAGAAATGGGGGGGGGGGGGTTCTTTTTTTCAGCCCAGAGAATGAGGTTAATAAGTGGAAAAATACAACCACTTGTCTGTGAAGGGCCTTTGGGAAGGTTACCGGCGCCCGGGTAATTAAAAACAAATTAAAAGCTTATATCACTCGTTCATTCATCCCCTTTGCATCTCTCGTCTGGAAGAAATGAATGGGTTTCAGGCCATAGAGTCTGGGAGAACAGAGCCTCCTTAACGGGTGACTTAAGGAAGGAAGTGACATCTGCCTGCTTTCTCTCTGCACCCCAAATGGGTGCATGTGTCTCAAAGGAAAACATTCGGGTGCTTTGCACAGCCTGGACAAACCCCAAGTTTGAGTGGTTCTGGGTGATTCCCTTGGGCGTCCCAGGCTATGTCTCCTTTCTGCCCACCAGCGTCTTCTGGAGCCAATAGAACTGCAGGGAAGCTGAGACGGGTGAGCCATAGCCCAGGCTTGCTTCTTTCATCTCTGCCTCAGACCGCTTTCAACACAACCCTGGCTGAGCGGTGAGGGAATGCTAACCACTTGGTCCTGAGACATGACTCCTCTCTGACAACTGCCATTGCTTTCCTGGGTGGCATTGTCCATGCAGAGCTAACGCAGACACAGACTCAGAGAGCTACCATGACCCAGACACATGGGTCTAGGTTGCTCCACATAGCATGTTCTGCCAAGGAAGGAATTACAGAGCAAAGGCCGTCCTGAGTCAAGCCATCTACCGAGTACCTTGGTGACACATCAACTAGGTGGGTTACAGGCAAGGGCAGCGACCTCCGCCCCAGGTTTCCGATGCTAGCGGATGACTTGCTTTTGGTGTGATGGGGCTAGAGTCAGGAGGACCGTAGGTAGGTCAACCACAGAGATGAGCAACGGGCCACTACTGGGTCTGTGCCGATTGTAACACTCCACAGCCATAAAGTTCTCATCAGCATTCAGCCTTGTGGAATATTCCACAGTGATATGTGTGTCCCCCTACCCCCCATTTTACTCTGGGGAACTTTCCCTGACAAAGCCCCCATCTCTGTGCAGCTGGCCCAAGCCCATGACCACCAAATAGTGTGTGTGGAAGGTTCCCAGCAGAGCCACGCCTTTCTCAAGAACACCAAAGACAACCTTAAGAAGGCATGTGCCTGGCCAGTACCCCAGGGTCTGTACCAGTGGCTGCTGACAGTGGGCCAGTGGAAGTCAGCATCCGCAGATCTCCGTGGGCATCTCCACAAACACGGATGACATCCTCCCCGGGCTCTGCGTCAACTCCCCCAAAGCCGTCCTGTGCTCTAGATTTGGGCTTGCTCTCTTCCCGGCCCCCCCCCCAACCCTGTCTCCCCTCCCCCCTACCCTGTCTCCCCCCCCACCCCCTCCCTGTGTTTCCAGAAGCACCCTAGCTCTTAGTCACTCTCTAAAACGGGACTGTTAGCTGTTCTGCTCATGAAAACACCGTTCCCTTCTCTCGTCTCGAGGCCAGAAGCCAAGGCTTTTCATTACAAACCCAGGAGCTGGCAAAGTCGCTGCTCGCCCGGTGATGATGGAGTTTTCCAAAAATGGGAATCGGCGATCTAACCAGTTTCAATCTATCCTCACTTTCCATGCCATGGGACTGGATAGCTTTTTTTTTTCCCCTCCTGTGCTGAGAAACAAAGTGGGGGAGGGCAGAATCCACCAGGGCCTCAATGGTGAGATCCTTGCCAGACGTTTGGCTCCTGCAGCTAACTTATAAGCCGCCTGGCCTTCTGCCTGCTGCTCACCCTGAAGTCTGTCACCAGGCTATAAGGAAGCATAAGTGGCCTGCTACATTTTAGTGCAGCAGTGTGTATGAATGTGTGTGTGTGTGTGTGTGTGTGTGTGTGTGTGTGTGTGTTGTCTCATGCGTGTACGTGAGAGTCTGTGCATGCTTGTGTGAATGCGTTGTGTGTGCTTATGTGCGCTTGTTTGAATGTTTATAAATGTATTTGTGAGTTTCTGAGTGTGTGAGAATGTGTGTTTGTATGTGTGCATACACGTGTGAGTGTGTCAGTTTGTGTGTGTGTTTTGTGTAAGAATACGTTGGGTGAGTGTATTTGTGTTAGTGATTTGGGGAGTGTGTGTTTGTGGGAGAGTATTTGTGTCTGTAGGTATGCTAGTGTGGGTGAGTGTGCCTTTGTGTTTGTAAGTATTTGTGTGTGTCATATGTGTAATTTGTGCATTTGTGAGCTTATGTGTTGGTGTTGACTGGCACTTACTAACAGATGCACTGCTCTTCAGGGTGGTCTTGCTCAGCTGTTGGTTTTGGGGGGGTGAGGTGGGGGGGCAGGACAGTCTCATTTGCTAGTTTCTTTAGGTCTTTCACTCTAGACCTGTGGTTCTCAACCTTCCTAACACTGCAACCCTTCAGTACAGTTCCTCATGTTATGGTGACCCCCGCAACCATAAAATTATTTCATCGCTGCTTCACAACTGTAATCTCACTACTGTTGTGAATTGTAAAGTAAGTATCTGATATGGTGGATATCTGCTGTTCGACCCCCCAAAGGGGCCATGACCCCCAGGTAGAGAACCACTGGTCTAGACAGTCTCCCAGTTCTGTTTCCTCACGTCCTCCCTGGTTGGAGCGATGTGGACCACCCAAAATTGAGATAGGAATGGAGGAAAGAGATGAGAACCAGCGCTCAAGATGATGCAGAATTCCAGTTGAGCCTCAGCTGTGGGAGGCACCGAGGTCCGAGTGCGCCCAGATAAGCTCTAAAGAATGTTAAACACACAGGGCTATTTTTTCAAAGAAAGGGATACATAACCTGTTTTGTTATATTAATTGATAATAGACTCTTGAATGCTTCTCTACCCTGGCTAGTTCCTGAATAATTGACACAGAGAACCCATGCTTTATTTAATAAGCTTAAAGCACTAGAGCTGGGCAGATATCAACCCTGTAAGCTATTTTGCTATCTCCTAGCTACACATCCCACTTTATTTGCTAATAAGTGTCCTGTCTGGGCTGGATCAGCTCCATCACTCTGTCCTCATGGCCACAGTCTCATGGTCTAGTCTCCCTGTATCAACTTCCTTCTCTCCGGCTCCTGCTACCTCCTCTGCTCCCCCTTTCTCCTACTGCCTTGTGGTCTCTCCAGCCCTGATCCCAGGGAACCTCAACTCTGCCCAGCCCATGCTGTCAGCAACTTTATTATCCAGTTAGGGATAACAGAGGGGTGGGAGCAGAGTTACATAGCATCACTTGGTGTACATGAGAATATGGTCATCTGGGGTGTAACCAGATCTTGGGGGGAGGTAGTAATTAATAATTAAATTCATAGCACCAGACCAGCCCTCAACACTCTTATTCACTCAGAAGGGTGGGAGCCGATGTGTTTAATAACTGGTGACTTTTTGCACTATGTCACATGTACTTTACAAAGAATTTCAATGTAGTCCTGTCTTAAGCTTTATTGTGCATAAGGAATCAAGTTAACTATCACCGGGAAAGTGTTCACCAAATTATACTGTGCTAAAATATGCTTAAAGTAAACAACTCAGGCCAGGTGTGGTGGAGCACGCCTTTAATCCCAGCACTCAGGAGGCAGAGGCAGGCGAATCTCTGTGAGTTTGAGGTCAGTGTAGTCTACAAAGAGTTCCAGGATAGCCAGGGCTGTTACATAGAGAAAATAAATAAATAAACAAGTGAGGGTCAGATGCCTGAAGTTTGAACCTCTACAGAGTCATGTCAAACTGAGCTGCCTTTTTGCCTCCTGTGGATATTGTTACTCTGCCGGCTATGGTGGTCACAGAGACCCTGCACCCAACTGTATGCACCCTGTCCCAACGTCCATGAAGCCAGTCTCCCTGGTCTACCACCTTAGGAAGTGGGCTTCTGGGATTCTAGAGTTGATCTCAGAGGGTGAGAAGGATGCCAGGGCGGGGTACGTTCCTGGCCTCAGTGGCTTTCCTTAGCCGTGGGGGGAGACTACACACCCTTCCTTGTGTCCTTGAGTCTACAGCTGGAACCGTATGGCTGAAGCTGCCAAGGTCTGCTGCCTGCTGGGGCTAGAACTTTGCTCCCTAGCACAGGGACATTTGCACCCACTTCCTGTTGTCGATGTTTCCTGTCACTGCTCACTCGTTCCTTTAATTCCTTTTTACAAGCTGGAAACCTAGCTGGGTGGGGTCTTGCCCTGAGCCACCACTTCCTTTATTCCATTTGGCATCAGGTTTTTCTTTAAACATTTTTATCTCCTTGAGCACTAGACTTTTAGCTGCATCACACCTCCTGGTACTCCTTTCCTCTTCAAACTGAACATTTTGTATTTCTCTTTGTCCAGTTTTCTCCTTTTCATTATCTCTTGGCATAAGGATGGTTGCTAGGACACAGTCAATACTAGGCTGTCTTGGAATCTCCTCTGCCAATGCCATTGATAAAAAACTGTTCAATTTAGCCTTAGGAGGGTTTTTAAGACAAGGACAAAAAGAAGCCACATTCTTTGCCGGAATACCACAGGAACAGTCTCTCCACCAGCTGTTAATAATCACTTCCTCTGAGAGCTGGGCCCACCTCGCTCTCAGCACCACAGTTTCTACCAGCATGGCTGTGATGGGTATTCTTGGCTGCCAACTTGACTACATCTGGAATGAACTACAATGCAGAAATGGAGGGCATCCCTCTGAGAGGTTGTTTTTGCTTGGTTTGAAGTGGATGAATCTACTAGTCCAGACCTTTGAAGTAGGAAGCCTTTGATCCAGATCTTGAGACAGGAAGACTCACATCTTTGATCTGGATCTTGGGGCGAGAAGACACGCTTTTAATCTGGGCCACACCTTTTGCTGGAATCCTATATAAGGATGTGGGAGAAGGAAGCTTTTGTTCTTTGCTTGTTTTCCTTCGTCTTGCTAGCACATCCATTCCTTCACTGACATTGGAGTCTACTTTTTGGGGGGCGGATTCCAGAGTAGACTAAAAGACCACTCCTGTGGTGTAAACGAGTCCAGTACATCTTCCATCATCTATAAAAACACTTTCTACTAGTTCTGTTCCCCTACTGAGAAACAGACCATATCCTAGGGGATATATTTGATAGGCTTGCATAATAAGAATGTTAAAGGTCTCATAGTGTCTGGAGAGTCACAAAATTTAGAAGCTGCTCATCCCAAGAACCTGATGCTTCCAAACAAGAGGAAACAATGATGTAGCCTCAACCCAAAATATGTGGCTTAAACAGAGTTATCCATCCACTCTTACACGGTAGGTATGGACTTATTTTGTGGGTTCCCAAGCCAGATGAGGCATGGTAGAGCATGGCGCATACCCCAGACATGCCTCAGAAAGCCGAGCAGGAGAGTGGGGCCACTTCCTCCCCAATCAGGCTTGTGTCTACTCAACCCCATTGAGACAAAGGCCACATCATGACAAAGCCAGTTAAGCTTCTGTTCCCCACCAGCAAACTGGCTTCTTAGAAATCATGTGACCAGCAGTCTGCTATTATAACTGGAAAGTCCTGCCCTGCTCCTGCATGCTTTAGAATCCAAATTAGTAAATCGGTAATGTTTGCCTGTCTTCAATCAGGTCTGCATATGCAAATTAGGTGCATCTCCTCTTTTTTCCACTCCCCACACCCCCGTCCCCACCCCCACCCCCCACTCCAGCTACATAAGCTAGCTGTTCTTCATGGTTTATACCCTTTGTACTCGCCACTGCCGGAGACCCTGCTCCCCGGCTCCTCAGCTCCGGAGACCACCCATTCACAAAGGCAAGGCTGATTGGGACAGGGAATGTAACCATTTCTGCTGCATCCTAATGGACAATCTAGACAAGCAGTTACTCAATGCTTCTGTGCCTCAGTGTCACCATTCATTAAACACATGAACCACTGCATTGATAAAGTAAAGAGAAAGTACACCAAAGGCTAGAATTATGCCTGACACACCAAAACACCTAATGACTGGCAGCTTCTCCTCTTAACTGTGTAGTGCTTCCCACTTGTCTCTGGTTTGTCTGTCAGAGTGAAGACAGAGTGAAGGTGAAGAGGTGCACCACTCACTAGGGCTGGGTTGCCTTGACGCGAAGTCCAGCCCTAAGCCCTGGCTTGCAAGTTGGGAAAGACTGGTTTTCTTCAGTATTTCAAGAGGCAACTTATGAAAACTAAGTGTATCAAATAAACTATTCTTTTGTTCCCTTCTAGTGAGAAGCTGAGCTCAGCACCTTGGATATTTGCGTTCTGAGAAGTGAGCAGTATCTTTTAAGCTGGTGAGTCTTGTGCTGTGAACACATTGCTGGAGATCACCTATGGGATTCAGAGCCACTTTTCCTATATTAATAAAGTATGAATAAATGTTTCAGAGGTCATAAATCCACACTCAATGGCACAGAACTATCTGTTAATGGCACATTTCATTTCCCAGGTATGATTGCTCATGGTGTGCAGAAAAATTGATCTGCTAAACTATAAGCCTATCGCATTATGATGGCTGTGACGTCCTCAGAACATTTTTATGACACCTAACATCTGAGATGAATGCATTGCGTCTGGTGATCTTCTGCACTACTTGTTATAAATACATGACACAGTTTTATAATATAAGAAGGTACTTTAGATCCTAATAACAGCTCAGTTGTCTGGGTGAGCAGCTGCACAGCTCATGAGATGGATTCCTGTCCTATGGCAGAAATGGCACAGTTTTTAAATGCATTTGTCTGAGCAGCTTTGAGACTAAGCGATTGTGAGTATTCTGTAACTTGGACAATTGTCGTTTCTTATGAGACCTTGTAAGCATTCGGTGTTACATGATTTCAAATGCAGTCACATGCCGGTTACTGACTGGACATGTCCTGGGAGTGTGTTGTTGGGGAAGTCTGCCATTGTGTGAATATGCTTACACAAAATCTGAACCACTGAATCCTCATGGGGTTCACCATCATTTATCTTGTTAATTTACCAGTACGGCCTAACATTTATTATCAAGCCTATAATTATTATTATGACACTATTTTCTAGCCCTCTAGCAATCAATGAAGACACAGACACTTGTTATATTTTAAAATAGCCTTAGTTGGCCGGGCGTGGTGGCGCACGCCTTTAATCCCAGCACTTGGGAGGCAGAGGCAGGCGGATGGCTGTGAGTTCAAGGCCAGCCTGGTCTACAAAGTGAGTCCAGGACAGCCAAGGCTAACACAGAGAAACCCTGTCTCAAAAAACAAAACAAAACAAAAAAATAAAATAAAATAAAATAAAATAAAATAAAATAGCCTTAGTTAACCTGGGCCAGGGCAGATATCAATCCTCTAAACTACCTCCCATAGTGGGGCAGGTGTGGGATCCCTGCCCCAATCCCATGCCATCTGCTTCTAATAATTTCTATCAAGCTACCTCCCATCCATAATTCCAAATACTTGCTAATGTTCTTCATCTGGGCCAAATCCTCCATCCACGCCAGCCACGTCCTTCTCTTCCATCTAACCCATGATGGCGCAGCCTTCTCCACTCTTCTCCTCAGGTCCCTCTTCTTCCCAAGATTCTGTCTCCCCAAGCCCAGGAACCTTAGCTACGACTATCTCATTTGCCTGGCCCAGGTGCATTTTATTAATTAGCATCAAAATACCTCAGACCAACACATAGGCGTGGCCTGTCATTGGATGGACATTGTCAGTTGGAACATGAACGCACATGTGCTGCAGATTCACCTGTTGTGACAGGATTTTCTATCCTGGATTTTTACGTACTGGGTTTTACTGGCAGATTATTGTCCTTGGGCCTTTTTCTTTCCTGTTTTTTGTTTTGTTTCGTTTTGTTAGTTTTTTGAGACAGGGTTTCTCTGTGTACCCTTGAACTCCCTCTGTAGACCAGGCTGGCCTCAAACTGAGAAATCTGCCTTCCTCTGCCTCCCAAGTGCTGGAAACAAGGGTGTGTGCCACCACCAACTGGCTGGGTCTTTTTCTTTTCAAAGAAGGTTACATAATAAAAAGACCTTAGCTTTGGAGATGTGCATCCAATTCAGTAGCATGCTTTGTCATTTTGCTTTTGTTACCTTCTGTTTAAGTAACTTACTGTCCTTGTTTACAAAACATGACTGTTACCAAGTTGCCAGTCACCAAGGGTTGACAGTTGAGTTAGAGCAAAGAGGAAGCCATCTTGAAAGGCCATCAAATTCATGCACATATTACTGGACTCAGCTCACAGAATTTCGCTTTGGGCTGGAGAGATGGCTCAGTGGTTAAGAGCACTGACTGATCTTCCAGAGGTTATGAGTTCAATTCCCAGCAACCACATGGTGGCTCACAACCATCTATGACGTGATCTGATGCCCTCTTCTGGCCTGCAGGTGTATATGCAGGCAGAGCATTGTATACATAATAATTAATAAATAGATATTTTAAAAAAAGAAAAAGAAAGTGAAATTGTTATTCCAGAGAGAAAATAGGACTTGTGAAAGTTCAAGTGACACAACCAAGGCCAAAAGAGGTGAGAAGCTTCAGATTTCGGATCGAAAGGGCACGGTGGTCCGTGACTGTGATTCCAGCACTTGGGAAGCTGAGGCAGGAAGACCTGAAGTTTCCGGAGAGCCTTGGAACATAGCTGCACTCTGCTTCAGAAAGGGAGGCGAGGCTCAGGTGTAAGCTGACTTCAAGTCAAGACCACCACAACTCTTCAGTCCTAGAAATAAGTGGGACCCGTGGCCAGATCTTTAAAATGTAGAGCGGTATGTGACACAGTGGATAGTCAGTGTAGATTATTGTGCTGGTTGTCATGGCTCCCTTTGCCTCTATATCTAAAATGGGCACACATATGCATGTTCTCCAATGAAGTGGGTAAAATAACCAGTTCCCACTAGATGAAGCTAGGCACGAAGCTTCCGGATTTGGTTTCCAGCAGCTTGCTGAACTACCAATAGGAATCTACCTTGCGCTTGTGCTCGGTCCTCTTGCTGGATGTGGGTTGTGACAGACAGCGACTGTCCCAGGTCACTCAACCTATTATTCTCTTTTTCTGGGCATAGATTGGACTCCATTCTATTTTGCAGCCTCCCTTGAAGCTATGTCCACTGGAAAGGACTAAGTCTTCAAGTCCCAGGCAAAGGGTGGTGTTAAGCTATGCCTGTGTTTGGTCTGCAGAGACTACTACTACTACTACTTCTTCTTCTTCTTCTTCTTCTTCTTCTTCTTCTTCTTCTTCTTCTTCTTCTTCTTCTTCTTCTTTTGTTTTTCGAGACAGGGTTTCTCTGTGTAGCCTTGGCTGTCCTGGACTCACTTTGTAGACCAGGCTGGCCTCGAACTCACAGTGATCCACCTGCCTCTGCCTCCTGAGTGCTGGGGCTAAAGGTGTGCGCCACCACCGCACGACCCTGACCTCTTCTTGTTGCCAGCTTGAAGCAGATGAGTGCAGTGGCTGGGAATCGCGTGCTGAAGCTGCCGAGCTGCAGGCGCAGGGAGTCCAGGTTGCAGAGGGCGGGCTTGTTGGAGCTATCGGCGCATCAGGGATTCTGTGGCACGTGCATTAGAGAGAGAAATGGGTTCTCATTGTTGGGGCAATGTTTGCCACAGCAACAACTGTCTTTGTAACCCCGCAAACAGACTTTCCTCCCTTTGGCTTTTGGCTTTGCTGCATTCCCAGTAACCACAGCAGAACACCGAAGCCAGCCGCGCTGGTTTGAATCCTGGCTCTACCACTCACTGAAGGCCCCTTGATGTCTCTGAGATGCAGTCTTCTGATCTGTAAAATGATCATGCTGACCTCACAAGGGGACATAAAGTTGGAACCGTAGAGGGGAATGCCTACCTTGCAGTTCCAGTCAGTTTTGTGTTACTATAGCAACAGTCTGGGATAGCTACTCACGAAGAGAAAAGGTGCACTTGGCTCCTCATTTTTTTTGAGGTTCTGGTCCATAATCAGTTGACATCATTGCTTTTGGGCCAGGGATGAGGTGTTAGGTACATCATGATGTGGACGCATGGTAGAGCATCGGATAGTAAGGCAGAGAAGGGAAAGGTTGGGCATACCCCAGTGACCCGAAAACTCCCGCTGGGTCTAACTTCTTAAAGTCCCATCACTTCCCAATAGTGTCACATGCTGAAGACCAAGCCTTAGACCCAGGCCCGCTGGGAGGACCCATATCCAATCCACAACACAGCAATAGGGTTAGAATTTTTAAAACCACCACTGCGTGGCTTCCACAGTGACTTCCCACCTGATTCTCTGAGACTATTTTGTCAGCCAGGTGACCCTTCCGCAGAGCCAGCAAAGCCTCTCTGACACAGGACACTAACCCTGGAATGCTACTGCCATAGGTCCTTCTCTCTGCCAGAAGGCAAATAGGAGCAGATACAATGCCACAAGCCCTTGCTCTGCCCCTCGGACCGCTTCAGCTGGGAAGAATGCCTGGTTCCCGACCCAGCTGCGGTGGCTAGCGCTAATCATCCCGCTGCTGACGGCATCTGGAGTCGCCTGGGAGATGAGCCGCGGGGCTTGCCCTGGAGGTGTGAGAAGACCCATCTTAATTGTAGACAGGACAAATCCCTGGGCAGGGATTTTTGAACTGCACACATGGAAACAAGGGGCCAAGCAGCAGTGGTTTGGCCCCTCTCTGTCTTGACTTCCTTGGAACCCCGTGGAACCCTTGAACTGTGAGCAGAAACAAGCCCTTCTTCCCTTAAGTTGCTTTTGTCAGCGCACTTGATCACAGCAGCAGCAGCAGAAGCGGCGGTGGCAGTGGCGGCGGCAGTGGTGGCGGCAGCGGCAGCAGCAACGAAACCAAGACCCGCGCTCGCAGATGCCCACTTCTTCCCTCCATCCACCCTCCCATTCCTTTTTTTACAAATATATTTTATTAATTTATTCATATTACATCTCAAATTTTTAAAAATTTATTTTATTACACCCTCCCATTCCTTTACTCCTGCATGCATGCACACACCCATCTGTGTCCGTCTGTCCATCCGTATGCCCCTGTGTGATCAAAGCTCACCACATGCCGATTGTGGCAACACCATGCTAAAAGGTGAAACCGGCAGAAAAGGCCCCTCCCCCCGACTCTCTCATGAAACCTTTTACCCCAGCAAGTGGTGAGTGGAGAGGGCAGCGAGCGCTCTGGTGGGAGTGCGGCAGCGAGTGCTGGCTTTCGGAACGTCACAGACAGCACATCGCAGGGTTAGGAAAGGCCTGGCACATCTAAGTACAGGTCTTCCATGCAAAACGATGAAAAGCTTTTCCTGCCACACCATCACCATGCCAAAACCTACCTTTTGGGCCTGCCTGCCTGCTGCATTGTTTCTGTATAACCTGCCTTCTTAAGGCCTGCCTTGCCGTACCTCCAGCCTTACGAGAACACAGTGCTCAGGTAACACTGAAACACTGAAATCTCTTCCGTGTCTACTCCCCTCCCCCACAAGCACCAAAATTTGACCCAAAGGGACACAAATCTATAAGTCATCCTCATATTTCTAAGTGTGTGTGTATATATATATATATATATATATATGCACCACACACTTTAAAATGGAATCTAATGCCGGGCACAGTGGCACATGCCTGTAATCCCAGCACTGGGGAGGCAGAGGCAGGTGGATCTCTGTGAGTTCAAGGCTAGCCTGATCTACAAAGTGAGTCCAGGACAGCTGAGGCTACACAGAGAAACCCTGTCTTGAGAAACCAAACCAAACCAAACTAACAGGGCCAGGCGTGGTGGCGCACACCTTTAATCCCAGCACTTGGGAGGCAAAGGCAGGTGAATCGCTGTAAGTTCGAGGCCAGCCTGGTCTACAAAGCGAGTCCAGGATAGCTAAGGCTACACAGAGAAACCCTGTCTCAAAAAGAAAAAAACAAGCAAACAAGCCAAGCAAACAAAAGCAATCTAAATGTGTACAGGTGTGCAGACACAAGTATCGTGTGTGTGCAAGTACTTCAGGTGTGAGAATGTGCACTCATAATCCCCGGTTTCCCAAGAACTGTCTGCTTGCAATTAACTGCTGCTTCCTCAGAAACAAAGCTATAGCCAACTTCCTCAATTTAGAAATGAAAGGCTGCCCGGGCCTTATTTTACCATCAGAGACAAAGCTGAGACACCAAGCAAATGCTGGAATCTCCTGAGAGAGACGAGGTTTATTCTCCCCTGCACCTTTGGGAAAGGGTTTTTTTGATAGCAATGGCATGATGGGGTGGGGCTCGGCGGCGGCACGGGCAAGGGATTTCTTCCATCCCTTTCAAACTACAGGAAAGCTCCATGACACACACCAAAGCAGGAGTGGTTCCCAGCTGATCACCAGATGACTGTTGATGGACAGTATTATTTGTGTGTTCTGTTATCTCTGCCATAGCCGGCTCAGCGGCATCTCCCTATTGATGACTCCTCATGGCCATGAGAGTGACCCCGGGGGCTTCAGACAGGAGAAGAAAGATTTCTTTCAGATGATGTTAGTCACACAAACTGTGATGGTGCCATTCATAACACGAACTCACTCCTGTCCCTGGGTCGACACGGTCTTTCATTTAGTGCTTGAGACGGTCGGTATTCCACTCACATCCCATAGGTGTTCTGGGATGGAGGCTCTCATTTTCATCCCAGTCTTTCAAACGAGGATGGTAAACACTGAGATTCAATAACGTAAGGTCGCACAGAAGCAGGGTTTGATGTGGGGACAGCCCCAGCGTCTTACTTGCTAAGCTTCAGTGTCATTACCAGACCGCCAAGCCAAGAAAGCAAAGCGATGACCTCCCCAAGAATCCAAGCTCTTGCTAGAGGCCGTGTTTCTTCCTGAATCTCCAGCAGGGGGCGCTCGTGGCTTAAATTATCCGGGTTCCCGCTAGAGAAAAAAGCGAATCTTTTGCCTTTGTCCATTCTTTTTTAAATATTTCGAATGTACTAATTGGAGGAAAGAGCCAGTACATGGGAAAAAGTACTTGAATGTTCCAACACATTTCTTGGAGGCCTTACAAAAGGGGCTCTGGTAACCAGGAGGCTAACAGACCAGGCTTTTGGCCAAACGCGTGAGATTTCCCTCACTACAGTGGGAGAGCCTGCTCACCATTGACTTACCTCGACTGCAGCCTCCTGCCTTGTAAAGTTTACGGGTTCACCCTGGCCACACTCACTGCATTGACCCTTCGTGATGGGGAGTTTTCCGTCTAGTGATGTTTGTCATATCCTTTGCAGGAAATTACTTCAGAGGGGATAGTCCAGGAAGGCCACGCCTCCACAGCTCTCACAGCTCTCAGGAGGTCAGATGCAGTACTGCCTCTTGCGTCTATGAGGAGTCTCTATGAGGAAGTCTTTGCATTTCTTTTCTTTCTTTTTTCTTTTTTTGTTTTTGTTTTTGTTTTTTTGTTTTTGTTTTTGGTTTTTTTTTTTTTTTTTTGGTCTTTTGAGATAGGGTTTCTCTGTGTAGCCTTGGCTGTCCTGGACTCGCTTTGTAGACCAAGCTGGCCTTGAACTCACAGCAATCCACCTGCCTCTGCCTCCTGAGTGCTGGGATTACAGTTGTGCTCCACCACGCCCAGCTGTCTTTGCATTTCTTTACACTTTCAGTACACAAGTGTGTGTGTGTGTGTGTGTGTGTGTGTACATAAAGTCCATTTTTATTTTATGTTCATTGGTGTTTTACCTGCGTGTATGTTTGTGTGAGGGTGCCAGGTCTCCTAAAACTGAAGTTACAAGTTACAAGGAATTGTGAGCTGCCATGTGGGTGCTGGGAATTGAACTAGGGTCTTCTTCAAGAACAGCCAGTGCTCTTAACCCCTGAGCCACCTCTCCAGCCCCCTCCCCTTAAATTAAAGTCAAGACAGGGTTTCTTTGTATAGCCTTACCACTCGGTCTGTAGACCAGGCTGGCCTTGAACTCAGAGATCTGCATGCTTCTGCCTTCCAAGTGCTGGGATTAAAGACTTATGACACTCGGGAGCTTCTAGGACAATTAGACTAAGTTCCTTCCAGGGTATACAAAAGTTCCTCCTACCTTCTACACATGGTCCTGCCAGTCTGAGGAGCCCTGACAAGTTTGGGGAACCCTCAGCAACCTCTCTCTTATGGTTTATGAAAACCATGAGGTGACACTAGTGCCCTGTAAAAGCCCTGCCCTTCTTGCTAGAAGAACCACAGCTAGATGAGCCCCCCACACCCCATGGACCTCATGACCAGAACTCTTAGCAACGTGTTTCTGTTGTCTGTAAAAAAAAAAAAGTCTAACTTTGTGACATTTTATTGCAGCAGACAAAAATGGGCAACGACACCCCCAAACGACACCTTCTCTGTGTGTCCTGTGACGTAAGAAAGTGGGTGCAACACTAACTCAGAGGGAAATGTCTGGTTTCAGAATCTAGTGCTGCCTCTCATGGGCTCAGCAGCAGCCCCTGCTTGCCAACAACGGATCACGGCTTCCTCACTAGCGAAATGAAAACAGTCAACTCCACCCTCAGCGTGGCTGGGCCCATTCCACAAATAAGGTAAGGATCTGAGGCCCAGTGCGCGGTGCACAGCGAGCACTCTGAGGGCCTTCACTGCTGTGTGTGCGCAGGCCAGGTCTCCATGGAAAGGGACTCCTTCATCTCTCATTGCTGAGGTCTTCACTAATGTCCCAGCAGTTTCTTCTGCTCTGGGTGACATGACCAAACTTTAGTCTTCTCCAGGGAACATAATACCCCTCCTTCCCTTTTTCCCAAGTGCAAACTCCCTCCTCCTGGGCGACACAGGGAGTTCTGTCTCCTGAGGGCAGGTGCCGGATATTTGTCCCTCAGAACCGACAGCTTGGAGGTCGGTTGAGGTTCAGGAGGGCCTCTATTCTGACTGAAGTGTTTATTAATCTGTAGCCTCTGTAAGTCAGAGGCCCATCTCACTGCCTCCGGAGCCAAGGCCAAGAGGGCAAGCACACAATGCAGCCCTTCTTCGCAGGGCCTGTTTACCTTCCGGGAGCAGGCAGGGTGTGGCAAGAACTTCTGGGTGGCAAGAGCTGCAGGGTGTGGTGCGAATGCTGGGTGTGGCTGCCCAGGCCAGGCCTTGAAGAAAGCTGCCAAGCAACAAGCCAGGAACCTGGTGGCCCAGGTCTGACTGTGGGGAAGTGGGGGGTGGTGTCCCCTGAGGTCTGGCTCTGCGGCAGAGAGTCACCAAGACCCTCTCCTCCCTTGCTTGCTGAACGTAATAACACAATAGCATACCAAGAACTTACTCCCCTCAACATTTCTGTCCCCCTGTAGCTTTCTGTCATGGTAAGAAGTAAGCCCCCCACCCGTGAGAGGCTTTGTGGGAGTCTTGACACCCATATTCACTATCTTTGTGACCTTGGTGAATTGGCTGAGATTTTTTTTTCCCCGAGACAGGGTCTCTCTATATTAGCCTTGGCTGTTCTGGACTTGCTTTGTAGACCAGGCTGGCCTCAAATTCACAGTGATCTGCCTGCCTCTGCCTCCTGAGTGCTGGGATTAAAGGTGTGCGCCACCACACCTGGCTTAATTAATATTCACCTGTAGCATTCCTTGCATCCAAGTTTGGGGCTGGGCCTGGATCCATCCAGGATCGAGTGACCAGGATCAACCATCCGTGAAAATGTTATTTTGGAGACTGTTGATGACTTGCTGGGATTCTGGGAAGAGAAGAGTCTGAACTGGCAGCCGAAAAATGATTCCCTGCCTTCTAACTCGACACCACGACACACTCACCTGGAATAAGGCCCAAAGAGAGACAGAAACCCATCCCATAGGTTTGTTGTGTGGGTTAAATGGGCCGTTGGGTGTAGAGGGCTTAGGACAGCCATGGTACAGGGAAGCCTCTGTAGAGACTTGAGCCATTCACCCTCTCTAGGTATGCCTCAGATGTGTCTGAACTGCAAGCCCATGAGCCACGTGCACCCAGGAGAGGCACAGATGTGTTTCAACCCAAAACCATACTGTTCCTTCAAACACAAGATCATTTACAATATTTTAAAACAGTGACAAGAACAAAACCTCTACTGCATGGTCCGGCGGGCAACTCAATACCTCTTCTTGAAACCTCAGACCTTCTTGGGTTGGAGAAACACCATCAGGAGGGTGTGAAGCTCCCATGTCACTTTTTAGGGCTCCATGCTAGCCCACACCCATGGCCACCCCACACCCACTGCTATTGTCACCCAAAGGGTTTTAAGCCTTGTATAAATGTTGATCACACGAATCTGTCTTCCTGGGCCTGGCTGTCTGAGCGTGCTGTCTGCCGGTGCTCGCCTGGACTTGAGCCAAAAATAACTGACTCAGTCGCCTGAGAAAACAGATGGCCTAAGACAGTGCAGCAAGACTGGGAGTGGATCCCAGCTCTGGGGGCTTTAGTTTTGGGCTTTTACATCTGAAAAAAGAAGAAAAAAAAAAATATATATATATCACCAAAGTTGAGTCCTCAGTGCATCCTGCAAGTGAGGACCTACAGGGGACTCCAGAGGCCTAGTCATGGGAGTGAAGGTGGGCAAGCCTGCCTTCGGAATCTCGCGGTAGGTGTGGGAGCAAAGGTGGACTTGAGGGACCTTCCAGACCTTGGCAAGATAGTGAAATGGGAAGAGGGAAACAGACTGGAAGACTCGCAAGGTTCCCAGAACAGTCTCAGATTCTTTCCGTGAAGGCCTTAGGCTCTTTTGTGCTTAGAGACTCCAAGGGCTCCTAGGGTAGTGGCTTGGGTGTGGCCTGCAAGTTAGAGTTTGAGCTAGACCGTTCTCGGCTCCACCCACTTCCAACCCCTGGAGGTATTGCAGCTAGACCAGGAGGGCAAAGTTCTAACAGAGCTGAGCCTCCAGAGGCAGATGGAGGAATCCGCAGCCAAGACCATCCACCGTTTCAACTAGATCCATTTTGATTCAACCCGACAGGTATTTCTATGTGCCTGGTGTGTGCCAAGTGCGCGGCTGGAATACAGCAGTGAAAAGACAGACGGGCTCTGCCACATGCTAGATTTATAACCTAGAGGGAGCGACAGATGAAAACCCAAGTACGGTTGCCATTTAATTTTCAACAGTCCCGTGTGCCACCGCACGGCTGTTACAATGCCTACAGCGGGGCAGCCTCCCACTCCCCAGCCCATCAGCGGATCTGCTGGCCCGGAAGCAAAGTGGCGGCCAGACAGCCACTCACGCTCCAGCCTTCCCTTCTCTGCACCTCAGCCCCTCCTGAGGTTATTGCTTCGCCCAGCTCCATGCGATTTTGAAAGCTTCCCCCCCCCCCCCGCGCCCCCCAGTTGAACCTGGTTTTTCCGGTTTCTCTTGGCAGAAATTCTGCCCTGCTGATGGCTCCTGCATCCTACACAGAAGTAGAAATCACCTCTTTCTGCTTTCATGTATTTTTTTTTTCTTGTTTGGTTAATGTGGTGTGCGTTGTTTTTGCTTGAAGATACAAACTACTCATGAATGTCATATCTCCATACAAAATTTAAAAGGAGTATTTGGGACCATGAGCGTTCTTTGCCCCTGCTCCCCTGCTTTCTCCCTGTTGGTGTTTCTCCCCTGGCCTGTGTGTGGCATCAGTGGCCGCCCTGTTCCTCTCACCTTCTTTGGTGACTATGGAGAAAGGGCTAACCTGGCTGGTGAATTTGGCAACAGCACAGGGCAAGCTCAGCTTAAGCGTTCCTTTTCTTGCTGTGAGAAACACGAATCCTCGCCCTCCTCCACTCCGCCTGGCAAAGGCTGCCATCCAACCTTCGCTGCCCCCAGGGCAGCAAGCTGAGCAGTTCCCGGGCTTGAGTGAGTACAGGAATTCCTCATCAGCTGCGCCCCATCCCCAGCAACCCCTTTAGCTGGAGAAATGTTCATGCAACCCTAGATATACAAATATATAAAATATGTATACAATTTAAGCCTTGACTGAAAATAAATCATAGACATATTCTAAAGCAATTTTTTGGTCTATGTGTAATTTTACCACTTATGAAAGATGAGTGTAAACTGGGCACTGTGGTGCACGCCTGGAATCACAGCACCCAGGGAGGCAGAAGCAGGCAAGTGTTTTGAGTCTGAGGCCAGCCTGGTCTACAGAATGAGTCCAGGATAGCCAAGGCTACATAGAGAAATCCTGTCTGGAAAAACAAACACACGAAAAGTAATTTTTCATATTAGCAAGATACATGTACCTATTTATTTTTCCATAATAATTCAATCTTGTCTGAGTATTTGATACTGCATAGCACAAAGCATCTTCAACATTTTTGAGTTGGTTGATATTTTGATTTAGATCCATTAATGCTAAGAATTCCCCTTACATGCATATATAGTATAAAAATGGAAGAAGGATGCTTAAAATCAGTTTAAAAACTGCTGGAAAATCTTTCTGAACCCCAAGTTAAAATTCATTTAATGATTTTTTTGTTTGTTTGTTTGGTTCAGTTTTTTTTTAAAGGAGATTTATTTATTTATTATGTATATAGTGTTCTGCCTCCATGTACACCTGCATGCCAGAAGAGGGCATAAGATCACATTATAGATGGTTGTGAGCCACCATGTGGTTACTGGGAATTGAACTCAGGACCTCTGGAAGAGCAGTCAGTGCCTTTAACCTCTGAGTCATCTCTCTAGCCCAGGGGTTTTGGTTTTGGTTTTGGTTTTGGTTTTGGTTTTGATGGGTTTATTTTGTTTTGTTTGTTATTGGTTTTTGGTTTCTCTGTGTCACCCTGGCTGTTCTGGACTCACTTTGTAGACCAGGCTGGCCTTAAACTCACAGCCAGGGATCTGCCTGCCTCTGCCTCCCGAGTGCTGGGACTAAAGGCATGCGCTACTATGCCCCACCCTGCCCTCATTTGATGATTTTTTAGATAAAGCCCAGGACAGTAACTCAAACAGCATTTTTAAAAGCCAAACATTTTGGGCCAGTGAGATGGCTCAGTGCCTGACTACCTGAGCTGCATCTTCGGGCCCCACAGGGCGGAAGGAGAGAACTAGTGCCTGTAAGTTGTTCTCAGACCCAGAGTGTGTTAGGGGCACAAGCACGGCCACCACACCCACACGCACATGCTGCAGGATGTTTGATTCCACTGTGAATGGGGAGATGGAGAACTAGCTGTATACACCTGTCTTCTGTTCAGTGTGGTTCACCCCTAACACACACACCTCTAATCCAAGAATTTTCTGTTTATTGTAACCAGGTGATTATGGTGTGGTTCAGCTAGCCCTAGCACACACCTTTAATTCAAAAGCTTTGTACACAAGATTTAATGAAGTTAACCCAGATCAAGAGATGGAGCAAGAAAGCAGCTGACAAGGGAGTAAAGAGTAGGAGGGACTTTGAGCTGAAGGGTATTTAAGACAGCATGGATAAGAAGGGGCATTTGAGTTTTGAGTTAGCAAGCTCTTTGGCATTTAGAGTTTTGGGGGGTTTTTTGTTTTGTTTTGTTTTGTTTTGTTTTTTGGCTTTCTCCTCTTGGGCTGTCAGCTGAGCTAGCAAGCTTTTGGCCTTTTCCTTCTGGGACTGGAGCTAAGCAGGAAGGTCAGCTGGGTACTTTCTCTGCCCCTCTAAGCTAGCAAGTTTTCACCCCAGCATCTGGCTGCTGAGACTTCACTGGAAAAATCAAACGATTTGGGATTTACTTTCTTTAAAACAACACATACCCACCCACCCACCCACCCCATCCCATCCACACACCAATGTGAAGTTCTGTTTATTTGTTTGTTTGTTTATTGTAGACAAGGACTCACTGTATAGTTTTTCTATTGCTGTAAACAGACACCATGACCATGGTAACTGTTATAAAGGAGAACATGTGATTGGGGCTGGCCTACAGCTCAGAGCCTTAGTCTATTATTGTCATGGTGGAAAGCATGGCAGAAAGAAGACAGACATGGTACAAGGATAAGAGAGACACTGGGCCTGGCTTGAGCATTTGAAACCTTAAAGCGCGCCGGGCGGTGGTGGCACACGCCTTTAATCCCAACACTTGGGAGGCAGAAGCAGGTGGATCACTGTGAGTTCGAGGCCAGCCTGGTCTACAAAGCGAGTCTAGGATAGTCAAGGCTACACAGAGAAACCCTGTTTCGAAAATCAAAACAAAGCAAAACAAAATAAAAAAAGAAACCTTAAAGTGCATCACCAGTGAAATATTTCCTCCCAGAAGGCCACACCTCCGAATAGTGCTTCTTCCTATGAGTCTCTGTGGTGTCCGTTTCGTTCAAACCACTACAGTAGGCTGGCCTGACCTTCAATCACAGAGATCCTCCTGCTTCTGCCTCCCAAGTCCTGAGATTAAAGGCAAGTACCACCATGACAGACCCAATAATATATATATTTAAAAATTAGCCAGGTGGTGGTGGCACACATCTTTAATCCCAGCACTCAGGAGGCAGAGGCAAGCGGATCTCTGTGAGTTCGAGGCCAGCCTGGTCTACAAAGTGAGTCCAGGACAGCCAAGGCTACACAGGGAAACCTTGTCTCGAAAAAACAAACAAAAACAAAAAATTAAAGGAAAACATTCTAATAAAATTTAAAAATATACTAACTTGATACTAAGGAATGACAGTGAAATATATATACATATATATTTAAGGTCCTTGCTTTCTGTAATTAAACTTTTATGTTTCCATAAGGACAGAAAGTTACCCATACACAGTTAAAACCGTGCAGTTCATAATATACATAACACACAGCAGTCTCCAGTCTGAGCCCAGCTGTTTCAGTCACTGCTTAGCAGCCACGTGCGGCCACACTGTAGTAGCAGTGCAAGTACATACAGTGCAGTATGTTCAGAGCCAAGGCTGCAATGAAGTCACGGGAGGCAGCAAAGGCAAGGCCTTCCAGAGACGGTCAGGTTCACTGTGTGTTTGATTTTTCAGTTAAGTTTTTGGTCCTTGAACATTCAAAAGCCTTTTACTACCACCAAAGTGTTCGCACTCCCACTTTCAGTCACATGACCCCACGTGGGATCACATTGCAGTTTAAGAAGCTGTGAATTAGAAGGATGCTGGACTTTCCACTAAACATGGTCAATGTTTTATCCTTTTCCAATAAAAATGGGGGTATTGGGGGGGGGCAGGGGGGTGGGGGGGTATTTGTTTTTGTTTTTTTGAGACAGGGTTTCTCAATGTATCCTTGGGTGTTCTGGACTCATTTTGTAGACCAGGCTGGCCTCGAACTCACAGCGATCTGCCTGCCTCTGCTTCCCGAGTGCTGGGATTAAATGCGTGCGCCACCACGCCTGGCTGGCAATCATATTCCAAAAGAACTGATTGTAACACTCCATGGAAAACTCAGTTCCATTTCCCGCAGTGAGACCAGGAACCTCACCTAGCGCACAGGCCTCACCCTGAGTGCTCTAAGGCTCCCCTGAGGGAGAAATGGGACCTTTGTTTTCAGCGTCTCTCTGTTCTTGTCCAGAAGCAAGCAGCGCTTGGACTGCCTCATTGGAAGTGGAACCCAGTCAACCGCCTGGTGGTGAACAAAACATGGCCACCACGGCAGGGAATGTGTAGGTAGGGAGGTGGCCAAGCATGGTGCTGTCAAGCAGTAGCTGAGAACTCACGCCTTAACTCACAAACACAAGAGAGAGATAACTTGGAATGGCATGGGATTTTGGAACCTCAAAGACGATCTCACCATGGCATAACTCCTACAGCAAAGGCACACCTCCTAACTCCTACAGCAAAGGCACACCTCCTAACTCCTACAGCAAAGGCACACCTCCTAACTCCTACAGCAAAGGCACACCTCCTAATCTTTCCTGAGCAGTTCCACAAACTGGGACTCAAGCATTCAAACAAATAAGTCTATGGGAGCCATTCTCATACAAACAAACATAAATGCCAGCCTGGTCTATAAAGTGAGTCTAGGACAGCCAAGGCTACACCAAGAAACCCTGTCTAAAAAGAAACAGAAACAAACAAACAAACAAAGAGTCCATCCTCCAAAACACCGGTAATAGAGAGTAAAAATGATTAAGAAGAAGAAGAAGAAGAAGAAGAAGAAGAAGAAGAAGAAGAAGAAGAAGAAAAATAAATCAAACAAGAGTGCAGAATTGATCAGCTACCTTTGTGGATGATGAATTGGGAATAAATTTAAACAAACAAACAAACAAACAAAAAATACAAGACTTCCAAAAGCAAGCAAATTCCCACAATAGCAGTCTCTATTATCTGACATAGTTAGTAGGACTTCTAAGAACTTTTACCCTGAAATTCCATCCTCAAAGGATAGACTCTTATTGTGACACAACCCCAGGTCCTCTTGTCAGGTGCAGGCAGCAGAGTTGGGGGGGGGGGCGGATAAAAGGATTCTTGGCTGTGTTCCCACAGTGGGACGAACTGACAAAACACACCCTGGAAATGACACAAAACATGTGACTAAAGCCTACTTAGCCCAAACTAAATGACACATCCTAGTTAATATTCCTCTAGGTGAACCCCCCTCCCCCCAAAAGTGCCCACAGCTGCTCCAGGCCCATTAACGTGAAGGGAAGTCAGAGAGGAAGAAGCAAGTAGTTAAAATATCGTTAAATGTCCCTACGAAGTATGAGGCCCCTCCCAGGGTGTGGAAAGGCCTATGAAGCTGCAGGCTCAGCATCTTCACAGGAAATCCACCTCTGACCCCATGTGGCCGCACACCTGGCTGATGACCAACTGCATCTGCGGCCCAGAAAAGAAATCCAGCCACCAAGGCCTCTCAGCCATGGCTCTGCGCCCACAGTGGTAAGCCAATGGGGACAGGGTCATAGAAGAGGAAGGGAGGAAACACACGGGACATCCCAGGTCTCTGAATTCATTGTCTCCAGAGCTGCCTTGATGACCTGTGAGCTGCCATATGTTAATGTCTCTTAGCATTCTGAGAAGTGATAGCAACTGAGGCCACCTTTCCCCGAGTTGCTGTCACTGTCTTCCCCAGACAAAACATGCAGGCTGCTCTCCCCTTTGCACTCTCAACTTGGACCAGTTTTAAATAAGATGTGCAATGCTTGGCTCACACACACACACACACACACACACACACACACACACACACACACACACAGTTCCTGTGAATCACGAAGGCAAACATTAACTCAGGAGTGGCATCTGCCCACCAGAGCCTGTGACTAGCGATGGAAGCGCATTGGTTTTCTCACTGGGATCTAGTGTGTGCACTTGTTGACCTCTGACCCTTCCCCAAGGTTGCAGGAGCCAGTCCTCTCCTTCCACCATGCATTCCTGGGATCAATCGCGGGTCACAGGCCTGTGAGATGAGTACTTTCACCTGCTGACCCATCTTACTGGCCTCATGTGGTTTTTAAAGGCTTTGTTTGTTTCATTTTAAATAGGGTCTAACCATATATATAGATCTGACCGGCCTGAAACTCACTACACAGTTAGTCTCAAATTCGCAGAGATCTACCTGCCTCTGCCTCCCAAGCGCTGGGACTGAAAGTGAGCACTCCCCCCAAATCTACCCCCTCCACCCCCTCACCACCCACCCCACCCCCTAGCCCATAAGGCATTCTTAAAATAATATGAGGTGGAGAATGGAGAGATGGCTTAGCAGTTAAAAGTGATTGCTGCTCATGCAAAGGACCTGAACTCAGTTCCTGGCACCCACGTGGGCCAGTTTACAACTTCCTGTAATTTCAGCTCCAGGGAATCTGACTTCCTCTTCCGACCTTCAATGGGACTTGCACATATGGGCACACACACACACACATACACACAAACACACACACACAAACACAAATCTTTTTTAAAAATCCCACTCAATAAAAACCCTTTTCATGAAGTCTGTCCCCTTTGCCTCAGTTCCTAAAGACAAAACAAGCTAACTTTGTTCACAGCTCTGTCAGGTCCTGGCTACTTGTACCTGTACCTAGTGATCTGCCCTCTCTGAGCTTCTCCTGCCTGGATTGGCTCATAGTTAGCTGACAGTATTATCAGGACTAAATGAAATGGGGTTTGTAAAACGCTACATGGCATTGCTCAATATGTTATAGTTATTTTCACTACTTTACTACTTATGGTTTTGGAATAGATAAAGATAATCAAAATGACAAAAATGTGGGAAGAGGGTGGCTGGAGAGACGATTTAGCTGTTCAGAGCGCTTCCGGCTCTTCTGTAGGACCTCAGTTTGATTCCTAGCACCCATACTGGGCAGCTCACAACGTTCTGCCACTCCAGCTCCCAGTGATCTGATGCTCGGGCCTTTGCAGGCACTGGTATTCACATGCACACACCCCTGCAGGGTGTACATAACTAAAAATACAAGTAAGTCTTTACTATAAAAAATTTAAGAAAGTGACCTAAGGGAAAGGCTACAAGAAAAGTCATTTTCAAACAGTTATTTATGCATTTTATGTACATGAGTGCTCTGTCTTCATGCACACCAGAAGAGGGAATCAGATCCCATTACAGATGGTTATGTGCCACCATGTAAGTGCTGGGAATTGAACTCGGGACCTCTGGAAGAACAGCCAGTGTTCTTAACTGCTGAGCCATTTCTCCAGGCCCCAAACACTTGTAATAGAAAGACCAATAGCTTGGGAGGCAGAGGCAGATGGATCATTGTGAGTTTGAGGCCAGGCTGGTCTACAAAAGCAAACCCAGGACAGCCAAGGCTACACAGAGAAACCCTATCTCGAAAAATAAAACAAAACAAAAAACAAAAAACAAAACAAAAAACAAAAAAAAAAGAAAGAAAAAGAAAAAGAAAAAAGAAAAAGAAAGAAAGAAAGAAAGACCAATAGGCATTTCAGAGAGTGTTGACAGTATTTATAAAATTTAATGTGTACATACCGAATTTCTAGGGACCTGCTGCAAACTGAGTCTAACCAACTGACTAGGCAGGGACCATCAGGTTCTCCTGATGAAATCCAATTAACTTCAGTGAGGTAAGATAGACCCAGCCTTCATGGCTAAAGCCAATCAATTCTCCATAGTGTATCTAAGACAAACTTTTGAACACATTGTGTTGGGATATGGCAATGTATTGTTGATTTGGCTCCTTTGGTTCACCTTTCCTTCCTTCTTTCCTTTTTTGTTCTGTTTTTGTTTTTCAAGACAGGGTTTCTCTATGTAGCTCTGGCTTCTTTTAACCCACTCTGTAGATCAGGCTAGTCTCAAACTCAGAGATCAGCCTGCCTCTGCCTCCTGAGTGCTGGGCTAAAGGTGTGCACCACCATGCCCGACCCTTTCTTCTTCTTCTTCTTCTTCTTCTTCTTCTTCTTCTTCTTCTTCTTCTTCTTCTTCTTCTCCTCCTCCTCCTCCTCCTCCTCCTCCTCCTCTTCCTCCTCCTCCTCTTTCTTCTTCTTTTTTTTTTTTTGTTTTTCTTTTTTGGTTTTTCGAGACAGGGTTTCTCTGTGTAGCCTTGACTGTCCTGGACTCGCTTTGTATTCTTTTTGTTTTTCAAGACAAGCTTTCTCTGTGTAGCCCTAGCTGTCCTGGGCTCTCTTTGTAGACCAGGCTGGCCTCCAAATTCACAGAGATCCAACTGTCTCTGCCTCCTGAGTTCTGGGATTAAAGGCGTGCGCTATCATGCCCGGCAGGATGGACACTTAAATAAACTCTTTCCATTAAAAAGAAATGTGGAGGCTGGGGAGATAGCTCAGGGATAAGAGCAAGTACTGTTTTTGCAGAGAATGGGGTTCGGTTCCCCCACATCAGGTGGTAGCTCAAAGCCGTCTAATTCCAGGGCATACGATACCCTCTGGCCTGTAAGGTCACCTGCACACAGGTGATACAGTTAACTCAAGCAGACACACATATACTCTAAAAAATGAATCTTTTAATTAATGAACTAATTCATTTAAAAAGAGACAAATTAATAAATGTCCTGTGGCACCTGGCCCGGATGCACCAATAAAAAAGAAGCAAGGTTAGAAGTATGCAGGGTCAGAGGCTAACCCACATGTAGAATTGGCAGCCATCAGGTGCACAAACTCCTAAGCAGGGCACTGGTCAGCAGTTCTGGTCCAAACGGAAGTTCTTTCCTGTCAAGAATTTACCCAGTAATGCAACACGAACAATTATGCATGAATCTTTTATGTTTTTTTCCCTTTACATTTGTTAGTTTGGTGTGTGTGTGTGTGTGTGTGTGTGTGTGTGTGTGTGTGTGTATGTGCCATGGCGCTCCTGTGGAAGTCATAGGGCAACTCACAGGAGTTGGTTCTCTCCTTCAGTCACGCAGGTCTGAGCTGTCCTTGGGTTGACATGCTTCGTGGCAAGTGCCTTTCTTAGAATGAATTGTCTTTCCAGCCCTACATAGTTCCTCTTGACAGAATCACAAGGAACAGATTTTTTTTTTTCAGAATTTCTACAGAAACAAAGTATAAGCTTACAGTAGCTCTACAAAGCATCTACTCATATATGATGTCAAACACTGAATTATCTAGTGATTAGTAATAAAAAAATTTAGGCCTAGTGAGGTAGCTCAGGAGGTAAAGGCATTTGCTGCCAAGCAGGATGACCTGAGTTCAATCCCCAGGACCCAAATGGGAGATTGAGAGAACCAACTCCCTAACGTTGCCCTCTGACCTCCCCATACTCGGGTAGTGGCAGGAGCAGCAGTCCATATACACAATACATAGATAGAAAGATAGATAGACAATTTTACAGAAATGATAACTATCCAAACTAAGGGAAAGGTAGACTGTCTCTATGTTGTCCAGGAAATATGATTATCCAGGAGTGACGGCTCATACCACAGATTCCAGCACTCGAGGAGTCCGAGGCAGAAGAATGGCAGCAGGCTGGCCTGAGCTAGACAGCAAGACCCCATGCTACTCAAAAAAGCAATGTGACAAAACTGATGTCCTTGAGATACAAAGACTATAGAGGCAAAAACAAAGCAAAACAAAACAAAACAATGTGGCCAAGCTGAGGATGCTGATATATGTCCTTGATGCCCAAATTTGGGAAGCATACAGACAGATTTATGTGAGTTGAAAGACAGCACTAAACAGTCTATTTAGTGAGTTTCAGGACAGCCAGGTGTGTATAGAGAAACCCTGACTACACACACACACACACATACACACACACACACACACACACACACACACACACACACACACAATGTGATCAACAAGCAGGGTATATTAGGTCAGGTGGGTCCTTGGGAACATCAGGAGACCTAATGTTTAGCATAATTACTTCCTTGAAATATGCAGTTCATTCGGGCTTTCTTTTCACAGTTGAAATGGATGTCGATGGCTGTAAATGACTTTGCATTCGTCTTGCTGTGGTCTTTGTTCACACACACACACACACACACACACACACACACACACACACACACACACACTCCTGACCCCTACCCCCCACCCCCATCCTGTGCTCCATAGTCCCATATATCAGGGTGTAGGCAGCAAAGAGCCCGGACCTGCTCCTGACTACTACACTGTATTTCTGAGGCTGCCAGTGAGGCTGCCAGCCCAGCTCTTTTTCCCTCCACCCATCCTCCTGGTAAAGTTCTTTTTTTTTTTTTTTTTCCTGGAGTTTGAGTCCTCCTCAAACTGAGTAAGAAAATCTTCAAGCTAATCTCAGTCAACCTGTCCCCCGACGCCCTGAGTTTTGTAAAACCAGTGATGATTTTTGCAATGCCTGGCAAGAAGACCGTAAAGCATGTTCAACTTGGTCTCGTTAAGGTTTGCATACAGCGACTCGGTCCCTCCATTCCTTACAAGGGAAGGCAGGCATGGGAACACAAGCAGCCAGAGGACTCCTTTCTCATTCCAAATACCCAGCTCAGCCCTTTGCTCACCCACTTGATGTTTATAAAAAGTGAGTCCCGATGAGTAAGGTTGAAAGCTTTTGCTTTTTGAAAAAGAGATCAGCAAACTCAGGCTGGCTTGAGGATGTCACAGAATTTCAGGGAAGTAGAGGAAAGTGGCTAACAGAATCAGAAAGCTGGTGCGAGACAGGACCAGATAAACGTCTTTCTAATGTTTTCTGGACTTTCTTTGTTTTTTGTTTTTGTTTTTCTCTATATAGAACTGAGATATGACTTTGCATCCATCTTGCTGTGGTCTTTGTTCACACACACACACACACACACACACACCTGACCCCTACAGATAGGCTAAGGAAGCTCCGAGCTGAGTTATAGAGTTCTCGTTTTCTTCTCCTTGTCCATGTTAATCCCTTTCTCTTGTTTGCATGGATGCCCACTTTGAAGTTGAAAGCTTAAGCTGAGATTTTGATTATGAATACATTTAAAAATATAAGATATGTAGCTCTGAGTGTTTTTTTTTTTTCCTCCTCCTCCTTCTGGATTCACTTTGTAACCTGGTTGGCTTGGGGCTTAGTACATAGGCCAGGCAGGCCTATAAGACATAGAGGTCCACCTGCCTCTGCCTCTCAGGTGTCAAGTGCTGGTATTGAACTCAGGCACACCAAACCCTTCTGGGTGTTCTCTAATTTTTTTTCAATTTATTAAGATTTGATTATTTTATGTGTATGAGAGTATCTTTTTTAAAAAAGATTTATTTATCATGTACACAGTCTTCTGCCTTTATGTACCCCTGTATGCCAGATCTCATTATAGATGTTTGTGAGCCATGATGTGGTTGCTGGGAATTGAACTCAGGACCTTTGGAAGAGCAGCCTATACTCTTAACCTCTGAGCCATCTCCCCAGCCCTCTTAGTTTCTTTTCTACTGCTGTGTTAAGGCACTATAGAAGAAAGAGCTATTGGGATGACATTTTCAGAGGGCACGTCTACAGCCATCATGGCTGGAGGCATGAGAGCAGGCAGGCAGACAGCACTCCAGCACTGCAGGTTGTACTAAGGCAACAACTACAAGGCAGGCATGGGGGTGGGGGAGGCTTTTGAAACTTCAAAGGCCACACCCCCAGTGATTCAACTCCTCCAACAAGACCACACCTCCTCATCCTTCCCAAACAATCCCACCACCTGGAGACTAAGCATTCAAACTCATGAGCCTGTGGGAGCCGCTCTCACTCAAACCCCCAGGCTCTGGAGGATAAAGGTTCTGGGTACCACCAAGCCTGACAGCTTGAGTTCCATTCCCAGAGCCAACATGGTGAAAGAAGGGCCAGACTTCTGCAAATCACCATCTAACCTGTGGCGCCTAGATCCCCAAGCAAATCCATCAAAAGTTTGCTCGTGGGTGATACATTTCAGACTTGGGAAGAAATATATTCTACTGAGAGAATCAGTAAAAGACTCTTGCATTTTTACAGTTACGTTTCAGTGTTTTTTCTTTCATACCAGCCATCTGGCTTCACATATGATATGGTACCAAAACCAGCCTTTTCTCCAAACAGTGACCCAGTTTACCCATCACTTTCCACTTAGGCTGTCTTTTCTTCCATTAGAGTCAAGGGCACGTTCCTGTCTAGTCTGCGCAGTTTTCCGGATTCATTCGCCGCACCACCCAATACCTTAGTGAACAAAGATCCAGCTACAAGGAAGCTGAGCAAAACATCACTAACTCTTAAGAAAACAAACAAACAATAACAACAACAAACAAACACACTTCAGGCAAATAATAAACATAGCGGCAAAATCACTTCAGGGCATTTAACAGTTTTATGACATTTCTGAGTCAGAACAAGGCCAATGATAGATGCCTGAGGAAGGCTGAGAGGAGGGAGGAAGAAATGGAGCCGTTGAGTGAGAAGTAATCTGTCTTCTCTCATACAAAGAGACTGTGGGCTGCCTGACATGCAAGCCTGATGGCCTCAGTTCCAACCCCTGGATCCGTATGAAGACAGAGGGAAAGAACCACTTCCGTAGATGCACATGGTACACTCCTACCCCAGTCATCACACTTTTAACAGGGTTGAGACCGTGATAGACTATGCATTTTTCTGCATTGTGGGATGGCTACAAGCCCATTGGGACCAGGGTGTGGAATGTGGTGGTCTGAGTAGGAATGGCCTGTACAGACTCATGTGTTTGACTGCTTGGCCCACAGGAAGTGACACTATTAGGAAGCGTGGTCTTGTTGAGGTAGGTATGGCCTTGTTGGAGGAAGTGTGTCACTGTCGGGGGGGGGGGGGGTGCTTAGTAAAGGTCTCAGATGCTTAAGCCCAGGCTCAGTGGCTCACAGTGTTTTCCCTGTTTCCTGTGGGTCATCTTAAATTTCCTCGTGGTTTAAGATGTGAACTCTCAGCTTGGTGTTCCAGTTTCCATGACTGCCTGCTGTCACACTTCCCAGCTGTGATGCTGATGGAACAGTGAGCCTAAATAAACTCTTCTTATTATATGAGTTGCCTTGGACGTGGTGCTTTATTTCAGCAATAGAAAACTAAGACAAAAGTTGTTACTGTGCATGGGAATACTTCCTTGAAAACCCTAATTATATGGTTTTGGTGAAGGAATGTTAAAGACTTTGTGACTTTAGAAGAGCGATTGAAGGCTGTAAGGGGAACTGAAAGGTACATCCTAGGGGCTAGAGAGGTGGCTCAGAGGTTAAGAGCACTGGTTGTTCTCCCAAAGGTCCTGAGTTCGATTCCCAACAACCACATGGTGGCTCATAACTATCTACAATGAGATCTGGTGCCCTCTTCTGGCTTGCTGGCTCACATGCAGTACAGAATACTGTATAGATAATAAATAAATAACTCTTAAAAAAAAGAAAGAAAGAAAGAAAAGAAAAGGTACACCCTAGTAGAAGCTTGAAAGACAGCAGCGCTGAGAGCTGTGTGGACTGTGGAGAGTGGAGGTCCAGCTCCAGAGATTTCGGAACAGAACAAAATTAACAACTGGGCTAGAGACAACTCTGTGACATTTAACAAAGAATGAGGTTGCTTTCTGCCCTTGTCCTAAGAACTTGTTTGAGGCTACATTTAAAAGTAAGTGACTAATTCCTTTGGAAGAGGAGATTTTTAAGAAAGCCTAACATTGGGGCGGGACATGGTGGCATACTCCTTTAATCCCAGCACTCTGAAGGCAGAGGCAAGCAGATTGCTCTGAGTTGTAGGCCAGCCTGGTCTACAAAGGGAAACCCTGTCTAGAAATTCTAAAACCAAAACAAAAAGCCTAAAATTGGATCCGTTACATGGTTATTAGTAATTACTTTTATGCAGCTCTATAATGAAAAATTTAAAAGTTGTGCAGAAACAAATACAAAATGTTCACTAGTTAGAAGAGAACAGAAGCAACAGGAAATCCAGTGCTGTGGCCAAGGCTTGTGCAGAAGGAGATGATAAGGAGATAAGGAGGAGCCTGACCTGCAAAGGAATAGAGTGCGCCCTCGGGGAAGATCCCGCCAGATGGACTCTCAACTTGTAAAAGGAAAAGATGCAAGGACTTTTTTTTTTTCTCCTAGAAAGGGACAATGAAAGCTTCTGGAAAATGTGACTCCAGTGGCCTAGGGTTCCTTGCAAGCTGTAGAGCTTGGCAGTGTGCTCTACATACTGTTGGCTTTAGGGTCATAAAGGATGCAAGAGTTAAGGGGTCATGAAATATTCCCTCAAGGTTTCAGAGAGCCACCGAGGCCAGGCAACGTATGACGGTGGGGGTGGGGCAGGGGAGGGGGACTCCATATGTGAAAACCCCTAAAAAGGCAAGAGCCTCTGGGTGGTCACTGGGTTGTGTTGGAGACTGTAAGGTACTAGAGGTGCCCGGCTTGTTGAGGCTTGCTCTTTGACATAGCTGCAGCCATTTTCATATTCCTCTTCCATTTTGATTATAAGGTGAAATTAAGTTAAAAAAAAAACTTTAAACTTTTCAACTCTGCTTCCTAGAAGCAGTTGCTCATAGCCCAAACTAACCTTCCCTGCCAGAGGGGCCAAGCTGACCTCACACTAAGCTACACCCTGGTTGCTCCTTTGTTGTCTGTGATTCAATGGTGCCATAACTCATACTTTGCTATCTACATACTTGGCTACGCTTTGCATGTACCCTAAGCACTGCCTCACTTATCTCACTTAGGACCAGTCAAACTAAAGGCTAGCTAGAACTGCTTGTTAGCGAAACGACCTGAGTCAGAGCCGACTGCCCTGTTCCACCATCCGTCCCCTGGTGTGAGCCACTTGTGGTTTCGCCTTTATAAGCTGACTCTGGGAAACAGGTCAATGTCACAGCTAGGCTCCCGAGTCCTTTCTGTGGCCCTGATTGCAATCAGCCTTGGGGCTGTGCCTTCTCTTAATAAACCATCCACATCTGACTGAGACTGCAATCTAGTGGTTTGTGCAGCTATTCTTAGGGAAGTACAACCGGCTGCAGGACATCTGCCCAGGACAGTGACATACAGGGAAGTACAACCGGCTGCAGGACATCTGCCCAGGACAGTGACATACAGGGAAGTACAACCGGCTGCAGGACATCTGCCCAGGACAGTGACATACAGGGAAGTACAACCGGCTGCAGGACATCTGCCCAGGACAGTGACATACAGGGAAGTACAACCAGCTGCAGGGCATCTGCCCAGGACAGGGACATACAGGGAAGTACAACCGGCTGCAGGACATCTGCCCAGGACAGTGACATACAGGGAGTGGGACCGGCTGCAGGACATCTGCCCAGGACAGGGACATACAGGGAGTGGGACCAACCTGAAAAGTAGAAGTATGCTGCAAGCAGCAAAACTGGAAGAGCGGCCAGGCGGTGGCGCTCACCTCTAATCCCGGCACCTAGGAGGCAGAGGCAGGCAGATCTGTGAGTTCGAGGCCACCTTGGTCTACAAAAATGAATCCAGGACAGCCAGGGCTACATAGAGAAACGCTGTCTCAAAATAAATAAATAAATAAAAACCAAAAACAAATAAATCCTGGAAGAGTGGATCCATTTAAGCCCTTTACCATCAGACATAAAACTACAGGACTTACTGTTGGCCCTAGTGGGTTTCAGTCTTGTTTTGGTCCAGTATTTCCTTACTACACCCTCACTTCTTCCCTTTGGAATGTACATTCTGAGCCATTATATTTTGAAAGTATATAATTTCCCTTTTTGTTTTATAGGGTTAAGCATTAAAGAGATTATCTTGGGTCTCTGAAGAGATTGGACTGGATTTTTTAAAAACTTTTTCTTGGTTCTTTGTGATTTTCATATGATGCACACCAGTTCCACTCATCTCATCCCGTTGTATCTACCCTCTACCCTTGCAACCTCCTCCTCAAAAGAAAAGAAAATAAGATAGAAGTTAAAAAAAAAAAAGAAAAGAAAAGAAAAAGAAAGAAAACCAACCAAATAAAACATCTCATTGTAGAAGCTGTAGTGTTTCGGACAGTACATCCTTTTGTCCACACATCTTTTCTTGCAAATGTTCGTTGAAATGAGTCACTGGTCTGTTTTGAGGCCTCTGGCTTGTGCTACACTATCAATATTGTATCCTCACTGGGACTCCTCTAGGATGTCCTGTTGTTGCCCTGTGTCATGGAGATCCTGCAGCTTCGGATCTGCAGGACTGGTTCTTTCACGTGCTTGAGCAGATCACAGATGCAGTAGATTTTGCGGTTGGCCAAGTCAAAAGCCCTGGATCTAGGCCTGGGAGGTAGCTAAGCTGGTCAGCTGGCCAGCTGGTCTGCACCTACACCACCAGGTACATCACTGTCCTGTATAGCTCACCCAACACAGTCTGCAAGGGGCAGGGTCAGCTCTCCTGCCCCTGGGCTGGCTCACCAGCTCCTTTACCACCAGGGTCAACTCTGCTGTGCTGCTCAGAGGAGATAGGGGCTGCTATCCCGAATGTGGTGTCTGCTGAGGAACAGAATCAGTTGAGCACAGTGCCTCAGGCTGTACTGCATGGGACATCTGCATGGCCTTTGGTTATAACACAGGCCTAGAACACCAACCCAGATATGTCTCCCTCCCCACCCCGCAGCAGCATGGGTCCGTGGCCTGTCCCCATGGCCTCAGGTGGCAGTTCAGTCCACTCAGATCAGACACCCCCCCCCCCAACCCTGCTGGTAGCACAACCCTCAGACATCCACATGGTCTCTGGTGGCAGTCAGCTTGGCCTTTGGCCACAGGTGTTGGCACAGAACCCAGCTGCAGCAGGCCCATGAACCCAAGCCAGGCCCTCACTGTGGCCTCCTCATATCTGCCTGTTGCTCACCACTGTTGACTCTCCAGCTCTCCCTTTCTCCACAGTGTCTCTTTTTCAGGCAGCCCTGGCCTAGACTGGACTTTTAAACCCTGTTGTGCCTGTGAAAGAGTATGGAACTTTCGCTTGTTTGCTTGCTTTTTAGTTTTTCAAAACAGGGTTTCTCTGTTGAGGCCTGGCTGTCCTGGAACTCACTCTGTAGGCTGGCCTCGAACTCACAGTGATCCTGCTTGCCTCTGCCTCCCAAGTGCTGGGATTAAAGGCATGCGCCACCACAGCTCTGCAAGTGTGGAACGTTTAAAATTAAACTAAATGTGCTTTTTGCATTATGCTGTTGTCTGATAGTTATAGGGTCCAGTAAGTAGGACACAGCCTTCTGGATGGGATGTTTTTCATACTCGTGGCCATTTGAGTACTTAGTCCCCAATTGGTGACACTGTTTAGGGAGACCGTGGAGGTGTGGGCTTGCTAAAGGAAATGTGTCCCTGGGGGACTGGGGGTGGGCTTTGAGGCCTACAAGTCTCTCACCACCACCAGTTTTCTGCTCCCTTTGGTCCTGTTTGTGGTTTAAGATGTGAACTCACAGCCTGCTGGCCCAGTCTCTCTGCCTGCCTGCTGCACACGCCCCAGCTACGATGCTGATAAATACTTCCTTCTGTAACTTGTCATGGTCATAGTGTTTGTTTGTTTGTTTGTTTGTTCTGTTTTGTTTTGTTTTTCAAGACAGGGTTTCTCTATGTTATCTTGGCTGTCCTGGACTTGCTTTGTAGACCAGGCTGGCCTCGAAGGTCATAGTGTTTTAACACAGCAATAGAAAAGTATACTTCCCAAGCTGGCTTTGGTATGGTCTTTGTCACACCAACAAAATGACTAAGACACACATGCTTTTTGGTTTTTGTTTTTTTATTTTTTTCGATACAGGGTTTCTCTATTACACAGAGCCCTGGCTGTCCCGCACTCGCTTGGTAGACCAGGCTGGCCTCAAACAGAAATCTGTGTGCCTTTGCCTCCCTGAGTGCTGAGATCACAGGAGTGCACCACCATGCCTGGCTGTGCGAATTATCTTTTTAATGAGATATTGACCTTAAGTTGGTGATGTTTTGTTAAGACGTTCTGCTCCTGTGTTTATCAAGCATATTGGTCTATAGCTTCCTTTGGTTGTGCTGTCCTTATTTCAGTTTGGTGACAGGGTGTTGCTGGCAGAATGACATGAGTTAGGAAAGTCATTAAATACTGCTCAGTCACCATTAACTGTCAGCGATAAGCTTTTAGTACAATCCCTTCTTTTCATGTTTATCTTTTCCTTTAAATAGGTTAGCACATTAGGGACTGGAGTGAAGTGATTTCCTAACAGCTGTTAGACCCTTCCCTGGCTCCCCAGCTGCCTTGACTAAATAACTATCAGGCAAGGAGCCAGGCAAACTGCCCTCACTGCAAGGCAGCTCTTTTGGACACGTTACAGTCACTCCGAGGGCAGCGGACCACTAAAGCCACAGCTGAAGAAATGCTTCAGACAGCCTGCACTGGCGGAGCTGGGGGCCTTGTTGAACTCTGGATGACCCTCAGCCATCTTCATCCAGGCTGGAGAGGGACCACTCCCTGAAGAGACCCCACAGAAAGCCTGGAACTGACACAAAAGGTCCACAATGCACATGAGAGACTGTGCCGTGATTGCTTTAGTTTCCATGAAAGTCTGCTGTGATTGGTGCAAACACCTTTGTCCCACATTTGGGGGGTGGGGGATACAAACAATTTGTTTGGCCCAATTGTTGGTGGCACCACTCCTGGACTGTTGCTCCTCTGTCGCAGTTAATTTAAAAGTATGGCCTAATAAATGTTTATTATTAACCTATACTTACTACGGTGCTATTTTCTAACCTGCTATCAATCAATAAAAACACAGACACCTGTTATATTTTAAAATAGCCTTGGTTCACCTGGGGCAGGGCAGATATTAATCTCCTTAACTACCTCCCATATCTCCTTGCCCCAATCCCATGCCATCTCCTTCTAATAATTTCTGCCGAGCTACCCCCATCCATAATCCCAAACACTTGCTAAAGTTCTTCATCTGGGCCAACTCCTCCATCCACCCTCGCCCTGTGCTTCTCCTCCACCATGGAGCCTCCTTCTTTCTCCTTCTCTCTCGCCTCCTTCCCAGCATCGTCTTCCGGTCTCTAACTGCTTCCTTTCCCAGCACCCTCACTGTCCCAAAAGCCTGGGGACCTTAGCCACACCTATTTCATTTGCCTGTCCAGACGTATCGGCTTCTTATTGGTTGAACAGGAAAAAGATTTTTTTTTTTCCAGACAGGGTTTCTCTGTGTAGCCTTGGCTGTCCTGGACTCACTTTGTAGACCAGGCTGGCCTTGAACTCACAACGATCCGCTTGCCCTGCCTCCCGAGTGCTGGGATTAAAGGCCTGTGCCACCACTGCCCGGCTGGGAATAAGATTTTTAGGCAAGGTTACACAGCAATATTTGGAGTACATTAAAAGACAGGAAGCAGTAATTAGCACCAAAATACCTCAGACCAACCTCCAACGTTCCTCAGTTCTATAAGAAAGCAGGCTGAGCAGGCAGTGAGGGGCAAGCCACTTTTCTGGCTGCCTCAGGCATCAGGCATGCACATGCTACACAAACAAATATGCAGGCAAAACACTCACACAACACATTAAAAAAAAAAAAACTTAAAGCAAGCCGGGCGTGGTGGCGCACGCCTTTAATCCCAGCACTCGGGAGGCAGAGGCAGGCGAATCACTGTGAGTTCGAGGCCAGCCTAGTCTACAAAGTGAGTCCAGGACAGCCAAGGCTACACAGAAACCCTGTCTCGAAACAACAACAAATTAAAGCAGGTACAAATGGTGATGTAAGAGAAGTTGGTTTGAGTGACAGTTGGGAAGCTGATGACACAAATGAGCTCAGTGTGCTCTCCCTACACTTGCTATTTAAAGACAGCTATTGGCTGTGGAAGCAGGAAGTGGGTCTTGCTTTTTGTTTTTGTTTTTGTTTATTTATTTATTTATTTATTTATTTATTTATTTTTAATTTTTCATGACAGGGTCTCTCTGTGTAGCCTTGGCTGTCCTGGACTCACTTTGTAGATCAGGCTGGCCTTGAACTCACAGTGATCTGCCTGCCTCTGCCTCCCAAGTGCTGGCATTAAAGGTGTGCACCACCACGCCCAGCTTCAAGTGGGGTACATAGCCTTTGTTTTCCCTGATTAAAGTTCAACTGTCTTCTGAAGTGGTTCCCCGAGTACTCTATCTCGCTCATGCTCACGGCCGTCCAAGCCGTGTATCTTGTCGTCTGCTCCTCTTGCCTCAGTGGGCTGGCAGCCCTTAGCGCCCCCCAGGGAAGAGGAGAGCCACAGATACATTAGTGCGAAGGACACAATCTGGATATAGATGTGTGCGCACATGCATACCATGTTACAGGTACCCATCCTCACCTTCCGCTTAGAGATAGGGTTTCTCTTTCGCTGTTTGCTGCTGCTGCAAATACTGGGCTAGCTGGCCTGGGAGCTTCTGGGAACTGTTGTTTCCTCCTCCCATCATGCCCTAGGAACACTAGGATTATAGACACCCGCCCCCCACCCCCCTCCGCCCATGCCCTTCCTTTTGTGGATCATGTGGCTTTAGTTGACATCTCCCCAGCCTCTGTCTTCAGTTCTTAATTATGATGATTCATGGTGCCATACGGAGTGAGAAAACCAGTGCTTGAAGCCCTTGTATCCAGACTCAATGAGACTCCATCCACCAAAGGTTATACATTTAAACATAACCCCTTCACAGCATATAATTATCAGCTGAGACTGTGGTCTGAATTGTTTTATCCATGTTAAAATGGATGGACCCATGGAGCTGCAGAGATGACTCTGTGGTTAGGAGCATTGGCTGCTCTTGCAGAGGACTGGAATTCAATTCTTGGCACCCATATGATGGCTCATAACTGTCTAGTTTCATGGGATCTTATACCTGGGCAAAACACCCATAAACATATAAATAAATAAATAAATAAATAAATAAATAAATGGATGCACCCTTGAAAAGCAATTTATTGCCTAGATTTGTGCAGACACATCAGTCACTCTAATGTTCAACATATACATACATAATGTTTCATTTAGCCCCTTTTTAGTCTATTCTTTTTTTTAAAGATTTATTTATTTATTATGTTTACAGTGTTATGCCTGCATGTGTATCCACAGGCCAAGAAGAAGGCAGCAGATCTCACTATAGATGGTTGTGAGCCACCATGTGGTTGCTGGGAATTGAACTCAGGACCTCTGGAAGAGCAGCCAGTGCCCTTAACCTCTGAGCCATCTCTCCAGCCCTTTAGTCCACTCTTAACCATAGCTGACAGAGGCTATTAGGCTGAGAAAATTCCAGCAGCTTAGATGGAGTGAAATGAAACTTAGCTAGGTTGACAGTTACAGTCTAGGAGAATGCAACTTGTCCTTAACCAACCATCAGCTACCAACTATCCTCCAACCAGACACTCACCAATCAGGGTTCACCAATTAACCTCTAACTATGGACCACCCCCATTTTAACTAGTCAAGCATTTTCTTTGTCTTGCTTCTGAGAAATGGTGTAAATTTCCTCTTCATGCCCCTTTAGTGGAACATGACTAATCACCTGCAGCCTGGTGCTTCCTGATCCTCGAATCATAGGCTGTTCAAATAAACTCTTCAAGTTTATCTTTTTGTTTTTCGTTTTGGTTTTTCAAGGCAGGGTTTCTCTGTGTAGCCTTGGCTGTTCTGAAACTCCCTTTGTAGACCAGACTGGCCTCGAACTCGCAGAGACCCGACTGCCTCTTCCTCCCGAGTGCTCAAGTTTATCTTTTAATGGCATTCTTCCTTGGATAGAAATACTCTTCTCTTATAATTCACATCGGGCTTGGTAACTTCTGCCTGTCAAGAATCCCTAATCCTGCTCTCTTTAATGTGCAGCACTGAAACTACTGGGCAAGAATATGGAATGGCCGTTTCTGGTGACAAACATCCTTCAAATGTAGAATCATTTCCTAATGAATTTAGTTCTTCAGTTGGGAGAAACAGGAGTTTGGGGTCATCTTTAGCTACGTAGTCCAAAGCCAGCCTGGATTGTAGAAAGAACAGGAAGGCAGGCGGGTAGGCAGGAAGGGAGGAAGGAAGGATGGAAGGAAGGATGCTGGCAAGGATGTGGAGAAAGGGAAACACTCTTTCATTGCCGGTGGGAGTGCAAACTTGTACAACCACTTTGGAAATCAATCTGGTGCTTTCTCAGAGACACAGACTATGGAGACTGCCTACAGGTGTTCAGATGGAAACAAGAACTCTATTGAGAACTGGATTAGACACCATGCGTGTTGCGCTATGGCAAATCATTTGTCCATGTTTTGTCCCCGTGCTGAACATTTGAGTGAGGCTGAATTAAAAAAAATAATGGACTAAGTATCTTGGTGGAGCAAATGTCAAGACAACATCGAGGCTGTGGCATGGTTACTGCTGGCTGCTTCTAGCAAGGTTTACAGTGAGCACTGGGAACAAAAAGCAGAGCAGAATTTGAAAAACAATTTGGCCAGGATAAAGTGTGAATATGGCTACAGCTGTGGGCAAGACAAAGTGGGGGCAATTTAAAGAGGTTGGCATGGCAAGAAAGAAATATGCACTTCATACTGGAACAATAGAAGTGGTAACTCTGAGGGAGAAGTCTTCCTCACTGACGTCTCTAGGATGTCAACATTGAACTAACTGGAAAGAATTTCCTTTAGTGCCTGTAAAGAGAGATTCTTTCGAGTCCCATGCTGGGAACAGGCCACCCAGGGAATGTCTCCCTGCACTCAGCAAGGCAGCCACTCAGAAGGCAGGTACTACAGCCATCGTCCAATGGGCTCCATCTGTTATTTGAGCTGGCGAAGCTTGTCATGTTCCGTGTGATTCTGTTCTTAGGAATGTAGAATACCAGAGTTATAGGGTCTTCTATGGAGGCCTGCCCCAAGACTTTTGAGAAGAGCCTGGGAGGCTAGGCAATGTGTGTGTGAGGTTGGATTCCATGTGCAGAGTTCTACACAAGCAATGTGTGAAACGGACACGCTGAAGTTACAATGGAGACCTCAGATTTTTGTTTTGTTTTGTTTGTTTTGTTTTTTCAAGACAGGGTCTCTCTGTGTAGCTTTGGTTGTCCCGGACTCACTTTATTGACCAGGCTGGCCTCGAACTCACAGTGATCCGCCTGCCTCTGCCTCCCGAGTGCTGGGATTAAAGGAGTGCGCCACCACGCCGGCTGAGACCTCAGATTGTTAGAGATACCAGGAATGACTGAAGAAAACCACAAGGCATTGAGTGGAGCTGGCCCAAGAGAGGCTATGTGTGCTACACCATGGACGGTGTCCGGGAGCCAAGGACACCTGAGCCTGTTGGAGTGTGAATGATGCCACCACATACCCTTGGTACTAGACACACACCTGCTGGGTTTACTGTTTACTCTGCTAGGTGTTGGTCCAATATTTGCTTCCAATTCTCCTGTTTTTTCCCATTTGAAGTGGGAATGTTTACTCCGGCATTGTATAGTGGAAGTATATAATTTCTTCATTTTACAGCAGTTCTCAATCAAAGTTTTCCCTTGAGTTTCAGAAGAGATTTTGGCTTTTTCTGACTGTTGGGACTGTTAGGCTTCCCAGACCTCTTAGAAGCTGGATTCAATGCCTCACGGGCTATGAGATGGCTGTGAGTCTTTGGTGATCAATGTAATGGTTTGGGTCTGAAGTGCCCTCCCACAGGTTCACGTTTTCAACACGTGTTCCTCATTTGGTAGCATTATTTTGAGAGGCAGTAGTATCTTCAGGAAATATAGCCCAGCTGGCAGGATACGGTTACCAGGGGTGGGCCTTCAGAGGTTATATTTAGGTCCTTACTCCATGTTTCTTTGCTTCCTTCCCTCACACACCACGTGATGAGCTCCCGCCATGTGCTTGCACCTACATAAACCATCAGGCCCTTCCAGGTTGAACTGAAGCCATCAAGACCATGATCTAAGGTCAGGTCAAGTACTTTTCATCCTACAATGACACAAAAGTAACCAATACATTTGTTGTGCAGAGAATGGGAGACAATGGGAGGTTGTTATATTTTGTCTTGAATAACAGCATGATGGCTTAGTGCTGACGAGCTGGACAGCATCTGACTCCCCGGGCCCACATGGTGGAAGAAGTCCTGACTCCCATAAATTGTCTTCAATCTCCAGATGCTCTCCATGGCACAAGTGTGTGTTCACAGATCAGAAACCACCTGTTGTTTTCATGGCATGACCATTAAAGGCTGGAAAAGTTTAGTTTATCTAGATTTACTTCTTTGAAGCGCTTACTGTTTGTTCCTGACTTGCTAAGGTATGAGTCCTGTTTAACTCTAGATAAAAACTTAAGAGCCGGTGAGATTATGGCTCAGTGAGTTAAAGGAATCTGCCACCAAACCTAGTGGCCCTGAGTTTGATCTCTGGGATCCACACAGTGGAAGGAGAAAACTAACTCCTGCAAATTGTCCTTGCACCTCCACATGTGAGTACTGGCACGTGTGGATGCTGCCACCGCTGGCCAGGTGGAATACACACACACACACACACACACACACACACACACATCTGAACAAGCCTTGAGGAACAGGCCCATGCAGCACTGTCCTATGCCTCAGTTCCTGCCCTTCGCTCCTTCAAGGATAAGTTATTTATACGGAAGCATAAGCAAAACAAAACCTTCCCCCAAGCTGCTTCTGGTCCTCGTGTCTTATGGCAGCACTAGAAACGTGGTACCCGAGATTGGTACCAGGGTTAGGGTGTCCCTGTGACAGACCTGATGATGTGTTTTGGGGAGGACTAAGGTGGCATTTGTTCTTCGGGCTGGAAAAGCCACTGGGGTGCTCAGGGTTCCAATGGGCTGTTGTGTGGACACTTGGGAGAGAAGGTGAACAGCAATGCACATGGCGGAGGGCCGGTCTGTCAATGTTTGAGGGAAATCTGGGTCCCTTAAAGACTCTCATGAGGCTCTTTGTGTGATGCTTCAAGATTCTGCGGTCTCTGGTTACCTGGAGCTTAAGAATTAGCTTTGATTAGTTAAGAGGCCAGTACCAATGGAGTGAAAACTCTGCTCTCCTGGGACAATGGATGCTGGTCAGATGGAGCCGGACAATCAACTGCAACTGAGAAAAGGTAGCAAGCCGGGTGTGGTGGCACATGCTTTTAATCCCAGCACTCGGGGGGCAGAGGCAGGTGGATCTCTGAGTTCGAGGCTAGCCTGGTTTACAAAGTGAGTCTGTTATGCAGAGAAACTGTCTTGAAAAACAAAAAAAAAAAACAAAAAACAAAAAACAAACCAAAACAAACAGAAACAAAAGAAAAAAGAAAGAAAAGGGAGGATGGGCATGGTATGGTGGCCATGCCTTTAATCCCAGCACTGGGAGGGGCAGAGGTAGGCAGGTTGCTGCTAGTTCAAGGCCAGCCTGGTCTAGACTACACAAAGAAACCCTGTCTCAAAACAAAAAAAGAAAAGGAGGAAGAGGTGGAGGAAGAGGAAGAGGAGGAGGAGAAGAAGAGGAGGAGGAGGAGGAAGAGGAGGAGGAGGAGGAGGAGGAGGAGGAGGAGGAGAAGAAGAAGAAGAAGAAGAAGAAGAAGGGGAGCAGAATTACAGAGGCAGAATCTACTGGGAAGTGTTCCCTTAGGCTCATCACACACAGGATAGGGCTGAGAAACAAAACTCTCATAACTGGACATATTACAGATGGCTGCGGGCTTGTCTGCAGTTTTACAGCTTAAACTCAGTCTTCCTCCTGGAAGTGACTGGGTCTGTGCTTTAAGGCTCCTCACTCCTGCAGCATACCTACTGGCTAGATCTACTTCCTGTTCTAACCATTAAAAGGGTTTGCTCATCAGCGACTTACTTTGAAACTTGACACCTCCTTCTTTGTTCCTAGTGATCACTGCCTGTAGTAATCACATGATCATGTGTAATATTCAGATGGTTTTATTAACAAGTATATAATACATATATTGCATACTGTATATAGTATATGAGGACTGTACAGTACAAATTTATGTTCACAGTTTGACATGACAAAATGTCATTACTGAATTCCCATTGGACTACAGGGTAGAAACAGAGAAGATACATTTAACATTCACATCTTTAGTAAGAAAGATTACCAAAATGTTTCAGTATTTGCAAGTATACTAACGCATGCTAAAAACCTTTACCCATTCAGTCTTATTAGCTTATAAAATATATTACACTTTATTAAAAATTTCTGCATAGTTTATACAAGTATTAAAGTACTGTAAATGCAATAACCCTGCTATGCTTGCAGGTTGGGTTTAAGAGATGCTAAGCAAAAGGATTACTCTGACCCTCTAACACTAAGTACAGAACAGGAAAAAAAAAGTGCTAGTATTTGTAAAACACATTGTAGCCCTCATAATGCACGTAAGATGGCTTTGTAAATGTATTACTTAAGTGAATTTGCAATCATTTAGAAACTGTTAACCTTGACCAAGAAGAGAACAAAGAGAACTCAAGTGACTTCATGTATGTTAGCAATTCCTTCAAGACAATTCCAGCCTCAAACCAAATCACTTTAAGCCCTCTGATCGCCGAGATTGTCTACAACAGTCTACGGGATGGTGTGCAGATTACAGTATCAGCAAGTCTCTCAAATTCCACGTTAGTGCAATACTGATAGTGCAGGTGGGTGTGTAATAAAACACACATATACATACATCATTCCCCTGTAATTCTGTTCCAAGGCTCTTGCAACGTCTGCATACTTAGCATCTTCTTAGTTGAACAAAGCTATGCCACATACAGTCTCCAAACCAAGTGACTTTAGAGTGCTAAATGCCCATTAAATGATGTACCCTCCCATCGTAAAACTCAAACACACAAAGATTCTGATTTTTCTAACTTCCCCAAGATGATACTTGAGCAGTAATTGAATGAACCCTGTAACAATTTGCACAGCGCTGACTTCGTGTTTCTAGCCTGTTCTCATCAATTTACTGCAATTCAATCACCGACGACGACAGCACTGCATGCCACCCCGCATCACACTTGCAGGGCATCTTATTCTGCATCTCCCACAAAAACAGCTAAACAAACAAAACAACTAAGAAACTAAATTTCTCAACTATCATAGTAAAATACAAATACATATATATATATATATGTATACAAAGTAAATTTGGTAAGGGCCAATTAACTAAAAAGTATATCAGACCAGCATGGGAACAGAGAATGGTTTCTGTGGGTTACTTTTCTTTCAGCGTTAAAATGGATCTTTCTGACTGAACTGTTAACATGAGCTAAGCAGGCTAAACAGTAACGTAGTATAGACTTTTGAGCAAAATTTAAATGTCATATTTAAAATACGTTATGAAGCTATTAACTGCACTCGGGTGTGCAGCCGAAGCAAAGCTAATTCTGTCCTTCCTTGTACCCTTGCCTCTTCTCAATGGGTTGGGACACACAAACCGGAACAACAGAAAAGCAAACTGTGCTCTTCAATGCGCCGCCGCCGCTGAAGAACCATTTCAAGACATGATGGTGTTGGCATGAATGCAACCGAACCAGGGTGGGGATCCTGCTTCCGCAGGAGTCATTCGACTCCCCAGTCCGTGCACAGTTTCAAACAGATCAAAGCCAAGAGCCTAGTTAGCATGCTTTAATAGTCTGAACAGATTTTTTTTTCCTTGCAGTGCTAGAAAAGGAAAGAAAAGGAACCCAAGTGCCAAGATAACATTTCTTTGCAGTTTTCACTCAACATTTCCCTCTCAGCTGGATCACAGGGCTGAGAGGAACCTCCCGAGGGCAGCCCCTGCAAGAGCGAACACAGCGCCACTAAAGCATGCTCCCTGAACACGCGCAGGCCTCCAGCGCCGCTCACCCACTGACGTTCAAGATCAAGCAAGCCGGGTGTTCCTCCCAGTTAAGGTTGTGTTGGGTCCTGAGCTGTGGCTGGGACGAACTTTCAGGATTTCCCCCTCTCTTCTCCTCCATCCTTTGTGAGGGGATGAAGGCACCGTTGGTCACACGCACCCGTAGGTGACCAGCATGCCCGTTTTCTTCCCAATTTATAACCAATGGCATTTCTGCCTCTGGATTGTTTTCATTGGTGCTTAGACTATGGTGTTCAAAAGCCTGCTTTTGAAACCCCTCCCCCCCAATGGTGCTATTTCTCTGCAACATCAACACGAGTCATTGTTTTTAGTTTGGCCTAATAGGATATGTGGTCGCGACAGGAAATTGCTAGCTCCAGCAGAGACTTGTGGGAATCTTCAAGCTACACACACACACACACACACACACACACACACACACACACACACACACACATATATATATAAATCCCTGAATTGTGGTTTTCTCTATTTTTCAAAAATCTGTTACCAAAATAAAGATCTATGTGCTTCACACTAGATGTATTTACAAGAAGTGTCATTCAGGTCTTAATTGAATGACTTCCCTCAAGCTTAGTGGCTGTTCTCTTATGCTCTGTGTCAAGGGCACGATGACAGCGTTTGGCACCATACAGCTCACACAGGAAAGCTCCATATGAAAGCTATGTGACAAATTGGATACGGGGATATAAGTACCACTCAGTGTTTTCCTGTTTGCACAAACACTCTTAGCAGACTGGGGCAGGCGGGGGAAAGAGAGCGTTTTATACTCTGTCTCCAAAGTTTTTGTTTGTTTTTAACGTAACTGGGCAAATATTTCTGTGGATCCCTTACTTCAGGATCCTGCAGGGATGGCGGTGGCGGTACCCACGACTCTCTCGGGACCCAGCGTGGCAGCAAGGGTGTGCTCGGCTGAGTTATGCTGGGGATGGACACTTAGCAACACTTAGCAACTGCGCTGCACAGCTAACGTCAACGGCCCGCACGGTCCTAGCCAGGAATCGCTGACTTCCTCCTCCGTTCTCAGTATCTTCTGCTTCTTCCCCACACCAAGGGAGCACATGGCCCACCAGGTTCTTCTCCCAGGGGTCTCACCGTCCTCCACAAGAGCTCCAGGCGCTAAGGAGGACAAAGGACTTGCTTTAGCTGCGCTGGTAATTCAGGCCAACACGCAAGCGATGGGAGGGGCGCTGGCGGCGGGGATGAGACAGCTTGACATCTCGCGGGATCTTGCTAACTGGTGAAAGGGACCACATTCTTCCTGTTGTCAGACATGAGACGCGGCAGAGGTACGAAGGTCTCTGGCAAGGACTAGCAGGCTGGATACTGTATTTCTAATACATTTACTTTGACATTCTCTGAGGAATACATGGAGAAACCGAAAAATCGGCCGTTCGTTTACACGTTCCCTTGTTCTCGTTACATGTAGGAGGGTTTGCTTAGCATCCCCGGAGGAGAAAAAAGTGTTCACATTCTTTAGGTCTGACCCGTGGTAAGGGGAGGGAGGGTTAGCGTATCAACTACTGACCATGTGGAAGTCTTGAATGATATAAATTCAGAGATTCAGACCAGCTGAACCGAAATTAAAATGTACATATAAAAATGAGTTAGGAAATGGGCAGGAGGAGAAGAGAGAGAGAGAAAGAGAGAGAGAGGAGAGAGAGAGAGAGAGAGAGAGAGAGCGAGAGCGAACGCAAGTGGGGAGTCACACTGAAGTGGAAGCAAGGCTTTCAGACCAGCATGTGGCGTTTCCTGTGTAGGGCAAGATGGTCAGAGCGAGAGAAGCTTCGGTCACAGTCTGGGCACTGGAAAGGTTTGATCCCAGTGTGCTTCCGGAAATGTCTTGTTAGTTCATCAGACCGAGCAAACTTCCATGTGCAGCCTTCCCAGGTGCATTTGTAGGGCTTTTCTCCTGGGGGGAGAAAAAAAAAAGTGAAAAGGAGCTCAAATTTTTTTGTTGTTAGAAAATACAACTTTTGAGATAACACCATACTCGTTATGTATAAAACACTACAGCAAAAGCACAGAATGGACATATTATCCATGGAAAACCAAAGAAAAGGAGCCAGGAGTGGGGTTTTAAAGAGCTCTTAGGACAGGAAGGGCCGTTCTGAGGGGCCAGCATGGGGCATGGGGTTCTGTAAACACAGATGTGCAGGCCCTAAGCCTTCCTGTACGGTTCGTCCCATGCACTTCATAAGCCCACTGGGAGTGTGTGGGTTTTTCTCACGCTTTCCCACAGTTCGCTAAAACTACAGAGTCCCTATCAACGAAAAATACCTGTTAAAGAATCCAGTAGCCCACTTTCTCATTTAGCCCCTGACAGGAGAATGCCAAATACAGTGCTTCAAGCCCCTATGTTCACTCCACCTCTCAGAAACCAGGCTTCCATAGCCCTCCCTGTAGGCCAACTCCTCACTCCCCTGTGAGGAACAGACGGCCCTTGTGGGGAAGTCCAGTGAGAGCAAGCATGAATTCCCTCAGAGATGAACAGTGCTTAGTGGTGATCTCACTGTAGTTAAGTCGGTAAGCAAGTTGGCCACCCTCAACACAAACTTCAGACTACTCTAAAACAATGGTTCTCAACCTATGGGTGGCGACCCCTGGAGAACTCGAGATCTCTCTCACATGCATGAGCCGTTCATAACAGCAGATGGTCCCCTTGGCATCATGTCAACGCTCAGAGTTAGAAAAGTGTCCTCTAACTAAAGTTATCTTCAGGCCAGGTGTAGAAAGCACACATAAAACAAGTCACTTGTGCTCCGACTCGCCTTATCTTCAAGATACCTCCTTCTGTTTATGCAAAACATAACGCTAATCGCCTACAGTTTTGCAGTCAGGGACACCTGGCCTATAGACAGCCTTGTTCCTAGAACCCTTGGCATAGGCATCGGGATTTCTGTGCTGTACCTTCAGCCCACACACACCTTTGTCTGAACCCAACTACTCAATTCTGTTTTAGTTTTAGGCTGGACAACACAAGGCGAGGCTCCACCCCCTGGGGCCCATCCACGCCCAGCGGATGATTTATGGGGTGACCTGCCACTGCTCTTTGGGAGCCCCTCGCCTGCAGGTTCCTCCTCTGCAGCGCCTCTTCCTCCTCAGAGTGTTTGCAACACCAGATCAGAGTGGGGCACTCAAGCTGCACCCCGCTCAGAAGGCCAGACCGGCCGACTTCAACCACGCACACAGCTCCTCCCCAAGGGCCCCAGCGGGGTGCACTGACGCCTCTCTTACCGGTGTGAGTTCTTCTGTGTGCTTTCAAGTGTGAGCTCTTCGTGTAGACTTTGTTGCATCCGTCGTAGTCACATCTGTGTATCCTCCGCTTCCGTTGGGTGTCCGGGGATTCCACAGGGAGGGGTCTCTTCCCTGGCTGCACTATGACCGAAGGGTGGTTCCTATCGAAGCCAAGGTTAAATGTAAAACATTGAGTGAATGAAGGCGCTTCTTTTCCTTCAGTCTACTGAAAATAAAAAGCATTTACGACATAGGGCAAAAACAAACAAGAACCCCCCAACAAAACAACAAAACAAGAGTAATAATAATAATAATATAGTAATAATAATAAAAAAAGAATTAGCTGCTCAACCCACGAAGCACTGCTATATTCATTCAACAAACATGTAGCGAGCACCTACCATGAGCCAGGCACTGTGCTTGGCACCGGGACACAAAGATGAATAAAAACAGGGTTCCTGCCCTCGAGGAGCTCACACTCTAGGGGGAGACAGACATGGAGATAAGTAATGACAGCAAGAAGGTTAGGCGCGACGCAAGGCGCTCGAGGGAGTGCCGCGTGCTAGGAGAGGCTCTCTGGCGTTCGCGACTGTTCCTTCTTAGCACCTCTTAGCACAGCACTGGGTTTCCCACAGGCTGTCTGGGTCTCATCTTTCTCGAAGGGAAAAATGTATAAAACAGTCAAATCCCTACTTCTCAGGCAAACACACTGCTCGACTGAGCTAAATTCTGTCCTTTCTCTCAACGTCTTTTTTAATGATCGAGGGTTCACACGTGATTCTCGGAAGCCGGCTGGCTCTATGAAAGGGAGCCTCTGTCATTGCTGTCTTACGAGCCATCTTTAGGTGCCACTGTGGCTCTGGCAGGAAGGAGCGCTCATTGGTGAGGTGGGGGTAGGGGGTAGGGGCACCTGACGCCCTCCCTGCCTCAACCTCTCTCACATCTGCCCAAGAGTTCCTAAGCCACACCCGCTCAACATTACTGTGAACTGTTTCCATCCTGGAAAAGGAAGCTGACTGAAGGGCAGATGGGAAAAGGTGTGGCAGTCTTGCAACCCTTTCCTGTTGACTGCCAAGTCACTCGAGAAAGTTCCAATGTGCCCATTCCCCTCTCATGGGCATATGCAGCTGGCCTCTGACTATGAGGAAGTCAGTGTCAATCTCTGGGCTCTAAACTATTATGAATGATGCAGGAATGTTTCCTGTGTGGGAGCGGATTAAAAAAACAAAAACAAAAACAAAGCAAAACAAAAGGAGATAGTAAAAGGGTAATAAAAAGAACTTGGTTAAGGACCACTTCAAGTTTCTGAGATTAACATAAATGAAGTTTTGTCATTAAGGAGAGCCTGCAATACAATTTTGGAAGCTCAAAAAAATTGAACACACACACACAATCTGGGGGGGCTGGGGTGTGTTAAGAGGTGGCCAGTGAAATAATAAAAGGTGAGTTCGTTTTACGTGACTTTTCTATCTTCCACCTGGGAGTGGAATATAGACAGATAAACTAAGATTCAGACGCACAGAAAAAATGAACACCAAGCAGCGAGGGCGGGGCCAGGAGACTCAAACTTCCATCTCACATGAGTTTTTTTAATTGGGAAAAAGACAATGGAGAATAAGGTTTACTTGGGTTTTTCTTGTTAAGGTAAGTTCTCTTTTTTTCCCTCTTTACTTTGGGGAAGGTTCTGGGCTTACATGTCTGCAACACAGGCAGAAGCCATGCCAAACGGCTTCGGAAATTTCGTCCAACAACTGGGTTCTGTGGTGTGGGCTGAGAATCATCTCAGCACGGTAATTACGACTGCTTTCCCCAGTGTCAGCTGTCACCGGCCATCTCTGCCTCAGTTTACTCTGTGAAGTGAGGGTGTTAATGCTCCCAGCTGAAAAAGCTGCTATGGATGAGGACAGTGTGAGACGATGTCTGTCAGTGAGCACCAGGAGAGCCACAAGACAGTGTCTGTGCCAGAGGCCAAGGGACTAACGGGAAATCACTAGTACCCCGAGTTCAGAAGTCCCCCTTCCTGCTGCACTCTAGAGTTGTCTAATTTCATGTGAGGTTTTCTGGATGTTCCAAAGCTACTCTGGTGTCTATAGGAAAAGGAATGGTGAGGGGCTGGAGAGATGGCTCAGAGGTTAAGAGCACTGTCTGCTCTCCCAGAGGTCCTGAGTTCAATTCCCAGCAACCACATGGTGGTTCACAGCCATCTATACCTTCTAATGCCCTCTTCTGGAATGCAGGTGAACATAAAATACATACACAAAATAAAAAAGATTAAGAAAGAAATTAAAAAAGAAAAAGAAAAGGAATGGTGTGATGGTACGGGCTAGAGTCAGAGGGAGATGAAGGGTTATGGTTGGGAACCAGTCTTCATTTTTAAAGACATCCTTTGGGATCGCACTACCATAGACCAGCCACTGTGTACCAGATGCCCCCTTTCAGTTAAATTAGGCCTTCCCACGTTGTGTTCTCGTGACCCCTCCTGGTTCCTGCTCTGAGTGCAGCCTCACAGGGGTAAACACACGTGGAATGGCATTTCCTTGCTATGCTTTTGAAGGCATCTAAAAGTGACCCTAAGGCTGTAACTCTGGATCAAGCAGATAGCTCTCCAAACGGGAAGCCCGCGCCTGGGCAGCAAGGCGTTCAAAGGCTGGTGTGGCTGGGGGCCAGTCTCACGGCAGTGTGCTAGGCACTTGGCATCGAGTGAGTCTTTCCTGGCTAATGTGTCCTATGTGGGCTGCTGCTGGGCCTACTCCAAGACATTACTTAATCCCATCTGCGAAAGAATTACCGAGCGTGCTTGTTCCACTGTGCCTAATCTACAGTTTGGGTTTTGGGTTTTTTTTTTTTTTTGGAGAAAAATGCATCTTAGGTCAGCATTAAAAAAACACATTACTCACAAAGCATTTAAAGCCTCTAGTAGTGAGAGCACTAAAGGAATATTACTTTCAACAGGGAAGGAAAAACATTTTTTTTTTTAGGCAATGTCTTATGTAGCCCAGGCTGGCCTAAATTCCCTACCCTCCTTCCTCTACCTCCCAAATGCTGGAGTCACAGGCACAGGCTACAACTGGCTGGAAACAATACTTTCTTTTAAGCAGTATTTAAAGAATGAGAGACTGTGACCTCTCACATGTTAACTTGTAACTTAAGACTTCAGACCAGCCCTTTGCCATTGCTCAGCTAACACAGGGAGAACACCCGAACAGACTCAGGAGTTCAAAGCAAGTCCCCCGCGGCCAGGAGTGGGACTGGGGTGTGTTAGGGTGCACATCAGTTCTCTATTTGCTCTGAATAAAAGAGCTGATATGAAACACTTGGGGATGGTGTGGGGGCTGGAGAGATGGCTCAGTGGTTAAGAGCACTGTCTGCTCTTCCAGAGGTCCTGAGTTCAGTTCCCAGCAACCACAGGGCGGCTCACAGCACAATGGTTTGCGCTTGCAACCCAGGTCCTCAGGAGGACAAGCAGGTGGGTCACAAGCATGAGGTCAGCCTGGGCTACCCGCCAAGACTCTGTCTTTAAAACACACACACACACACACACACACACACACACACACACGCGCGCGCGCGCGCGCCACAACTGAACTGGTAAGCAGAAGCACTATGCAACTGTGAAAACTGAACGCACAGGCCTCTAAGATACTTCCCTTGCCTGATGTTGCACTTGGGCAGAAGAGCCCCCCTCCTGACCTGTTAGGGACTATATATGATGACACATATATGCCATCATCCCTAGACTAAAAGGAGTGGTAAGGTCACACATGAACCATTATGAAAGCCAGAGGCGGGCATGACTGCAGACACAGCTTCTGGGAAGCCAGAGAACTCGTACTCTACTGTTGAGTTGTGTGACGAGAGGGGAGAAGGTGAGGCAGGAGAGGTGGGCAACACATTTACTGAAGCCGGAGAGAAGGTGGCGTGGGAGGACGCTGGGAGGGGCCCTGAAAAGGCCCTGGCTGTGGCCACTGAGGCTGTCCACCGGAACCAGGGCATAAGCATCATAGCACAGAGAGGATACGAGAGTAATTACAATCAAAGAACAAAAGCAGAAGATGTAGGCGGTGAGAGAGCCCACAGTCCCAAGCGTGCTGGAGCACAGCGCCCGGGGCCAAGCCATCATCTCAGAGACTAGCGGTCAACCCAGGAATGCTGGGACTTAACCATCCTGTCCGAGCACATGCTCAGATGCTGGCCAAGGCCAGGCAGAGCAGCTCTGCAAGTGACGAGAGGCTTCCTGGGCAGCTGTGATTAAACTCAACATAAAGATTTCTTCCCTCGGCACCGAGTTTCTCCGAGCTGCACGGTGAGCCTTCTGAGGCCAGCACTGTGGCTGGTCAGAAGATTTTAATAAAAGACATTTTCAGTAATTAGACCACACTATATATACTGCATTAGAAGCGACAACTGTGAGGAGGGGCTGGATTCTGTTTGACACGTGAAGACCTTTTGGTATTCGAGCTGATGTGAACATTAAATCCAATCTTCATAAAAAATACTATATACGCAATATCCCAGATGAATGGAAAAAGGAAAAAAAAGATTCCCGTGGTCACCTTGGGGGACCCCCTCACTGAAGTTGACACAACTGCTGTAGGTGTGGCTCATGCAGTTCTTCAAGATTGTCTTGACCACTGTTACTGAGGCACCACTCAGTGGCGCCACACAATACAGGATGTCCCCGGTCACCTACAGCACATCACATGTTTGCTTTATTCCAGGTCCCCAGGTGCACGCCACTACTAAAACGCCAGGTATGCTAGGTATACTTACTCTTGCAACAGTGCTTGCGGGGGGGACACTGAGTTCATTAAAGGGGGTGACATTTCTTCAGGGTAATAGTCTGTCCTCTGTGGTTCAATTCCAGGTTCCGTTTTAATTTTTTTCTGTAATATGGGCTTCTCATATGATTCAATTACAGGTACTAAAAAATAAAAATAGAAAAATCATTCTACATGCAATGTACCAACTTCAGCTTGTAAAAGTTCACTCACTGCATGGCTTTTAACTACTACAGTTTTGTACCTGTATTTCTTTCTTTCTTTCTTTCTTTTTTTTTTTTTTCCTTCTCTGGCAAGGGTTATTTCTGAGTTACCCTCACTTCTTTTGAAGCAGACAGAAAGAAGGCCCTGCACTTCAAGATGATTCTTCAGTACAAAATCTGGCTATCCCCATAGTTCCCTGCCTATGGTTGGTGGCTTTTAAGAGCCATTAATTAACACCATGATCAGAAAGTACTTAAGTCCCTTTTGTGCCCAGGACCACATCGGTACTTGGTAAATCAAAGTATAAAATACACTGTGAAAGTAACTAATTATTGGATGCTCTCTCAATACCAACACTTCAAAACAAAAACAAAGAACTGGCCAGGCCAGGCCAGGCCATCCGCTTGAGGGTACAACAGCTCTGCCTAGTATCCTCACCAGAGTCCTGGTGGGAAAAGCAGGTGCCGGGCGTAGGCAACACGGCAGGATTTACCTTGCATGCTACTGTTTGAATTGTCCATCTCTTCCGACAAGGAGACCATGAGTGGCTGCTGGAGGTGGCTGGTGTACATAAAAGGGACGGGCTGCACAACAACAGGCTGTATGACAGGGAGGATGCCCGGGCTGCGGATTCCGTGTCTGGACAGCGCAGCCGCCATCACCGGCGGCATGGACAGTGGCACCCCGAAGGGCTGCACGCCAGGAGAAGGGGGTGAGTACTTCTTAATGGGCGGGCTGGAGGATGGCATGCTCAGCCCGGGCGATGCTCTCCGATGAGACGGAAATTTCAGGGAGGAAGGGGAGCTGCCGGCGGAGGGTGGGGAGCCCCGCTTGTTCACAGTGAGGTCCACTGGCTCCATCTGTATCCCGTGAGTAAGGCCTTCTGGGGTCTGGAAGAACTTGTCAGGTAACGGCGTGGAGTAAATGACCCCATATTTGCTAGGCTTCATCGATTCTATGTAATTCGATGGGTAGGACTATCAGAAATGAGAAAAAAAGGAAAAGTGTGAAGAAAAAAAAAAACCAAAACAGTATACTTTACATCTAGAGATACATGATCCCTCAAAAGGTATAGCAAAGATGGCTTAGCAAATGCTAGAAATTAAGGTTACTGGGCTGGGCGTACTTGCTCGGGGATGGGGAGAATCTTGTCACAGTGGTACTGAGTAGCCCTCTTCCGGAAGGCTGAGGTGAAAACACAAGACAACCTACATAATCACCACAACCTAATTCATGACACATCGGCTTGCCCTGCCATTTATGCAGGAGATGGACACTGCGGGCTGCCAGACTCCAAACATGGCTTCTCTACGATCACGGTGCACACAAGGCTGGCTAGGCACACTGTTAGGAATTCAGGTTTTGAGCGGCTAGGTGAGCAGCCTCCTAAGGTGGCAAACACTGCCGCCTTTCTAGCCAAGCCCTAAAGGACAGAGATAAAGAGCAGAGGCTCAGCTGAAGGACGCAAAGACCACCACCACCAACTGCAGAACTACGCAAAGGAAAAGCCCGGAAGTACAAGACTCAAGGCTCTGGCGTCGGCTTTCGGCTAGGGGTGGAGGGTTGAAAAACGACAATCTTTGTGCTCTCCTCCCTCTTCTCTGAACTTGTAGCAATCCTCCTGCCTCTGCCTCCCAAGCGTTGGTCTGCGCCAGCAATAAGCAGCCCTATCTTTCTTTAGAACTGGCCACAACCACCCAAGTAATAACACAAGGCAAGAGGTCCAATTTATACAGCAACACAAGCATTAAGCGTATTTAAAATTAATTAAAATAGGCATTATTAAAAGAAGAACAAGGCTCACTAAAAAAAAAAAAAAATCAGACATTACACACAAAGAGGATTTCCAGGGAGAATTTTCACATGTTTTAGTTCTCCGAAGGATATAGTTCTAGTGGAGGCAGGCCTTCGTGAAACAGACAGCGGGCAGCGACGTGTTTCTCCACTGTAAGGCGGCGCCTACCTTATTTTCAGCCCTGTTCTTCTGAGACCTCCCACTGACCTAGATTTTAAGGCCCACAGTCACTGGCAGCTGAGGAGGGAGCGGAGTGAGGACATACTTTCACTGCTGCCACTGGCATGGATTTAAGACAAGTGGGAATTCAGGCAGAACCTGGGGGAATCTGCAAATTTAATAATATCCTCAGGGTTCTCCAAGCCATCAAGGGAGGGGGGGGAAAGCCACGCATCAAGTGGAGTTTAATACACACTGTGCATTTTTATATACCCTTAGTATAAATGAAGGATCCTGTTCACTAGACTGCCTGCGCGTCTATTTCAAAGTCCCAGGCAGGGACAGACACTTAACCCCAAGTACATAAGTAACTATTTCCAGTTCATCTGCCTCACAAAAGGGCAAAGAAATGTGGTCCTTCCAACTGGCTCACTAGCAAGTCTGGGAGTCTTCTCTAAGCCAAGTTTACTTTCAGCATTTGGGCGGAGCACACAGCCCACTGCAGTGGCTGGCACCTACCTGGCACACACAGTGTAAAAAGTGATGCACACCAGGTGTGACTAAGTTACTTCCGCTCTGGTCTAGACCACTCCTAGCTTCCAAGACAGAAGTGCACAGGTGCGGCTCAGCAGGTCCCAAATACACACTGGATGGAGCCACGTGTTGGAACAGAAAATTCTCTGGCCATTGACAGGCACGGAGAAGACCCCCAATGTCCCCTCCAGCCCATCTCCAGCAACACAGCTGTCCAAAGACGAGGACACAGACAAGGGCCTATCAGCTCCACCGCCAGCCCTGAGTTCAACATTCCCCTGTTGAGACGTGCACACCGGGGTGTCCACACCTTTGGTGTGTGTATGCATTCACGGATGCTGTGGTTAGTTCTCCATGGATGTCTGGGGTGAATTAACCCGCTTTCTGCAGGTCTTCCGTCCTGGGAAGGCTAGGGGTAAGGACAATAGTTCTAAGTCTTGTGGATGGGGTAAGAGGGTTGGGAAAGAGGAGGGGCGGCCGGGGCTTGAACACTCTCCTGGAGGCCTCACTAGTACTTTCTGCAGCGAGAGAGAGTTTCGTATTTTATTAAAGACAGCTTTGGAGAGCTCTCCTCGCAAGACAGTAAGTGGGTGGGACAACTGACAGGAACAGGAAGTCTCTACCGCTGGTGAACATGAAAACAAGGGGCATCTGTGACGGGCTAAGCAGGAGTCCTCAGCCCGCAGGTGGGGCTCCGGGCACAGGAAGGCAGAAGGCGTGGCTCGTTCATAAACACTTGCTCTGGGCTCGGCAAATGCTGAGGCGAACAGAAGGCTTTCTGTCCACCTGGCCCGGGCAAACCACCAAGGGTTCTGTTGGGACAGAGCTCAGGAAGTGACTGGTTTAAGGACTTTTTCCAAGTATAAGGGGTCTGCTGGGTGACAAAGATTCACCAGAAAAGAAAAAGAAAAATGGACTTCAAAGGGAGTTTCGAGAAAGATTAAAAGGATTTTGTTTGTTTTTGTTTTTGAGATAGGGTATCTCTGTGTAGCCTTAGAGAAAACTCCCAGACTTGCCAGCGAGCCAATTGGAAGGACATTTTTATTGCCCCTCCCTACAGTTAGGCGCGTTCTTCTTGCACTTAGCAATGTGGCAATGTGGGTCTCATGTTAGCTGCAGTTGGGTTCGTGAGCTGTATTTTCATGCTTGACTAAGAACACTGGATGGGTATCAGTCAAATGTGTCACCGATGGCCATGCACCATTTATAAACATTATAATCTCCAGTTACAAACTGGACATACAAACGTGGCTATCTTTTAGCTTTCATTTTCCTAGAAGGGAGTCATGCAACAACTGAGAAGGGGGCCAACGCAGGACGGTAGAGCCTTGGCACTGTGGTTCTTAACCTTCCTCACGCTGGGACCCTTTAATACAGTTCCTCGTGTGTGGTGATCCCCCAACCATAAAACGATCTCATTGCTACTTCAGAACTGTACGTTAGCTGTCATGAATCTTAATGTTAATATATGACATGCAGGATATGTCTGGAACGTGACCCTCAGAGGGGTCCAGACCCAGAGCCTGAGAACCACTGTCTTGGAGGAAAAGCCCATTTTTGTGACGAATATAATTTTAATGGCTCGGTTATTACATCCAGGCTTGTGACAGCTGCATTATCCGGCGATTGAGCAGCATTGTTCTTCCCTTGAAGATGCTCTCACTTAGCTTTTCCTCACAGACAATAATAAATACTTCACTGGCTTAGTAATTAATATGCATAATAACTGGGTTCCAAGCACCTTGGAGCGACCCTGTCTCTTGTGTAAGCATTTCTGGCAGGAGCTTGCGCAGCCAGTGCAGAAGGATGATCTAATTTTGCAAGCGCCGTTCCCAACCTTCGGATACACAGCCAGGCCAAGATTATTTTTTTCCCCCTCCTTGTGAATATTTTCCAGTCCCATGGAAGAAAAGAGCAAGCCGGCCCGGGAGCGCTGCCTTGTTAGTCAGTACCCCCACTAAACCGCATCCTCTCGTGGTCAAACTGCTCCTGCCTTGAAAACTCCTCAGGGACCTCTTTGTCACCTACGTCTTGTCTCCCAGCACTAGGGCTGGACCTACACAAACACCTGGACTCAGTCTTAGTCCCCTGGTGGCCTAGCACACGACGACCTGGCTCACAAGAGGGGACAATGTCGCACCAAGGCTTAGAAAAAAACCACGGATGCAATTCCCACCCAGCCACGCACACTTCCAAGAGAAATAGGGCTCTGGTCTCACTGCCAAGTCCCTTCTGCGGCTGGCTTTCCTCGGTCATCCCTCATAGAGCCACAGCCCCATATGGCTTCCGTCAATGTTTTTTAATTACTTCATTCTCAATGTATTTTACACATACGTTTGTGAACTTATTTTCATTGTGAACAGATCGGCCCGTGGTTGACCGTACCTAGGGGGCGTGGGGAATACGGGCTAAGGACAGGAGAGTGGCACCTCGTTTATTACAGGGCGGAAGGAGGGCTTTGAGAAATGCCACCTGCCAAATAAGAAGCGCTTTAGGAAACAACACAACGCACAATGTTATCAGTTAAAAAGGGTTGTTCAGTTTGGGGAAACTTACCACCGAGACAGGGTCCATGGCCTCTTGCTTGACAGGGACTGGGTCAAACATGAGCATTCTTTTACTTAAGCCTTTCTAAGGTGTTCTGGTGTTTGGCCTAGAAAAACAAAACAACATACCAAAGTCTTAGTACCGAGGTCACATAAACTAAAGCAGCCCTTTTCCGTTTCGCTCCACTCTTCTTCCCCTTTATCTCCAGAGTGGCCAGAATGGCTCCCCTCATCTAATTCGAAAGACACCCTTTCATATAATTCAAACCAGGCCTCGCAGGCAGGACTAAATGGAAGCGGCCTAACTCAACTACACACACTCTGACATCTCTGGAACAGTATGTGCAGCCTCTTCTGGCAGGAAACCCAGCATGGCATTGCCGGGCAGCTCAGCAGACGCTCCCCCTCAGGGTCACCACAGAAGAAAGCGGAGGCAACCATCACAGATGCGGGTTCTAACCCTCGTAAGCCTTGAATGCCATGCACGCACTGCTCCGTGCCTATATGGTCACTTAATTCTTTACTAAAAAATGCTTTCTTTTTGTAATGAGTATGGACTCAAACCACCAAGCCACGCTGCTCTGTGAGATGGTCAGCTTAAATTGTCACCTTTCTCCAAGCATTCCTTTAATCCCGACATTCCCAGAAGGCAGAGGCAGGGGGATCTCTATTGAGTTTGAGGTCAGCCCGATCTACAAAGTGAGTCTCTCTCTCTCTCTCTCCCTCCCTCCCTCCCTCCCTCCCTCCTTCTCTCCCTCCCTCCCTCCCTCCCTCCCTCTGTCTCTCTCTCTCTAATGAAACAATGAAAACACTGTTGGACCCTTATGTTTCCAAAATGCTCACCACTAGAAATATCACAGACACATCCCCCACACACACAGGGTTTCTCTGTGTAGCCTTGGCTGTCCTGGAGTAGCTATGTAGACCAGGCTGGCCTCGAACTCACAGCGATCTGCCTGCCTCTGCCTCCCAAGTGCTGGGATTAAAAGGTGTGAGCCACCACGCCCAGCCACTTTTTGTACTTGTGTTGTACACAGCTCAATTTGTATGACAAATGCTCTAAAGAAGAACTCTCTACTTCCATTTTGATGTTCCCTAAATGATACATTGTTTCTCTTTGAGTTAACCATTACTGAACCTGAATCCTTTTCATCGTTAATTGCCATTTATATTTTTCTTTGAGAAAAGTCCACTTGGATCTTGAGACATGCCCTATACATACACACACACACACACACACACACACACACACACACACACAGAGTTTTCTAGACATGGTTTCTATATTAGCTTGCTGTCACCTTAACATAAAGGCAAGGCCTACCTTGAGCCTGTCTTGCTTCTGAAATCACAATCTGCTGCACAGAAGAGGCCCTGGCAGGCTGCTACACAGACTTCACACAACTGCACTGGATCCTTACTGTCCCAACTTGGTTTACACGCTTAGGGATTTGACTCAAGGCAAGGTCACCCTGGCTCAGGAGGCAAAGTGAGCAAGTTTGTCCCGAGGAAGCAGCATGCCTGTGATCTCAAGCACTAGGGAGACAGGGGGAGGAGGACTCCCCACAAGCTTGAGGCCAGCCTGGGCTACACAGCAAGATCCTGTCTCAAAAAATTAAAAACCCTATGGAGGCTGCAGAGATGGCTCAGTGGTTAAGAACACACACCTCTCTTGCATCAGCCTAGAGTTTGGTTCCTTGCACCCATGTTGGGTGGCTCACAAGCACCCATAACTTCAGGCCTAGGGGACCCAATGCCCTCTCCTGGCCTCCGTGGGTACCTGCATATACCCACAGAGACACATAACTTCAATTAAAAGTAAAACCTGTAAAAGAAGTCCCAGGTTCTAGAGTCTTTGCATCTTCCACCTTGGTATGGAGACTGTCCCACCTGGACAGCCCTATAACTGCACTTTGGAGTCTACTGCACATGTGCTCTAGCTGTGACACAAAGACAGCATCAAATACACATACGGACATGGTAACAGCTGGCTCTTGTCCTGCAGCACCTCAACGGAACCTCCTTTGATCTTCCCGGCAACATGTAAATTCCACCACCAACACAAGGCCCTGACAACTGTCCTATACCGCTAAGGTGTGTAATAATCCAAAAACACAACTCCACACCAGGCTGCCCAAGGCCATGGTGTCATGACCCTCAACAGCAAAAACAAATTGACATTAGAAAAATCAGTGATCTTATTAGGAAGAAACCCGTTTGTGTCTTGGCATCTAAGAACCAGTCCAAATCAAGCAGCTGCATACACAGGTGGGGCTGAGACCTGTCTGTGCCCCCTACCCTGCATCTCCTGGCATTGTTAGGGACCATAAAGCTGGCTGACACCTTCTACTTCCCTTGATAAGGCCAGACAGTTTAGCACCTTCCCACCAACACCTCCGCTTTTTAAATGGAATTCCGGACTCTATCCCACGAGATGGTTATCTTGGCTCTCACATTGCCAGGTGTGGAAGGCAAGAGACCTGACTTAGAGACCTCAGACTGCAGCCTAGCCCAGCCCCCAGGCAGCAGCTCTCAGGAGCAGGAGGGTGCAGACCACAGCACTTTCTCAAGTTTCAGGAACCTTTTTCCTCTAAAGTTCTGTCTCAACGGATACACACACAGCCTTTTGGATATGTGGTACATACTACAAACAGACACACAGAGAGACAGACATAGACAGACAGACAGACAGACAGACAGACAGACACACACACACACACACACACACACACACACAGAGCCCCCTAGATTCATTTCAAACCCTGGAACAATACATAAAGCGAGATAAACACCCGGAACTGTCTACTGTTAACAAAAGCTTCTAGGGGAAGCTCTGTGGTGGTACGCGCCTATATCTCAGGCCTCAGGATGAAGCTGAGGCAGGAGGATGCCACAAGTTCAAGGCCAGTCTACACTCACAACAGAGTCGGGAGCTGGGGCTGGCTTCATAAACGGCGTGATGTTTACACTTAGGCCTACAGTTAAAAAGTTAAAGATAACAACGGGGAGAGACCCTGGAAAGGACAGGAAGAAAAACAGAGCACATCAGCACACGACAGGGATGCCTGCTCAAGACAACAGCAGCAACTCCTCGGTACCAACCGCTTAGGCCTCAGCTTTAGGCTTTATGGGTTCAGGTGAAGAGCCAGGGAAGCGGGTGGGGTGCCAACTCTCTTGGCAGAATGCTTGCCCGGCATGCAATTGTTCATACTTGAAGTTAATATTTAAATCAGGAAAGAAAGACTACAGCACTACCAAAGTGCCTCCATATTAACTAAAAAGTAAGCTAAGACCTGTAAGAGTCAGGGCCTTTAAACTTGGTGGCAGGCATTACCCAGGGACTATGTGGTGCTCTACAGCTGTTGGTTGTTAGTTCTTTTTTAAAAGCTTGATTACCTTCTTTGCAGACAGGCTCTCACTATGTAGCCTTGGCTGACCTAGAGCTCCAGCCAATGACAAACGCATACTACCACACACATTCTTTTTTTTTTTTTTTTTTTTTTTTTTTGGTTTTTCGAGACAGGGTCTCTCTGTGTGTAGCCCTGGCTGTCCTGGACTCACTTTGTAGACCAGGCTGGCCTTGAACTCACAGCAATCCGCCTGCCTCTGCCTCCCGAGTGCATTCTGAAACCACCAAGGCTTGTACAAGTCTTTTCCACCCCCACACACTGGCAGCAATCCTAAAGAGCACCAGTAGGTGGCGCACTAAAACTGGCATTGAAGCTTTAAGACTCTGGCAGCAGATAGGAGTGTGCCAGCCTCAGGGTCTTTAAAACCTTGTGGGTTTTAACCAAGCTGAAGAATCTTATTAACCACTTTATGTGGGCATCGCAGAGATGAGAAAGCCTCAAATGTGGTTGTTTCTTTTCTGTTTTCCAATCAAACATGCATTTACATCAGTTCTGTTTAGCTTAACACTCTCAATCTGAATTAAGCAATGGCAGGAAAAAAGCAAAACAAAACAAAACAAAAACCAAAACAGCACGCCATGGGGGCAAAACAGGTTTTTGTTTTTAAAATTAAGTTGTCGGGGTGTTTAAAAACCAACAATATAGGAAAATTACCTTTATCCAAACAATTTTCCATACTTAGAACAACTCGCTCATTTTATGGGGAAGGGCCTATGATAAACCAAATTTTCACATAAAAGTGATGTTTTAAATAAAAAATCCCTGCTCCCTTTCTACATGCAAAACTACAGAATACACTAGAGGCCTGGCGAATCATAGGTGACTTCTAGAAACGATGCAGCCCATGCACTGTCTGTGAGGCTCACTGTTTCCTAAGAGGTGGTGTGTGTGTGCGTGCGTGTACATGTGTGTGTACATGTGTTTGTGTGTGTACAAGTGTGTGTGTGTGTGTGTGCGCGCGCGCGCGTGTGTAGACTCGAGCCTTCTCGGTTTGTAGAGGACAAAGCAAGACTTGCCCGACAGTCTCTTTGCCCAGCCTGACCCTAAGGCTTGCCCCAATTACCTGCTTCCCTCAAAGGCCTGGGCCAGGTGTGTAGAGAACACAGCTAGATTAAACAGCCAAGCAGGGAGCAATCAGCAAGTGCCCTTTTCCACTCTCCCATGTGTCTTAATGTTCAAAAGAGGAAGTAAGTGTGCTACTGGTCCCCACCCCCGCTCTCCAAAGGAACTTAGGGGGTAAAAATCTGCACCCGCTGTGTATCTTGGCCAGGAGGGCTAGCACCGTCCCTGGAGCTGAACTTCCGTTCTCAGAGAAACCTTTCTTTACATTTCTGTAGCAAACTCTCGGAGCGCTCCCAGCGGGGAGTGCTATGTCGTGGCCTGGCCAGACCCACAGACGGGCAGGCACTCCGAGCCCGCGGCTTGCTTCTGAAGAGCCAGGCGCCGGCACCCACCTGGAAGGGTGGCCAGCTTTCACACCACTCAAGGATTTTTCACCCACCTCACTCTTCCACTGCTGATCTGAAAAGAACTCCGCGGGATACCTCCAAGTCTTTGCCTCTCATAAATTATTTTTGCATTCATGTGTTTTGTAAACGGGAGAGAGGTTAATTATTTCGATTCAGATGGGATGTAATGATCCAGTGAGCAAACAGTCCGCCCTCTCCTCTCTGTGAACAAGCCACCCAATTTTACTTTTCTGCCTCCACCCATCGACTCCACCCCATGGAGAGCTGCCAGGGCGAGTCCAACTTGTCCAAACAGGACATGGCTTCAGATAAGATTCCGCCCACACCCTGTACTTCGGAAAGACCGAGTGAAGCAATTGATTTTACATGTAAATAAGGACAGGTGGAAAGGTAAGGACCCAGTAGAATCCCTCCACCGTCCCCACCGGCCCCACAGCTCGGCCAGGGCTGTGGTAAGCCTACCCAGACCCATACTGCTGCCCTTTGGGCCAACCCTCGCATTCAAGGGCACCTGGTTAGTACTTGGGTTACATATTTGTTTTCCTCCTTTATGCTTGCTTGACAATTCCGTGTTTTAGTTTTAAGGGCAAGCAACCCAAGATAAATTGAAAGCTACCCACAGTGTCTTAATCCTGGTGTGTACACACAGCTCCAGAGGCCTCGCCTAAGCCCTCACCGGCCTGGTCTCCTCTGTGAGGCGTTATATAATCAAATCCAGAAGGGCTGGGTGAGACCACATGGCCTCTCATCTGCCTGGCTCACTAGGTGCCCTCCCTATCACTGGAGACCCACCTCACTCCACCCTGCTGGGCCTCCACCCATGGGGCCCCACCCTGCAGGGAGTGGGAAGGCTGGGAGGGACCTGACTGGCTCCAGGCTGCAGCCAGTTCCTGGAAATTCCACCCTGAACAAGGATGGCTGGAGCCTTAAAAATAACCAGAAAGAACTGTCCGGGTGGTGCAGCACCCGGTGTGCCCGGTGCGTGGGGTCTCACAGAAGTTCACCTCAGGGCTGCATCTTCCACACAAAACTGCTGGGCAAACTGCCCTCCCCTTGGAGAGTAAACACAAACCCGAAAGCATTTGCAACCACTGCTGGGCAACAAGGCTCTAGCCCAAGCCGCCCCCCCCTCCCCTCCCTCCTCTCAGCCCCTGCTCTAAGAGATGGCCCCTCCCTCCCGTTTGCCTTATTTTCTGCTCTGTCACCATGGAAACCTAAGGTCATCTGTGAAGTCGGCCCCACCCCTTTTCTCTCCATTTCCACCACTGCTCCAGGGGGGCCCGGTCCTTAGGCCTCGCTCTGGAGTCCCCGACCCAGTAATGCAGCCCAGCCCCCTTGCTGCCAGTCCCAACCTCATCTGGTCCCTCCTCCAGGGGAACCTGGGGCTTCCAGGGTGGGGTCATGCTGCCTTGTAGTCCGCTTCCAGAACCAACTCTGGCTCTCCAAGTGGCCCTGCCTGCCTCCCCCCTGCCCAAGCCCAAGCTTTTGTTCATTTTTGGCCCTGAAGCTGGGCAACAGGGTGGAATGCCCCCTCCCCTTCCGGCTTATCTAAATCCTCCTAATTCTTCAAAGACCGGCTCAAGGCCCTCCGCACCCTATGTGGCCAGCTGACCGCTCCCTGCTGCACCCAGCTTGGCCTACCCTTACCTAGACAAGCTGGAAGGTGTATCCTCTTTCTTCCCCTGCCAAAGGGGTCCAGGCAGGTGCCCCCGCCGCCCCCACCTTAGGAGGCTCTCACTCCCAAAGAATGAAAACAAAGATGTTTCTATGCTAGGCCCAAGGAGCTAACAAGCAACCCCTCCCCCCAATAATAATAATTAATTACAAGCGACCAAGCCTTGAGTAGGTCTTCCGCAGTCATCTCCTCCTGAGCACACTTGAAATGTTCCTGAACAGGTTCCAAGGGTGAGGGAGGGCCCAGCCCTACAGGAAATTAGTGATCAAAACTTCCTTTAAAAAGCTCCTGGCCCTAACCTTAGCCTTGTCTATCCAGTCTCCCGAGTTCTTCCCATATCATCTTCAATTATCTTTTTTTTTTTAATCCACCCATGGAGGTCTTTTAAATAAGCCTCATGGCAACCGCTCTGGAAATATAAAATAGAGCAGTAAGAGAGAATAGGACTTGAGGAGGCAGCGTAGATGATGAATTTGGTTTAGGGCAGCTGCTTAGCTTTGTTTCTAATGGTACTTCTGCCTGGTGTAGTGCTGTGCTGGTCACAAGGGGGAACAGACAGAGTGCCTACAAATTAGAAACCAGCCTAGGCTACACCGAGAGACCCTGTCTCAAAAACACCAGAGAAGATAGTCTTGCTGACCAAAGAAAACAAAGGCTATGGGATGCGTTTGTCCTGCTGGTCACTGCCACTTTCATGACGAATGTCCTGTTCTTTACTCATCTGTGTCATCTCATGCCCTGAGTGGGAACTGCCTTGTCATTTCACAAATGAAAATACTTAAAAGGGCGAGGCTTAACGACCTGCCAAGTTCACACAGGCAGGAGTGCCAGGACTCGAACTCAGGTTCACTGGCTTCAAGGCTGGCAACTTGGCACAGCACGCAAGTGCCCCAACAGACAGAGGACTGCACTCTTAAGAGTGGGACAGTGACTTCTGTGAAGAGACTGGTCCTTGGGAAAATGGAACCCTGTGACAATCTCACATTAGCCAGCGGGAATGATTTTAACCCCTTCCAACTGGTGCTGGCTGCCTGTGCCCCCTCCCTTCTTTGCAAGCATCTACCTGGACACAAGATAAAACACACATGTTTTCTGAAGGCCCCGAACTAGGCGTTATTCTTGCTAGCCAGCACACCTGTAACTGGTCCATAAAACTGCTGAGAAAAACTGGCAGCTTTACCCAAGTAAACACGGAAATCCTCATGGCCACTCTTTACAAAGGTGGAGGGGTCAAGTCTTCATCCCCATTTTAGAAACGAGGAAATAGAGGAAGAAGTGAAGTGACTCTGCCACACTTGTGGGAGCTGCAGCCAAGACCCCTCCCCCCTGCCTAAAAACATGCATTTGCAGACCAGAGCTCTTCTGTTCTTCTGCAGAGCCTGGGTGGAGGGAGCCACTTTTGGGTGAAATCACCTCAGCCTGGGGTCACTCCCCAACACAGAGGGTGTGGTGTGCACATTGGTCCATGGTAAGCAGTGCCGTGGGGAGGATCCAACAGCAATTAAGATTTCAAAATGCCCTTTCAGGTTAGCTCACTCACTGCAGCTCCACTCCATCCTGTGGCCTAACTCCCGGATAATGATTGCATATAGCATGCGATTACCACTAGTGACTACATGCTCAATAAATAGCTGGCAGATGAACAAGCCGATGGATGTCAAACTACACTTCTCATATTAGGACAAACACGAAGGGCAAGAACCCAGGAGAAGCACTGGGTGGAGGCCAGTGAGGCCAGCACGTCTAAAATGCAAGACGTGAACCCTTTGAAAGGGGTTAGTTAGGGGGGAGACAAAAAGCACCACGTTTGGAGATGTGGACCAGGAAACTGATCTCGCTAAACAAAGTATTTGGGAGTGCAAAGATTTGAAGGTGCCAGGGTATAAAGTACAGGCAGAGATAAAAGGAGTGCGTGGCAGTGATTAGACAGTAGGCAGTTCTTGGAAAGAATGGGGGGGGGGGCCCACAGGAGAGGATCCCAGGCTGCTCTCCAGGGTGGCCGGCTCCTTTCCCTCTTTCCTGCCTGGATTGGGCCGAGCTCCATGGATGGGGGTTGATGCCAGCTTGGAGCCATTTACTTGTATGATCCCTAAACCTTCAAAGACTGGCAACTGGAGAGTCTCAGACTAGGCTGGACCCGAGATGGTTCTCCTGGGAGGGTACCCACTTTCTGGATATTGGGGAAAGCTAGACCTGGGGTTCAGAGTGCATGGATGGCCAGAAAATTGCTGCTCAGTCAGCTTTTTTTTTCCCCATCTTCACACACACACCTCCCCTTAATATTTAGCTGGGAAGAAATGATAATGTATTCAGCCTGCCAACACCAACGGCAACAAACCCTCCAGGGACCAGTTTTGCCGAAGAACTTTACTAGGAACACGCAGAACAAGGCACAGAGGACAGCTTCTTTAATGGTGCACTAGAGAGGTCACAGTCCTCAGCTGGTGTGGTGTGGACACAGCGGAGACACATATATATCTTTCTCTTTTTGCTTTGGAAGAATTCACCTCTAGTCCTGAGTCACAAAGTATCTACGGCACAGTGTTTCTTCTACTAACTTTCAAGGAAGGAGTGTTTGGGGTGGGGTGGGAGAGCCCGGCTGCCTCCTTAGACAACCCTCTCCTTTATCAGGGCAGACTCTGTCTGGTTTCCTGTCTCTGAGCTCTGGACAGTCCGAGAACAGTCCAGACCATCTCGCTCCACTCCCAGAGGCCCCTCGGAGAAAAATGTCACTTAGCAAACCAGGTGGTAGCCCGGCTATAAGACTCCAGGGATTTCTTTCCTCCTAAGAGCGAGGACCAATGATAACCAGACACCTCAGAAAGAAGCCCAACGTCCTGTCATGAATGTAATTCCTACCATTTAAAGAACAATGCTGCTTCCATCTCTTTTTTAAAATGCAAATGGAGGTCAAGCCAGGAAGAAAATACTGAGGAGGAAGGACACCATTTTATAGTAAAAAGTGAGGATCTGGAAATAGAAAAGGCGAGAACCTGGAGAGGATGAAGTTAAATGAGGCGCGATGAGTTATGTGGTAAAGAGATGAAACTATTGTTCCCATGTCTCGTAATTATAGCTACCACCAAGCACTACATCTGCCCTAACAATTTAACACAGCCTTCAGAAGCTTGCAGCACTTCTGGTAGAGCAGACCAGGCCCTAATTGATCCTATGAGAGCCACCTCCCTGTCCCCACCCAAGCAGAAAGAATGACATGGAGGAAGCCTCATCAAGAGTGGCTACCCAATCTAGTTGGGCTATTACCAACTTTGGAACTACATTAAATTAAAAACAAAACAAAACAACAACAACAACAAAAAAGCCCCACCTATTTCAATTTGAATGACTTATGAACTTCGGCTTAAAGGATCTCTTGTTGTTCTACAAGTCAGCAAATATCTCAAGTTGCTTTGTTCCAAGCGAGGAAGGAAGAAAGGAAGAAAGAAAATAAGAAAAGAAACCAAACCAAACCACTACTGGGAATCTCTAGGACTCCCATGATTCCTCAAGAACATATCAGTAGCCAACTGCTTGGCTCTAGTAACTTTCACAAATGAGGCAGATGGAGTATTTGCTTCACTTGGTATCATTTTATAGACTCCCTTTGTAACTACAGCAGGATAGGGTGGTTATACTGGCAGCTCACGCCTGATTTTTACTTGATCATCTCTTGGCTGTTACAGGCATGACTGTACATCATTCCTTTAGGTTTGAAAGAAAATCCCCAAGTAAGTTTGAAAAAAGACACATAAAAGTCCCCACCCTAACCCTTCCTTTTAAAAGTTTCTCAAGAGCAGAGAGAGAGACAACTTATAGCAGTAGGTAGGTAACCCATTTATCCAGGGGGATGAAGCCACAAGTGAAAGGCTGGAAAACTGATATCATGAGGAATATAAGCATCCCTTTGTATTCAAAACAGAAGATGACCATTTTCCAAACTATTCTTAAAGAAAACCAATCAGTCCTTAGCTCTCCTTTTCCTTACGATTTTTATTCTTAAAATGGGCTAGAAACCAACTCTAGGATATAGTAAAGTCTTTATCCTTAAAAATGTTATTCTTGTGGTTTAATCTTCATCCCTACAAGAAATGACTCTGGGACTTTTTTTTTTTTCCTGGATATGCGTCATGCTTTGCTTGAATAATTTTTCTAGAGATTTCTCCTTCAAAACAAGCAAGACTTTTTCCAACTCTGCCCAGGTGACCAAGACTAAATTCTCCATCCCCTTGGGCCTACCTTGGGCAGCCCGAGTAAAAACGAACTAGGGTGGGCCACAGCTTTTGCCTAATGCTGAATCTTTAACTCAGGTGTTAATCCTGATCTAAAATTGACAGCTTCAGGGCAATGTGCCTATCTCAAAACAATGGCTCTACCCATCTTTGCAGGGAAACTGCTCAAACAGCTTCCTTTAGATTTGTCAAAATGCCCATCAAATTCCCAACAGTAGGACCATATTCTAACAGTAGGACATGTTTTAAAAGGTTAAAAAAAAAGTATTGATTTTCCCCAATAAACAGTGGAGCAAAGGGTGTGTGTAAAAAGGTTAACTGCCTTCTCATTATGACATAACATAGGCATCTTAAGCAATCACAGTGCAGAGACATGATAACTCCCTGGGTGGGGATACAGAGTTTAGGGGCAGGGACCGTGGCCTGGTTTAGGCTACTGATCGACCAGAAAACAGCCTGAAACAGGAAAGAGCACACATATGCCACTTGGAATGTATGACGCAAACCCCAGCCTTGAAACAAAGAACAGGAAACAGCCCGGCCGGCAGTGCTGGAGAGAGAGCACAGAGAAACATTTAGCCGGCCCTCCCTGACCCTATATTCATGAGCAGCTGGAGTTTTTTAAGACAGCAACAAGAGGGGGGTGGAGGTGTTTGTTCTACGGGTGTGAATAATAACACCAGCTTTATACAAGGGACCTGCCCTATTTACAAATAGGAGCTGCCACACACAGTAAACATCCCAAGTCACTTTATCATCTTCAAGCTGCAGAGACCATCCAAATCTCCTTCCTCCTGATTCCTTTTGTCCCTTTCAGCCATGGTCTAGTTGCCTCCAACACTAACCAAATTTCTACCTTGGGATAATGATTTGAGCCAGCCACCATGCATGTTGGAGGAAACAGAGAGAAAGCACTGTTGTAAGAATCCAGGTTACAACTGGGTTAGCCCACAGAACGGACTCTGGACAAGTTCAAGCTTCCTTTAGTCACAGCTAAATTCGAAGACAGACATTGGTTTAGGCACTTGAAAATCTCACTCTTTTTCAAAGGTAGTGAAAGACACAGCTAGCTACTCACTGGTCCTCCATCTTTTTTGGGAATATGATCTTTACTCAGTTCATTTACTCCAAAAAACTGATATGCAATCCATAAACTGCAGCACCATCTTTTAACCAGATACTCTACCAGTGACTATTTTCCCCTTAAGGTATTCTTAAGGGCACACTTGAAGTCCCATCCACAGTATTTGTCTGTATACTTTGTTAGCCAAGATGGTTTAACTTAACTCAGGTTTCCATTATCAGATTTAAAGATTGGTATGTAGACATAACTACACGTTGAAAAGGAAAAAAAAAAAGCTGGGGGGGGGGGGGGGAGAAGGGGCAAGGCATCTCTGTACCCATAGCAACAAGATTGGATTTTAATATAGAAACTTTGCAGCAAAGAGACAATAGCTTTCTCCACAGCTGTGTAGTTTTCTATCGCACAAGGGTTTGTGACCCAAGCAACTACTTTTCTTTGTTATTCTCACAGCTCTATTCTTACACTTGTACGCTCCTTCATGCCTGGCAATGGTCTCTCCAGTGCACCTTCAGTGATGGTCTACAGCAACCGCCACTGAGGAGAAGACGGCTCTTCTCTAGGGAGTTTACACTAACCAAACATCTTCTTCTTTCAGGATTCTTTCTGTTCACAGATTAAGGTCAGGACGAACGTTTAAGCCAAGTGAATAATTCAGAAGGCTCTTTCTTCAAAAACACCAATAACTTGCAAAATTATGAAGACGTTTATATGTCACAGATCTCCCCCCCATCCAGACGACTTCCCTGAAGTGAGGGCAAGTTGTCATGCAAGAATAATCACTTATAAAAAAAATTGCTCCTCAAATTTATGCATAAAATACTCATAACAACTGGCCTATGCTCACCCAATTTCGTTTAGTAACAGGATACCAAATCTAAATGACTTCAGAACACCAATACATACTTTCCCACACACACCAGACTCTATTATAGACAGTATTGGAGGAAAAAAAAGAAACCCAAACTCTTAGAATAAAATCTCAAAGACTCCATGTAAAGCGTTTATTTTGAAGTAATACAAGGTGAACAATTTCCAGTGTCCATTTAACCTGAATTATTCAGCCATTTATATTCAACCAGTACTATTGTATCCTACAGTAAAATTTACAGAAGTGTTTCTGTTATCTACCAAAGGCATGGATATGACAATTTCAACTCTTATCTGCCACCTCCAAGCTAGTCGCTCTGAAATGTTAGCTAGGTAGGTCCCAAGGGTCCTTGTCCACACCACAGTCCCGTGGCCCCTACGTGGCCCTGGTTCCTAACACCGAAGGCGCTCTCCACAGCTAGCCACGCTGCAATCCTTTGCTTCAGGCACTGCGGCAGGTTCTCTCCAAGTCCCCAAAAGCAGGCTCTCCAAACCTCCGTGGTCCCCCCTAACCCCCCCCCCCCCGCAGCCTTCCCCCTACAAGCCAAATGACCCAGCAGTTAGCGCGCTCCGGGTACCGAAAAGGGGATGCTGCTTCCGTCCCAAAGGCCCCAAAGTTTCTCGCCAGGGGTGAAGGAGGCTAGGCTCCAAGTTTGCTGGGGAGGGAGGCAGCTGGGGGCGCGGGCGGGGGGCGGGAGCCCCAAGTCGGGGCGGGAGGGGGAGGAGCAGGAGCGCGGCCTCGCCGCTACCTAGCTCCCTCCAACGCGGCCGCACGCGGGGTGCGCGGGGGGTTCCAAAGGGAACCAAGCGCGGGAGGCCGGGGACCACACAGGTGTGCCCCGCCCGCGCGCGGGCTCCCGCTCCACCCGGTCCCCCTATGCCATGATCCCGACCGCCATCCCCTCCCCCTCACCCCGGCTCCGATGCACTTTCCCAAGCCGGCGGGCGCCCTCACTGCACCCCGAACTCGTTCTCCGCGTCCTGCTTTCTCCAAGAAGGGGGGAAAAAAGCAAGCAGATGCGGCGCAAAGCGGGGTGCAGGACGGCAAGGTGAGGGCGCGGGGACTTACTCTGCCAAGAGCGGTGCCGAGCGCAGCGGCCGGGAAACCCAGGCCCCGTTCCCTGGCGCCCCGAGCCCCGCGGGCGAGCAGGTCAAACGCTCCCGGCCGGACGGCGTCGGAGACAGGGACCGCGACCGTACGGGCGCGCGGGTGGGGTCGGCTCGGCAGGCGCTCGCACTGCGCTCGGGCCGCGGCTCCGCGCGGCTCGGCTCCCGGCTCCCCTCTGGCTCCTTGGCACCAACTCTGGGCAGTCACATGACGCCGGCGCCGCTCGCTCTGCGAGCCTCCCCGGGGCTGGCGGGGTAAGTAGAGGCTGGGAGCTGGGGTGGGAGGGTCAGGGAGGGGCAGCGGGAGCCGCCGCAGCCGCCCGGGCTGGGAGGGGTCCCCACCCACTTGGGTGGAGGCAGCCGCCGGAGGGGTCGGCGAGTCACTGGCAAACACGCACCCCGCCCTGCCCTTCCCCGCCCCCGCCTCCCGCGCCGCCCCCGCCCGCGCCCCGCCCAGTCACCCGGGGCCGGCCTGACAGACACTCATTATTCCCCGGAGCCGGGCGCCGCCCCGCCGGCTCGACCTGTCCCGCGAGGCGCGGCGCGGCCTCGGGGCTGGGCGTGAGCAGCCCCCGCCCGGGTCTCCACCCTAGGCCTCCACCCGACCTAGCGCTCCGCCCCGCGCCCTGCGCCCGGAGCCCGCGGCCCCGCCCTGGCCTTCCAGGCCGCCTCGCCGCTGCCAGAGCCCTTGGTGGGGGTGGAGTGGGGGGGGGTGGACAGAAAGGAGGTGCTGGCTGCTCGGGGCGTCACACGGCTCTGGGCTCGTTGCGCCGCTTCCAAAACCCACTGCCCGGTTTTGCGGGCAAGCGGAGGAGGGGGAGCGGGGCCGTCCATCACTGGCTCCCGCGGGAAGGGCGGCCCCTCCCGGGCGGAGTGGTGTCGCGGGTGCAGCGGCCGAGGACGCGCGTCCGGGCGCCGGGAAGCGCGGTGGCTCCGGGCGCGATTGCTGCCCAGCGCACAAGGTCGCGCTGATGGCTGCTGCGCGCTGGCGCTCAGAGTTCCGGGACTCCCGGGTTGCCTTTGTCGTCTCACCCACCCTGCAGGGGCGGCCCGGAGGCGCCTCCAGCCAGGAGGGACTTTTCTTGGAAAGGTGGAGAGCCCCCACCCCCACCCCCGGAGGCGTGCAACTCCCGAAGGCCCCGCCTGCCCTGGAGCGAAAAGGCGGCTGTGGTTCAGCCTTGCTGCTAGAAAATTTAGCAAACTTAGGCTGATTCTCCCACCTGGGGCGAGAGCTCAAGTTGGCCCCAGGCTCAGCCCCGCGATCTTTCCTTTCACATTATTGGAGGGCAAGCAGCCTGGAGGCACTTTTTCTGTCCAAACCAGGTCCGTGCAGGGACGGCTTCGCTGAGCTTGGTGCTAGAGTCTGATGCTTTTTTCGTTTCTTTTTAAACAGTATTAATGTAATAAGGAACACAATAAAAAGAACAAAGGACAAATTGGTTCAATTGTTTTAGTTCTGTGTAATGTTTTAAAACAACCCGGCTTCAGTCTATGGCTTGTTATTACTTCAAGATGTTTTAAAGGCCCTGTAAGTTCACCAGTCTCACTTTGATGCTTCATCCAGGCATGGTCCTACTTAAAACACAGTGATACATAGATTCCCCGCTCCTTAATGTAACTACATAGTACAATAAAACCGGAACCCTGTAACCTCCAACACTGAAACTGCTGTCCTGAAGAGACCCAGAACCCACTGGTTCATATTCCATCATAATGTCCTCTGTTAATTTTTAAAATGTAAATTATTTTAATAAAATATTCAAAGAAAAAGACAGTTGTTTTTCCGCGTCATTGTTAATTGTTGCTGATTGGTCACCAGTCATTATCAGTCTGCTTGAATGGCTTGGATTTCAAGGAGCTGAAAAACAATGTGATGACTATGGACTTGTTTGCCTGGCTCATAGTAGGTGCTCAAAAATAAAAACCAAACAGGTTTTGCCCAAGGTGACAGGGCATGAGGAAAACTTGAAAACCCATAACCTTAGCTTTTTTCTACAGTTCACACTGGCGTCAGACCAAAGGAGGGTAGAGTAGATCTGTCGCGGGAAGAGTGATCCAAGGTAAGAAGGGAGTAGCTTTGATAAGGCGGCGGCTGGGGGTGGGGTGGGGTGTTAACTAGTTAGTGAGCACTCTGTGTAGGGTGGCTCCTGGGAGGAAGGTCAGTCGTATTAAAATGCATCCATCCTGTAATGAGTAGCTCAGTGAGAGACTTGCAAGCCCTTCCAGGTTGGCAAGTCAGAGCTGCCTGAAGTCATCCTGGACTCTTGCCCCTCCCTAGCAAGTCACCAAACCCTCTCCCGTCATTATCTCCTCTTTGGCCACTACCCTGGTCCACCCTGTTGCAACAGTGTCTCTTCTATTTGTAGCGTGGCTTAAAGATGTGGGAAGAGAGTGGAACCAAGGGAGTAAGGATGTCCTTTCTAAATAAAATGCAAATCTAAATGTGTCAGTTTCTAGCGTGACCCGGTTTAGACTGAACCTCACCCTTTCTATCTCTAAGATGGGATGCTGTGTTACTTTTCTACTGCTGTGGTAAGACACCAAGATCAAGCTCACTTTAAGAAGGAAGGGTTATTTTTGGGGCTTGTGGTTTCATTACTATCACTGTGGGAAAGCGTGGCAGCAGGTAGGTACGGCAGCAGGAACAGCTGAGAGCTCACAGGCTGAGCAGCCAACAACAAGCTGAGCTAACTGGGGATGCTGCGATGCTTTGATACCTCAAGCCGGCTCTCCAGTGACCCACTTCTTCCAGCAAGGCGTCTCCCGAGCCTTCCGAAACAGCACCACCAAGTATCCAGGTGCCCAGGGATCTCATGCCACCGCATTCCACTCACTGGCATCCCTAGGCAGTGGCCGTGTAATAATGCAAAATGCATTTGGTCTGCATAGTTTTTTGGTCTCAACCCTGGTTTTAAGTCCAGAGTCTCTTCTGAGACTCAAGGCAAGCACTCTCTTAGTTATAGCTTTCTATAAAATCTAAACACAATTGGGTGTGGTGATACACACCTTTAATCCCAGCACTGGGGCTAGGGCGGCCGAGGTGGGGGGGGATGGGGGGGATGAGGGAGGGACGGGACACACACAGGCAGAGGCAGGCAGATCTTTGAGTTCTAGGCCAGCCTGGTCTACAAAGTGAGTCCAGGACAGCCAGGATTACAAGAGAAACACTGTCGTGGGGGGGGGGGGGATCCAAAAGCAAATTACATACTTATAACATACAGTGGCACAGAATATACATACCGTTTAAAAAGGGAGGAACGTCGGTATAGAGAGGGGTTGCTGGACCAAAGCAAGTCTGAAACTCAGCAGGGGCACTCTCTAAGATTCCGTCCCTCTTTGTCTGATGTCGAAGGGCGTAGATGCCTCCGCCCTTCCGGCTTTGCTGCCTGTAGCATATTGTCGGCTCCCCTTGGCAGGTATGCCATAACTCTGGCATCTGTAACATCTTGGGATCTAAATTGCAATTCTTGAGCCTTATGCCCGGCCTCAGGGGCTCCCTGAAACCATGGAGAGACTACAATCCCTTCACTTCTGTACCTTTCACTAAAGCCAGCATTACATGGATAACACTGCCCAGTTCTACTGCCAGTTTGGGATGGACCCTGTTCCCTGTAAATTACATTTGCAGTAGCTTTTGTTTGTTGTCACTTTCTGGGAGCAGATAATTCTTTGGAAGCTTAGCCGAGCAGGGTCTTCCTCCCCTGTAGAAGGAATCTCTTGTGTATTGTATCGATGCAACACCTGTCAATTAAGAATACCTATGGCCTATATCTGAAGCAGGAAATGCTTAGAGCTGAGGCAGGAAATAGAAGGTAGGGCATCTGGCAGGCAGAAAGGATTCTGGGATAAAGAGATTCACCCAGCAAGATGCGAGGAGGATGGGCACATGGTGCCTGAGCTCAGGTAACCAGCCACCTGGCAGAATGTAAACTAGTATAATTGCTTATTTTAAGTTATGAGCCAGTCAGAGAAGAGCCTAGCTATATGGCTTGGTTTTATAAATAATACTTTGAGTCTCATGAGTCATAATTCTGGGAGCTATAAGGTGGGAGAAAAAGAGCGACAATGCAGGTCAGACCCTTCCTTTATCTCCTTATCTTCTTCGCAAGCCTTGACTGCAACATTAAGGTTCCCAATGCTCTTTTTTCTCTTCCAACTGTAAGTTTTGTATTTCTTTCTGCTCTGCTTCCTTTTTTTTTTTTTTAACTGTAGGCTGACATACACATGCAACAGTCATTATCAGGCTGTCTTAAAATCTCCTCCACCAAAGAAATCAGATCATTAATTTTAAATTGAACCTCAGGCAAGTTCTCAGAACAAGGACAGAAAGCAACCACAGCATTTGCCAAAGTTTCACAAGAACAGTCCCTAGCCCAGTTGCTGTTAAAGTCCTTGCTTCCCTTTGAAGGCTCTTGAGTTCATCCTCCAAAAGTCCGTGAAGCTCCCGATACCATCTTCCAAGCACCTATTAGAACATCTTCTTGCTTACAGAATTCAACTGGTTTCTAGTCCAAAGCCCCAAAGTTGTCTACTTTTCTTTAAAAACAAAACAAAAACAAACACAAACAAAAAAACAAAGCAAACAAAAAAACAAAAACAAAAAACCCCACCTGGTCAGTGTGTCACAGTAATACCCCACCCTTTCCAGGTGCAAACTTCGGTCTTAGTTTGTTTTCCGTTGTTTTGATAAAAAGCCAGTGCAGCTTAGAAGAGGAAGGGTTTCTTTTGGGCTCACGGTTCCAGAAGGATGAGAGCCCGTCAACCATCCTGGCAGAGAAGCAGGGCGGCGGGCGAGCGTGCCCAGGAGGAACAGCCCAGAGCTCCTGTCTTCAATGGCGAGCAGCAAGCAGAGAGCGCTAACTGGGGTGGTGGAAGGTGTTGCTATCTCAAAGCCTGCCCCTACTGAGTACTTTCTCCAGGGAGGACACACATCCTAAGTCGCTTCAAACATTCACCAACATAGGATGGACCAAGTATTCAAATGCCCAGGAGTCGGGCAGGGGTGGATATCTTACTCAAATGTTCTCTACCTCCCTTTTAGACTCCTTTCCTGCTGTTCTCTCCTTCCATCCAGCTCTGCTTTATTCCCTACACCCTGGCAGTTTCACATGCTTGGGTCCCTAGGTCAGTGGTTCTCAACCTGTGGGTCGGGACACCTTTGGGGATTGGATGACCCCTTTTCAATAGCCTGCATCACTTCTATTTACATTACAGTTCTTAACAGTAGCAAAATTACATCTATGAAAATAATCTTAGCTGGATGTGCTGGCGTACGCCTTTGATTCCAGCACTCAGGAGGCCGAGGCAGGTGGATTGCTATGAGTTTGAGGCCAGCCTGGTCTACAAAGTGAATCCAGGACAGCCAAGGCTACACAGAGAAACTCTGTCTCAAAAAACAAAACAAAAATAATAATCTTATGGTTGGGTAGGGTCATCACAACATGAGGAGCTTATAAAGAGGTTTGAAGCATTAGGAAGGCTGAGGACCAACAGTGCTCTGGGAGAAGCCTCCTTGCCTTTTGTCCCAACATCTTACCTTCACTTTTATTTCCCTAAGCTGTTTACTCATTGAGCATTAAATGATGGAATTTCGGAGCCATATCATTTACGGTCATCCTCCACCCACCTTTGGTAAATCGAGGTTTTCCTGTTAGGTGACCTGTAGTTCCTCTGTTTCTCCTCTTTCTGAGAGGAGGAGGATTTGGGATGATCTTGTACACCTGATCCTCCTGCCTCTGCCTTCCAAGTTCTGGCATTACAGGTATGCAACACCATACTTTAGTTTAATAATATGTGTATGGAGTATGCATGTGTGTGTGTGTGTGTGTGTGTGTGTGTGTGTGTGTGTGTGTGTATGTGTGTTTAGAGGCCAGAAGTTGGCCTTGGGTCCACTGTCCTCTCCACTGTATTTTTGTTTTGTTTTGTTTGTTTGTTTTTTTGAGACAGGGTTTCTCTGTGTAGCCTTGGCTGTCCTGGACCCCCTTTGTAGACCAAGTTGGCTTCGAACTCACAACAATCCACCTGCCTCTGCCTCCCGAGTGCTGGTAGATTAAAGGTGTGCGCCACCATGCCCAGCCTTCCATGTATTTTTTGAGACAGGGTCTCTCAGTGAACCTTCAGTTCTTTGATTGCCTAGACTGGCTGGCCAACAAGTTCCTCCCCCTCTCTTCTGTCTTTGCTTCCTCACTGCTGCTGTACTTGCATGGGTGCTGGGGATTCGAACCCAGATCCTTACTCTTGTGCTGCAAACCCTTTACCAGCTGTGCCATCTCCTTTACCCAGGACATTTTCCCACCCTGGTGTTGGAGATTGAACCTGGGTCCCTGGGCCGTGGAAGCACTTTACCATGGAGCTGCGCGTACACACACTGCTCATGCGACACTTTCTTCTTGCTCAGTGGCACCAGACTGGAACCTCTGCAGACAGGGACCGTTTGGTGGCACAAGTCCAGTGAGTGAGTACATTTGTTTTATGAGTTGAGAGGAAGGGAGGGTCTTCTGAGCTAAAAAGGTGGAAAGAGGCTTCTGGAATACAAATGAAGGCCGAGGCTGTGGCTCTCAGGTTAAGGTTGCCTAGAATGCACAGGACCTGGGTTCCATCTCCAGCCTTGCAGAAAGGGAGAAGGGGGGGAAGGAGGCAGGGGGCACTAAGCCCAAGACCTTGGAAATAGTGAGGAGTGGGGGGCACATGGGGGGGTGGGGGAGTAGGGGGGAGCACCTCTTGCTGAGTAGTCCCAAGCACTAGAGTAGAAAAGTGATACCTGAGTGGGCTTTGTTGTCACTTGACACTGTTTTGTTTTGCTTCTGCAAAGCTGGGGAATCTAAAGAGCCTTTTGACTGCTGGGTCAGCACTCAGGAGCTCTGCTATGTGAGGAGCTGTTATTAGTCCCAGACCTAAGGTTTGGTTTTTCCTTCTTAGAATGAGGGTCAGGGCATCCCATTTGTTCCTCTTCTGTAAACTCCTAGAGCAGTGTCTAGCAAGTGAAAGGTATTCCATAGGGATTTACGGATTAATGAATGACAAGATGACCACAAGATCACCCAGGTTGAACATGACTCAGGGACTGGTAGCTCTCTGCCTATGAAGCTCCACTTTCTCTTATACTTTTGTTTGTGAGCCTAGCCTTTAACGGCTGAGCCTCTCTCCAGCCCCCCACTTTCTTATACTTTTGGTTGTGAGCCTAGCTTTAATGGCTGAGCCATCTCTCCAGCCCGTTCCCCCCCCCCCCCCTTTCTCTTTTGTGCTTTCATCACATGCTGTTCTATCTCGGGCAGTTGTTCTTGTACAAAAAAAAAAATAAACACCCCTGAGATTTCCTCTTTTCTGTTACGGTTTAGTGTGTTTCAGTTTCTTGCTCAGGAAGGTTTCTCCTCGTTTGATGACAAGACAAATGACAACAGCTAGACATTGTCATGTGATTGTGAAACAGCGAACAGCATGGGCCCGCACACCTTAGAGGAGAACAAGGCTACAGCCTTTAAGGTAAAATTGGAAATCTATTAAGGGCCACCCAGCTCTAAAACACTGCAGTGTTACAGAGATTCTCTCAAGCATCTCAACAAATTCCCACTTGCTGACAGATAGATAACATCTCTCCATCCATCCATCTATCCATCCATCCATCCATCCACTTTAAAATTGCCAAGAAATCCAGAGCGGCCTGGAAGTACTGAGGTTGAATTAGATGGCTAAGAGTTACTTTGGTTTGGTTTTACATAGAGAGTTGTTTTTGGTTAGGTTTTAGTTCTTGCTACATAGCCCAGCCTCACCTCAAATTCTCGGTCCTGCTGCCTGCACTTCCCGAGTTCTGGGATTATGGGTGTCCCGTATGGCACAGGATTTGCATGACCAAGAAGTCTGATGAAGTTCAAACCGTGTGTACGATCTCCTCCTGTCCACCAGACTCAGGAGTGCAACCATTTCTAGTCCAGTGGACAGCTTCACAGACAGTGGCACAGAAACAGCCAGGTGAGGTGGCACGCTGACATTGAGCATGGTTCCATGGGGCTACTGAAGCTACTCAGAACCATGGCCACAGAGGAGCCTGTGAAGACTCTGCCTGCTTCGGCCACATCTTCATTTTATAGGAAAGACTTGCCAAGAAACTGCTTGGTGACAGCTAGAGAGAGAACCGCTTTAGTGTCCCCAGAGCTGCTCCCCCTGCGTCTTGCCAGCTCAGGCTAAGAGCTATTGTTTGTGTTTGGCTGCTTACTGGTCATTTTGCTTATAATATATGTCAAATAGGTTAGATTTTGACATTTTTATTACAAATGTAGTATTTCTGTATCATTGAGATTTTAAGTTAGTTTTGAGGGACTTGTCAGAGATAGTAAGGAGTTATCACGTTCTTTCAGAGGGATCTGACTTATCATTTTGAAGTCAGTGACTTACACATGCAAAGATTTAAGCTGCAACTTTATTATTGATTGGGAACTCAATTAGTTTGTTCATTGGTTTTTATAGGGTTTCTCCGTCTTGCCCTGTCTGCCCTGGAACTTGCTCTATAGACCAGGCTGACCTCGACCTCAAGAGATCTGCTTGCCTCTGCCTCAGGAGTGCTGGGATTAAAGACGTGCACCACCAGGCTCAGCATCATTGTAGTTGTAATAATAGATCACACACTGAGCATTGTGAGTTTGATGTAGTGTGTGTCCCTCAGGGAGCTAGATCTCTGGTATGGAGATGTTAAGTAAGACCTTTAAGAGATGAGACCTTAGCAGATCCTGGTGGTTCCTGTCTGTAATCTCAGTACTAGAAAGAGGCAAGGAGATCTCAAATCTAAGTCTGCTTGGGCTACTTGAAAATACTTTTTTTTTTTAAGTGTATGTGTGGGTACAAACTACTCAAAAAACCAGACAAGAATCCAGGTGTGGTAGCACATGCCTTTAATGCCAGCACTCGGGAAGGAAAGGCAGGTCTACAAAGCAAGTCCAGGACAGCAAAGACTACACAGAGAAACCCTGCCTCGAAAACAAAACAAAACAAAAAATTGAACAAGAAATCAAATGAATCAAATGACCCAAACAATAAATGGACTAATGATAAGCACAAAGTTCTGCTCCTAATCACCTCCCAAAGGCCACAGCTCTAACTAAATACCACAATAGAATTAAACTTTGGTGAGTCTTTGTTTTTGGTTTTCGAGACAAGGTTTCTCTGTGTAGCTCCTGAGAACCTCGCTGGCCTTGAACTCACAAAGATCCACCTGCCTCTGCCACCTGAGTGCTGAGATTAAAGGAGTGCCCCACCACTTCCCAGCTAGTTTTTAATCCCTTAATATCTCTCTATGGGCAGTGGTGGTACACGGAAGGATCTTTCTGAGTTCAAGGCCAGCCTGGTCTACAGAGTTCCAGGATAGTCAGGGCTAAGAAACCCTGTCTCAAAACAAACAAACAAACAAAAATAATCTCTCCATATAGATTAAATTTCAACAGGAGTTCCCTAGGGAACTAGGTGTGTGGTGTCATTCGAAGATGAAGACAGAAAGATCAAGAGTCCAAGGTCGGGGGCTGAAGAGACTGTTAAGTGGTTAACAGCATTGTGTGCTCTTTCAAAGGACCCAGGTTCAATTCCCAGCGCCTATAGTTTGGCAGCTTTCAACTGTCTGTAACTCCAGTTCCAAGCGATCTGACACTCTTATACCTTTGATTCTAAGGTCAATCTTGGCTACACAGTAAGCCCCAGGCCAGCCTGGAATGAGCAGTGGACTCCTGAAGGTCAAGTTCGAACCACATCCAAACCGTAGCATGCAGTCTGATGTTTGTTTTCAAGGAGCTCGCTATCTTCCAAATGAAGTCACATCAGGTCAGCCCATCCCCCAGACCCTGATGGAGATGGCAAAGGAAGTGATGTTGATTAGAATTTCATTGCCTTGAGTCCCTTTTTGGGGTATAAAAAGGTATAAAATAAAGGGATCTTGGTGTACTCAGGGGTGGCATGAGGCAAGGAGGGTTGTGTCATGGACAAAACTGCAACCCAACACTGGGAAACATGGATGGCTTTTGAAAAGATAAACATAAATGATGTGAAAGGGCCTGGGGAGGTGGCTCAGTGGGCAAAGCACTTGGCAGGAACACATGAGGACAAGAGTTCAAATCCCCAACACCCACACAAATGCTGGGCAAATGTGACGCTGCATGTAATCCTAGTGCTTGGAAGGGAGAAACAGGGTCCCTGAAGCAAGGTGGCTGGTGAAACTAACCAAATTAGCGTGCTTTGGGGTTAAACCAGAGACCCTGGCTAAATATATATGGCGGAGAGCAAGCGAAAAAACTGACGTCGACCTCTGTCATCTACCCACGTGAGACCACACACCCGTTTGAATACATATACACAACTATACACCCAACACACACACACACACACAGAAGAAAAAAATATGTCTGTTCTAGTGGCTCATGCCTGTAACTCAACACTCAGGAAATAGAGACAATAGGCTAAGGGGTTAAAGGCTAGCCTGGGCTACATAAAACTCAGAGTAAACAAAGAAAAGACTACAGAGACAGCTCAGCAGGTAAAAAGAACTTGCCACACAAATCTGATGACCTGAGTTAAATCTCTGAAAACTGTGGTAGGAGAGAAAAAAACTCCCAAAAGTTGCCTTCTGACCTCTGAACATGTGTTGTGCACACATGCCATATATATACTTGCATGGACGCACAAACACACACAACAACAATAATAATATAATTAGGCTGAGCATGGTGGCGCACGCCTTTAATCCCAGCACTCAGGAGGCAGAGGCAGGCAGATCACTGTGAGTTCGAGGCCAGCCTGGTCTACAAAGTGAGTTCAGGACAGGGAAAATGGTGAAAATGGTAAGACCGGTGGATTTCATGGGTGTGGACCCATTGTCATTGTCACACTACTCTGGCTGTGAAGGGAGTTCCTTGGCCAGAAGCAATACTGCATGGAATACCACAGCCGTGGATAAGGCATTCTCTAAGTCCTCGGACAGTGGTATTGGGAAGCGTTATGTGCAGGAAAGGCAAATCCGTAACCAAAATAAGTGTCTACTCCCGTATGGACAAAGTGTTGTCCAGAGGAAGTGGTGCAATGTAGCCAACCTGGCAGCAGGTCTCTGGCTGGTGATCCTGGGGAAAGGTGCCACGTCTTGAGCTCCGTGTTGGTCGGCTGCTGGGAGATCTGGCACTCAGCAGCAGCTGTAGCCAGCCCAGCCTTGGTGAATGGAAGTCCATGTTGTCCAACGTAGCCCCATCTCTGCCACTATGGTAGCTTTGCTCATGGGCTCATTGGGCAATGACAGGGATGGCTGAGGCAAGAGGCAGCCTGTCCACACAACGGCAGAACTTGGTTGCTGAACTCCCTCACCTGAAGTCACCTTTTGATGAGCATTTACATGGGTTACCATATCTCTACATCCTTTGCCCACTTAGAAGATCTATCCACATATCCCAGACATCTTTCTCACCAATTTTCCATGTCCTTGGCCATCCAGACAGTAACCACCGGCTGCAGCCCATGAATAATCAGTGAACACTCATACGTCTGGCCATTTCTCCTTCCAAAGTACATGCATGACCATGTGTGGCCCCTGAAGTTCTGCCCAATGTGACGATTTCCCTTTGCCAGTGTCTTTCAGGGTAGTCCCAGAAAGGGGCTGCAATGCTGCAGCTGTCCACTTCTGGGTGGTACCTGCATATCATGAAGAACCATCAGTAAACCAGTCCCTAGTCTTCTCTTCCTCAGTCACCAATCACAGGGAACACCCGTGAGGCTATAGGTGCACACTTGGCAGCAGTCAGCACTGTAATGGGAGTAGAAACCACAGGCATTTGGGCAACTTCTTCATGTAACTTGCTTGTGCCTTCAGGACCTGCTGGTGCCTCACCACGTATACACCACTTCCATCCGATCATAGATTGCTGCTGTGCACATCCTACTTTATGACTTGGTGGATCGGAAAGCATGCAACTCATGATGGGCAGCTCAGGTCACATGATAACTTGGTGACCCCATTGTAAAACATTCACTTTCCACTAAGGCCCAATAGTAGGTGAAGAGCTATCTTCCAAAGGAAGAATACTTATCTGCAGATGATGGTAGAGCCTTGCTCCAAAATCCCAAAGGCCTCTTCTGTGATTCACCTATAGCATTCCTATCTCCCACTGACACCTCAAGTACCATCAGGTCTGCTGGACCAATTGGTCCAAGTGATAGAGCAGCCTGTACATCAGCCTGGACCTGTTGAAAAGCCTGTTATAGGCCCCACACAAAGAAAGCAGCTTTCTGAATTACTTGGTATATGGACAGGAGTAACACACCCAAGTGAAGAATATGCTGCCTCCAGAATCCAAATAGGCCCATTAAACACTAGGCTTCTTTTTTGGTGCTGGGAAGGGCCAGGTGCAACAACTTATCCTTCACCTTAGAAGAAATGTCTGCATGCCCCTCACCACTGGACTCCTAAGAATCTCACTGAGGTAGAAGGCCCTTGAATTTTGACTGGATTTATTTCCCATCCTCTGATATGAAAATTAGTTACCAGCAGGTCCAAAGGGGTTGCTGCATCCTGCTTGCATTGGTCAAATCAGCAGAATGTTGTTAATACAGTGAGTCAATGTGATGTTTTGGGGAAGAGACAGACAGTCAAGATCCCTTCTAATTAAGACACAGAGCTGCCTTGAGGTGAAACTGTGAAGGCATACCAAGTGAAAGCCTTGCCAAGTGAAAGCAAATTGTTTCCAGTGGTCCTTATGGACAGGGACAGAAAATAAAGCATTTGATGGACCAATAGCTCCACACCATGTACCAGGAGATGTGTTAATTTGCTCAAGTAAGGACTCAACGTCTGGTACAACAGCTGCAACCAGACTGCGTTTTCAGTAGTCATTCTCCGAGATCCATTTGTCTTCTGCACTAGCTGCATAGGAGTGGAAGGGGAGTTGTGGTGGCCTCCGCCACCCCTGCATCTTTCAAGCCCTCGATGGTGGCACTAATTTCTGCAGTCCCTCTAGGGGTTCAATACTAGTTTCGATTCACTGTTTATTTGGGGGAGGTAAAGCGAAAGGCTTCCATTTACCATGTTGAACCTAGCCTCTCCATTGAGAGGACCCATATCAGTAAACTCAGCCTGGTCCAGCTCTGTGTGGCTTCCACTCTTACCCCACGCACTTCAGACCCATCCCCACACGCACTCTCTACATGTCTGCCCAAGTGAATTAGCAAACTCATTAGGCTCTCTAGCGGTGTAACGCACCTCCTCACAGACTACATTTTCTACCTCTCCTCTGGGCGGAGCCTGCTTTGTCTTAAGTCTGGATACAGGTCTTGAGGCAACTATCGATGGACCCTAGGGGACATCATGTACTGTCTTGCCTGGCATTTCCTTCAGAGAAAGTCTCTGCTGGTTTAGAGACAATGAAGGACTGATTTCCTCAGTCAAAGGTGAAAAAGGTGATATTTCAAGGGGTGAGGGTAGACTGTGTAAGACTGAGACCTCTAGAGAGCTCTCTAGTCTACTCCCGGAGTCCCTACTGAGAGATGGAGTCTGTTGCCAATGCAAATGCGTAGGAATTTATTGAGCCTATGAGACGGGGTCGGCCAAGCTCTTTCGAGTTGGAGACCCTGAGAAGCAGAGGCATGGGCCTTTTATAGGTTTTAGACAAAGAAATGAGTTTTACAGTATGTGATTGGTTGAAGCAGTTACAGGGACATTAGGAACTTTCTTAGTTGGGAGAGGTAAGTACATTTCTGGGAAAGTGGAAATTTTAAACACAAGCTGTAACACAGACTCGCTGTCCTTGAGTCAGGCTGGACTCTTCAAGGTTTTTTCTGTCCCTGCCACACATCTGATACCGATGTCTGTCCTTAAGTCAAGCTGGACCCTCTAGAAATTTATGTGCTTTGGCCTTAATGGGGGCCTTTAAGGGAGGACTGGGTGAGCCAGCTTCTTTCAGACTTTGGCCTTAATGGGGGTCTTTAAGGAGGGGGGCCCTGGTTCCCTCAACTGACGACTTCAGGTGAGATAAACCCTTGGCAATCTGAGGGTTCAAAGTTCTCTGCTTCCTTAGGATCCTACCAACACATCCCCATCCAAGTTACAGGACGTGTTGGGTTCTTTACCAGCCAACGGCCTTAGTTTAAACCCTCTGAGGCTGGGGACGTGATTAGGGCTTTGGTTTGATTTTCTGCAGCTTGAGCTCTGTGGCTCCTGTAAAGAGGGTCCCCCATCTTGCTGGTGCTGCAACCCTTTAATACAGTTCTTCCTGTAGTATGAACATCCCTACACCACCACCACCACCACCACCCGGGACTATAAAATTATTTCATTGCTACTTCACATCTATAATCTTGCTGCTGGTATGAATCACTATGTAAACATTTGATATGTGACCCCTGTGAAAGGATCAGTAGAGTCCCAAAGGGGTCGCAACCAGCAGGTTGAGAATTGCTGCTTTGGACTGTTTATGCAGACCTGAAGCAAGTCAGTTTTATCATTAAGTTCATTGCTGTCTTTCATTGTATTCTGAGATGCTGGAGGTTGGTTAATTTTATTACTGAGCTCGTCCTTATCCTTTGTCAAGTTTATCCAGAGATGCTAGAAACAAGTGACCAACATCCCTCATAATTCTTCTTCTTCTCCTTCTTCTTCTTCTTCTTTTTAAAATTTTTCCTCAAATTGTAAAAAGCTTCTTATTAATGGTCACTAAATCCACTCTCCCTCACAACTGGTGAATCTAGATAATCACATGCATTTGTCTCCTTAGGTGAGTAAAATAGTTTACACCATGGGCTTTCAGTACACTCGGAGCTTCCAAGAGAGGCTTCTGTACCTGAAGAGGCTTCGCTAACTGTAGGGGTTGACGAACTGAAAAGCCCATTCCAGGCACTTACGAGATTTCATCCTTACTCTTCTGTTGGTCCAGAAGGCTGAAGATGATGCTCTAGTGTTCTAGAGAAATCTTGTGTGACTGTCCAGGTAGCCAGAAGTCTCTGTCATATAGTTTTGGAAGCTGCTTGCTGTGCATTTCCTGTTTATTCAGATAATATTCATCCTTCTCAGGTCTCTCATGGGGTTGAATTAAGCCTAAGTTGTTTAGGATTTAAGAAGATGTTTTAGGTCTAAAAAGATGGCTTTTTTGCTTGGTTAATGCAATTTATGATACAAAGTGATTTAGGTACAGAACTTTAGAATCATCAAGACAGGGTAGATAGTAAAATACTTTCTTCACGGTTGCCAAACACGATGGACTGGACTTTATGAATGGATTCTTTTTTTAAATCAGAGAGTATGTAGTTTGTTGATGTTAGAGAAAAGTCTTTTATTTAGACAAATGGGAAAAATGTTGCAGGACATTTGATCCCCTTGTGAACCCCGAGATTGTGAACTGTAAAAACCTGTTTCTTGTTTGGGGTGGTTTAGCCCTAGCACACACCTTTAACCCAAGAACTCTCTCGTTATTGTAAACAGGTGATGATGGTGTGGCTCAGCCTTAACACTCACCTCTAATCCAAGAGCTTTCTGTACACAGAGTTTAATAAAGTTAGCTCGAGGTCAGTATAGATGGAGCAAGTGACCAGACGTCAGGAACCAGGTAGAAAGGAGAGACACTGAAAGAGGGTATTTAAGACAGTGTGGAGGAGGAGGAGGAGCTTTTCGGCTCTAGGCCTTTAGGTTTTTCCTCCTGCGCTGGCAAGTTGAGCTAGCAAGCTTTTGGCCTTTTGGGCTTTGAGCTTTTGGGTTTTTTTTGTTTGTTTGGTTTTTGTTTTTGTTTTTGTTTTTGTTTTCTTTTTCCTTTGGGGTGTAAGCTGAATGGGAAGGTCAGCTGGGTGCTTTCTCTGCCTCTCTGAGCTAGCAGATTTTCACTCCAGCATCTGGTTCCTGAGTCTTCATTGGTAAAAATCAAATGATTGGGGATTTTTTAAAAAATTAAAAAAGTATTATTTTATGTACATTGGTGTTTTGAGCATATGTGTGTCTGTGTGAGTGTGTCAGATCCCCTGAAACAGGAGTTACAGTTATGAGCTGCCCTGTGAGTGCTAAGAATTGAACCCAGGTCCTCTGGAAAAGCAGTCAGTGATCTTAAGCACTGAGCCAATCTCTCCTCAGTCTCTCTCTCTCTCTCTCTCTCTCTCTCTCTCTCTCTCTCTCTCTCTCTCTCTCCCCCTCCTTCTTTCCCTCTCCCTCTCCCCCTCCCCCCTCTCCCCTCTCTCTCCCTCTCTCCTTTTCTTTCTCTCTCCCTTTATAGCATCAGAATCTAGTAGTTAAAGTAAATAAAATCATTAGGTCAAACCATTAAATCAAGACTGTCTGTGTGTGTGTGCATGAATGCATACATATAGCACCCCTCTGTGACTCAGCCAGCAGAATGTGGAATACGCTTCATGTATTGACCTGGACATCTTCCCCTTTTCGCTTTGTTCCCAAATCTCTGCGTGCCTGCAGCAAGTGACATTACGCAGGCTTCCTGGTGTAGGCAGGACTCCAGCCTTTTATTCCTGGGTCTCCCAGCCTGGCACATTCTCAAGTGCTTTGGGAGTTTTACCTCTTTGCTGTGGAAAGACTCAGCATGTGGCAGTCCTTAGAATGGGCCAGAGGTCTTTATCAGCTTTGGGAAGAAAGATTTGGTGGGGAAAAAAAATTGGAATGGTTGTCTCAGTGGCTGGCGAGAGGGTGATTTTTCCCCCTTTGGATTTTAATACTCTGATGTAGGTTTTCTTTAATAAACACACTTTTCAGAAACAAGGAAAGATTGTGTTGTTGTTGTTGTTGTTTTAAATAGCTAGAAAGAAGTGGGTAAGTTTTGTCTAATTAAATGCAAAATTGTCCTCTTGGAACCACTCTAGACTCGGAGGCACCTGGAAAGGGGGCAGGAAAGAGGGGACCGGGCGGGAGGGGAGGAGCCTGGGAGAGGAAGGCGCTTTGAAGTTTTCAGTGGCCGCTTGAGTGGTCGAGCCTGCCCGGTTCCTTGCAACTAGAGTTCTTCTTCAAAAGATATCTCTGTCCGAAAACCTCTCTACGCAGAAAAAGTTGAAAACCAGAGGAGCCAGCAAATTACACTGAACAGGGTCCAAGTTCCTAGTTTTAAAGGCATGTACTTCCTGGGGCGCAGGGTCCACTCTTTTGTCTGAGGCCAGCACCATGAGAGTCGGTGGTTAGGGACTTGACTGTGAGAGCTGACCTACACCAGACCGCCTGCTGCGGGGCTCCTGGGCAGGAGGGCCTCGGCCTCCAGCTTCTTCCTTCTGAGCTTGTTTGTCTGCTGCTGTGCTGAAGGTTTTCTGGGTAACTACAAGCAACAGATCTTGTTAGTTCCTCTTCAGATTGCCCACTACTCCCCACCCTGATTTCTCACCTCCCAGCATCCTGTTTGTCTCCCTGACTCAGTTCCCCTGCCCCACCCCTAACCCCTACCCCACCCCTAACCCCCAGCCCCTGTCCCACCCCTTAACGCCCACCCAGCCCCTAACCCCTACCCAGCTAACGGTTCCCTGAGCCAGGTTTTTCTTCCCTCAGCTAATACAATTTAACTTTTTTTTTTTTTTGGTTGTTGTTGTTTTTCATTTTGTTACCCATACTTAGACCAAACACACCACACATGTTTCTATTCGGTTTTTAATTCACTGAACCATTTGTTTTTCTCTCATGAAAACATTTAAAGCAAGTTAGATGCCATGTTTGGCTCCTCCTTCTTCCCCGTCCCTTGAGGTAACGTACTTAGAGAAGGTGAACGTGAAGGAGACTAAGAGGGAACTGTAGAAATAAGGAAATGCGAACGGTTATAATTTAGATATATTGGTCTCTCTAAAAGGCTTCTGTGAGGCTTTGTGTCCGTCACTGACCTACTCCTTGGATGTTCTTATTCCTGGCCAACTCATAGTCGGATGGCATTTTTCGCAGGCAATGGAAACTTCCAGAGGCGGGGCCTCGTTGGAGGAAGTAGGTCCTTGGAGGTGTGTCGCTGAGGGTTCTCCATCCTCCGCTGTTTGTGACGTAACTACATGGCTCTGCTCTGGCACGCCTTCGCCCTTCACTCAGCCTTGACCCAGATCCAAGGAGGACAATGGAACAAAATATCTGGATAGGGACCTATAAAGATGGGGCCGGAATAAACCCGTCCGTGTGTGTTCCCTCTCCTGTGGGATTAGCTGCAGTTACAAGAGACTGCCTAGAGTGGAGAGATACGAACCAGGCTCAGGCACTTTCAGTGCTGCTTGCCTACCTAAAGTTCTCCGGTTATGATGGGGCGAGAACTATGTAATCCACTGTGTAGTCATGTTCACATCAGTATAATAGTTCATTTATTAGATTTTTAAAATATTTATTTAGAGAGGGGGCGGGGGAGAGAAGATGCTATCGTGGTCCACAGCACCGCTGTGGAGGTCAGCGGACAGCTTTATAACTTTTGGGGTTTAGTTGTCTACTGTCACTGTGTGGGCTCGAAGTATCGAGCTGAGTTCGTAAGGGCTGGCAGCCAGGGCCTGTGTCTCCTGAGCGTTTTCACTGGCCCAGTTTATTAGGTACTGAAGAGTGTTTTAAAAGGGTACAGGGCACACAGCTGCGATCTCATCACTAAGAGGCTAATGCCAGGGGAGCTCCGCGAGTTCTGTCTAGCCCAGGCAGCGAGTCCAGGGCAACCCTGTACTACATACAGTATGGGACCGCGTTTCAAAAAACACCAAACCAAACCAAACAAAGGAAACAAGTGCCAGTATTCTAGCCAACCAGTAACCGTATATAAACTGTTTGTTTTCTACACTGTCGTGAAATATCTGAAATAATCACATTACAATGAGAAAATGTGTATTTCTGCTCAGTTTTGAAGTCGCAGCCTGGTATCAGTTGGGTCGTCCCTTTTGGCCCTTCTAAGGTGGCACACAAGGATTTCCCACCCAGGATTAGGAAGCCAGAAGAGCCCATAGCCCTTCTTAAAGGAATAAGCCTCCCACTAGGCCCAGACTTCTAAAGTTGCCACCATGTCCTCATAGTGTCATCTAGGGGCCAAGCCTTTGACACATGAGTCTCTGCGGGAAATTCAAGATCCAAACTATAGCATGAGCTGTGTGGACTTGGGCTTTATTATTATTATTATTATTATTATTATTATTATTATTATTATTATTTTACATTGCTGTGGCAAATGGGTCTATTGAACCTAGCTCTTTAAATTTTCAGGTTTATAAGAAATATTGTAGTGATTTGAATGAAAATAGCCCCCATAGGCCCATAGGGAGGGGCACTGTTAGGAGATGTGGCCTTGTTGGGGTAGGCGTGGCTTGGCTGGAGGAGGTGTTTCACTGGGTGTGGGCTTTGAGGGTTCAAATGCTCAAGTCAAGCCCAGTATCCTTTCTTCCTGCTGCCTGCTGATTCAAATATAGAACTCTCATCTCTTTCTCCAGCACCACGTTGGCCTGCAGGTCACCACGCTTCCCACCATGGTGATAATAGGTTAAACCTCTACCTGTAAACTGATGCTAATTAAAATCTTTTCCTTCTGCAGGGCGATGGTGGCGCATGCCTTTAATCCCAGCACTTGGGAGGTAGAGGCAGGCAGACTAGGCCAGCCTGGTCTACAAAGTGAGTCCAGGACAGCCAAGGATACATAGAGAAACTGTTTCAAAAAACCAAAAACTAAAAACAAAACAAAACAAAAAAATGTTTTCTTTTATAAGAGCTGTAGTGGAAGCCTGGCATGGTGGTGACCACCTTTAATCCCAGAACTTGGGAGGCAGAGGCAGGAGGATCTCTGTGAGTTCAAGGCCAGCCTGGTCTACAAAGTGAGTCTAGGACAGCCAGGGCATTCTGCACAATTGTTACAGGGGGAAAAAAGTCTTTCAAAATATTTTTATTTATTTATTTAGTGTGTGTGTCTGTGGGTGTGTCTCTGTGTGTGTGTGTGTGTGTGTGTGTGTGTGTTTAAATTAGAACAATTTACAGCATTTGGTTTTCACTTTCTGCTCTATGGGTCGAAGGGCTGGAACTCAGGTCATCAGGCTTGGCATCAAATGTCTTCACCCACTGTGTGCTACCTGCACAGCCTTCTACTTTATTTATTTACTTAATCATTTAATTATTTATTTGGTTTGTTCCAGTTCATTTTTTTAAAAAGGAATAAATACTTTGAGAACTCACTGAGCACAACTAAACAGTAATTTGTCTAATTCCAGATTCAAAAGACGCAGAAATAAGTAATGGTGAGGTCCTAAGCACATGCTGAAATCTTAGACTTCTCTTACTGTGCTGTGGACATTCATAAAATGAAGATGTCCCCCAAGATTGACAGAATGCCCTTGTTTGAGTGCCATGGGACAAATTTTCCAACACAACTCATGTCCCTTCACTCGGTGCTGAGAAGGCCAAGCCTCATGAGACAGCTTCCCGGTCAGAAAGGGACAGGACGAGCCTTGTTGAGGGTTGTCACCATTTCCTAGGGCAGGAACTCTTGGCTCAATGTCTTTCCCTCACCCGTCTCCAGGCACTCCCTCTGCTGTGGCGTTGGGACTTTTCCATCACAAAGCTGTGGCCCTCTCTAGTAAGCGGTGGGCCCTGGAGAAGGACATAATTATCCACATTTCTTATATTTTTTGGTTGCAAGCCTAGCCTTTAATGGCTGAACACTCCTCCTCCTCCTCCTCCTCCTCCTCCTCCTCTTCCTTCTCTTCCTCCTCCTCCTCCTTCTTCTTTTGGTTTTTCAAGGCAGGGTTTCTCTTTGTAGCCTTGGCTGTCCTGGACTCACTATGTAAACCACGCTGGCCTTGAACTCACAGTGATCTGCCTGCCTCTGCCTCCCGAGGGCTGGGATTAATTTTTCCTGTACACAGAGGGAAAGTATGCTGAGATGTTTTTTAAAAAGTTTTAGTTGAAGTTGGGCAGTGGTGGCGCACACCTTTAATCCTAACACTCAGGAGGCAGACGGGTGGATCGTTGTGAGTTCAAGGCCATCCTGGTCTACAAAGGGAGTCCAAGACAGCAAAATTACACACAGAGAAACCCTGTCTTGAAAAGCAAAACAGTACTAGTTGAGCTAGGCAGTGGTGACATGCTTAATTCCAGCACTTGGGAGGCAGAGGCAGGTCGATGTCTGAGTTAGAGACCAGCCTGGTCTACAGATCGAGTTCCAGGACAGTAAGAGAAACCTTGGTTTTTTTTTTGTTTTTTGTTTTTTTGTTGTTGTTGTTTGTTTGTTGTTGTTGTTTTTTAAAGGCCTAGGTGGTTTAATGTAGTTCATTTGGTCCATTTGACAGGACAAAGCTACATTGTATAACTTGGGCCCTCCCTAACAACAGCTGATGCTTGTGTGGGTTCAATCCCAGGTAACAATCTTTCTATTCCAGGGTCTTTAGAAACTAGGAAAGGAAGACAGAGTTTACTTAACTTATTTTAAAGAAAACCTTTCCCGTGTCATTGTTTTTCAAAAGTGTATCAAATTTTTTTTTTCCAATCTAAAATTGAGTGCATGCCCCCAAAATATTTAAAATTTTTCTTTTAGGTTTTAAGTTCCCTAACTTGAGTTTTCCAACTAACTACACCTCTAGCCATTGGTCATATTCTCATGAGAATAAAGGCTTTATCTTTTTTGTTTGTTTGTATTACTTACAACTTTTATATTTAACATATTGTCCTATATAATTTCCTTTACCAAGGATTTTTTTTTAAAAAATTAGCTTTGTTATCACAAGGCCAAAAAATAAAATAAATAAATAAAAGATTCAGAGTTGCTCTTCTCTATGGAAATCTTTACTAAAGGGTAAAAGATTAATATGATCTGAAGAGAAACTGGAGTATCTAAATTGCCTTTTAAATCTAAAAACAGGCACCCACAGAAAGGATTTCTGTGCTACCACAAAGAGAGTGTCTGTGCCTAGGTGAAGATTTGATTCATTGTTACGTTATCACTTGCTTTGTTACTCTGAATTAGAATCCTGAAAAGACAAATTTTGCTGCCAATGGGATCATCGCCATTGAAGAAGACAGACTGTGACATCCATGCCTCTCAAGACTGAGCCTCCCTTGCCAGCCCCAATTATCTGAAATTTTAGTTATTGTTTGGAAGCCATTTGGTGCAAGGAAACACACCAAGTCTTTTCAAGGTCATGTGAGGGTGAAATCAAGTGGTCTGGAAGCAACTGGAAAAACATCACCGCAAGTTTTCCTAAAAGCTCCGCCCTGAGTCCAGACACGAGAATCCTCTTGTGCTGGGGCGGTTTCCCTCCCACAAAGTGAGGCAGTAAAGATGGACTACCAGAAGCTGAAGGAAACGAGAAAACCGCACTTGAATTAGTTTGTTCCACTATGCCTTCTGCCTCCAACTGCATAAACATTCTCTAGACGGCTGCCAAAGTCCGGAGAAGCAGATTACACACATCCGCGTCCGCCTGCTGCTCCGGTGTCTGAGGCAAGTGCCCACTCAATCAGAAAATGAGAGCAAAGGATGATGGGAAGCTTTGGCAAGGAAGCTTCCGCTGTGGTGGTTTGACTGGGGTGTTTACCATGGTTTCAAGCATGTAACTCCTTCGTCCTTAGTTGGGTGTGCTCTTTGGGAAGGTTAGGAGATTGTGGTCTTGCTCGAGAAGTGTTTTATGGGAGGAAGGCAGAAGTTATAAAGCCATGAACCATTTCCAGTTTGCTCTCCTTGCTTCCTGATTTTTGTGTGTCAGAGATGTGAGCCCCCTGCTTCTCCTCAGTGTCTAGTCACCATTCCTGGCAGCTGACACGCTTGCCCATGATGGTAGTGATGGACTCTTATCCCTCTGGAAACATAAGCTCAAATAAAGTCTTCTCTTAGTCAGGGTGTGTTACCATAGCAACAGAAGACTAACTAATGAAGAAGTTGGTACCAGGGAGTAGGCTGTTGCTATGACAGACCTATGTGGCTTTGTTGTTGTTTGAGGAATGTGGAAGACTTTGGGATGTCAGTCTAGAAAGGGGGCTGAATGCCGTAAGTGAGGCTTTGTGGGCCATCCTAGCAGGAGTTTGGAAGACAGTAAAGCTAAGAGATAGGTAGATGGGGAAGCCCACCTGATGGTGATGCTATTTCAATCCCAGATAACAATCGGGGCTGGAGACCACTTTTGTGATGTGTTGGCAAAGAACGCCTCTGCTTTCAGCCCTGGTCCGAAGAACGCCTCTGAAGCCAAATTAAAAAATACCAGATTGATTTCTTTGGTGGGGAGGTTTCAAGACAGCCTAATGTTGATTCTGTTGCACGGTTATTAGTGATCACACCGAATGAGGGGCAGGAAGAATTGCTGGTACGCAATTGGAAGAAAGAAGAAGCACCAGAGACTCTAATGTTGCAGCCAAGGCTTGTGCTGACAGGGATAACGGGGGCCAAGGATGGGCCAGATCTGCAGTGCTCTTAGGGCAAGGCTCCACCTGGCTTAAACTTCCAACTGGTGAAAGAAAAGCGCTCAAGGAATTTTCTCCTCATGGAAAGCAACATTAAACAAAAGCTGCTGAAAATGTGACTAAAGGGAAGCAAGGCCCATCCCAAGCTGGCAGCTGAAAACGCCAGTGTCATCTCCGCAGTGCTGGTTTTAGAGTCATAAAGGATGCACAAGGAAAGCGCTATGGAGTCTTGCTCCAGGGGTTCAGGGGCGGTGAGGCTCGGCGTGTGGCAAGGTAGTCTTTGCATGAAGGCCCTAACAGGGCAAGAAGTTCCGAGAGACCCTGGTGTGAAGCTATGGAATTGAAGTGCGGGTTATTTTGGAGACCAGAAGATGTTGAAAATGCCAGGACCATAGGATATCTGCCAATGACAGCTGCAAACTGAGAGTGGGACCACAGAGCAAAAGGATGTGTCAGGCATCCACATTAGAAGGGCAGAGAGAGCCCTTTGACACTGTCCATGGAGCTGGCGAGCTTGGTATTTGGGGTTTGCTTTTGCTTTGTTCTGATATTCCCTCACTATGCCTCCATTCTTCCCTTTTGGAATGGAAACATATATTCTGTGCCACTGTGTATTGCAAGTATGCAATTTACTTTTTGCCATGGGGGTCGGTTACAGTTGAGAGATTGCCTTGAATCTCAGAAAAGACTTTGGACTTTGAAGCTGTGAGTTCGTGAAGGAATCTAGGGACTTTCAGAACTGGACAAAGGCATTTTGCATTATGACATGGCCACAGGACCACGGGGGCCAGGGAGAAGAACATGGCGGTTTGAATGAGAGTCCCCGCCCCCCAGAGTCTCGGGCATTTGAATGCTTTGTCCCTAACTGGGTGGTGCTCTTAGAAATCTAGGAGGTGTGGCCTTGCTGGGAGAAGTGTGTCACTGGAGGAAGGTTTTGCAGTCACAAAGCTCATGTGCAACTTCCAGTTTGCCCTCTCTGCATTCTGCTTGTATACCGAGATGTGAGCCCTCCCCCACACCCACACCCACACCCACACCCCCATCCTCACCCCTCCACACCCCCATTCCCACCCCCACCACCCCCCCCCCCCACGCAGCATCGGTTGTTATGTTTCGCAGTGATGGGTTCTCTTCCCTCTGGAACTGTCAGCTCAAATAAAGTCCTTTCCCCCTCCAAGTTGCTTTGATGATGGTGTCTTATCACAGGCACAGAAAAGTAGTGAATACACCCAGCATGAGCAAGTAGGCGCCATTCAGAAGCAGGGCCTAAGGCATGGTCACATCACTGATGTTAAGGTCAAGGCCACACTTCTTGGAGACCACAGCATGCCTGTTGACTACACAGACCCCTTCGGTTCTGCACATCCCTTTTTTTTTTTTTTTTTTTACATTGGGGCCTTAAGGAGTCTTGGATTTGTCAATGCTTCTTGGGTTTTTCATTCAGTGCTGGGATGAATCTACTACGCAGCTGAGGCTGATGTTGACCTCTGGATCCCCCACCTACAGGAGCTGGAATTGCAGGTATGTGTCGCATGCTTGGCTTAACTAAGATCATTTAAATGTGTTTTACCATTTAAACTTTTATTTACTTATCATTCTTTGTTTTTTGTTTTGTTTTGTTGTTCTGTTGATGTTGGTTTTCTTGTGACAAGGTTTCTCTGTGTAGCCCTAGATGTCCTGGAACTCACTCTGTAGACCAGGCTGGCCTCCAATTCACAGAGATCCGCCTGCCTCTGCTTCCCAAGTGCTGGGATTAAAGGTGTGCACCACTACTAGGGTTTTGAAGTAACCTAAGACCAAGTTGGAAAGGAAGTTTTATTTTCATTAAAAATAACTATGATTTCCTGCACTACAAAACCCACCATTACTATGTCCTCTTTCTCCATTAGGTACTGCCTCCACCTTACCCCAGTACTGGAGGCAAAATCTAGGTAATCTTCCTGTTTTATCGTCCCAAGTAGCCTGAGCCATCAAACCCGGGTACGCTTATCCATTTGTCCATTTTCATCTAAACCTTCGCCGAGTGTCATATGAGTCTGTCACTGTCATGCCCCAAATCCTTTACCTTTCTATGTCCTTTCTCCATTTTTATTTCTGATTGCTTTGACCATTTACCTCTTTATGAATCTTCAATCTCCTATTTTTTTTTCTTGGTTTTTCAACACAGGGTTTCCTCTGTGTAACCTTGACTGTCCTGGACTCACTTTGTAGACCAGGCTGGCCTTGAACTCACAGTGTTTCATTTGCCTCTGCCTCCCAAGTGCTGGGATTAAAGGCATGCACCACCACTGCCTGGCTCCTTTTTTTTTTTTTTAAAGATTTATTTCATGCATAGAGATGTTTTGCCTGCATGTATGTCTGGGCACTGTGTGCGTGCTTTGTGCCTGTGAAGGCCAGAGAAGGTGTCAGATTCCCTGGAATTGGAGTTACAGACAGTTGCGAAGCATCATGTGGTTGCTGGGAATTGAACCCAAGTCCGAGCAGCCAGTGCTTTTTTTTTTTTTTTTGCCAGTGCTCTTAACCACTGAGCCAGTCCCTGTCTCCATTTGGTCATACTTTCAATGTTATTCTCTTACCAGATATATCTTTCCTTTGCTCTGATCATTATTTCTCATCCTTTTCAGCATATGGACACAAAGTTTTTAAATGAAATATTATTATAATAAGGGAAAAGAAAACTTAAGGGTTTTATTGTTGATAGTAACTGATCAGAGGGTCAGTCCCTTAATAAAGAAATGCCACAAAAAAAGTTGGAAGCTTTCCCTTCCCACTACATTTTAGATCAATTTAATTTTAATTATAAATTAAAATCCTTTTTGTTTAACTTAATATAGCATCTGTAGGTAATGATAATCACTATCATGTCATCTAAAAAAGGGCATCCTTCAAAATGTGAATTCATGCCTATAATCTCAGCACCCAGAAGGCTCAGGCTGGAGTCGTACTGTGAGTTCAAGGTCAGCCTGGGCTACAATAGGTCCTGGGCCAATCTGGGCTATGGCATGAGAGCCTAGCTTAAAAAAAAAATCAAGACACACAGGTAGATAGATGGATAGATGATGAATGGATGGATGGATAGATAGATAGATGATAGATGAACAGATGAATAGATAGATTGATTGATTGATGGATGATGAACAGCTGGTATAGATGACCACACGACTTCAGAAATGTATACTCTGAAATTAACTTCCTTTCATCTTCCCTATCAAGTCCTCTCTATTCCTTTGTCATACCTTTCTGGACACAAGCAATTCATGTCATATCATCGGATATTAGCTAAAACCCTAAGGAAAGGCTCTGCATTTGCCCTGTAGCTCCACATAAGTCAGTCTAATGACCAAGGCTCCTTTGGAGAGTCTGAAGACTCTCAGTGCATCTCAGCAAATTCTATCTATCAAAAGATAAGTGGAGAGGTGTCCCCTTATAGTCATGATGGAACCACAGAGGCCATACCTTATCTGTGTAATATAAAGCATTAGAAAACAGGAGAATGAAAAAATAAATTAAAAAAATAAATTAAAAATAAAAAAGAAAGAAAACAGGAGAATGCGTGGAATCATTGTGTTTAGACATCAGACAGTAGCCTACACAGAACCCTGACCCTGAGAGAAAAAGAAACACAAAGCATTAGCTCCAAGCTTTCTGCCTGGAAGCAGTTCCTGAATTTCACCCTCAAGAAGCCAGGTATGGTGCCACATGCCTCTAATCCCAGCATGTGGGAAGCAGAAGCAGGCAGATCTCTGTGAGTCTGAGGCCATCCTGGTCTACACAGAGAGAGTATAGGACAGCCAGGGCTCTGTGTAACAGAGAAACTGTGTCTCAGAAAACCAGAGTGGGGGCGGGGTGGGGCGGGGAGAAGGAGCAACCAAAGAAGATACCGGTGGCCTTGCCGGATGGATGTCATAGCCACCAGAGGATGAGAAAGCTGAGGTGGCTAGAGATAGTTAGGTAAATTTCTGAGAAGAAGGAAACTGTGCAAGGGGCGGGGGTAGCTCAATAAATATGAACTAGTTATGCTAGGAGTCTTTGAATCTTTGCTGAGCAATAGACCCAAGTTCATAAAATGACACAGCACATTTAGGGCAAAAAGACTGGTAAGCTGTAAGATATATACATCTCAGAGCACACAGGAAGTGGGACAGTGCATAGATCTGGTTAGCTGAGGAAGAGCCCTTGGACCTCTCAGTGGAGATTCCCGAACCATGTGTTGATAAGTATAGCTGAACTATCTTTGGAAAAAAATACACTGTAGACCAGCTGGTGGAATGTTTTCCCAAGATTTGTAGGAAACAAACACCTTACACCTGTGGGGTCACACGGTCTAAGTGCTGAGTTCTTCTGACGCTTAATATTGATTGTCAGCTTGATTAGATTGAGATACCTAGTGTAGCAAGCCACACCCCTGGGTGTGTGTGAGAAGCAGTTTGGGAGAGGATTAGCTGGGGGTGGGGCTGGGGTGGGGGTGGGGTGGGGGTGGGGCTGGGGGAAGGGACCTGCCCTGAGTGTGGTTATGATTCCAGGACCGCAGAGGTAGAGAGGCAGGAGAGCTAGAGTTCAAGCTCCTCATTAGCTGGATAGTGACTAGAGAAAAAAGAAGAGAAAAACAGGTAAAGGAACGTATTCAATCAAGATCAAAATCACAAGCAGGTGGAACCGTGAAACACAGTGTACCAGAAAAGGTAAACACAGCAGAGAGAAGAGTTTTTGTTTCGTCAGTTTTAAATTTCTTGAAAAGTTAATTGAAAAGTTAATTGGTTATGTAAAGTAAAACTAATAATGTGCTTTGGAGACTTATCAAGTATGTAGAGGTAAAATGATTGGTAATATGTTGAAAGACGCGATGAAGAAGAACAAGTGTTGGAGCTGCAAGAATTTGGCATTGTTTATACATGAAATAGTATAACATTATTTGACTATTATGCCTTAAAGTACTTTGTAGAAGGTACAGAGTAGTCACCAAAATCCAAAGGGGTTATTATATGCAGAGCTCCTCACTTGGAGGGGTTGCATCTCAAAGTAGCATCACGTTGAACATTCTTAGCAACACAGTATCCTGTGGAGTGTGATTTGTTTCCCTTTATGATTGCATGGCTGTGTAGAGTTGTGTCCTGCAGCTGGCAAGTGTCATGACAGAGAGCACAATACAATACCACATCATGGAAGGAAAGATCAAAATTCCAAATGTAGCTGCTATTGAATGTATATTGCTTTTTCAAAATTGTTAGCTAAATGTGTAAGTTGAAGCATTGTGATTTGCGGACTCCCTGTACATACCTGTGTATATCATATATACATACTGTGGAGATAGGATTGACTACTAAAAGAAACCAGTTAATTGAAAATAAACAGGAAAAAGAAAAAATAGCACTATAGGATTTTTTTTTCCTTCAGGGCTAGGGAAGAAATCTGGAACCTTGCAAATGCATTCTACCACTGAGCTACAAACACAGCCCGTTATGAGAGGAAGCTTTAACAATCTATAGTTACGGTTTCAGATTTCAACACATTCTACTTAATAATCAACAAAGAAAGAATACAAAGTCAACAAGAATACAGAAGACTTGAATATCATCACAATATCATCACCACCCATCTAACTGGACTTGCTCCAAAGACATCCAAGTACACATTCTTTTCAAGTTCACATGGGACATTAACCAAAGGAGACCATATGTTAATCATGAAACAAGTCTTAAAAAGTTGAAAGCGTTGCAACTATAGAGTATCTCCTTTGACCATTATTAATTAAATTAGAAATCAATAGCAGCTATTTGGAAATTTCTATACATTGGCGAACAAAACTTTCAAACAACACAGAGATAAAGAAAATAAATCACAAAGAAACAAAATATTTTGAACTAAGAGAAAATGGAAACATATGTACAAGAACTTGTGGGATGTAGCTAACACAGTGTGTCCAGGGAAATGCAAAATATTAAATGCTTATGTTACAATAAAATCAATAATCTAATATTTTACCTTGAAATTAAATCCAAAGGAAATAGAAGCACAGACTAGAAATATAAAAAAACAAATATCTAGAAAATAAAATAAAAAAGAAATGATAGAAACAATGAAAACTAATGCTGGTTCTTAGAAATGTGTAGTAGAAGTTTTGGCTATCTAAACATGTTTTTGTTTTGATCCCAAGTGTGGAATATAAAACTGCTTTTAGTTTATCCACAGCTGATAACAGCCTTGTGAGAGAGCGGGTGATCTTTGTCAGCTGGGAAAACTGCCTCATTCGGGGGTGGGAGCTGGCTGGGGGGCGCATGGTCTTTGCCAGCTGGAAAACATCCTGGTTCGGACTCTGAGAGGATACAAATAGGAGCCCGGGGAGAGAGAGGGGGGTGTGTGGGTGGGGTGGGGTAGAGGTCACTTTGCTTTAAGATGCTCCTAGAGAGAGAAACTCTCCAATGAATGATTTGAAGAGCCTGCTGTTGATTTGTCCTGCTGCTGCTGTTTGGAGCCACTGTTTGTTTGCTGTTTGCTGTTTGTCTAGACTACTGGAATCCTGACAGAAGAAGAGTGGAATTGCCCCAAGGACATGAGTCTAAAAAAAAGCCGACATCCCATGTCCCTATTAACCTTCCTTCTCTCCTACCTAGAGTCAGTGGGATGGAAGGGAGGTAGAGGCATTAAGGAAGTCCAAATAAAGTAGGTTAAAAAAAAAAAAATCAAATCCTACAAAAGTGCTCAGCTAAATTATAACCTTTCAGCTAGATTCAAAGGGAGGAGACACAAGTTAGTAATACTTGTAGGGAAAAAATGTGCATAGGCACTATGGCCAAGGCAACTTACAGAACAGAGTGTATCTGGGCTTATAACCTGACAGGGATAAGAGTCTGTCATGGCAGGGAGACATGGCAGCAGATGGCAGACATGGCAGCAGGCTGAGATTGAGACCTTGAAACAAAATCATGAAACAGAAACAACAAACTAAAAGCAGTCTGGAGATCTGTTACTGCTGCAGCTATAACTTGCAGCAATCCAAGAATCAATCTCTCTCTCTCTCTCTCTCTCTCTCTCTCTCTCTCTCTCTCTCTCTCTCTTTAAGATTTATTTTTTTTTTAAATTTTATTTGCATTAGTGTTTTGCCTGCATGTATCTCCTAGAACTGGAGTTTCAGACAGTTGTGAACCATGTGGATGCTGAGAATTGAACCCAGGTCCTCTGGGAGAGCAGTAAGTGCTTTTAACCATTGAACCAACTCTCCAGCCCCTTATGGAGTCTTTTAGAAGAACCCTGTGAGGTAACAGATATTCTTTCGGGCACATAAAGGCTAAATAAGCTTTGACATAGAGACTTTGAAGACCCTCTCCACAGTTTTATAGTTACTACAATTTGAATGGTCTCCTTTAGTCCCAGTACTGAGGGAAGGAGGGGTATATGCAGATTGAGGCCAGCCTGGTCTACAGAGTGAGTCCAGGACAGTCAGAGTTACACAGAGAAACCCTGTCTCCAAACAAAACAAACAAACAAAAGAACATTCTTGACTGGGCTGACACTATAGCTCAGATAGTAGAGGGCTTGCCTAGTGTACACAAAGCCCTGGGTTTGACCCCAAGCAACCCACAAACCAGGTGTTCTGGCACACACCTGTAATTTCAGCACTTGGAGGTGAAGAAGTCAGAAAATCAGAAATCCAGGGCCATTCTCAGCTACGTAGTGAACTTTAAAAAAAAAAAAAGTACCCTCACATTCTATACTTCACAAACCAGGATTCATATCGCCTAAAGTATATGGTAATGTAGATGATCCCTTTGCTTATTGGAAAAATTGGAAAAATTGTTACTGAAGATGTAACTACACTGGGGCAACAGAAAGAAGTGGGCTTTTCTGGAAAAATTGGAGCATATGTCTCAAAACCACCTAACCATATTTATTTTGATATTCTGTTATCAACTATTCTAGGTAATTAAAAAAATGCTTTTGGGGACCTGTTAAACCGTTCTCTGTAGCTCATTAATGAATCTCTGGCAAAGCACTTTGATTGCCTCTAGGAAATAACTAGTTTGCTTCAATATTTCCTGGGTCTAGAAGCACTGAATGTTATTAACATAATTATTTGCATATACAAATATGAAGAACTCAGGCCCCAGGCCAGGATAACTTCTAATTGCCAAAGCTATTTTTAATCTAATATGTCTCTATATGTATTCAACTACTAAGTCTTTGAGCACCTCCTATGCTGCCCAGGGCTGGCAGTGGCCAGGCACTGGCTGGTGGGATTTAGCTGTTACGTTGTAGCATGAGCAATAGTGCAGTGCACTGACCAGAGGCCATAGGAAGGGCAGGAAAGGAAGGCCAGCGAGATGCAATGCTTTCAAAAGAGGAGTCCCAATTCCATCTGTCCCATGCTTCAGGAGGATGCCGGTGGCTTGGGGAGTGAGAGGATTCACCAAAGAGTGGCTACGCTGCTGGCAGCTTCTCACAGGCTAGTGTATGGTTCTGGGCTTGTTTTGGTTGCTCTTCCTAAACTTATATTAAACTCCACGGACACATTGACAGTAATGGCAGTCTATTTGCAGGGGGCTTGGTAGGATTTTTTTTTAGGGTGGAGGGAGGGTCTCCTCAAGCCCCAGGTTATCTTCCAACTTGCTATGTGACTTTGACTGACTTTGATCCTCCTGCCTCAGCCTCCCAAGTGCTGGTATTACAGGTGTACACCATCCCTACTACGCCTGGCCCGAGCTGGTTTTTTTTTTTTTTTTGATGTACAGTGAACATGTGCCAACACTCTTTGTTTCCTTTCTTCTTCTCACCCTGCTCACTCTGAGTCACTCTTCCCACAGAACTTTCACCTTCTGTAAGCGTACCAGCTAGCTGACTTATCTGTGAAGTTTAGTTATCTGTTTCCTCCTTGCAAGAGAACAAGCTCAGATCAAGAAGACCTGTTTTATCCACTGAGGTGTAGAGGAATTTTAATTCAGAACATGGCTGCTCTGGTAAGAGATCACAGCCAAAGGCCTTCTAGGTCTGTGTGATCTGGCTGGAATACAAACACGCCTTTGATCTTAGGAGACAGAGGTGTGCAGATCTTGGAGTTCTAGTCAGCGCTGTTCAGGATGTTCCACTGAGAGTGAGTTGAGAGGCCGTACTGTGGAGCTGAGTTTGTGGCACGTTTTTACCTGGAGAGTTTCACAGAGACAGGCTGAAGAGAGGACAACCTAGACTCAAGTGAAGCCATAATGAGGAGACAGAAGATTAGAACATATCGCTAGAGTTGGTTTGAGGCCAAGCAGAGCAATTCAATGACAAACTGAAGAGAAGCCAGATTGAATCAGTCAGCTTGGAGAGGAGTTTGATCCAGAAGAGCTGAGTTGAGCCAGCCAGTCAGAGTTCAGAAAGAACTAGGAGGGGGAGCTTCTAGCAATAAGTCTCAGAGACTGAAGACATTCTAGGCCTAGATTGTACAGAGGCTAGAAGCTTCCAGGACTAAGCCTGGGTTAGCAGATAGTCAGTAAGCCTCAGAGACAACAATTATAACAGGCAAATAAAAGTTACGTTTATGCTGAGATGTCTCCTAGCCCCTAAAGATGTACTAGTGCACACACAGTAGGGTCCTGATAACTTGGGGATGACTCAAAAGACCTCTCTTCAAAAAAAAAAAAAAAATATATATATATATTTAAATTTTAAATTATGTGTGTCTGTGTGAGGGAATGTGCCTAGGTGAGCACAGGTACCTGCAGAGAGGCCAGAAGAGGGCGTCAGATGCCCTGGAGTTGGTGTTTAGGCGGTTGTAAGCTGCCTGATATAATTGTTAGGAACTGAACTCTGCAATATCAGAATGTACCCGCTCAGCCATCTCTCCAGCCCCCAAAGAGCACATTTCTGTGTGTAGAACATAGTGCCATTTTTATCTTCCTAGATTTGAAGGAAAGCACAGGGGGGAACCTAGTAAACACTCTGAGGTCTGGGTTCTGTGCACAGCAGGTATAGCTCACTTGGAGTACACACCCAAGCTGACTCCAGCTTTTCGGTACAAGTGTCTGTCCGTCCTTCAGGCCCCCACTGCCTCAGTCAGGCTTCCAAGCCCAAGCAGCACTGGCTGCAGCAGCTTTGGTTTGCTTCCTTTCCAGTAGCAGATGGCTGCTTTGACGTTCTTAGCCTAGGTGGGTGGGCTCTTGCTCCGGGGGCACCCTACCTTTTATTCCAGAGAAGATCAGGCCACTCCTTAACCTCCATATTCCTTTCAGCACAAGCCTTGGCAGAAGCTTTAAGTTTCCAGTGGTCCTTTTCTCCTCAAACTGTACATTTGTATTTCTTTCTGCCCTACTTGCTCTTTTTCATTGTAGACCTGCATAAGAGAAGGTTACTAAAAACAATGCAACAGAGTAAATTGGGCAGTCTTGAAATCTCCTCCATCATAGAATTAGACCATTATTTTTCATTTTAGCCTCAGAGCCTCAGTCAAGTTCTTAGGACAAAGACAGGAAGCATATATATATTACATATACATGTATATATACACATGTATACATATATACACACACATAATAATGTGTGTATGTATGTATTTTGCCAATAATTTACAAGAAGGGTCTCTAACTGCTAATATTGTTCCCCCTCCCCCCAAAGCCTCTTGAGCTGGCCTCCATAATACACATTGCTCTCAAACCTGTCTTCCAAGCTCCTACTAGAACATTCCATTAAGCTCTACTTACAGTATTCAATTTCTTTTGTAGTCTGAAGTTTTAAAGCCTTCCACATTCCTTCAACAGATCCTAGGGTCATGTCTGTCATAGCACTAGCCCACCCCAGCTTCTGACTTAGTCACTTTCCACTGTGGTGATGAAACAGTGTGACCAAGGCAACTCATGCGAGTGTACGTTTTTGCATGGCTCTGGGTTCCAGATGGATCTGAGTCCATCATGGTTGGGAGGGATGGTGTCAAGCAGCAGACGTGCAGCTGGAGCAGAAGCTGAGGACTCACATCTTGAGCCACAACTGGAAGGCAAGAGAACAAAGTACAAATGGGGCCTAGCTTTTGAAACTTCAACTCCTGCATCCTTTCAGCAAGGCCACAGCTCCTAAGCCTACCCAATCATGCCATCAACTGGAAAACAAGTAGCAAACGTTTAAGACTGTGGGGGACATCTCATTCAAACCACCACAATAGATAAGGATTCTAAAAAACTATCCTTAAAAAAACCAAAAACCCAAAACTATCGTTTTATGAAGAGTAATATACATTCAAAATAAGATAACGAGGAGCAGCATAGATAATCACGAAGGAAGGGTATGGTATAAAATATTTAGAAGCATGCAGCAAAATACCATATCCTAAAAAAAAAAAAATTGATTTTTGCTCACAAAACGTGTTAGCTGGGTGTGGTGGCGCACGCCTTTAATCTCAGCGCTCAGGAGGCAGAGGTAGGCTGATCGCTATGAGTTCAAGGCCAGCCTGGTCTACCCCAGGACAGGCAAGGTTACACAGAGAAACCCTGTCTTGAAAAACCAAAACCAAAACCAAAAAAGAAAAAAAAAAGGTCTTTACAAGTTGATTTTTTTTTTTTTAAAACATAGAGCCAAAAGGAAAAGTTTAAAAACAGAACATCTCAGCTTTGAGAATGGAAGGATGTAGGAGTTATTTGGAGGACTTGTTTTCAGTCAAGAATCAGGAGTATACAAGACATGGATGCACACACTTGTCGTCCCAGCCCTGCGGATGCTGAACAGGAAGACAGGGCATTTAAGCCCATCTGAGTTATGCAGCCAGTCCAACACAGCATTCACACCACAGCCAAATCTGAGAAGCAGAAGCAACAAGCAGACGGTTTACAAATGCCAGGTTAAAACACATTTGACCTCTGCTTTCTCATTCATCCATCACCCGTCTCACCGTTCATTTAAGGTTGTCTGTGACTGGTATGCGAATGAGTGGTGGTTTATACTTTTTCTTTTTATCTCCTTGGTAACCTGTGTTAGTTCTTGGTACCCTCTTAATTAGTTTAATTGCCCTATGAAGCCCCCAAAGTCTGGAAGGTCAAATCAAAGAGGGGACAGAGTAGTTTTATTCACAGAAGGAATGGACAGCTCATCTCTGTCTTTTCACCACTCTGTGTTGTATATTGCAGCGTGGACACTGAAGCAGGTCTTGTGGTTTTTGGTATGATTTGGCCTCTGCTCAGCATCTTACATTCAGAAATAAAGCATTTAGTTACTGCATTTGTAGTAGTCTATCTGGAAGCAAGTTTGCATGCTGCAAAGTGTTTGTAGCCACAGCTACTGCTTGCCAGAGTTTCTGGTGACATCAGGATTCTGAAAGTGTGTATATGCAATATTATTACTGATGTTAATGTGAAAATAAACTCTGCTCTTTCAATTTTTGATTGATTGCTGAGTATGAAGGTGTTACAGACACTTTAAAATTGAATTTGGCAGTCCAGGAGTCTTGGTGCATGTCTTTAATCCTAGCACTTGGGGAGGCAGAGTCAGGCAGATCGCTGTGAATTCAAGGCCAGCCTGGTCTACAAAGTGTGTCTAGGGCAGCCAAAGCTACACAGAGAAACCCTGTCTCAAAAAAAAAAAATTGGCTATTACTTTAAGTCTGGTTTTTAAGCATCTGATTACTGTGCAGCTCAGAACTTCTACTTTTTAAATATTTAATTTAATCTATTATTGCTTGGTGTGTGTTTGTGATATGTGTGAGTGTGGCGCACATACGCCATGGTGCACGTGTGGAGCTCATAGGAAAACTTTTGGGACTTGGTTCTCCTCTTCCTCAGCGGGGTCTGGGGATTGAAACTCAGGTTGTCAGACTCGAGGGGCAAGTACTTTTACCCTCAGGCCCTTCTCAGCAGTCTACCGTGAGAAAGCTCTGAGATGTATACAACAGAGAAACGAGAGGCAAGATGGCCATTAGAATGCTGGCGCTGTGCTGGGCACGGTGGCGTATGTCCAGGACCCCAGAACTCAGAAGGCTGAAGCAGCCGGGAGGCGGAGTGCCCTGAGGTTAACGCTAAGGAGAAACTCTGTACTGGCTGGTTGTGTGTCAACTTGACACAAGCTAGAGTCATCAGAGAGGAAGGAGCCTCAGCTGAGGAGATTCCTCCATGAGATGCAGCTGTGAGGCATTTTCTCAGTTAGTGATCAATGGGGGAAGGCCCAGCCCATGGTGGGTGGAGCCACCCCTGGGCTGCTGGTCCTGGGCTCTATAAGAAAGCAGGCCTAGCAAGCCATGGGGAGCAAGCCAGTCAGCAGCACCCTCCACGGCCTCTGCATCAGCTCCTGCCTCCAGGTTCCTGCCCTGCTTGAGTCCCTGTCCTGGCTTCCTTCAGTGATGAACAGTGATGTGGAAGTGTAAGCAGGATAAACCCTTTCCTCCCCAACTTCCTTTTGGTCACGGTGTTTTGCCACAGCGATAGAAACCCTAAGACACTCAGTCTAAAATAAATAAATAAATAAATAAATAATAAATAAATATCACACACTCAGAAGGAAAAATGACATAAATAGGGAATAAAATAAGTACAATTTTATATGGCCTATGTTTGTTTGATTTGGTTTGGTTTGGTTTAGTTTGGTTTTTTTTTTTTTGAGACAGGGTTTCTCTGTGTAGCCTTGGCTGTCCTGGAACTCACACTGTAGACCAGGCTGGCCTCGAACTCAGAGATCCTCCTGTCTCTGCCTCCTGTGTGCTGGGATTAAAGCCTTGCACCACCACCACCACCTGGTTTCATGTATTCATTTTATTTTAATTTACTTTTGTGTGAATGTGGGTGTGTTTACATGAATTTATGTGTACCACAAGTATGCCTGGTGCCTACAGAGGTCAGAAAGGGAAACTGACTTCTTTGAAACTGGAGTTACAGATGGCTATGAGCCTCGATATGGGTGCCGGGAATGAACCCAGGTCCTCTGTAAGAGCAGTAAATCCAGGGCCAGGCTTGGTGGCGCAGGCCTGTGACCTCAGAACTCGGGAGGCAGAAGCAAGCAGATCGCTGGGAGTTCAAGGCCAGCCTGGTCTACAAAGCAAGTCCAGAACCACCAAGGCTACACAGAGAAACCCTATCTCAAAATAAAATAAAATAAAATAAAATAAAATAAAATAAAATAAAATAAAATAAAACCATGCGAAGAATAAGGATACTATCTTAGAGAACGTATTGAGCTAGGCATACACCTGCACTTACCCGCTTGAATAACTACTATGACGGTTATCATCACCAACGACTTGATTGGGTTTGGAATCTCTGAGGAGACACACCTCCGAGCATATCTGTGAGCATCTCCAGAGAGGTTTACTGAGGAGGGAGAAGCCACCCTGAGCAGCAGCAGTGGCATCCCATCGTCTGGGGGCCCAGACTGAATTAAAAGGAGAAAAGGAACTCCGGCACACGGGACTCTCTGCTTCATGCCTTTTCGCTGCATGCTCATGCCATATAAACTCTGCAGGGTGCTCCTGCCGTGATGGGCTGTGCCGTCCTAAACTAAACTCTACAGGGTGCTCCTGCCCATGATGGGCTGTGCTGTCTTCAACTATGAGCCAAGGGGGATCCTGCTTCCCTCACAGCAATGAGAAAGGTATCATCATCTTGACTGTCCTAGACTCATTTTGTAGAACTCACAGAGATCTACCTGCCTCTGCCTCCCAAATGCTGGGGCTAAAGGCACCCGCCACCGCGCCCGGCCCAATTAGACCTTATTGATTAGGATAACTTGATAGCCGACATTCGGCCTTCCCCAGCTCAAGTTTTAATGTTGGTTCTTAGCTTTTACACCTCTGTTTTTGTGATTTCTTCTTAATATCAGTTCCGGACACTGAGACGCTGTAAGGTGCAGGCAGTGCACTGGGAAGTTCTCAGCTTCGTTTTCAACCCCCCCCCCCCCCACACACACACACACTTCTGCAAGTGTGTGCAAGAGGCCACATTCTGTTTTCTGGTTTTGCTTTTGCTTTTGACACAGGGTCTCACCTAGCTCAGGCTGGCCTCTGACTCAATACACAATCAAGGCTGTACTTGAACCCCTGATCCTCCTGCTTCTGCCTCCCACATGCTGGGGTGTGTTGCCATGCTTGTCTTGGGAGGTTAGGGACCCTTAGTCACTGCTCCGTGTCTATCCCTCCGGACATACCTCGTCCGGCATGCAGGAGGACTCGGCTTTGAGAACCTGTTCTGAAGAACAAGTAAGCAAGCGGGCAAACCTGGGGACAGTGCACAGATACCCATTACTTAGTACCTATTGCTTTTGTGAGTGAATAGAGATACAATGTCTCTAGTACCACTGACTCTCATCGTGTGTCTGATGTGCCCTTTGGCTGCTGTCTACCGAGTTAAAAACTCGAGGGACCCGGTGTTTCTGATGAGGGTGGCATTGCTCATTCTCTCCCTCTCTCTCTTTAAAAAAATTTTTTTATTTAAATAATTTATTCAGATTACCTCTCAATTGTTATCCCCTCACTTGTATCTTCCTGTTCCCCCCTTCCCTCCCTCTTTTACTCTATTCCCCTCCCCTAGGCCTGTGACAGAAGTGGACCTCCTCCCCCACCATATGATCACAGCCTATCAGGTCTCATCCTGGCAGCCTGCTTCCCCTTCCTCTGAGTGCCACCAGGCCACCCCACCAAGGGGACGTGGTCAAACATTCTCTCTTAATAATTATAGCTCCAACGGTCCGCTGTACCGTACTCCCAAAGCAGCTGCCTGTGCCGCACTGTGCTCCTGTTCCCTCCAGCAAACACAGGGCCATTAGTAACTGGTAGCCAGGAGCTCGTCCATGGGTTGTTGACAGTTCCTAAGTTTTCAAATCAACCGGAGTTTACAGTTATAACCAAGCCATCTTATTTTTAGAAAATGCTATACTTCTCAAGCCATGTTCTCTATAAGAATAGTGATTTCTGATATGTGCTCCCGGAAGTCAGAGGACAAATGGTGATAAGTTAGGCAAAGCTTAAATTTAGTGTGCCTCCTTTTAAACAAGAGCTATGTCACTTCAGAGTTCGCCTGTCACTTAGGAAGGAGGCTCAGAACTGAGATCTGGGCTCACTTAAGCTACCTATCCTTAGCTTTGGTTTTTCTCTGATTGTCTTTCTCCAGCATTCTTATGTTGCTGTGGTTTTTGTTGTTGTTGTTGTTTGCTTGTTGCTTGTTTTTGAGACAGGATCTTACTATGTAGCTAATTCTTGTTACAATTACGAGTATCACTGGATTGACCCTTGGTCAGTCACTATACCTTATCTCTCTTCCCTTGGGTATAAAATCCCATGCCATACTTATCTCTTTTATGAAGATGAGAGGGTGGATGACAGCATGTTTTATAAATATTGCTCTTGTCTTCCATAGATACGTATGTGTCTTCCATAGATATGTAATGAAGTAACTGCCTCACAGATTTAAAACTTTAAATTGTACTTAAATTTTTAAAATTTAAAATTTTAGGTTGTACTTCATTTATTTGTTTAGTGTGTGCACGTACGGGCTTGTGTCACGGTATGAGTGTGGAAGTCAAAAGATAACCTATGGGAGGCAGTTTTCCCTCCACCCCATGTAGTACGCCATGTAGGGGACAGGGATTGAACTCAGGTCCTCAGAGTTGGCTGCAGGCACCTTACCTACTGAGCCATCTTACTGGCCTGCATCATCCATTTTATCTGTTTCCTCAGCATCTGATTTATTGGCCAAAGCTGTCTGTCCTGGAGCTCATTATGTAAATCAGGCCGGCCTTGAACTCACAGAGATCTGCCTGCCTCTGCCTCCCAAGTGCTGGGGTTAAAGTCGTGCACCACCACATCCAGCAAGAAAGAAACTTAAAGATGGCTGAGACAAGTTTTGTCAGCCTCTTTCAGAAGGCTTCTACTGGTGGTTGTTCATTAACAAATTAATTTATTGGAGCTAGCCTGAACTGAGACCTTCTGTGTGCCTCCCAACACTGGGGCTGTCTTAGTCAGGGTTACTATGGCTGTGATGAAACACGCGACAAAAGCTGGGGAGGAAAGGGGTCTATTTGGCTTTACACGTTCACATCATTTGTTTATCTTAACTGAGGTTCCCTCCTCTCAGATGCTTTTAGCTTGTGCCAAGTTGACAGAAAACTGTCTGGCACAATTGACCCTTGTGAATTTTACACACAAACATATCACTATTGAGCCACAACCTTTTCTTTTCTTCCTCATCCCCAAGACACAGTAATATCAACATCACAATATAAAACATTCTACAAACTTGGAAAGTCCCACAGGCTTTACAAATTCAAACATTTTAAAATTCAATCTCTTTAAAAATCCAGTGTCTCTCTGGGTGTGGTGGCCCATGCCTGTAATCCCAGCACTCAGGGAGACAGAGGCAGGTGGATCTCTGTGAGGTTGTAGGCCAGCCTGGTCTACAAAGTGAGTCCAGGACAGCCAAGGCTACACAGAGAAACCCTTTCTTAACCTCCCCACCTCCAAAATAAAAAACAAATAACCTAAATGTTTCCTTACTTTGAGAAGTTCCTGGGCACAGTCACAATCAGATCAAAGCAAAGCCAAATTCCCGTAGTATTGTTGTAACCTGTTTAAAACTGTAGCTGCTCTTAACACCTGCTTTAACATTACAGAAGCCATTTTGTTTTTAAATTGCCATTTTGATCATAAGATGAAATTAATTTCAGGTTCTCAGCATCTTCCTGCCTGAGAACTTGAACAGCCTTTTACCCACAATTCAATTCTTGTTAATTTTCTGCTTGAATGAATGATATATGGTCTACTTAAACAAAGCCACAGTACCCTGCTATATTCCTTTCTCCCAGAACAGTGGAGAACCAGAAAGTCCCCAAGCCTATGTCCTAGCCAAGCAGCTTTAAATGCTTTGTCTGGCTACCTAGATACAATGCACTCGGAACAAAATTGATTCTTCTTGTGTTTAGCTGGTCAAAGCGATGTGATGCTGCCCTCCCCTTGCTTCCCACCTGGTTACCTGGTTACAGTTTTTCATATAAAAGGCCTGCCTTAGAAACAGGCCAGCATCACAGTCTGGCTTCTGAGTCCAGACTATGTCCCTGACTGGTCAGTCTTTGTTCAGTGCTCAATAAATTCCCATCAATCTGAGTCTGGTGTCTGAGTGGTCATGTGTGGCTATTCTTGAATCTTAACAGTGCAAACCACTCAATGTCCAATATCTTTTTAAAAAATATTTATTTATGCATTTTATGTATGAGTGCTCTGTCTTTATCCAGAAGTGGCAATCAGATGCCATTACAAATGGTTGTGAACCACCATGTGGTTGCTGGGAATTGAACTCAGGACCTCTGGAAGAGCAGTCAAGTGCTCTTAACCACTGAGCCATCTCTCCAGCCCCAATGTCCAATATCTTGGATTCACTCATGATCTTCTGGTCTCTGGCAAGGGTCACTTTCTGGCTCTGCCCTTTGTAGCATGCACAGCTCTTCTTCTAGGCTCTGGTGGGATCCACTCCACCACTGCTGCTATTTAGTTGCCATCCCATAATACTGGTATTCCCAAAATTCTGGGGTCTTCTACTGAAACTGGGCTGCACTTTTACCAATACTCTCTTCTAGGCTGTCTCTATGTGACCCTTTTGATTCTTGGCTTTTAACTGCCACTGAGGCTGCACCTTTACCAGTGGCCTCCCCTGGCTTCTTACAGCGCCAAGCCTCAGCTGCTCTCCGTGACCCCTTCATGGCTTCAAAACTAGTACCATCTGGATGACTCTTGTTGTTGTTGTTTGTTTGCTTGTTTGTTTGAGACAAGGTTTCTCTGTACTCTCTGTAGCCCTGGCCACCTTGAACTGGCTTTGTAGACCAGGCTGGCCTTGAACTCAGAGATTCACATGCCTCCGCCTCCCAAAGTGCTGGGATTAAAGGCACCACCACCGCCCTGCTGGATGACTCTTAGGCTACCAAATTTGGTTGCCAAATTTGGTTGCCAGTACAAGGTACGAACTTGGCTGCCTCTGGAACACAGCTTCTGTGTGCTGACTCTCAGGAAACACTTCTAGAAGATTTCACCTCAGTGATGCGGGGCTCCTCTAGCTGACCAGCATCAATTATCCCAGGACAGCAAAGGTTTCACTTTAATGATGTTGGTCTCTTGTTAATCACAGCTGACTCTCTAGCCACAGCTGATCAGAACCACAGACTCTTAATTCATATAGCAAATAGGTAATGGTGTGAGTAGTCTTTAAATAACTCTCAAACTTCCTTCTGGAACTTCACACCCAGACCTCAATAACCTGCATATTTGTTTGTTTTTAGTTGTTGTTTTTTTTTCTCTCTCTCTCTGACAGAGTTTCTTTGTGTAACAGCCCTGGCTGTCCTGGAACTGCTTTGTAGACCAGACTGGCCTTGAACTAAGAGAGATCTGCCTCTCAAGTGCTGGGATCAAAGATGGGCACCACCATGCCTTGATCTGCCTATCTTTCAACATGATTTTCTTCGAAGCTCCTCAGACTTGAATACTCAATGGCTTTTCTTGCCCAAAGTTTCCAAGTCCTTCCACAATCCTCCCATGGTCAGGTCTGTCACATCAATACCCCACTTCGCGTACTAATTTCTGTCTTAGTCAGGGTTAATATTTCACTGATAAAACACCATGACCAAGCCGAGTGTGGTGGTGCACGCCTTTAATCCCAGCACTCAGGGAGGCAGAGGCAGGTGGATCTCTGTGAGTTCAGGGCCAGCCTGGCCTACAAAGGGAGACCACGACAGCCAAGACTACAACAAAGAAACCACATCTTGAAAAACCAAAAAGAAATAAATGATAGCTAGCTAGCTAGCTAGCTAGATAGATTAAAGTCTAGAGATGGGGTTAAAAGTGATTGCTACTCTTGCAGAGGACTGGAGTGTGGATCCTAGCACCCACAATAGGCAGCTCACAACTATCCATCTGTATTTCTAGCTTCATGGGATCCAACCTCTTCTCCTCTTCTGGTCTCCCAGGGCACCCACATATGCATGCCTGCATGCACACACTCTCGAGTGCTCACGTGCACACACGTGCACACACAGACACACACACATACAACCTATTGGTCTTTTTTTTTTTAATCTAGAGATTAGGATTTTGCCATTTGGAAACAGGAAGAACTGGTCACATCAGGCCAGGTTCTTTCATGGGGACAACTGGCTGGACAGTATATCTGCAGCCACTGAGGCATGCCTTCTCTATTACAGAGAGAGCCTTCATCTCCCTATGGTTTCCCAAACCCTGAGGCAGATGGAACCAACATTTCATGTCAGTAGAACAGGATTTATTGCCTACTAGTCACTGGTCTAAATACCTTGGCAAACCATTCTTTCACCCATCCACAATCCACCCATCTGTCTGTCAAAGTAAGGAAAAGAAAGAACTCTTGGATGAGGCTTCAAAGTCCTGAGCACTCAGTTGTATTTACCTGATGGTAAGTGTATTTGGTGGGATGGCGGGGGAGGTGGCAGCAAGATACCCCAAATCAAATGAAACCAGGGTGCAAGGTTGTGTCAGACAAAGCCTCTTGTCCAGGACACTGTGTTTTGTTTAATTAGAGAAGGACACACACACACACACACACACACACACGATTTGTGTAGTTTTAAAGATCACAAAGTCCAGCCAGGTCAGATCAAACCTGTGCACTGAATAGGAAGAAAGCAGGTTGATGTCACTGCACCAGATGCAGACAGAAGGCAAACAGAAGAGGCACTGCTGCCAAGGCCACCGAGGCCGCCGAGGCCGCCGAGGCTCAGGGCTTCCTCTGATACCTGGGGAAGGGAGACTGACCTGGGTAGTGGGGACAGGGAGGTGGCCATAATGTGTCTTTTGCCCAGTGTGGTGTGGGATGAAGACGACGTTCCTCCAGGAGCCCTGCTGAACTTCATTCATTGCTTTCACAATGTAAGAAAGTGCGTTTTGTAACACGGGTCTCCGTACAGCGCTGGCCTGACTGTTTACTTCTGCCTCGGTCCCCGAGCCTGTGAGCAAATACTTCAGGCCCTGTGAACTAGCAGAAACTTGAGCCAGAGCTTATCTTGTAATGCTGGGGTTTGCATCATATCCAGGGCGTGGTGCTGTTTTAGAGGAGGCAAGTGAAATAATTACGTGTTTACAGATTGAGCAAACAATGTGTGTGGCCCAAGAGGGCTCAGGATCTGCTCCCTGAGTGCCCAGTGAACTAATTTGTTCAGCTGGAGGTGAAACTCAGAACCATTGTAGGCGTCAAATGGTTTCAATATGATATATAGATGCATGTGTGCTTATATACATGTATATATGTATATGTGTGTATGGACTTACGTTGAATATCTATGTATCACCTTGTATTTAGCTGTACGTATTGGCAAAATTAGTATCTATAAAATAGAGTAGGGAAGATTAGCGATATTATGTGAGTCAATTAAGGCTAATTTAAGAAGCCCGGCCATTGACCCACCTGTGTACCATCTGTATTATGTGTGGCATATTACTTTTGTTTTGTTTTGTTTTTCGAGACAAGGTTTCTCTGTGTCGCCTTGGCTGTCCTGAACTCGCTTTTTAGAGCAGGCTGGCCTCGAACTCACAGCGATCCTCCTGCCTCTGCCTCCCCGAGTGCTGGGATTACAGACGTGTGCCACCAGTGCCCAGCATGGCCTCCGACTCTTAAGGTGTATGCACTCTGTCTCAGCTTCCTGGGACTACAGGTGCTCACCTGCTGTTTTGTTTCTGTGCCTCAGCGCTACTGACAATCAAGGCCAGGTGTTCGAGCATGCTGACTCTAAGTCTTTAGTTTGTCAACTCTTGTCATACATCGAGGAGTCAGAAGCAGCCTTAGTCACGAGCCACACCCTCACCTGCTCTGTCTCCTTGGCTTATTGCTCCTAGGTGATCTCCTCCCCTTCTATCTTTGCTTTTCAAGGACCACGAAAGCCCATGAACATCTCCTTTTGGCTGAGGGCGTTTTAAGCATATTTGAAACAGGGCACGAAACTCGTCCTTATTGCTTGGTAAGAGACAAGAAAGCGGCTGCCGGGTAGGGAAATCTTTCCTTCCCCTCCCCACTGTAGCATCTACATGAGGCAGATTTTAGGGTCATCAGCCATACTTGGGCCCAGTGGCCCCTGGTGTTCTTAGAAGTAGGTTAACCCCAGGGCACTGGTGATGGTTTCCTGGCCTCCCTTGTGGTGACTTTACTTTGGGCTGTGCTTCTATTGCCATGTTGGTTTCGTGGACTAGATGTCCTTCCTCTGTGGACTGAGGCTCTTTTGGGTACTTTTGTTTCCTGACCATGCTGACAGGGTTCAGCAGGCCTTGGCTCTGGCTGTTTCGGTGTGGACTCAAGTCTCCGTTCCTTCCAGTGTTGTCTCCAAAGCCCATGTGGAGACTCTGAGCCAGGACAGCACTGAAATAACTCTGTGGAGGACAACTTCCTGCCTCAGAACAGACAAGGCCACAACTGTGCCAGTACCCTTTACCAGCCAAGTCTCCTGTCCGTATTTATAAAGGGGGAGAGCCAGACAGGATTGCCTCTAAGATGCTTTTTGCTCACATAGTCAGTGAGCTAAGGAAGGCTCAAACACATGAGCAGGGCGTGCTGCTGTATACCTGAATTCCCAACACTTGGGAGTCCGAGGCAAAGCGGGTTGCTGCTGTCGGTTCCAGGCCAGCCACGAACACGATTCAATCCTGTCTCAAGGACACAAGTGAGAAGGTTTAAAACATGTCCACAGTACATTTATGCCTATGTGACTAGCACAGAACAGTCACCGTGTACGTGGCACACGTCTCTGTGATGGCAGAAATTTTAGGACTGTGGTCTGGAGGTCTGCAATAGAACAAGATCCCAGGCATATGACCTTTGCTCCCCTCCGTGGGTGTGACATCTTTGAAGCTGATGGAGAGCTAAGCGTGCCTGGCACACTAGAAGAAGTGACGGGCGGTGTGTGATGCTGAGGTGAAGGGCTCTGATGGGCAAAGGCCTTCATTTACCTGCTTCTAGCACGTGATGCTGGTATGTGTGGTTTTGATCAGAACATCTCATTGTCAGTATAGCTTTGTGACTTGGCCGTCGTAAGCTGTATGCAATGACAGTATATTGATGACATACTCTTGTTTCCCATAATAGATATGGGTGTGTCTGATAAGACGGACTCCGGATGAGCAGTTCTTTTCCATTACTCAGACTTGGAGATGGGCTTCGGTCTGCAGTTACTACAGTTTCATAGCACCTGCCATTTCTCTGATTCTGTATACACATCTGGATTCTCAAAGTCCTACCTCAGTTTAAGGCTTCTTGATCTGACAGCTCTAGGTCTCCAGGTATTTGTGAAGTCCTTGCAGTTCCTTACAGAATTAAACGTGTGTGTGTGTGTGTGTGTGTGTGTGTGTGTGTGTGTTACCATATGAGCAATGCCAGCCAGAACAAAGGAAAGGAATAAAAGAAATGCATCTGGGGAGGCTGAGGCAGGAGGATTGCTCTGAGTTTGGGATCAGCCTGGATTACCATGAGCTCCAGGTGACTTGGGCTCCAGAATAAGATCTTGTCTTAAAATGAAATAACAAAACAAGCAAACAACAACAACAAAAATGAATTAAAAAATAAAACAAAATAGTAAGAACTGCTGATGAAGATGTCTCCAGTCAAGGAGGGATTAAAATGACTTCATAAGATTAAAAAAAAAAAAAGGTTTAACCCTCACACAGTGAACCCCAAGTACTTGTTTGCTCTACAGTGCTGGCACTTCCACATACCCTGCCCTCCAGTAACAAGCGATGTCAGGGTTTTCACGGTTCCAGACTGAGCCCAGGGTGGCTGAGAGCTCTAAGCATCTCTGATGAGTAAGTGTGAAGACTTGGCACTTTCTTTGTCCTTAGAAAGAGAGACTGCTTTTCTTTCCCCACTCAAGAAACTTAAATGCCATAGGATGGTTTCCAGGGAAAGAAAGAAAAAAAAAAAGACTCTAATGTCAGTGATTTAAAAGTGTAAAATAAAAGTTACAGGGTGAGACTTTAAAACACTTTTTTATTTTTATTTTTTAAAGGAAAAAGGGCTCCTTTCCCAGCTTTTGTTTGTGAAGAGAATAACTCCTTTATTCCTCGCTTTGCCTTTAAGCCAGCAGGGGCCACAGGGCCACACCCTGAGGCGGGCTCTGGCTCAGGTCACTCTTGCTCCTCTTCTCCCTCCTTTTCTTCCTGCTTCTCCCTCCCCCCCCTCCAAACATCTCTAACCTCTGTCTGTCTGTCTGTCTGTCTGTCGTCTGTCTGTTTCTGTCTCCCTCTCTCCTCTGTCTGCCTGTCTGTCTCTCTCTCTGTCTCCCTCTCTCTTCTGTCTGTCTCTATATCCTCTGTCTGTCTGTCTCTCTCTCTGTCTCTGTCTGTCTGTCTGTCTCTCTCTGTCTCTCTCTCCCTCTGTCTCCCTCTCTCCTCTGTCTGTCTGTCTGTCTCTCTAACACACACACACACACACACACACACACCGTTAAAAAGGTACAATCATTTATCACTAATGTCAGGTTAGGGAAATCTTAAACAGATACTGACCACTATGGATCAATTTGGGGAAAGGAAGTAGATTTCAGGTGAACCTGACTAAAACGTCTTTTCTTTCTTTCTTTTCTTTTTTTTAATGTAAAACAATGTGAATTTATTCTTCTAGTTTTCATAAAGGTAGAGGATACAGATAATTTAATTAAGGTTAGTATCTTGAAATTAACCACCAAACACAAACTTGAATTTAAAAATTTTTTTTAATTAAAAAAAAATTTTTTTTTGAGAGTGGGCTTGCTTTTATTTGGAATACTGAGAACATAGCAGTGTGAGTAGTCATATCAGCTAATAATTACATAGCAAACCTGTGTTTGACTAAGTTCTTTTTTTTCATATACATTTATTTTATTATACATGTATAAAACAAACTACATACAGCAGGGAGAACCATGAGACAATCATGAGTTATATAAATGTTACATTCATAGTGATTTGGCTATTTGTATTTGTCAGACTTGAAGTAAACATCTTTCCTGTCTTGTTGGGTCTAAATTTCTGGATGAAATTCAGTATCTATCATATCTCATCTCTAGTAACTTAACTCCTTTATCTTGATCTAAAAAGATTTTACCCCCTAACCAACTAAACTTGATTGTAAAATTGAACTATCTGCTCTTCAACCCCCCTCAGAGACTTGGAGACTGGCCTGATGAGATGACTCTGGAGGTAAAATGCTTGACATAGCCGAGAGGTTGTGGTATACACCTTTAATCCCAGCACTTGGGAGGCAGAGGCAGGTGGATCACTGTGAGTTCGAGGCCACCCTGGCCTACAAAGCGAGCCTAGGACAGTCAAAGCTACACAGAGAAACCCTGTCCCCCCCCCACCAAAAGAAAAGAAAAGAAAAAAAAATGTCACATATGTTTGAGGATCTGCGTTTGTTTCCCAGCATCCACATAAAAAGTCACTTCGTGATGGCAGTGTCTGTAATCCCAGTGCTAGGGAGGAAGGGGCAGGTGGATCTCTGGGGTTCACTGGCCAGAAAGTCCAGCTCAATCTGTGAGCTCCAGGTTCAGTGAGACATGCTGTTGTGCTGGACGCAGTGGCACACGCCTGTAAGCGCAGCACTCGGGAGGCAGAGGTAGGAAGATCTCTGTGAGTTCGAGGCCAGCCTGGTCTACAAAAGTGAGTCCAGGACAGCCAAGGCTACACAGAGAAACCCTGTCTCAAAAAAAAAAAAAAAAAAAAAGGAGAGGGAGAGAGAGAGGGAGAGAGAGAGAGTTGTCTCAAAACACTAAGGTGAACAGCAAAGACAACTGGGTTGGAGAGATGGCTCAGCTGTTAAAAGCTAGGCTCACAACCAAAAATATAAGAGGAAGACAGCCTACATCATGGCGTGCACATGCATGTATACACACCTGCACTTGCACTCATGAACACAGACACACACACACACCCTAAAATAGATGACTGATAGATTTATACCTCTGTTGCTATTTAGATGAGGGAGTCAAAAACCCATAGTCCATTCGTTCAAGAGATAACATGGTGTCTTAGAAACTTACCCTGTATGGACACAATTAGCAGCAATAATGTACGTCAAATTTCTGAAAAGGAAAGGCTGACGTGATTGGAGTAACATGCCAGATTATCCAGAGACGGATATTTCATGACACTCAAAATACAGGTGGGGGGCCTGAGGAGTGCAAAACAGTAGTCGAGTTTAACAGTGAACCGCGTCCATTGGATCTTCAAGGCTGAGTCTGCACGTGAGTGTTGAGCAAAGAAAACAAGTTGTAGGGCGTGCACAGGATTTACTGTGTGCTTGGGGGAGGGCCACACACATATATTTGTTTTTAATCTATCTGGAGGGAAATACATTGAACTTACTGTCGTGGACAGGATGACCATGTGAGGGGCGGCGAAGTTCCATCTGTTTGTGCTGGTGACTGGCTCTGTTGACGGCCTCTGGAGGCCAGACTTTCTTCTACGGAAAGCACATGGCGTTTTCTGAGTGTCCTGCCTTCTTCTAATGGACCATATGACTTCCTGGTAGCCAGGGCCTCACCCAGAGAGCTGTTTCTTCCATTTGTCTCTCTTTGTGTGTGTGTGTGTGTGTGTGTGTGTGTGTGTGTGTGTGTGTGTGTTTTGGTGTAGCTATAAATAACTAAATATATAACCCAAAATGCACACATGTTAAAAGAAGGGTACATCCAGCACAGTATATTTTCAGTACTTGAAATTTGCCCTTCGCAGTGTATGGTGAATTCGTCTACCTCTGATCCCACCCAAAGCCTGTTTTAAGTCCTGTTGCCAATGGCCTGCCAGCTACACCTCTGCGTGGCCCCAGCTGGCAGCCTGGCTCTGAGAGGTCCAGAGAAGCCAAGAGCTCCCGACTGTTGTCCTTTTCCCAGGCTGGGCAAGGGGGTGGCGAATCTGTGGTTTCCCCTCTGCAATGTAAGGCTTCACAGTGTGCATTTTACAGCCCAGCGTGGAGACAATCTTACCTTCCTGGCCATCTTCCCTGTCCTCCAAGCAGGGCATTTAAGGTCAAGCAGACTCTGAGCGTACACCCTGTGCCAGCCAGGCCCCACCCAGGGAGAGAATTGGAGCCAAATATATGGCTACAATTTAATAGCCCTGTAAAGTGTCCAGCCATATTATTTTTTTTTCAAAGTAGAAAATGTCTCTAAGAAGAAGCTGCAGAGAGGCATACACTATTTAAAATGGCAATCTATTTTACTTTATCAAAGGGAAATGGATGCTGTGTTAAAGTTGTTACTTGGGGCTTGGTGGAATTCCTGTATAAATGGCCACAGAAGTTAATAGCTTCAGCCAATTAGGAGGGCGCTCTGGGAACCTTTTGAAGTCTTGTCCCTCCCCCTCCCGCGTTTTAATATTCTATTAAGTTTTGTACACTCTAAAGCGTTCTCATTGTGAACGACTGGATGCTGTCACGAAAGAACACACATTCATTTCAGCAAATATACCCCAATGCAACCACAGGCTAATGCACATTTTACAGCATCAAAAAGGCAAACAATAGAATTAGGCATCAATTTCAGGGACTCGAGCTTGTACCAGAGCCCAGGGCAAGGTTGGTAGGTTAGCCATTTACCAATCCGGTTCTCTAAGCTTGCTGAGAAGAGCTGAGGGCAACTTCCCAGACAAATGAACAAGCTGGAAAAGAGTCTATTGGTTTTCTTTTTGTTTTTTGTTTTGTTTTTCCAGATCCTGGCTTAGAGCACACCAAGGCAGTGGGCTCACCAGGAAGCTGAGGAGCAAGTGCAGAAGCACTTTCTGCAGGGTGCGATTCCCCTGGACCGTTGCCAAGGGTTTCCCACGCCTCTGTGGAAGGCATTTCTTGAATACTGTCATGTAACCAAGCAAAGAATATTTGCTTAAAGGGTAGAAAATGTTGGAAAATTGATGTTTATTTAAAAGCAGGTTAAATAGCAATACAAGCCAAAAACAAGGCAGAGAGAGGCTGCTGTGTTCCGAGTCTCTCAATTAAGTTACTGTGATTTTATTTTCCTTTGAAATAGAGTCATAACTTTTCTGAAGTTCTGATATAGTAGTAATACTGTTTTCTAGAAAGCATCCTCCTAGGCCTGCTTTGCTCTGATGTCATTAGATGGTTTTCAAAACTGAATTTTCACTTTAGACCTTTCTCAGGCTTTTAAATGGCATGAGAGACACTAGGAACTGTAAGGGACACCCGGAGATACAGAGAAATTTCTGAGATAGAATTTAATTGTCACTTCTAATTCACAAATTCTGCTATGCAAAAGAAAAAGAAAAAAAAATCTGAAAAAGATTTTTGTTTAAAACAGACAATACTTTCAAAACTACTGCTAATTCGTGGGTCTGGAGAAACAGCTCAGCAGTTAAGAGTACTTGCTTTCGCAGAGGAGACCAAATTCTGTTCCCAGCATCAAAAAGGATGGCTCACAACCACACCCAACTCTAGGGCCAGGGGATCTCATGCCATCTTCAGATTCTATACCTATACAGACATAGACATACCATGTGTGCATATCCACACACAGATGCATACAATCACATAATAGTTGAAAATAAGAATAAATCTTTAGAAGCCAGGCATGGTGGCGCACACCTTTAATCCCAGCACTCGGGAGGAAGAGGCAGATGGATCGCTGTGAGTTCGAGGCCAGCCTGGTCTACAAAGCGACTCCAGGACAGCCAGGGCTACAGAGAGAAACCCTGTCTTGAAAAAACAAAACAAAACAAACAAACAAAAAAAGAATAAATCATTAAAAACTATTGCTAATTCTATGTTAAATTTTAGGTTTAACTTTTTACACATTAAAAAAATATCGTTCCAGCAATCTTTTTTTTTTCTCCTCCTCCTCCTTCTTCTTTTTTTAATTTTTATTATTTTTATTTTTTATTTTTTTTAGACAGGCTTTCTCTATATAGTCCTGGTTGTCCTGGAACTCACTCTGTAGACCAGGCTGGCCTTGAACTCCCAGAGATCCACCTGCTTCTGCCCCCCAAGTGCTGGGATTAAAGGAGTGTGCCACCACCGCCCAGACTAACAATTATTTTCTAATAGTGAGTACTAAAATCTGACCACAAACCATGCTGTTGTTTTGTTCCTTTGCTCATCTTTTTGTTTTCAGCACAGCCTTGCAAGGGGCAGGTGCCCCGCCCTCTCTACTTCAGAGCGGCTTCCTCCTCTTTTTTTCTCTTGTTTTTCTTTTCTCTTTTAGTTTGAGTCAGGGTCTTGGTAAATTACTTTTCTATTTCTGTGATAAGACACCATGACCAAGGCTACCTATAATGGTTCTTTAACCTTCCTAATGCTGTGACCATTTTATACAGTTCCTCATGTTGTGGTGACCCCAACCACAAAGTTACTTTTGTTGCTACTTCATAATTGTAACTTTGCTGCTGTTATGGATAATAACATAAATGTCTGATATGCGGGAAATCTGTTACGTGACCCATATTTAAAGGGTCATTTGACCTGCAGGGGGTCACACCCACAGGTTGAGAATGGCTGCTACAGAAGGCATGTTTACTTGAGCTATCAGTTCCAGAGGGTTCCAGTCTATGATGGCATGGGTCTTCACTCTCACAGGCCGTCCCCAGGGACATCGCTTTTTCCAACAAGGCTCTACCTCCTAAAACTCTCAAACAATGTCAATCAGTTAGGGACCAAATATTTAAATCCTTAGACTATAGGGTACCCTTTCTCATCCAAAACATCACATTCACTTCCTGACCCTCCTAATCTTGTGGACATACGGACAAGGCAAAATACACTTAGTCCAGCTTTAAAACTCCCCCATGGTCTTTTACAGTTGCAACACTGTTTGAAAACCCAAAGTCCAAAGTCTCTAATGAGGCTCAAGGCAACCATTTCTCTGTAACCCTCTGTAAAAATCAAACACAGATTGCGTACTTTCAACATATAACAGCACAGAATATATATTAGCATTCCAAAAAGGAGGTATAGGAGTAAGCGCTGGACCGAAGACAGAGTGAAGGCCGGCAAGGGCGAGGCGAACTCCAAGTCCTGTAGCTTCAAGTCTGGTGTCAAAAGGCTTAGACGCTTTGCCCCTCAGATGGTGCCGGCTGTAACAAGCTTCTCTTCCGCGGGCCACTTCCACTGCTTGTGCACAGTTCTCCTCCGCAGATATCTCAAAGCTCTGGCATTTCCAACACCTTGGGGTCTCCACTACAGCCGGCCTTCATTTCCACAGCTTCACACAATGATCGCTCAGGGACCCTCTCTGCGGGGGAACTCCCCTGCCACACATTTCCTGGTTACCTGGTTACCTGGTTACCTGGTTACCAAGGTTGACACTGCCAAGGCCAGCTGCCAGCTTGGGATGGACCCTGTTCGCCTTGAATGGCATTTGCAGCAGCTTTTGTTTGTTGTTACTTTCCAGGAGCCAATAACCTCGGATAACCTCGTAGGTGTTTTCTTTCTCAGGTGGGACATGTACGTGAGTGGGATTTTGCCCTTCATTCCAGTGCGGATTAGGTCTTTCCCTAACCTTAACAGCTGTACCTCCCTGTCAGCACAAGCCCTGGCTGCGACATTAAGCTTACCAGTGTCCTTTTCCTTTCCAAATAGTACATTTTGTGTTTTTTTGTCCCCCTCCCCCCCATTTGCTATTCTTCACCATAGACCCTCATAGGAGAGAGGTTGCTGATAACCACATGACACAGTCGGTACTAGGCTGTCTTGAAATCTCCTCCAGCAAACAATTAGACTACTTTTAAATTTAGTCTCAGGCATTCTTAGGACATGCAAGAAGGAAGCCTTCTTATTTGCCAAACTTTCACAAGAATGGCCACCATCCCAGGGGCTAATACTGGTCTTCTCTGAGGCCCTTTGAGCTGGGGCCTCCACATTCTGGGAAGCTCTCAGCAGGTTCCTGCTATGATGGCTCCTTAGGCTCTGTTTACAGTGTTCAACTGTGTTTTCCAGTCCAGAGTTCCAAAATGTCTTAGATTTTCGAGTGCTGTAATATAACACCATGACTGAAATCACATTATTTTGCTTATATTTCCAGGATCCTGGAGGCAGAAGCTGACACAGAGACCATGGAGGGGTGTGCTCTTTACTAGCTTGCTGGCCATGGCTTGCTCAGCCTGCTTTCTCTTTTAAATATTTATTTACTTATTATGTATACAGTGTTCTGTCTGCATGTACACCTGCAGGCCAGAAGAGGGCATCAAATTACATTATAGATGGTTGTGAGCCACCATGTGGGTGCTGGGAATTGAACTCAGGACCTTTGGAAGAGCAGGCGGTGCTCTTAACCATTGAGCCATCTCTCCAGCCCAAGCCTGCTTTCTTATAGCACCCAAGACCACCATCCCAGGGTAACAGTGCCTACAGAGGTCTGTACTCACATCAATCATCAATCAAGAGAATGCACCACAGGCTTGCCTACAAGCTAATCTGGAAGAGTCATTTTCTCAGTTGAGACTCCCTCTTCCTAAATGACTTTACCTTGTGTCAAGTTGACATAAAATTAGCCAGCGCAGAAACCCTTCCTCATTGCTCCTAAAACCACATGGTTGGATCTGTCACAGCCATAACCCACTCTATGTTATCAACCTCTATATCAGACCATTTCTGTTGCTATGGTAAAACACGGTGATCAACTCAACTTATGGAAGAAAAGGTTACATGGTGTGTACTTTCAGAGGTTCAGAGTGCATAATGGCCACTGCATAGAGGCAGGAAGCTGAGTTTGAATGGCAAAAGTCTTTAAATTCTCAAAGCTTGCCTTCAGTGACACACCTCCTCCAAAAGGGCTGTTTCCTAAATCTCTCAAACAGTGCCATCAGTACTCAAATGTCTGAGATGATGGGGGCATTTCTCATTGAAACCATTATGGTCACCCAGGCTTGCCTTGAGTTCCCTGTAGCCCAGGCAGGCCTTGAGCCTGTGATCTTCCTGCTTTCTGAATGGGTGGGTTTATAGGTATGCACTGCTGGGGGGTGGCTTTGTGCACTGTGTATTCAGATGCTGATTTCTGTGCCCAGAGGTCTGGTTGCAGTCCAAACATGGTCACGGTCATTGTTATCAACGAATCTCCTGCCTAAATGTTATGTAAAAATTGATCTCCATCGTCTCTGATTGGTTAATAAAGAGTTGAACAGCCAATAGCTGGGCAGGACAGTTGAGGCAGGAGATGCAATCCCAGGAGGAGAGTCCCAGGTGGAAGAGAGAGAGAGAGTAGAAGAGGGTCCAGGAAAAGGGCTAGCAGAGCCATGAGGTGGTTGCCATGAGGTGGTTGCCATGAGGGCGTTTCCATGAAGAAAAAAAATGGAGCAAGAACAGTTGGGGCAAGCCTAATTTGGAAGGTAGGCCAGGTTTTAATGGTCAGATTAGAATAGATGAATATCTGCCCAGCTATAGTTCTTAAAGCTTATAAATAAATTTAACAGTTCTGGGCTGGAGAGATGGCTCAGCCGTTAAAGGCTAGGCTCACAACCATAAATATAAGAGTTCCGTTCCCAGCACCTACGGCTGTCTCTCCAGCCAACCAAAAAAAAAACCAAAACAAAACAAAACAACAACAACAAAACAAACAAACAAACAAACAAAACCAGTTCTCCCTTATTTGGGAGCTAGAGTGGGTATAGAAAACTCAATACTTGCCAGGGGGTGGTGGCACACACCTTTAAGTCCAGCACTGGGGAGGCAGAGGCAGGCGGATCTCCATGAGTTCAAGGCCAGCCTGATCTACAGAGGGAGTTCCAGGATAGCCAGAGCTGTTACACAGAGAGACCCTGTCTCAAAAACAAACGAACAAGCAAACAAACAAAAAACAAAATAAAAAAAGAAAACTAAATACTTTGATTTTTACAGTGTACCTCCAGGCCTGGCCCCATCTTACTTTGACAAGGTTTCGGTCAGCACCCAGAGTTACATCATATTCTTTGTGATAATAATATAGTTTGTGTAATGTATAGGGCTCTCTGAGTGTGGCAAAGAAGGATCCTAAATATAAGGGGTTGGATCTGTGTCTGCCATTGACTAGTTGTGTGATCTTGGGAACATCTTATAGTCCCTCTGAGTTTGAGTCTTCCTCTACAAAATAGAAATGCTAACACCATACTCACGGTGTTGCTGTGAGGGTTAGAGATGTCAGTAAGGGATCCCAGCAGGGCCCCTTTTTTTAAAAAAAAATATTTTATTTAGTTTATGTGTGCTGGTGTGAGCGTGTCAGATCTTGGAGTCAAAGACAGTTGTGAGCTGCCATGCGGGTGCTGGGAATTGAACCCAGGTCCTTTGGAAGAGCAGGCAGTGCTCTTAACCACTGAGCCATCTCTCCAGCCCCCAGCATGTAAGGTTTTATAAGTTTATTAATCCTCATCTTCCTTCCTTTATTCCATCAGTACAAGTCAATCTAGAGATTAAAATAGATAAAACTGATGTGATTTCAGATGGTGTTGTCTTAGCGTTAGAGTATTTCTGGGAACTCCATGTGCTATGTGTGTCCTTTACACATAGAAATTTCTGAAAATATTCTATAACCCAAATAAACCTGTTTTTATTTTGGTCACCATGTGACTGGCTCTGATATACTTGGAGAATTAAATCATACGAGGAAGAAAGCTGTCTTAGTTAGGGTTTCTACTGCTGCAACCAAACACCATGACCAAAAAGCAAGTTGGGGAGCAAAGGGTTTATTCATCTTATAATTCCAGATCACAGTCCATCACTGGAGGAAGTCAGGACAGAAGCTTAAACAGTTCAGGGTCCTGCAGGGAGGAGCTGATGCAGAGGCCATGGAGGGGTGCTTCTCATTGGCTTGGTCCTCACCTCTTGCTCAGCCTGTTTCCTAATAGAACCCCAGACCGCCAGCCCAGGGATGGCACCGCCCAAAATGAGCTGGGCCCTCCCCCCACTGATCACTATTAAGAAGATGCCTTACAGCTGGGTCTTCCGGAGGCATCGTCTCAGTTAAGGTTCCTTCCTTTCAGATAACTAGCTTGCGTGTCAAGTTGACATGAGCCTAGCCAGCACAAACGCCTTTTCCTAAAAGACAGAGCTATCTCGAAGGTGTTCTCCATAGGAAGAAAGTAGGATGCTATTCCCCCGTAGTCAGCGTTTTTTAATCAACTCGCAAGGAAAACGGTGGTGACTCTATTTTTCTGCCTGAAGCTCTCCGTATTCAAATTTAGGCTTCAATCTTAAACCTGGCTTCTTTGAGTTTCGTTGTGTGCCCGGCACGTGCCCACCCCAGAACCTTCGTGGTACTTCCAGGCCAGGCCTCACAGGTACCAGCAGTCACTGCAGCTGTAGTTTGACCCACGGAGTGGCCGCTGAGGTGTGGGAGGCAGCCTGAGGTGGCGGCAGTTTCTGCTGTAGTTCTTTATTTAACACAGGCTCTTCCCGCCCCCCAGCTCTGGCAAGGCCCCCTTTCTCCACTGCCTCTTTGTGAGGTGGGAAGCCTGGGGCCTGTCATTTGCATTCCAGATTGAAAGGGACACAATTTAGAGTTTTCCTCCTTTTTTGGTGTCATGACAAACAAAAGGATATGAGCCGGATTTTCTTTTCTTTTCTTTTCTTTTTTTTCTTTTGGAAAAACACACAAGTACCAACTCCAGGGAGAAAGTTTCCCTCATTTTCACTTGTAGTCATTTTTGTGTACTGTGACCCCCACTTTAACAGAGAAAAAAAATTTTTTTAATGGGATGGAGGATGGTAGGTTGTGTGTGGCATGGAAAAAAAATAATTTTTTTTTTCTCTCTCCTTCAGCTTTCCTCAGGCATTTAATTCCTGGATGAAGCCCTACAATGGCAAGTAAAACTTCCCCGTTGCGCCAGCAAGACGGCTCAATGTGTAAAGGTACTTGTGGCCCAAGTTTCACTACCAGAGTTCAGTCCTGGGGATCCACACAGTAGGAGAGAACCAGCCCCCTCAAGTTGTTCAGTGGTCATACCCTTCCCCTCCCCCCATTCATACATAGCCCAAACAAAAAGTAAAATGTAATACAAACTTAAAAAAAAAAATCCTGGTACTCAGGGCCAAAACTTCGTCTGTGGCACGCGTGCTGCAGGCCTCTAGTAGGACGTCCCCTTAATCTTGACTTCTGGGGTTCTGCCCCCCACCCCACCCCAACACACACACACACACACACACACACACACACACACACACTACACACACCGCAGGAGCTGTGGCTTCTTGAAGGACCTTTGCTTGAGGAATAAAGATATTTGAGTCAGACATGGCAGCACATACCCGTCATCCCAGCAGTCTGGAGCCAGAGAAAGGAAGATTATTGCCAGTTTGACGCTAGAATGCTCTACAATAAGAAGAAAGAAAGGAAGGAAGGAAGGAAGTTACTTCAACTCCTATGAGCACTGGCTGCTCTTCCAGAGGACTGGGGTTCAGTTCCCAGTACCCACACAGTGGCTCATAACTGTTTGCAATTTCAGTTCCAAGGGGCCCAGCACCCTTTTCTTTGCAGAGCTGGGTGGAAAGTTGTCCCGAGACGGGAGCGCCTCAGACAGAGTTCACTATTGGATGGCCAGAGGCGCACTTTCTCATGTCTTCATACTTGCTCTCTGGCTGACCCAGGAAAACAGGAGCCTCCCAGGTCAGGGTGCTGCAGAGAGTCAGAAGAGAGGCTGCACTCGTGAGGAGGCAGCAGCTTGGCACCGCAGCACTAGCTAGACAGACCTGGGCCCTGGGGGAAACACTGTGTCACGTAAGAGGCTGACGGAGGGCAAGCCAAGAGTGGCCGGAAGGAGAAAGGTGACTCCCATGGCCTGGGCCAACGAAGGGTTTTGGACAGGAAAGGGGACTCATAACACAGCACACTTGACAGGAATTGTTTAAGGCTTTAAAGCTTTGCCAAGTAATACGAGACAGGCTCTATAAGCATTTTAGCTATATATAGGGAGTAACCTGAAAATGCCGCCTCCTGTAGCACTCCCGCTTTTGAACTGACAGCGCCTCCCTCCTGGGAGGATAGAGTGGGGGAGGGGGTCCTGCCAGAGACAGACAAAAGTAGGGGAACACTGCCTTTGAAGAATTTCCTCCCTTTTCATGCCTGGGGTGTAACCAGAGACCAGTGTCAACAAAGAATCTGGGCTTGGGAAAGCTTTTGTGTGCAGCTCTCTTTGGGGGGGGGGGGGCGTGACTCGCTTTTTCAGAGGTCAGTGAATTGTAAATTGTATAAGTTTACATCCTCCTGAACTCCAGGGGAGGGGGCTTCTGAGAGGGTGTGAGTGGGAGAGAGGTGGGTGGTGTCACTGCGGGGACATCCTGGAAACTTGCTGTACGTAAGACCAGGCCTGGCCACAAGAAATCCTCCCACTTAGAAGAGAGCAGGATGTGCACGTGGGTTCTCGTGTTCGCATCTGACTTTGCTCTAGCAAATAAATCTATATTAAAATTTGGAAATATGGTACTATAAACAAGTTCAGAGATGGCAAAAGCAATAAAGTCAAGTGATTTGGTATTTGGTATGACTGATTGTACTCCTGCAGTTAGAACTACTTGTGTGCCTTCCACTAGCGTCTACTCTATGCTGTGCTCTCACAAGTTGGGGCAGGTTTTTTTGTTTTTTGTTTTGTTTTGTTTTGTTGTTTTGTTTTTTGAGACAGGGTTTCTCTGTGTAGTCCTGGCTGCCCTGGACTCACTTTGTAGACCAGGCTGGCCTTGAACTCACAGTGATCCATCTGCCTCTGCCTACCACGTGCTGGGATTCAAGGCGTGCGCCACTATTCTGTGTGTGTGTGTGTGCGCGCGCGCGTGCTCGCGTGCTTTCGCCTTCCTGAGGTAGACATTTCCACTGTTCTACTCCTTGCTCTTTGAGAGTCTCTCAACTGAACCCAGGGCTCAGTGAAAAGGCTGCTCTAGCCAGCTTGCTCAGAAGCCCTTTCTCTGCTGTCCAAATGCTAAGCTCAGGCAGGCCATGTGCCCATCTGGCACACAGCTGGCGTGTGCGGAGCTGCACTCCATGCTTTGCACAGCAAACACTCTGTTCACTGAGCCTCGTCCCCCCGCCCCACCATGATGATTTTTGACCCATAGTTCCCATCTCTCCCAACTCCGACACCCGCTGGCTTGACAATGGATGTGACACATTCGTGCTTGATGGCCGTTTGGCCCGTTCCAGACACTATACTGAGTACTCACGCTTTTCATCCCAGCACTCGGGAGGCAGAGGCAGGCGGATTGCTGTGAGTTCGAGGCCAGCCTGGTCTACAAAGCAAGTCCAGGACAGCCAAGGCTACACAGAGAAACCCTGACTCAAAAAACAAACAAACAAAATAAACAAACCAAAACCCCACAAAACACACAACAACAACAACAACAGCAACAACAACCAAACAGGCTTTCACTCTCTCTGAATGTATAATCTATGTTGGAGGAAAGCAAACATTAAAAAAATGCAAGTGATGTGATTTATCAGTCGCTGATACTTAACACAAAGAAACGTAAGAGACATCCAGGAGGTAGACAGCGGCATCTCTCCGGAAGTGAACTGAGAGGAGGTAGCTTCCTGGGGGTCACTCTAGACAGGGAGTGGGGCGAAGGCACAGCGGTGGAAAGTACAGTTGATGGGACCCGTTACTGCAGACCTAGGGGCCTTGTGGATCATTGCGAACCCCGAATTCTCTTGTGGGTGAAGTGGGAAGCCTCTAGAACGTCTTCAGAAGTGAGACAAAACATCTTGGCTGCTGTTTTTTAAAAAACAAATCCAGGAGGACAAAGGTGGAAGCAGAGAAACAGGATACGGCGATCTACGCAAGAGGCGATGGTGGCTCAGTCTAAGGATTTTCTAGATTTGACGTTGGGGAAGGAGAGCTGGCAAGATTTCTTGCTGAGTGGAATTCTGGGCTGAAAAGAAACAAAGGTGAGTCAGCACCTCACCCCTGAGCAGTCTGAGCAGGGAGCAGGGTGAAGACTGACCCCTGCATGCTGGTCTAGGGTGATGTCTTTTTCTCATGGTCGGCATCAGCAACCCAGTTTCACCCAGATCTGGAGAAGAAAGCAAGAGCAACATTTAGGCTGACATCGTTAACTCATGTGCGATTCCTGGGCAAAGAAGCCAAGGAGTGTGGCCCAGGCTCTGGGCTTCTTCCTGCAGGGCTCAGGAGGAATTTGGAGATGTCAAAGAGAGATCAGGCCAGAGAGGGCTGTGGGAAGAAGTCCTGGCTTCTCCAAGCAGGATAGCATCATTTATTCTTCCATCTTTTCATTCGTTCCACATCTATTGAAAACTGTTATGCTAGTCGCTATGCCAGGTGCTGTGCAAGGCGAATAAAATCCTGTCTGGTAGAAACTCACATGTGTGCAAATGATGGGTGTACAAGATGCTTTGGCAGTCCAGATTGAAAACCTCCTTTTGTCTGTCTGTCCATGTCTGTGTTCGTGCCTGTGCACGCACAAAGGGGAAGTTACTGGGTGGCTCGTCTGGTGCACCTCGATTCCTCACTTCTAGAGCCATGTGGCCACACTCTCTGGTTAGAGACAAGTTGGAATAAAGTGTTAGTAGAGAGGCCCCAAGTTAACCTCTTTGTCCTCGGCATTGATGACCGCTCGCTTAACCGTTCTGTAATCTGTCTCTTGTGCTCCAGTTCTGCCTGCTAAGGAGCTGTTCCAGCTTCACAGCTGTTCGCTTTCAGAGGCCCCTTAGGCTTCTCTTGTCTAGAGCCCAGCCCTGGAGAAAATCCCACTTCCTCTTTTCCGCACCAGTCAGTCTTACTAACATGTTACAAATGAGGGAGGTTAAGCAGTTTGTCTAAATTCATATAAGTAGAGAAGAAAACAGGGCATTGAATTTACTCCCGAAGTTCAAAATTCTGACTGGTATGATCTCATTGGACATATCTGTGTGTAAAACCCGTGTGCCACAATCCTAGGTGATCGTAGGAGGAAGTGGCAACATGAGAGATAATTAGGCCATGAGGCTGCGGCCCTTATATTTAGGATTGGTGCCTTTTTTTTTTAATTTAAGAAAAAAAAATTTTTTTTGAGACAGGGTTTCTCTATGTAGCCCTGGATGTCCTGGACTCACTTTATAGACCAGGCTGTCCTCAAACTCACAGAGATCCACCTGCCTCTGCCTCCCTGAGTGCTGGGATTACAGGCATGCTTCTCCACAACTGGCTAACTGGGATTGGTGAAAGCAGAGAGAGCTGTCCACTTACTCCAGCATGTGAGAGCATGGTGGACTGACCAGAGTCAGCTGTCAGGGAGCAGGCATTCACCAGGTAGTGCCAGGACCTGATCTTTCACCTCCTGTCCTTCAGAGCTCTAAGAAATATGTTTCTGTTGTTTGTCACCCACCCTCAGGTGTCTTTTTATAGTAGCTCTCAGAGGATGCCAGCTGAAAACAATCGTAATGTTTTAAATTCAGAGTGTTCTAGGAGGAAAGCTGAGACACTGTGGAGTTGCTTTAGAATCTTTTCAGTTTTTTGTTTTTGTTTTTTTTTTAACTAAATGTCCTGTGTGTCCTCTGGTTCATACTCATTTCTGCCTCCAAAGTATGTATAGTATTTTGCAAGTGAACATAGTTTGCTTTTCAAATCTAAAATCTCATACATGAGCTTTTGTGATCTACACTTGTATTTTAATTAATTAGTTAATTAATTTGTGTGTGTGTGTGTCTGTCTGTCTCTCTGTGTAGGCCTGCATATGCCATGGTATGTGGATGCAAATCAAAGGACAGCCTTTGGGGGTCCCCTGTCTGCTTCCGCCGTGTTGAGGCAGCATCTTCTGTCTCTGCTGCTGGGCTGACTGTCTTAGTGCTCTGTTGCTGTGGAGAGACACCATGGCCTCGGCGACTCTTATAAAAGAAAGCTCATGGCAGGAAGCATGGCAGCATGCTGGTGGACAAGGTGCTGGAGAGGGAGCCGATAACTCTACATCTGGATCTGCAGGCAGCAGGGAGGGATGGAGGCGGGGAGGGATGGAGGGGAGAGAGAGAGAGAGAGAGAGAGAGAGAGAGAGAGAGAGAGAGAGAGAGAGAGAGAGAGAGAGAGAGACTCCAACAAGGCCACACCTACTCCTGTATGGCCACACTTTTTAATCCTTTCAAACAGTGCCACTCTCTAGTGACTAAACATTCAAATATATGAGCCAACGGGAGCCATTCTTTTTTTCTTTTTCTTTTTCTTTCTTTCTTTCTTTCTTTCTTTCTTTCTTTCTTTCTTTTTTTTGTCTTTTGAGACAGGGTTTCTCTGTGTAGCCTTGGCTGTCCTGGACGCGCTTTGTAGACCAGGCTGGTCTCGAACTCACAGCGATCCGCCTGCCTCTGCCTCCCGAGTGCTGGGATTAAAGGTGTGTGCCACCACGACCGGCTCGGGAGCCATTCTTGTTGTTGTTTTTTTAAACGGGAGCCATTCTTATTCAAACCACCATATTGATATTCTGACCTAGCTGGCCCACAGCTTCAGGGTAATTCTGTCTCTGCCTCACTGTACTAATGTTGGGATTATGGCTTGCGTCATGGCTTCTAGCTTTTCATGTAGGTTCTAGGGATGGAATTTGGGTCGTGTCTATGGCTACAGGTTTTCATCAGCTCCACTATTTTGGGGACCTTATGTCTGTATTTTCTTGGTTTCCGCTCATGTGGTCTATGCTTCTTGCTTATTTTGTCTCCTCAACCTGTTTATTTGGTTCAGAAATCTGTTTTGAAGCAAATTAATAGAATTTGGACAGATACCTTAGTGGCAGAGCGCATAAGCTCTGTTTGGGTCCTACTACTGAAAAAAGTAATATAGAAAATTAGAGTTTTAGGATAATGTTATTCTTCAGAGGACCTTTATCTACTGGTTTCTGGGTTACTGGTTTCTGGCTTCAGCACAGACCATGATTGCAATAGAGCCACAGACCCAGACAAGGCCCTTCAGTGCAGCTGGGACCATGGATAGCAACATGGGCTCAGACTGTAGCACAGACCAAGGACATCCTCCTGGCTTCCCACGGCAACATGGGTCACAGACATCAACACAGACCCAGACACAGTGGGTCCACCGACCCAGACATGGCCCTCGGCAGCATCACGAGTCCAGTAATCACCATGGCCCCAAGTGACAACACAGGCCACCCAAATCAATGTGCCCCACTCCCCCATGGTAGAATGATCCATGGACATCAACATGGCCCTCAGTTTGCATCACAAACCATGGAAATCCATGTGGCCTTTGGTGGTCACATGGGCCACAGACCTGGCCACATCAGGGCCACTGACCTACACATGGCCCTCAGTGGCATCCTGGGACACCGTGGTTCTTTGAGGAGACACAATCTAGAAAGTGGACTGTTTTTTATTTGGGGCATAGGGTAACCCCAAGGCTGGGCAGCTTGTTTGGGGGCTGAGTCTGCATCTCCTTAAGCTCCAGGCTGCTCCACACCACCCTATGGACCCACTGGGCAACAATCTGATTTCAGCCCTCTCTCGTGCCTGTCACTGCTGCCATGTCACCAGTTCTGCCTCTCTCCGCAACACATGTACTGCCCCGCTCTTCCATCACTCCCATCTCTCCATCACCTGTTCCCTCCTGGGTGTGGTGGCAATTATGTCTGTGGGGGGGGGAAGGGCAAAATCAAATTTATATCATTAATCACTTTATAAATCCTTGAGGTTTGTTATATTTCAGCTTTTTACCTTTCAATCTTTTATGTGTTGTTCAATCTTTTTGCTTTGTCTGTGTATTGTCTGTCTAAGTTAGGGTTCTATGGCTGTGAAGAAACACCGTGACCACAGCAACTAAAGGAAAGCATTTAATTGGGGTTGGCTTACGGTTTAGAGGTCTAGTCCATTGTGGTCATGGTAGGGAGCATGGTGGCAAGTGGGCAGACGTGGTGCTGGGGAGGCAGCTGGGAGCTCTACATCTGGATCAGCAAACAGCAGGAAGAGAGCTGGGGGTCAGTCTGGCGCTATGCATTCTAATGCTAATTACTGCCCCCCCCATCCCCCAGGATCTAGTTGCTGCCCAGACAAGCACATTCTTTGTTGTGTTAACCTTGCTCTACCTATGTAAAGTTGATTGGTTAATAAAAATGGGCGAGACCTAGGCAGGGCAGAAATGAGGTAGGCGTGGCTAAGGGTCCCAGGTTGGGGGAGAGTAAGATCTTGGATAAGAGAGACCCATGTAGACCAGGAGGAGGGACTCCCAAGTTCTGCACAGAAAGAAGCAACCCAGATGAACAGTTTATGCAAATATTTTGGGATTATGGATGGGAAATAGCCCAGATAGAAATGATTAAAGCAGATGGCATGAGATACGGGCTGGGAGCGAATGGGAGGTGGGAGGTAGCTTAGGGGGTTAATATCTGCCCAACCCCAGGTAAAATACGGCCTATTCTAAAATACAGCAGGTGTCTGTGCCATTTATTGATTGATAGCAGATTAGATAATACTGCTGTAATAATTATAGGTATTTAATAATAAATATTATTCGATATTTTTATATTTACTACAATAAGAGAGTGACACTGGGCCTGGCTTGAGCATCTGAAACCTCAACTCCACCCTCCAGTGACATACTTTAATGTCTATATTGGGTTTCTTGTTTTGTTTTGTTTTGTTTTGTTTTTTGTTTTTCAAGACAGGGTCTCTATATGTAGCCTTAGCTGTCCTGGACTCACTTTGTAGACCAGGCTGGCCTCAAACTCACAGTGATCCACCAGCCTCTGCCTCTCAAGTGCTGGGATTAAAGGCGTGTGCCACTATGCCTGGCTTAATGTCTATATTGTAGGTGTAGCTGTACATATAGACACAGACATACAATCTGAAACTGATTAAAATATGTGTTTTGCAAATAACTTTCAAAACTTTTCATTGACTAATTCAAAAAATTCAGAGACTGCTATTTAGGATGAGACTTTGAGACCAGGTGAGTTGGTCATGCCTGTAATCCCAGGACTCAGGAGTGAAAGCAGGAAGACAGTGCATAGAAGACATCCTCAGCTCAACAGGAGTTGGAGGCCAGCCTAGGCTTTTATGAGATCCTGCCCGAGAAAAACAAAACAAAGCAAGGTTAGGGCTTGAAATTGCCTTCTAGGCTCTACCACTTTGGATGAGTAAGTGGGTCTTTATTGACAACACTACCACGTCTCTCTCTCTCTCTGGCTTTTTGAGACAGGGTTTCTCTGTGTAGCCTTGGCTGTCCTGGACTCACTGTGTAGACCAGGCTGGCCTCGAACTCAGAGATCCGTCTGCCTCTGCCTCCCAAGTGCTGGGATTAAAGGTGTGTGCCACCACGCCTGGCTTACCACGTCTCTTTCATATTGCCCTCTATCTATTGAGAACATAATACTTATCACAAATTATAACATTACTTTCTCTTTTTACTTGTTGTCTTATGGTTACTATTACTGTGGTGAAGCACCGTGACCCAAAAAAGCAACTTAGGGAATGTCTTAGTTAGGGTTTTATTGCTGTGAGGAGACACCACAACTATGGCAGCTTTTACTTACAACACAGCAGACCTGCCAATCCTGCCCCTCCTTCCTGTGGCGCTCTAGGGACCATGGCGGATCCTCAATAGAGGCAGCTCAAGATCAAGACCAGTGTGGTGAAGCGATTGGTCAAAGAAGAAGTAATGTATGAAAAAGAAGCAAAGTAGCAAGAAGAAAAGGTTGAAAAAATGAAAGTTGAAGATGGTGAAATCTATGCCATTAAGAAACAGGCAGAGGCGTGGTGGTGCAGGCCTTTAATCCCAGCTCTTGGAGGCAGAGGCTAGGCGGAGCACTGTGAGTTCGAGGCCAGCCTGGTCTGCACAGTGAGTCCAGGACAGCTAAAGCTAAACAGAGAAACCCTGTCTCAAACAACAACATCAACAAAAACAACAACAACAAGAAATAGGCAAAGATCCTGCAAGAGTCTGGGACAATGATCCTAGGTTCCCAGCCAGGGCTGGAGGCTGCACTTCCTGGTCTTCAGCAGATACTAGAAAGTGACAAAGGCTTGGAAGAAGCTGAGGAGGATAAGGAAGCATTGCAGCACTGGACTCAGTGAGCTTCTTCTGTACAGGGTGTTCTCTGCACTAAATCCTGGGGTCCACTCTGCAATTCGCTGTTTTTGTTTTTTTAGAGACAGGGTTTCTCTATGTTATCTTAGCCATCTTAGACTTGCTTTGTAGACCAGGTTGGCCTCGAACCCACAACGATCCGCCTGCCTCTGCCTCCCATGTGCTGGGATTACAGGTGTGCGCCACCACTGCCCAGCTTTGTACTTTGCTATTTTTGACCATTGTTTAATAAAATGAAAATGAGGTCCTTTTTTTTTATGCAGTTGCATATATTTTTCTTTGCATAACTTCATGTGTCAAATAAATGAGTTCATCTAATAACCAACCAACCAACAGCAACAAACATTTAATGGGGGCTACGTTTAACATCTATTTATGGTGCTGCTGAAGTATGATTCCCCAATATATAGTAACTTCTTAATGCTCTCTTTACCTTTATAACGGTTATGCTTATGTAAAGTAAATTTCTGCTCTCTGCCGTGATACTCTGAGCAAAAAAGTCAAACGACTAAGATGCCTATGGATCGAAACTTTGGAAACCATCAATCCACACAAAGCTCTCTTCCTTTACCTAGGTTATCTCAGGCATTTTGTCCCAGTGACAGAAAGCTGACAAACACAGTGTCTGGAGATAGTAGGCGAGGTCCTAGTTGATGGTGTGAACCTGAGGGGAAGCCACCAGTGCTCCCCCACAAGGTGTTCTGCTACCTCTGGGTGTTTGGAGAGATAAGTATATTCAATGCACCTTTGACTTAGGGCATTTTTAACTTGTGTGGGTTTATTGTGTTGTAACCCATTGTAAGTCAAAGAGAATCTGTATTTACTTTGGCTCTCTTTCTGTCTTCTGAATCTTTGTAAGCCAGTGGTGGCACATGTGTTTAATTCTAGCGATGGGGAGGCAGAAGTAGGCGGATCTCTGAGTTCCAGGCTAGTCTGGTCTACCGAGGAAGTTCATGTGTGTCTTGAAGGTGGAATTGGGTCATTAGGCTTGGCAGCAAGCTCCTTTACCAGCTGAGCCATATTGCCGGCCCCTGCATAGCTTTCTGCTACTCCTGCCCGGGGCTTTTCTCTTCTAGTCTGTCTAGTTGGGGTTTCTATTGCTGTGAATGGACATTATGACCATGACAACTTTTTTTTTTCCTTCAAAACAGGGTTTCTCTGTGTCATCCTATCCATCCTGGACTCAATTTGTAGACCAGGCTAGCCTTGAACTCACAGTGATCCTCCTGTCTCTGCCTCCCAAGTGCTGGGATTAAAGGTGCATGCCACCATATGACAACTCTTACAAAGGAAACCATTTAATTAGGAGCTACAGTCAAGAAGGTTAGTCCACTGTCATCATGGTGGGAAGCATGGTAGCATGCAGGCAGACATAGTGCTCTACCTCAGAACCCAAAGACAGCAGGAAGAGAGAGTGACACTGAGCTTGGCTGGAGCTTCTGAAACCTCAAAGCCCACTCCCAGTGATGTAATTCCTCCAACAAGGCCACACCTACTCCAACAAGGCCATACCTCCTAATAGCACCACCCCCTATGGGCCAACGGGGGCTGTTTTAATTTAAACTACCACACTCTCCTAGTCTGTTGTTCTCTCAAGGGGATGTCAAAAGCTCAGCTACAAATGTCACCTCATCAAGCTATGTTCTATCACACTTGCCACTTATTTAATTTATTATTCTCTTTACATCCCTTATGTCCTAAAAGTGCCTTTTTGCTCTTTGTAAAATTCTGGTGTCTGATACCTAATGTCTTTGGTTCTTTGCTATCTCCAGCATCTGGAATGGTGCCTGGTATGTGGAAGGTGTTCACTAGATATTGCTGGTTACAAATGCTGTGTCTGGCTTGGGATTCTTACTTTATTGCTTAATCTTCATGGGAAAACGAACAATCGCAGAAAGGAACATGGTAGCCTGGGAAATACCGATGCTCCAGCCTTGCTGCCTTCCCACCTGTGGTAGCTGCTGGGATCCTGCCAGCCTGGCAGAGTGGCCGAAATGGTCTGTACTCTCCCTGCCTCCTGTTGTGCCTTGACACCCTGGGTTGTCTCACATGACTTCCCCGCACACAGTTGCTGGGAGTCTAAGCTTAGTCGCCTTTAGGTCTCAGCTTTGGGAAGCTGGAATCCTGGGCTGCTGCCTGGAGCCATGTGCAAAACTAACAGGGTCTTTGGACCTGGAGCTGGAGAAAGATGTTCTCCAAATGACATCTGAGAGTCCTCCTGAAGGGGACGCTCCAGTCTCTGCAGCACAGGACTTGGAAGTGTTTGCAGGTCCACCTCAGGCTCACCTGTCCTCAAGGTAGGACACTCTGACTGGACTGACCACCTTTCCCTTCTGCCCTTTATCTAAGAGCCGCTTAGGGATGCTGACTCTGGTTGATGACTTTGGTCTTGCCTATATGCCTTGTTGTGCCAGGAGCAAACTGAAGATGGTTTTGACAAGAAGCAAAGGTTGTGGGTGGGAGACTTGACAGCTGCTGCTGGAGCCTCCTTGGGGCTTGTGTTAGGACAGCTCATCCTCCTCTGGAATGTTTCTTTGTTTATGTGGAAGCTCAGGTCAACAACTTGTTACACACTCCATAGCAGGTCCTATTGCCAGTTAGGTGCTGAGACTCCCTAAGACTGTGGCTCTGACCCTTCCTGATGCTGGGATGCTTTAATGCAGTTCATTATGTGGTGGTGACCCCCCCCCCCCACTATAACATTATTTCATTGCAAGGAGTGTGCAAGTGTGCAGAGGTGCTCATAATGGTAGCGGGGGCAGATGACATTTATTGGCTACTTGCTATATGATACACCCTGACCTAAGGTTTTCTCTGTGGGCACACATTTAATCCTCGCATTATCTGCTCACATTGGAAGGAAACAAGACACACAGCAATGCAGTAAATTGCTCAAGGGCACCTGCCTGGCAAGTGCAGAGTCCAGATTCAAGTTCTAGGAGAGCTCGAGGAGCTGTTTGCCTCCTTGAACAGCTTGGGGCTTGTCCAATCAGGCGATGGGAATCCACCCAGAGGTTTAAAATAAATTGAATGCCAGGCGGTGGTGGCACATGCCTTTAATCCCAGCTCTTGGGAGGCAGAGGCAGACAGATTGCTGTGAGTTCGAGGCCAGCCTGGTCTACAAAGTGAGTCCAGGACAGCCAAGGCTACACAGAGAAACCCTGTCTCGAACCTCTCCCCCGCAAATAAACTAAACTAAACTGAGTGGGATGTCTCTGCGTATGCCTCTAATCCTATCATCTGAGGCTGAGGCAGGACATTGCCTTTGAGGACAGCCTGGGCTACATAGCAAGGATCCTGTATCTGAACGAAAACAAACAACAAACACCACCCCAACACACACACGCGCGCGCGCGCACACGTACAGGCACACATACATACACACATACACTCACATACACACATACGCACACAAAGCAAACACGCGCGCGCGCATACACACACACACACACACACACACACGCACACCCTCCTGCGTTACTGCCGAACCTAGCAGAACAAAGAAGAAAAGCTCCCCACTTTGTTTGTTTTCTTTGCCTGTTGCCTGTTTCTCTATAAGGCAAGCAGCGGACTCCTTGTTAGACGGACAGGTAGCTTATCTTTGAAAGATGTAAGTACAAGATCCAGGGGACATTTTCTTCACTTCACAGACAGTCATGGTGGCAGAAGGGAGGACAGAACATTGAGGGAATATGGGCATGACAGCCACTAACAGGAAACTGACCACACCCTTCATTATAGAGGATATCGGCGGGCACGAGCCAGCCTCTTCTCATAAGCTCCCTGGCTTTAGACAGTCTGCGTTTCTCTCTTTCCTCCCGCCTGGCGCTCCTCAGATCATTAGTACTAAACTATTGAAATAGATGTTGGGTCCAAACAGCAATTTAGCAAAGAAGACAAGTTCTTCTCGTCTGGCTGTGGACCTAGAGGAAGGGGTGCTCACGGACAGGCCAGAGAATCGCAGCTACTGTAGCGCATCCACCCACATCCTCTCTGCCGGCTGCCCTAAGTTGTCCAGGTGCGCCTGCGCAGACTCAGAAGACTCTGAAGCTGTGCGCAGACTCATATCCTTGCTTCAGCAGCCTTCTATAGGAGAAGGGAAGTCAGGCTAAGGGTAAAGCTAGATCAGACCTCGGGCTGATACTTGCTTTTGTGATGTTAAGGGAAAATGCCTGGACTTTTCTAGTATTCCTTGCCTGCAGCGCAAGGCAGTTGAGTGGAGATTAACTTCACTAGAAACAATAAAAAGAACTGTAGCTGAGGTTTACTGAGTGAGAGCCATAGCCTGACCTTGGTATAGCCATTTGGCACGCTTTTAAATTAATTATTTTTTGTTTGAGACAGGAGTGCGTGTGTCCCAGACTGGCCTTGAACTTGCCATGTAGCTGAAGCTGACCTCAAACTCCTGATCTTCCAGACTCTGCTTCCCAAGTCCTGTAACTACAGATGAGCCTAAGCCTGGCTTTGTTTATGTTTGTTTACAAATGTTACAATAATCCAAGCTCAGTGAAGCTCACTGATGCTATCTCTTGTCCTACCTGAAGCTCTTTGCATTAGTCAGCTATTACTGTGTAACAAAACCTCAGTAGTGAAAACAACGGGAAACGTATAGCACAGATTTGCTGTGGCTCAGTGTAGGGTATGTGTGTAGCATACATAAGGTTATGGGTTTGAGCTCTAGCATTCAGAAATAAATAAACGAAACAAACAAATGAATAAATCTCAGTTTCTGTGTTTCAGCAATGTCGTGATTCAGTGGTTCCAGCTTGGAGTTTTTTATGAGTTTGCTGGGGCTACGTTTATCTCAAGTCTTGGCTAGAGTTCATGGGTCACTTCCAAAATGGCAGGTCACCATAGGATTGTCCCTGAGACCACTGGAATATCCTCAAAGTTTGTCAGGTGGCTTCCCCTAAATGAGTGATCCAAGATACAGTAGCAGCTATAGGTCTCTGATGACCTTGGAAGGCATGCCCTGCGATTTCTACAACACCTGTGGTTACATCACTCAGCCCATTCCAAGTGAAGAGAACTCCGCTAGGGTCTCTCTCTGTCTCCTCTGTCTTTGTCTCTTATACACACACACACACACACACACACACACACACACACACACACACGGTGTGACTGTGACCTTAGGATCATTGGTGGTATCTTTGAAGTTGCACGCTACATCCTCCCCATGTATTTGTTTAACACTGTTGTGTTTTGCTGTAATAACACTTATCTATAATGATGGGTTTTGGTTTTTTGATACTTACTTCCTCTAAGTAGATGAAGAGCTTTCCAAGAGCAGGATTCTTTCTCTCTTGCTGTATTTCAAGTGCCTAGCACAGTACCAGGCCCATAGTTGGTACCCTTCACTGAGTACAAGATGGACACGGCTAATAACTGCTTCAGCCCTGGACAGTTGTTTTGACACAGAGTGACTGCACTTTGACTTTTCTTTTATCACGTCTGCATTCTTTGAAAAATTTACCAGCTGGGCATGGTGGCACATGCCTATAATCCCAACACTCAGGAGGCTGAGGCAGGAGGATCTCTGTGAGTTTGAGGCTAGCCTGGTCTACAAAGAGAGCTCAGGACAGCAAGAGCTCTGTGTCTATGTAACAGAGAAACCCTGCTTCAAAAAAAAAAAACACTAAAAAAAGAAAAAAAAGAAAAAAAAAGAAAGAAAGAAAGAAAGAAAAGAAAAGGAAAGAAACTTTGTGTGTAAATAACTGTATTAAAGTGACTGAGCACATTTTCCTTTAAAAGTCCCACATGCAATTAAAGCCATTATTTGACTAGTGAGTGTCTTGCTAAATTACACATGGACTGCTAACTTGATTATGTTTGTGGGAATTATCCATTTTCTGGATTATTTGCTAGAAAAAGAGAAGTCCTTTGCTGGCCACCCACTCTTCATTTTCCTCCCCAGCCTCCTGAGGGAGGGGCCCTGGTATTCATCATAGTCACAGTGGGGTACCCTAGAACAATGCCTCACCCACCCACTCTCCTGGCTAAGGAGGAGAAATTCGGAGCAGGCAGGGAGAGAAACCGGATGACTTGTTCCTATTATCCCCCCTTCCCTAGGGCGTTCTGGGTGCAGAGCTTTGGAGCGAGGGATGGATGCTGCCTGTGGGAGAGAGCGTGTGGGTGTCTGAGGAAGACCAGATGAGTGAGAGCCAGGAGAAGGCCACCAGAGTGGCTGCTAAGGCTGTTCTGGTCTTGCCTCTAAGGAAACATGGCGCTGTCAACTCCTGAGTTTCCTCCAGGCTCCTCCCAGTCCCCCTGCAGTAGGAAATCAGAGGGTCTCTAGGCCAAAGGCTGCCTCAGGGGAAACAAAAGAGTTTGCCTTCAGGTGAAATCACCTATAGGAACCACATGGTGGCTGTGGACAACTGAACTAAGATGAGTCCCCACCAGCAGATGGACAGGCAAGCGTCTTCAGGTAGTGAGTTTGTCTGCACTAACGTTGACAAGATGGCTCCCTCTGAAGAAGGGTTATAGGTAACATTTAGCTGGAGTTCATTAGGGGTAGATTCTCCTAGGGCCTGCCTTCTCTTTCCCACGGCCCCTCAGGAGGGGGTGTGCTTGTGGCAAAGAGCACAAACTTGACCAGTTTGCCTGCTGCAGCCCAAACCCTTGGTCATGTACTCAGCAGAGGCGACTTTAAGTGGTCCTTTCACTCTGCAGTGCCTCCATTTCCTCTCATGTAAAGTGAGGATAAGGATTGTGCTTTGCTCAGGAGCCCAACAACCGAATTGGAAGAAGTCATGGAAAGCGTTTTGGTCATTATATTCACATGTCATAGTCATGTATGGAGCAGTGACTATTGTCATGTGCTGGAGTAAGGAAGTGGTGACAAGTTCCTAGACGAGACTTTCATGACGCTTGCACTTGTGTATGTGAGCTGTGTGTGTGTGTGTGTGTGTGTGTGTGTGTGTGTGTGTGTGTGTATGTGAAGTTAAGAACTGCCCATCCCCAATGTCTCAGTTAGGGTGTCCATTGCTGCGAAGAGACACCATGACCATGGCAACTTTTATAAAGAAAAGCATTTAATTGGGGCTGGCTTACCTTTCAGAGGTTTAGTCCATTATCATCATGGCGGGAAGCATGCCGTGCAGCAGACACGGTGCAGGGGACGGAGACTAGAGTCCTACAACTGGAGCCGAAGGTAGCAAAGAAGAGAAATGAGACACACTTTCCTTCTTCAACAAGGCCACACCTAATAGTGCCACTCCCTGTGCACCTACAGGGACCATTTTTATTCAAACCCCCACATTCCACTCCCTGGCTCCCATAGGCTTGTAGACATATCATGACGCAAAATGCATTTAGTCCAGCTTCAAAAGTCCTCATAGTCTATCAGAGTATGCTACTGCTTAAAAGTCCAAAGTTCAAAGTCTCTTCTGAGATTCAACCCCCCATTTCCTGACTGATGATTGACGTGGGAAAGTCCAATCCACTGTGAAGAGGTGGTCTTGGGTTGTAGAAGAAAGTGGCAGAGTAAGCCATGGAAAGCACGCTAGTGAGCAACCTTCCTCCATGGTCTCTTGCTTTAGAGCCTGTCTCTAGGTTCCTGTCTTAAGTTCCTGCTTTGACCTCCCTTGGAGATGGGCATTTGGTTACGGTGTTTGCCTTAGCAGCAGAGAAGACAACAAAGCGCACAAAGACCTTCAAGAGGGAAAGAACTTGGCGAATCAGTAGAGAGAACGTGGTTGCTGGGGCTAAGGCACCTGGGCAGGTGAACAAGCAGGAGAGGCCAGACAATGCAGAGTGCAGACCCAGGAAGTCCTGGGAGTCAGCGTTTTATTCTCACTCTGGCTGGAAGCCACTGCATAGTTCCTCTCAACGGAGGCATATAGGAATTGATTTGCACTTTACAAAGGTCACTTAGGCTGCCTTTAAGGAGGGGAAGACTGCCTGGAACTGACTGAAAGTGGAAGGAAGTAGGAAGCCGGAGGATAAGGGTTCCATAGAAAAACATGGGCCCAGTTCAGCTGGAGGTAAAAGTCATGAGAAAAGAGTTGCACTGTAGACATGGGGCTAGTGTCTTGGCGTTTGGGTAGGCCTGAGGGAAGCAAGGAACAAACCAAAGAAGCCCTTTGGGGTTTGGTTGGCACAACTGAGTGGATGGACATGCCAGTGAAGGAGGCAGGAAGTGAGCTTGAAAAACAGTGTCATGTCTGTAGTATAAAGACTTAAAGATTGTGTGAGTATCTGATGCTCTTGATATGCCGGTCTACTGTTTTCCGTCTCTGCGTGCATGAGCTATGTGTGGCTCGACTATGGAATTCCCCCCACAAGGCTTTGCATTTGAACACTGAGTCCCTAGCTGGCCCTAGTTGAGTTGTGTAACTTTTGTGTGTGTGTTTCTCATGTGGGTGCAGGTGCACATATGTGTGTGGGATGTATGTAGAGGCCATAGGTCAAGCTTGGCTGTCATTCCTTGCTGTTGATCACTTGGTTTTTGAAACAAGATCTATCATTGGTCTGAAACTTGCCCAGTAGGCTGTGCTGGCCATCCAGAGAGCCCACGAGTCCTCTCCAGTGCTGGGATTACAGGTGTGCCTTATGCCCAGCTTTAAAAAAAATGATTTAATTTATTATTTATTGTATTGTACATGTCTCTGTGGGCATATGTCTACATGGGAACTGCTACCCACAGGAGCCAGAAGATTGCAGCACAAAGCCCCTGGAGCTGGCGTTAATGGTGTTTGTGAGCCACCTGATATGGATGCTGGGAGCTAAACTCTAGGCTTTTGCACAAACAGTATGTACTCTTAAAGATCATCTCTTCAGGCCTCTAGTGCTGGAGACGGACTCCTCCTCTTCCTTATATGCCTCTCTCTTCCATTCAAATGTGGGTTCTAGAATATCAAACGCGGCCCTCGTGCTAGCAGGGCAAGCCTTTACCAACAGAACCATCACCACAGCCCGAGCTGTGGAACTTTTTTTTTATTTTTCAGTTTAAAATTGAAAATAGACCTAAGTTGTGGACCTAAAGAAGTGAGGCCTGGTCGCTGGAAGTAGGCCCTGAGTTACAGCTGTACAGCATCTGCCTGCCAAGGCTACGAGGCCAGCAGGGCTGGTTCCTGCTGCCCTCCCTCCTAAAGACGAGCCAGAACAAACCTCCTGCCCTTCAAGTTGCCTCTTGCCAGGTATGTTGGTCACAGCCATGAGAAAAGTGGCAGATATGGTAGGCTTGTGATAGTTCTCCACATGGGACAACTCCCTTTTCCCATGTGACATTCACGGTTAAACTCATTTATCTTCCAAGGACCACACCCCATGCTCTCTCTTTTCTGTTTTGACCCTATAGGGCATGGCATTTATATCTCTTTAGATAAGCACATCCACTTCTTTATTGGACAGTAGCACCCTTGAAGGGGGGCACCCATCACCTCCCGAGTTCCCTGGTACCAGGACTCACTTGCACGAGAGAGTGACCATACGTGAGGTAGAGTATTGAACAGAATTGGAAGTCCCGGAGGAGAGGAGGAGAGGAGGAGAGGGCTGCATTGAGTGGGACAGTTGAAGGAAGGGTTGTTCCTAAGTTTCCTGGTTTTCCACTTACTAACTGGACTCTGGAGGATGCAGCCAATCTTCAGCGCCAACCGGAGAAAGGAAGGAAGTGCCAGGCTTATGCAGACATAGAAACATGGTTTTGGATGATGAATATAAATGATTTTAGAGTGTACTCAGTTGTTACTAGTCATATTTGTTATTCCCTCTTCTCTCTAGATAGTAAGGACAATATTACAATAGGTCAAAATAGAAGTGATGGGAGGATGCCAGTATTGGCTTCAATTACTCTACTTTTACAATGGTTTAAGAGACTCATGTCCACTATATATTTAGTACTGCATTTCTGGCACTAAAAACAGTATCTATTTAAAACACCAAGATGGATATCTATTTAGATTGACTAGTATTACATGTTGTTAGGGAAGGTTAGCAATCTTTATCACCTCTTTTCATTTCTACCATATAAAAAACAAATCTGCTGGGCACGGTGGCTCACGCCTTTAATCCAAGCACTTGGGAGGCAGAGGCAGGAGGATCTCTGAGTTTGAGGCCAGCCTGGTCTATATAGTGAGTTTCAAGATAGCCAGGGCTACACAGAGAAACACTGTGTTAAAAAAAAAAAGAGTGGGGGTGGGGGGCTGGAGATATGGCTCAGTGGTTAAGAGCACTGCCTGCTCTTCCAGAGTTCCTGAGTTCAATTCCCAGCACCCACATGGTGGCTCACAACCATCTATAATGTGATCTGATGCCCTCCTCTGGCCTGCAGATGTACATACAGGCAGAGCACTGTATACATAATAATAAATAAATAAATCTTAAAAAACAAATAGATAGACAGACAGAAACAATGCTGTAACATGGTGATTTAAAATGACAACTTAGGGCTGGAGAGATGGCTCAGAGGTTAAGAGCTGGAGAGATGGCTCAGAGGTTAAGAGCACTGACTGCTTTTCCGGAGGTCCTGAGTTCAATTCCTAGCAACCACATGGTGGCTCAGAACCATCAATAATGTGATCTGATGCCCTCTTCTGGCCTGCAGGTATACATGCAGACAGAGCACTGAATACATAATAAATAAATCTTTAAAAAAAATAAAATAAAATGACAACTTAATTTATGCCCCTTTCCCCTTTTTTTCAGTTTAGAATTTGAGCTGGGACTTCTTGGTAACTCTGGCCTGGGGTGACTTGGCTGAATGTGTCTGGCCTCACTGTGAACCGCTGGCAGGCCAATTGGGAAAACTGGGTTAATTCCCACAGGGTCTTCTCTGTGGTTTATCCCGATATGGTGGGAGAGGCAGATGAGTGAGAACAGAATTATGCAATACCACCCAAAGCCCTTATTCTGAACTTTTCAGTGTTGCTTCTGCCTCAAAGTGTTGCACAAGGGAAGTCACAAACGCTGCCCAGATCCCAGAGATGGATAAACTGCCTCTCGTTAAAGGGCTGTCGAGAAGCAAAGCTGACGGCATAGACTGCAGATTCGGGAAAGGGTGCAGAGCCGTGGCTGCTTTTGCAATTCTTCAGCAAGACGCAGAACACCTTTCCTAAAGTACCAGAAACGCTGGCGAGCTGTTTAAATATGAAGATACCTCATCTGACGAAACAATAGGGAATTATTCCGTTTTAAAAGGCAGAACTGGGGCTTATTAAAGGACGTCTTAAACTCTAGATTTTAAGCATGAGAGTTAACAGAAGGAAAGAGACACGGGAGTAAAGCTGAGAGCCTAGACTGGGTTTCACTCAATTTCCCACTGTTATTCTTGGTGTATTGGTTTTGGTCTTAACAAGATGTCTCCGACAGTTGTGGCTTTGCTTACAGATGACAAAGTCCAGAGGAAAATGGCTGGCTTGTCTTTTAGAAGTGAGGGGACGCCGCCTAGAGCAATGGCTCTCAACCTTCCTAATGCCGGGACTGTTTAATACGGTTCCTCATGCTGTGGTGAACCCCCAGCCATAAAACTGGTTTCCTTGTTACTTCATAACTTTTTTTTTTTGCTGCTGTCATGAGCTGTAAGGTAACTATCTGATATGTTACCCCTGTGGGGGTCACAGCCCACATGTTCCTACTCCATGCCTGGGCATTGATGGGTAGAAAGCTCTGATGGTCGACTACTCACTGCTACTTATGTAGGTGGGGAGCGGCCGGGGGTGGTGGACATAGTGGGCCTCATGCATACATTGCCACACCCAAAGAAGAGCAGGTTAGGGATGCCAGGAGTAGGGCAAGCAGCCTTACCCAGCACTGTAGGCTTGGGCTTGTTTTTTCTGTATGTTCCACAGTTTACAGTGTTTTAAGTAAAAATAGCAAGCACAACAGCAAAAGTAATAGATAGAAAGCATTTTTGGCAGGAGACGATGTGGATACAGAATATCAAGATGGGCAAGTGACAATCAACAGTTTTTCAGAATTGGGCCAACGAGGTGGTCCAGGGGTGGCACACTTTTGTGCAAAGCCTGGGACCTGAGGTACGGTGAGAGGGGAGAAGTCACAGCGTTGTCTTCTGCCTTCCACATTTTCACTGTAACACACTAATAATAAGCTTTAAATTTTTGAAATGATTTACTTATTTTTTATTTTACGTGCATTGGTGTTTTGCCTATATGTGTGTCTGTGTGAGGGTATCAGATTTCCCTAGAGTTGGAGTTACAGATGGTTGTGAACAGTCTCGTGGGTGCTGGGAATTGAACTCAGGACCTCTGGAAGAACAGCCAGTGCTCTTAACCGCTGAGCCGTGTCTCCAGCCCAGATAATAAACTTTTTAAAAATTTTAATCCATAGGATTCTTATTTTGACTCCCGTGTTCGCTACTTGAGATGTGTAGTAGGAAACACATTTCTTTAAATCTGAGAGAGCATCACGGGCTGTCTCATAGCTTACGTGCCTGTGCTGTTCCATAGCACAACGCGTTGTAAAAGCACCCGAAAGCTTTGAAGCTTTAATTCACAGAGCTGGTTTGTAAAAGGTGAAAGACCCTATCTCAATACACAGAAACTTCTGGGCACAATGAAGAAGTTTGCCTGCAGGCCAGTTGGAAAGTTGTTTTTGTCCTGTTACAGTTTGTTTGAGTATCTGTTTTCCTGTTTTCTGCCCTTGTTAACTGCTTACTCTTCAAAAGCCTTTTCCTCTTTCTGTAAGTGTCACCGAGACAGGGAAATCCAAGGCTCTGGGTAGTGAGTCCCACACTGGGGCTCTCAGTGAAATCTGCGTTGCTGCAGCTGATTGAACAGAATTTGCTCTTTTGCATGGATGTGAGCACGGGTGTGTGTGGTGGTGGTTGTAAATCATTTTGCCTAGAATGTCTTAAATACCCTCTACGTGACTTTTTAAAAAAATCCCACAGTGCTTTTAGAAAAAAAAATTAACAGTGTGTAGTTGGTCAGTGTTCAAACATTGGTAATGAAAGTATAAATTTACAGGTTTTGGAGGAGGCAGACTTTTGCTTACTTTGGCCTCTGGGGTGCAGTTGAGGTATTAATGTAAATAATTGGTTATGTTAGGCACATGTCTATCCCATCTTCTGATAAATGTTTTAAAAACACTGCCTGTAGGACAGTGAACTAGCAGACACTGTGAAAGGGCCACCAAATTAAACAGAATTACTATACGCACCGGCAATTCTACTCGACTATATATTAAAATAAATAAATAAATAAATAAATAAAGCAACAATGAAAGCAGGCACCTGGGTAGGTGCTATCCAGCACCCCTCACAGTAGTGTTGTTCAGCAGAGACCAAAGGCAGGAGCAAACCAAGTGTCTCCTGACTGACAAATAGGGAAAGAAAATAGGACAAGAGCTGACAATTAGCCTTAATCTAACCACTTTGGGCTCCAGTGTGGATGAAGATCCAGCCACCCAAAGACCCAAACTGTGATTCATCACCTTTGCTGACTTGAGGTGGGAGGTCATACGTAAGTTTCTCTATATCCTATCGACTCTAATGCATTCATATCTTAATAAATATCATAGGCAACATTTTTTTTTGATACAGGGTTTCTCTGTGTAGCCTTGACTATGCTGGACTCACTTTGTAGACCAGGCTGGCCTCGAACTCACAGCGATCCGCCTGCCTCTGCCTCCCGAGTGCTGGGATCAAAGGTGTGCGCCATCACGCCCAGCTTATGCAACATTTTTTTCTTTTTTCTTTTTTTTGGGTTTTTTTTTTTTTTTTTTTTTTTTTTTTTTTTTTTGGTTTTTTGAGACAGGGTCTCTTTGTGTAGCCTTGGCTGTCCTGGACTCACTTTGTACATCAGGCTGGCCTCGAACTCACAGCGATCCGCCTGCCTCTGCCTCCCAAGTGCTGGGATTAAAGGCGTGCGCCACATTTTTAATTGAACAGTGCTTCCATAATTTTGTTCCCAGAGATGGCAGGAAACCTGAAAACTCAGTTGTAAGTCACAGCAGCCCTGGATAGAACAAATGTCTGTGGAATGGATAGATCTTGGTTAGGGGGGTTAAAAAAAAAAAAGAGGAATTGTGTGGATTTGGAGCCCCGCCCCACTGCTTGTTCTAGAATTCCTTTTGTGTATGATCTCTAATGGAGCCAGTGTAAACAATCCAGTAAGTGCTCGAAGAAGGCTTAGCAGCGTCTACCAAGCTCTTAGGGAGAGAGAGGCCTTCCCTGCTAATCTTTCCTTCTGCCCAATGTGGGTAATGGTGCCTCTCTCTCTCCTCTCCCAAGCACAGACCATGGAGCTTAGAAGTAACTGAGTGTCTTGGTGTCTTATGGGTGCTGTAAGAAATGCCCACACAAACAAAGCAGGTGGCTTACAGCAAGGGTTCTTTTGCAATTCTGGGGGCTTTTGAAGTCTGCAGGAAAGATATGGGCAAGTTGGGTTTTTTTTGGGGGGGGGACTCAATAGGCAAACTGTCCCAGGCCTCTCTCCTTTTTGGGGGGTGGGTACCCTGAATCCCTCGTGTTCCTTGGCTTGTGGACACATCCTGCTCTCTTCCTCTCTGGACAGTTCTCTCATGTCTGCCTTCTGCCCTTATCTTTAAGAACACTTGCCATTTGACTCAGGGCCCACGCCAAGCCAGGATGACCTCATCTCAAGATGCATAACTTAATTGTGTAGGTCCTTTGACCAAATAAGGTCACATTCCCAGATTCTGGGTGTATGCTTTGTGGTAGTTCCACATTCGGCACATGTTTCTAGCTTCTTCCCCTTTTTGTCTCTCCTGGGAGTGAGTCTGCCTACTGGAACGTGAAGTCTTGCTATTAATCAGGAGCCCACTGCTTCTAGGAATCCCGTCAAAGGATGGATGAATCAGCACAGTTCTACCTGCAAGATTAGAACCCACGGACCTGCAGCTATTTGGTCTGAATTCTTCACTGTCATTGAACAGGGATGGTCTCTCCATCTTCTGTATGCCTCGATCTTTATTTCTCAAATAAACATTCATGAATGAGATTAAGATGGCTATTTATTCTTCTTTCTTTGGGGTCCCTTGTAAATTCCATAAATATTACTTAAACCATGGCTCAGTGTGACCAGTGTTTGAAATTCCCACCTCCGCTCACTGACGTACACAGAATTAACATGTCTAATGGGTCTTCCAGGTCTTCATTTGCATATCTTGTCTTCATACTCATTTGCATATCTTCTTCTGTTACATTTTATTCCTTTGTGTTATAGTTGTCTGAAGCCCTGTCTCTCTTCCTCTCCTTCCCAGGATGCATGAGGAGAGCCCAGGGTCCCTCACTCTGTCGCGCTTTTGCTGTCACTGTCTGTTTTCTTTGTTACTATATTCATGGATAAGAAAAGAAGTCCTTACATGAAGTGATGTATTTTTTTGTTAAGACAATGTATACAGGCTTCGCCTATTGGCAAATGATGGTCTGGTATATTGCTTTGTGTGTCTTATAATTAAGAAACTGTTGTTGCTGTTGTCCTTTTGAAAGGTTAAAACACAAAAAAGGGAAATGTAAAGAGTTTGTAAGAAAAGATGTAAGACTCATCTCAGTTACAAGTTCCTGTCAGCTTCTTTTTCTAGATTACTTATTCTCAATTTTATGAATGTATAAATTCCCTAGCAATACATAAATTAGAGTGTATAACTTTATATGTGAGCATATACAATAAATGTACTAGTTATATTTAACTTGTGTATATTGAAACCTTTTATATTTCTCTCTCTCTTTCTCTCTCTCTCTTTCACTCTGTGTGTGTGTGTGTGAGAGAGAGAGAGAGAAAGAGAGAGACCACAGTTCACATGTGGAGGTCAGTGAACAACTTCTAGAAGTCAGTTCTCTCCTTTTTCATGTGGACTCAGGGGCTTATACCCAGCTCTCAGGGGTGGCAGCCAGCGCCTGTATCCACTGAGCTCTCTCCCAGACCAGAGACACTGATTTTTATTTATTATCATATTGGTGAACATTTTCTCTCATAAATTTATTTTTCAAGCCATGACTTTTGGTAGAAATTTGTACAATATATCTCATTAGAAACATTTCATAAATCAACTGGTTGTGGAGGCACATGCCTCTAATTCCACTAGTCAGAATGCTGAGGCAGGAGGATCACTCTGAGTTCAATGCCAGCCCAAGCTACGTAGTGAAACCTTGTATCGAAACCCCATAAAACAAACAACAAATACACAAAACCTAGTACAACAACAACAAAATCAAAATTCAAGTATTTTTCCTGTCAGGGTGTTTTAAACTGGGTTATTTAGAGTAACCCAGTTAGTATTTAAAAATGTAACTGTGGCATTATTCATAGCAAAGCTGAAGAGTTGACACAACGAAAGCCAAGATGGTGAGCAATGACACTGTGGGCTGTGCTACAACAAAGGCGACAATGGTGAGTGGTGAGTGGCCTCTGCCCCCCACCTCTCCCCAGCTGCTGCGCACGGTTCTCTAGGCTCAGAAGGACATCTGTACCAGGCGGGTGCTTCCTGGGCTACAATGGGCTACAGTGACAACTGACCCCATAGGCAGGGTGTGGTCTATCAGGTGGCCAATGAGGCAGACTGACGCCAGAGCTCTGCCTAGTGAGTGAAGTACTGGGTCTCCTTGGCGCTCGCGTGTGTGTGTGTGTGTGTGTGTGTGTGTGTGTGTGTGTGTGTGTGCGCCAAACAAAGCCTCTTTCACTCGATTTGAATTTGAGATCCTTTAGGAGTTTCTTGGGCAAAATGTTGCATAGTCTTGCGGGCTTGTGCGGACCCTCAAGAGGGCAGGACTGGCGACAGAGAGAGAACGCAGGCAGCGGGGACCTCGCAGATCGTGGTTGTGCTGGCAGAGTGCTGGATCAGTAGCAACAGATGCCTGCTGCTGAAGCTATGTCAAAAAGAACAGGTGCTGGAGGTATTCCATGACCCGAATGACATTCCCAGCTCAGCCAGGCCCTGCTAGGCAGCTGCTAAGGCTGCTTCCTGCTTGCCCTACTTCCTCCTGCGGCCTCACAATGAATTGCATTGACCCGAGTCACCCGAGCGTGTCTCTTTTCATGGTGTCCCAAAAGATCCTAAGCAGGACCATGTAATATTCATATCGCTATCATAGTGTGGCTCAGGCGGGCGGGGGCGGGGCGCGGAGATGAACCGCTTTGTTATGTTCCTCTTTGGCTAGACTCTTTGAGGGTAAGACCTGTGTTTAGTTTCTTTATAGACAATTGGACAGGGTAGCCTCATACCGTAGGACCTTCTAAATGATGAGTAAGTGAGGACCAGGAACATTCCTGTGGCCAAAAGAGCAGCTGGAAAACATTTCTCCAGAGGAGATGAGGCTTCTGTTTGTTTGCTTGTTTGTTTGTTTCTTGTTTTGTTTGCTGATAATAAAATACACAAAAATGTCTATTAACTTTTGGGGGCTTTTGCATGTATATTTGTGTGCGGTATGCATGTGGGTGTATGTGCGCGTACCCAGGCACGTTGAGGCACAAGGTTGAAGTTAAACGTCTTCTTCCATCACTCCTCACCTTACAGGTAGAGGCAGGGACTGTCTGGGAGACTGGAACTCACTCTTTTGGCCAGCCTGGCTAGTTAGATTTCTAAGGAGCCCCTGTCTCCGCCTCCTGTATGTTGGGGTTAGAAGTGGGGCTCCTATACTCCCTGAGGTTTTTCTTGGGTTCTGGTGATCTCTGAACTCCAGGCCTCACGCTTTTGAAGCAAGCCCTTTGCCTTATAAGCCATCTCCCAGGCCCCCTAATAACTTTATCTGAAACAATACACTGATAACAGGCACTATCATATTATTCAAATGAACCTCTTCATGTATGTTACAGAGCTCTGTAGGGGTAAAGCACAGAGCACTCTACATCCAGTGGGACTTTCTTTTTCTTCTCTCCTTTCTTCCTCCCTCCCTCCCTCCCTTCTTCCCTCCCTTCCTTCGTTCTTCCCTCTCTTCCTCCCTCCCTTCCTTCGTTCTTCCCTCCCTCCCTCCCTTCCTTCTTTCTTTACTCCTCCTCTTCTTTTCTAGTTTTGCTTTCCACACAGAGAAGAACAAGGCCATGTGGAGTAAGTGTTTGCTACAAAACACTGTGGAACTTTGCTGCTGAAATGTAACTTTAAAGAAAACACAGCAAGCTGCCTAGAAAGAAGCACAGTAGCTATTGAGGTGAACTAAGCACCTTTAACAGGGGTTGCAGGCTGGGTGATGGCTCAGTAGGTTAAAGAATTTGTTCCATAAGCCTATAACCCAAATTCAGATTTCCAGCACCTGTGTAAAAAGGTAGATGCTGTTGCACACATCTGTAATCTCAGCTCTTGCCAGGAACGGCACAGACTCTGCCTCAGGTGGAAGATGGGAGCTGACTCCAGAGGGTTTTCCTCTGTTCTAGACACACACACACACACACACACACACACACACACACACACACACACGGGCACTCAGGCACGCCCACACACATGCATGTATGCACACACGCACACTTGCACACACACTCGTGTGCACACACATGCATGCACACATGCACACACACATGTATGCATGCACACATGTGTGCACACACACGCACACACACAGAGTTGGTACTTCCTACACATTGTCAGTTTAATAGAACACAATCTTCATTGTTTGGTGAAATGTTCTGGGGAGTGAGTTCCAGAATTCATTTCTCCCTAGTAACACTCACCACCAGTCTTAAGGCAGTTTTTGTTATCACTATCTCACATGAGATAAGAAATCACTTACTATTTTTTTCCAGAGCAAGGCTCAGCGAATGGCAGTGTTGCATCAGCTTGCTGATGTTTTTAAATAAGCTGCACAAGTTCAGTTTGGCAGCGGGGAGTTCTGCTATTACTGTTCTTACACTGAGTGTGCATGCTAGCAATTGAGCCAACACTTAACTGTGTGACTCAAAGTGCATGAATTTTAGTTTCCTGTGTTCAAACCTTGAGTGAGAGATGACTCCCAAGGTGTTCGCACTTAAAAGAGATATCAAAGGTTTCATCAGTATTGAAGATCAATGTAAAAAATATCTTCCAGTGGACACTTAGAATCCTTTGAGGAGCCTGTATGTTATTTACATAATTAAAACTTGAAATACAATTTCCTATAACTCAGACTCGTAGCCTGCTTTCAAACTTCGGCATAAGTGTAGCTGAAAAAAGATTATAAGTATATTTCAAACAATTGTGCTCCCGGGGTCTGAGCTCCAGCACTGTAGAAGAAAATAAATACACATGCACACAGATAGCACTGTTTGCAGACGCTTGCCTCCATGGGTAAGATTTTTCTCAATGTTTTGCAAATAAAATAAAACACCGAAACAAGTCCAGTGTTAAGGCTGGGTGTGGTGACACATGCCTTTACCCTCAGCACTTGGGAGGCAGAGGCAGGTTGATTTCTGTGAGTTCGAGGCCAGCCTGGTCTTCAAAGTGAGTCCAGGACATCCAAGGCTAAACAAAGAAACACTGTCTCAAAAAACATAAAAGAAAACAACAACAACAACAACAACAAAAAACAAGTCAGATGTTAAAACTGATTAAAAACAACAACAATGCTGCAATATTCTCTTACCCTTTATGTACCATGGTGAGCCACAACAACATGGTTAAGACGGGGATGCCAGTGTGTTCAGGCTGCATGGTGTCGGTTCTGAGCTATGCTGGTTTCTGTATGGGAGACTCACGTCCATAAGGATGTGATGAGCCTCAAGACCCTCCACTGCCCTGGAAGGCGCTTATATCGGGAATGTAGCAGCCGTCCTAGAAAGATTTTAGTAGAAAGATTTGTTTATTGTACGTATGTGTATATGTGTGCACGCATGCATGTGCCGGGGTGCTTGTGGGGAGGTCAGGGGATGACTTGAGGCAGGAAGGGATTGAACTCAAGTTAGTCGGCTTTGGTGGCAAGAGCCTTTACTATGAGCCATCTTGTTGGCCCAAAGATAGCTAAATAATACCTCTCCATGAAAGCTTTCCCGGGTCTCTCTGAGTAGACGTGATTGCTCTTGGGTAATGCAATGCACAGCCTGATCGTGTTGTTGTTGTCAGGACTTCCCTGCCCCGCCCATCCCTTCCTACATCTCTCTCCTCTGGGCATCCCTAATGTTTATATGTCCTAAGCAGTGGGCATCCGAGGCAGACTTGTAGTAGTTTCCCCGTGCTTTGGGGCTTCTTCTGTTCTTGTTCACTGTCTTAGCCAACTCTTCTCATATAGGATGTAAGCAAAGCTCTAGTCACTGACCTGTCATCCTGACGGCATTTGAAACCACCAGACACCATAAACAATCCATGTTCTACTCCCTCGAAGAGCCCCAGTCCAAGGGTGAGTTTTTATGGGCTCTGATTATTGGCCCAAACATAAACTTGATTTTAACTGGACTTTTTTTTTTTTTTGCCAAATATAGAACGTCACAGATCAAGGAGGCTCCAACGCTATTCCTCTTGGTGGGGGCTTCTATTTGTCATAATCCTTGCTTTGGCTTAGACGTTTCAGAATTTTTTCCTGTGGTAGTCTCCACTTATCGCAACAAGGAGTGCTCACCTAAGGCATTTGCAAGTGTTTCAAAACACCCTCGGCTATCAGGAGGCTTGGTAACTGGCCATACAGGCAGGGCACGTCATCTTCTTGGAGCATCACTCATTCCTCGTGTCACCTCCACGGCACTGCTGATTGACTTGCATGCTTTGTGCCAGCTGATCTGGTACTGACACCTGATCCTGCTTTCCTGAGTGGCTAATGACATATATGCTAGCTACAGGTATTAGCCACTCCCAATTTCAGTTTGACTCGTTGGACAACATTCAATGCTTTAAAACTGATTTCTCCTTTCCAGATGGACTTTCTGTTGGTTAAGGTGCCAGCCTGCTCCCTCCCTGTCAAAGACATCGCTGCGGGTGCCCTGTGTACCAGTCAAGCCATTCTCTATCAGGATGGTTGCCTTTTACTCGGTGACAGTTGACAGAGACGTCCTAGTTTCTACTGACTGCTTAACCCTCCCCCCAGTATAACCATGGGGAGTGTGAACTTCAAGGCGAAGGTTACTTGTTGGGTTGGCCTAGGTCCAGTCCAGAGGTATGAAGTCTAAGCTCCTATCTTCGAGACTGAAATCTGCTGGTTCATAGTGGGAGGGGTGAAGGGTGTTGGCAAGAGAGGTGACAAGGTCCCACGCCCTTGGGCAGTCCTTCTTTGTTGGACTATGCCAGCAAATTATAGGTTGGAAGACACTATTTGGGACATGTGCTGACAAGTTAAAAAGAAAAAGGCTACTCTGGTTTTCCAGTTTTTTACACCCTTCCTTTTTTCTTTCTTTCTTTCTTTTTTTTTTTTCTTTCTTCGAGTTTATCTTCCATGTTTATTTGGTCATCTTCTGTCAGCACTTTGCTGCTTTCTGCAGTTGCTCTCTCTTAGACGCTAGGAAACAAAGCACAGGAGTCGGAAAATCAAAGGAGGAGCTCCCTTTTACTTAATGTTGTTTTCCTGCTAATGTAGAATTACACACACACACACTCCTCTCTCTCTCTCTCTCTCTCTCTCTCTCTCTCTCTCTCTCTCTCTCTCTCTCACACACACACACACACATACACACACACACCACATTCACACACACATACACACACATTTTTGGATGTAGAACAAAATAATAAATGATGGCTCTCTGATTTCTGGAATCCTTACAGGAACAATCTGTTGTTAAGGAAGACACGAGCTTTTGCAATCTGTTGAGCCTGGGTTCAAATCCCATCACTGCCTCCTTCTAAAGTGGATTTTATGGCTATTAAGGGATTCAGAGACAGAATATGTATACAAGTTCACTAATCCTGACCATGTAGTTTATTGTGCAATCTGGAAAATTTAAAAGGCAAAACTAAGTGGAATTGATAAGGATCCGTGCTCCATGCATGAGCAAGCTATGTGCTGTCCCTGGAGATCCCCCCTCTTTTTTTTTTTTGTTTTTGTTTTTGTTTTTGTTTTTGTTTTTTACAAAGCAGGTCTCCGTGGGTGACACCTTGTTAGCTCACGGACTCTCTTCTTGCATTTTGATCTTGAGATTTCAGACGTCTTCCTGTATCCTCAAAGGACTTATGGTTTAGTGGACACCGAGAGTCACATCCACTCGTTCCTGCAGATATTTGAAACAAGGGGCTTATTGGCCATCTCTCAAGGGAGGGAAGGAGGAAGAGGAAGTCAAGAGTTCTGGGAGTTGGAAGGGCATGAGTGCTCTCTGTATCTGCTTGGCAGAGTGGAAGCTCCGAGGCACAGAGCACACAATGGCTGCCTTTGTTTGAAGGAAGGTTGTGAGTGCCTTTGGCTTTCAAGTTTCATCAAGCAGACCCTGAGTTCTCCAAAGTCCAGCAATATGTAGCTCCATGATATTAAAAAAAAGTTTAAACTCATTGAAGTGAAAATTTAGGAGAAAAATGTGGTATTGTTGCATAAATGTATATTTTTGTTTTTTGGGTGTTTTTGTGTGTGTGGCTTTTGTTTGTTTGTTTGTTTGTTTTTGGTTTTTCGACACAGGGTCTCTCTGTGTAGCCTTGGCTGTCCTGGACTTGCTTTGTAGACCAGGCTGGCCTCGAACTCACAGAGATCCACCTGCCTCTGCCTCCCAAGTGCTGGGATTAAAGGTGTGCGCCACCACATCTGGCACAATGTATGATATTTTTAAGCCTAACAAACCAAAAGCTTTATAATTCTGTGAGGGGGAAAAAGCCCAAAGTGTGAAACATTTTGATGCTGTTAACCTGGCAAAACCATCTTAATCATTGAATATATATTGAAAATATCTCAGACATATATCCCTCCCACCCCGACACCTGCATCAGGGGAGGAAAGGCTTTGCCATCTCTATACCTTAGGATAATCTAACAAGCTCAGTGTCCCTCACTGCTGTATGGGGGCAGGTGCATGCGATCTGCCTCTGCTGGAATGTCAGAACCATCTTCTAATGCGTCCCTTAGCCTTTCCATGTAGGCTTCTGGTAAGGCAGGGTTACAGTGCGATGGGGTGAGCGAACAGAGGGACGCACACAGCTCCAGCAACACAGAAGTGCAAGAATTCTCCCTCTACACACCGTCAGGTTGCTCTCATAAACTTTATGAAAGGGTCAAGGCAGAACTTATTAATGCCCTTCTGGCTAACAAGAAGTTCAAAGTGGCCGGGCGTGGTCTGTAATCCCAGAAGTCAGGAGGCAGAGGTTGGCTGGTCGCTGTGAGTTCGAAGCCTGCCTGGTCTACAAAGCGAGTCCAGGACAGCCAAGGCTACACAAAGGGTGGCAGAAAAAAAAAGTTCAGTGACAAGAATGCTTTTCTGTGATCAACTACACAGTCATCTACACAAATAAGAGTCAGGACTAGCAAGATAGCTCTGCAGATTAAGGCTCTTACCAACGAGGAGAGAGCTGATTGCTGCAGTCTATCCCCTGAGCTCCCTGTGTGTGCTGAGACATAGCCTTCTCTCCTCTCTTCAAATAATATAGGATACACACACACACACACACACACACACACACACACACACACACATCTGGCAATCTCAGGCCTTTATACAGCTTTCTTCCACATCTCCCTCTTTTAGCAAGTGGTACACTTTCCTTGGCTATTTGAGAGGTGGGATGAGTTAAAAAGCATAATAGTTGATGTCTGGACCTTTTGTTGTTCTGGTCTTTTTTTTTTTTTTTTTTTTTTTTTGAGATGGGATCGCACTATGTGGCTCAGGTTGGCCTGGAACACATAATCCAGCCGGGAGTACTGGAACTACACGTGTGCACCAGCTGTTTGCCCTTGTTCCAAAAGTAGACAGAGCAACAGTGGGTCTCACATGCAGGAACATTTGGTTAGTGTTGCCTGGGATAGTATCAAAGACTTTCAAAGCATTTCACAGAAGAACTCTCTCACTCCACAGTAGCCAAGTGCTTCATTATTTTTGAGGTTGGGTTGGATGAAGATAATTGGTGTCCAAACCATTATCACACCAAGTCCAATAACTCAGTGTGAAAAGAGAGGCCCGCACACCCGAGGCTCTAACACACCACACTCGCCCTGTTACAAATGATGCCGTCACTGAAGAGGACGCTTTTGCACAATCTGAAAGTGTGGGTAATCACAGGAGAGCTGTGTTTCTCCATCACGTGTTCACACTACAGCTATCACCACGTTTTATCAAGACATTCAAGAGTTGAATCACCCATGCAGGCCCTGAGCTGTAACAGCTGTGCCAGAGAAGCACAGCCAGGGAGAAATCCCTACATTTTTTGTCTTTTTACTAAAGGCTTCTGGCGCACATGAGGAGGCGAGGACGGTGGTGTGATGCGTGGAAGACCCACAGGTAGGGTGCGTTGGTTACACACCACGGGAAGCCACAAGAAGGTGGCCTATTAAAACTGTTTGGAGAAGTGCTTGTTACAGATGGATTCAAGTTGTGGCAGGAAAGTTTGCTGTTTCTTTTAGGTTTCCAGCAATGAATTCTAAGTCCTTTCCACAGCTGAAACTCAGAGATGCTCAAGAACTCTCCTGGTGGCATTCGGCAAGTTAGGCGCAGCCAAGCAAAGCCATAGCTTTGACTCCATTTCTCATCCATCTGAAAAATTTTGATGAAGGAATGAATGGCGTTCTGTATCTCCACTGTGTGTGTGTGTATGTGTGGATGCATGTGTCTCTGTGTGTGCCTGTGTCCCAATGTGTGTGTCTACGTGTGCGTGCCTATGCATCTCCCTGTGTGTGCATGTGCGTTTATGTGTGTGTGGTCTATAAGTGCAGATGTGAGAGGGACCAGAGGAAGATGTCAGACGTCCTTGTTTATTGCTCTCTGCTTAACCTTGAGACAGGTCTCCCACTGGACCTGAAGCTGTGACTTTGGCTAGGCTAGCAGGCCACACCCATCCTTCTATCTCCTCCCCTCCCCAGCCCTGGGGTTGGTTATAGGCTTGTGTGACCATGCCTGGCTTTTTATCAGGGTGCTGAGGATCAGAAGCCAGGTCCTCATGCTTGGGCACAAGTGTTCTTACCTACAGAGCCATTGTCCTAACCTCCTTACATTTTTTTTTCTTGGTCTGTATCATTTTTGCAGAAGTGGCGGGGCAGAGGCGGGAGCGGAGTGGGAGAAAAGATTATCTTGTGCTTTGTAGCAGTGCATGGGTTTTCTAGCTCTGGTGCACACCTAGAGAAGAAAAACAAATGGTTGCATTTCTTTCCTATTTTTCTATCTGCCAAAAGGAGAATCGTTCAGCACGGAGGTGTCTGATGAGAGAGCCAGATCCTAAGAGTGAGCCTTGTGGTAGGTAGAAATCACAGAAAGACAAGCTGCCTCTGATAGGCTCCGGGAGGCCGTCCCCGCTTTGCTGCTTTTCTTCAGTTTGCCCTGCCTCTTTGCAGCGCGAGGCTGCCTTCTCTTTCAGGTGCCAGGGAAGCTGTGAACTTGAATTTTGGAACTACGAATAAGGAAAACGTGCTTTGTAAGTGATAGACTGTTTAACACATGGTCCCTGGGTGTGAAGGCTGGAGGCACAGAAGCCTCGTCTCCTGTCTTCATGCTGGGACTGTACCTTGGGCCCCCTCAGCCCATCACTTCACATATGCCCCTTGCCCCTGGGCCACACCTCCAACCTCCAGACAAAGGCTTTTAAAGATGAGCGTTCACTTGTTCTCTCTCCACTCTCACTGAGCTAACAAGACTTAAAGGTGTGTATGTCCAACTCCACTGGTCTACTTGGCCTGTCGGGGAAGACTGAAGAAAGTACTGATAAGAATCTTCCAGGACTGGTGAGACAGTTCAGTGGGCAAAGGTACCACCTGCTAAGTCTGATGGCCAGAGTCCACACGGTGGAAGGAGAGAACTGATTCCGCAAATTCCTCTCAGAACTCCACAAACCACTGTGGCATGTACGATGCCCTCACACCCACTTTCACCTCCCCACAATGAGTAAAAATGTAAAACACACACACACACACACACACACACACATTCATATAAGGTTTCTAGAATCACTCTCTCTACTACAGGGATTTATTTTACTTTTTGTGGGGGCTTCACAGAGGAAGGTGAGCTTGCTAAATGCTAGCGGCAGCAGGTCAATTCCTAGTCCCAGGTCTGATTTGATTTGCTGAACAACAGAGGCCGAGAGGAGGATGCTAGTGTGCCCGGGAAAAGAAGACGTGACTGCGTGGCTACTGCATTTTTTGAAAAGTCCCAATGCAAGAGGAAACCCACACTTTCTTCTGCCCCTTAAGAAGCAATACAAAACAACAATAACTGAGCAAATAAATCTAACCGATCTTGGTTTACACAAACTTACCAGTTAAAAATTGGTTCAGGTACCAATACTTTCGAGAGCCACCAGTATCGACAGCAGGCTGCAGGCTTCCCCCATCCCCCATCTCTGGCCTTCTTCCTTGCTTTCTCCTACCCATCTTTTCAGCCCCAGATTGCCCTTCCCTCCCACTCAAAAGCTGCAGCCTCACAGTGGACACAGACCACAGTCTCACAGAAGTCTTTGTGAGAACGTATTAAACCTGCTGATCTTAACCTCTTCCTGTAGCGTTAGGAGGAGGACTTTGGACACAGACAGTGGTTTGATTTCCTGGAGCAATACCTTGGGAATTTGTTTCTGGATCCAAGAGGGAAGATATTTTAAGTTGTTATGTAGTTCCTGATCTTGGGGAGCTTTCTGGAAGCCTCTAGCATGCACAGGAAGCTTGGGCTCTTGGCCCAATAGGCTCAGAGTCTAAATATTTGGAAGATGAATGCTTGGAAATACATTTAAACATTTAGAGCATTTTATTTGTTTTTTCAGGGAGTCTCATTGTGAGTGCCATGTGATTCTTCAGCAAGGCTGTATCTGCTGAAGATGCAAGCCCAGGCCCAGGCTCCCGCTCAGGGCTTGGCAGGAAGCCAGAGGTACACGGCTATTGGCTAATGCCCACACCCTAGGGTTATTGCTCCAATCTCTTGCCTTCAACACTTGTATCTGAAAGTCATACTAAGGGTCTGAACCAACTCAGCACTAAAACAGGGACTGGACCACACACACACACACACACACACACACACACACACACGTCCCATTTTTCATACCAATCATTACAATAGTTCTTTTCTTCTGTCGGTGCTGAATGTGTCCTGTTATCAGCAGTTGTCAACTCAGATGTCCTGCGGTTGCTCTTTCTCTCTGACCTACCAGGTGACACACTTTTCAGCAAGTAGATGTTAAGAAGATACGAACTCACATGAATGGGTCAGGTTATGTAAAACATAATTAGGGAGAGAAATTGGAGAAGCAGCCCATGTGTGTTTACAGGACTCTGGCAATGGAATTTTCCATGTTCTCTTAACATCTACATATACTGTAGGACTTAAATAATATGAACGGTTAACCTGTGCCAATCACATTATTGAGACAGTTAGCAAATAGCTCCTTTGCCTACCTACTTTGCCGTGCCACACAGAGGCATGGGAAGGGGCCCTGGCTTCATTTCTGAAATTTGTAGAAAGGGGTGGGGCAGGGGATAGGTTGGGGTGACTGTGGGCGTGCGCCTGCCCTTGCTAATTGCCGTGGTACTAAGGTGTCTTAGACAACGATGATAATAACCATCTCTATAGAACTGGGGCTGCAGTAGCAACAGTAAAAATTACATTAAACTGGGCTCGATGCCCAGACTCTCAGCTTCAAATAAACAAAGTGTGGGGAAAACATTTTGGGATGGACTAAATGGAGAGCCCAGGCAGCTGAGCGAGACAGAGAGGTGTTCACTATGAGGAGCAACACCCCTCCCTGTCCACAGCACCCCACCCAATATTTGCATGCTCAGTTCAGTTGACTTGAAAAATCTAACCACCTTTCCGATGGTGGTCCCTTGTCAGGATGCTCAGGGGCCCCCTCAGCTGCAGTTACTGACTCCCAAGTCTGTCTGAGCTCACAAGCACAATATCCCAGCCCTCCGAGCTGAAGGCTGATGGCAGTGACCGCAACAGTGCATGGCAGACTCCCTCAGCATGGGTGTGTGACATAGATGTCTGCAGGACAGGCCATCTGCCATTGACGAGGGTGGCAGACAGCGTCTGCTCCATCGTGGCAGACTATGCCCCTAGTGCTGCTGGCCAGCTGGCTTGGAGAACCAAATTGGACAAGGTAACTGGTGTCCAACAACTCTCTGAGGACCTAGCTCCAGGTCTACTCTTACATAGTTGTATGTATTATGGCTTCTACACACACACACACACACACACACACACACACACACACACACACACACACACACACACCCCTATCAAACTGCTAGAGCGTTTATTCTATTGACGGAGCATGGGCAGAAGAACATGGCCTCTCCGTGGCTATGGAGGAAATTGGTGGCACCTGCCCATGGGTCCTGAGGACTGGCTGATGGTTAACCCTTTAAGAACTAACTGGGTCATGGTTTCTACCCCTCTCTCTTTGTCTAATTCTAGAATTTTCACAATGAACATCTGAGACATTTTGTCATGTAACTCTTCTGGCTTGGGGATTTTTTCTGCTGGTTTTTCTTTGCCTTTCTTTATCCCCCCCCCCCCTCCCAGTATTGGATAATGAACCTAAGGCCTCAAACATAAGGACCAGGTGTTCTACTAGGGTTCTAGATGTCTTCCTGAGCGCCAGAGCCTCACTAAGTAGCTTAAGCGATCCTAGAATTTGCTTCCCAGTCAGTCTAGTCTGGCCTTTAGGTTTTAATTATTCAGCCTCTGTGTCCTGGGGGCTGGAATTATAGGTGTGCGCTGCAATGCCTAGATGTTTCCAGGACCATCTGGCCCAACACCTTTCCTTCCAGCTCTCTAGAGTAAGGACCTGCTCTCACAGGCTGTAGTCCTCAGCCGCCTGTTAGCTGGCCTCCAGGTGGGTCTGGCCAGTGAGAGGCCCAGGAACTGAAGAGAGGCAGGAAGGGAGAGAGCATTTTCCCTCTCGCTTTGTCCAGGGGTGGGATCCTTGGCAGCTGCTGTGGCTCTTCTATGAGCTCTCACCAGCTTCCTGTGAGCGATGCCAGCCCCTGGGCTCTGGTCCCATGGCCTCCCTTCTGTGTACCTCCCTCCTAGGAGTGGCGGAGACTTCCTGCTGTGGCTAGTCTGGGGATTGCTTCATCCTCTCTTGTTTGGCTTCTGAGTTTCTTTCATCTCCCTGCATTAAATTTCCTCTGTTTTAAATATTCAGAGCGGCTTCTGTCTTCCTGGTAGGGCTCTCACACAAAGAGACCAAAAAAAAAAAAAAAAAAAAAAAAAGCACTTAAAACAAAGATGAAGGCGGCCAAAGAATTTAGAGGAAAATGAGTGGAAAAGAGGTGGAGGAACAGGGTTGCACAGAGCCTGGCAGCAGTGAGCCCAAAAACTACTCTGGTCTGGATGCTCGGCAGCCGGAAGCACGTCTGTGTAGATGCATGCATATTCAAGCACAGATACTTTACTTGAGGTCATCAGCTCCCAAAGTGAAGGGTAACCATATGTGAGATAAAGGAAAAAGCAACAGAAGGGTTTTGAGTCACAAGACACGAATGCCAGCCCTGGCTTGTGGAGGATGCTGGGGTTGACTACAGTTCTGCCCCTCCCTTGTGGCAAAGCAGCTGTGTTTACATGGGGCTGGTCCAGCCTCCGGCTTCTGCTCTGCGGCCTTGATTGGCCGTGGTCATGGGTTATAGGTCCGTGCCACTACCCTGGCCACCGGCGAAGTGGAAGTGAAAAGGAAAGGCCTCTTCTGAAGTTACTTCAGTGGCTGCTTTTCCTGTGTGTTTTTGAGGCAAGGTCACTAGTAGCCCAGGCTGGCCTCAGACTCCTTAGATAGCCAAAGGTGACCTTGGATTTCTGATCCTCTCACTTTTATCTCAGAGTTCTGAGATGACATGTGTATGCCACCTCGCCTGTCTTACGCGGTGCTGTGTGTTTAACCTAGGGCTTCATGCAGGCCAGGAGAATTGTGGCCAACTGGGGCTACATCCCTAGCCTCGAGTCAGTAATTGCTTCTAATTAAACAAAACCACAGACACACAGGAATTCAAAAACAAAAACACTAAAAATAAAAGCTGGCATAAAAATAAGGCAAATGAGAGACGAGCAATATAGAACGGAGATGGATTTCTGGTCACCTGTGGCTGAATCCACCCTCCTACCAACCATAGTCTCTTCCTGTGACCCGGGCATTTCCACTCGCTTGGCTATTTAGTGTCATTTGATATGAGTTTTGGTTACTTACGCAACAAATATAAACAATGTGCTTGCTTTACTGGCTGTGTGTCTTTGGGTCAGTCACTTAATCTTTCTGATCCTCAGTTTAGTCATCTAACGAATAGTAGGAAACCAAGAAGACGCGTAATACCCTATGAGCATATAAAGGGGGAGGAAGTCCCCCTCAGTCACAGTCATAGGGGAGGGGAGTAAGGGGAAAATGGGAGGGAGGGAGGAATGGGAGGATACAAGGGATGGGATAACCATTGAGATAGGAATTAATTTATTCCTATCCCAATAGGAATAAATTAATAAAATAAAAAAAAAGAATAGTAGGAAATTGTTTTGTAGATTCGCTTGAGGTTGGAGTGGGGTACGAGGGGTGAAAATGCTCTCTGTACAGTGTCAGCGGCTATCTGACTGTTCCTATGACTGCATGTGTAACACGCTTCAACTGTTACTGTGGTTCTGTACACCCCCACCCCTCCAAACAGAGTGTGTCTGCTCCCAAGTGTGCAATTCTGTTTTACCCACCTCACTGCTGCACGGAGCGTATCTGAGATGAGTTAGCAACTGCCGTTTTCCCACTATGTACAGCTCTAAGTAGTTTACTTTTGAAATCCCAGGCGACCTACATAAGCTTGAAAGGTTTACCTCAAAAACCTTGACAAATGGAGGCGATTGAGTAACTCTTGGTTGTGATCGATCACATCTCCCTTGTTTAAAAAAAAAAGTGTGTGGTGTTCACTGGCACCTGGACCTGCTTGGGAAAGTGGGTGTGTGACATTCCTTCTCCTGCATGAGTGTTCAGGTGTGTCCAGAAAGGGTCTGCTGACCAGGTCTGCCGTTGCAGCTGCTAGTGTTTCTGCTCAGAAGTGGCTTGAGCGCTTGAGAGAGGTGCTTAGGTACGAGCCTTTTCAAGGCTAATGGCTGGACTGTCCTATAGGTACATTGGTAGCGTGCTTAACCAGCATGGACAAAGCTCTGGGTTTGATATGCTGTGCTGTGTAAATCAGGCCTGGTGGTACGGGCCTGAAATTCCAACACTGGAGATGTGGAAACAGGAGGGTTAGGCGGACGTTCAAGGTCATCTGTGGCTATATAGTAAGTTTGAGCCCAGCCTAGGTTATATGAGATCCTGTCTCAAAAACAAAACAAAACACAAAGAACAACAGCTAAGAACATTTTGGGAAGTGACCTAGGATGCTTAACTTTGTTTAAGACTATTAAAGGTAACAATTTGTCTTAGTTAGGGTTTCTATTGCTACAATAAAACACCACCACCAAAAAGCAAGTTGGGGAGGAAAGGGTTTATTTGGCTTACAATTCCACATTGCTGTTCAAGGAACTCAAACAGGACAGGATGCTGGAGGCAGGAGCTGATGCAGAGGCCGTGGAGGGTGCTGCTTACTGGCTTGCTCCTCATGGCTTGATCAGCCTGCTTTCTTATAGAACCCAGGACCAGCAGCCCAGGGATGGCTCCACCCACCATGGGCTGGACCCTCCCCCATTGATCACTAACTGAGAAAATGCCTCACAGCTGCATCTCATGGAGGCATCTCCTCAGCTGAGGCTCCTTCCTCTCTGATGACTCTAGCTTGTGTCAAATTGACACAAAGTCAGCCAGTACACCATTTATCCAGCTTGATAAAGTCTCAAAGGGCAAATAAGTGCCATATGAATCTTTCTTTTTCTAGTCACTAGGGTCTCTCACATAGGCTTTGGGCTGGGATTGCTGATGGTGGTCTGTCAGGGGAGACAGAGGATGATGAAATGGAAAACCTGGTCTCTTTCCTCCAGGGTGTGTGTGTGTGTGTGTGTGTGTGTGTGTGTGTGTGTGTGTGTGTGTGTGTGACTATTAGAGATTGTTTACAGTGTGGATTCCGAAGCCACACTCTTCTATAGTTCTACCCATAGAAGAGGGGCAGGGCTTAGGATCTGAACTTTCCTAAGGAGATTGGCAAAGAATGCAGAAGTCGTCCTTGGAGAAACTCTGATCACACCGCTCACTCACGCAGCAGCAGTCCACCTTCGTTCTTTCATCTCTGTCTCCAGCTAGAACTCTTACAGGGCAAACATCAGGCTGGGTTCAACTCTGCCTCCGCAGAGCCTAGTATAGCTCTCTGTGAGGTGAGCGGTCAGTTAAGTATGGCAGTACTTCCTGGCAAAGCCCATATCTTGAGGCCATGGTGGGGCCAGGAGCAGTCATGGTTCAGGTAGTCAGCACAAGAGTTGGCTGGGCCAGAGTGCAGAAGTTCAGGGTCAGATCACATTGGAGTTGCAGGTTGCGCCGAGGGAGTGGTCAATAGCCCTTTGGTCTCAGGACACAATGTTGAAAGAGGATCCAGTTCCGTGGAAGCAGAGGGGGGGAAGGTTAACAGTGGGGCCATCAAGGGAGGGGCTCGAGCACAAGGAAGGAGGAAGGAGGGGGGCCCAGTGACTATAAGAGGGACCAGGAAGCACTTGGCTTTGTAACAAGCATTGAACTAGAGAAAAGGGCAGCATGGTCCCTAGTCTCACCTGACTGCTTTAGGACACAGCAGATGCCAAGTGCGTCTGGGATTTACCTAGAACAGCTCCTCTGAAGTCCCGTGTCTTACCTGAGAGTGACTGAGTATGACAATGGGTGTGTCGCAGAGATTTCAAGGCCATCTGTAGCTGGACTCTTGGCATGCTAGAGACTGAACTGGGTAATTCACACACGCCAGGCAAGCGTTCTGCCCCTTTGGGACACCTCCAGCTGCTCTGTGCCTTTTTACTGCATGTCTACAGAGCCATGAGCATGTACCACTTCCATCCCAGCTGCTGCCAGGTGTACCGCTTCTACTTAAAGACATCCCATGCTCTGGCTGGGCATGGTGGCGCATGCCTTTAGTCCCAGCACTCTGGAGGCAGAGGCAGGCAGATTCCTGTGAGTTCGAGGCCAGCCTTATACACACACACACACACACACACACACACACACACGTTCATTTTTGACTCAGGAATAAGTTTTTAAACTCTTACTTCTTTGCTATTTCTTCTCTTCTATCTTTATGGTCTATGCCTGTAACTTCCATAAGTGGATATTGGAATTTCTGGCCATAAATTCTATGAATCAAGTTTTTTCTTTAAAAAATTTTTCTTTTTCTTTTTCTTTTTCTTTTGGTTTTTTTTCGAAGACAGCGTTTCTCTGTGTAGCCTTGGCTGTCCTAGACTCACTTTGTAGACTAGGCTGGCCTCGAACTCATGGAGATCTGCCTGCCTCTGCCAAGTGCTGGCATTAAAGGAGTGTGCCACCACTGCCCAGCTAAAAATTTTTCTTTGTCCCTCTTTAGTTTAGTGTTGTGGAACAATTTTTTAAAAATTTATTTAATTTAAATTTATGTGTATTGGTGTGAAAGTGTCAGATCTTGGAGTTACAGACAGTTGTGAACTGCCATGTGGGTGCTGGGAATTGAACCTGAGTCCTTTGGAAGAACCAGTAGTGCTCTTAACCACTGAGCCATCTCTCCAAACACCTCTCACACCGCCACCACCACCCTTTTTTTTTTTTTATGATCTCTGTAGTTGTTTGAATGGGAACAGTCCCCATAAACATTTGAATACCTGGTCACCAGCAAGTGGCACTATTAGGAGGTGTGGCCATCAGCGGCTATGTTGGTGTCTGTAGCCAGTGTTGCCTGCCCAAGGCCATTTTTGATGTCTGTGGCCTGTGCTGCCTTCAAGGGCTGTGATGGTGTCCGTGGTCCCTGCTGTCACTAGAAACTGCGCAGAAATTCATGATCCATGCTGCCACTGACTGTTAGGGGCAAGAAAGCTTCTTTTTACAGTGGCATTGATGACTGCAGACCCACAGTTGAGAGTGAGGAACATAGGCAGCTTCTGTGGCAACTTCTCCCCTCTCCTTCTCCCCCCCCCCCCCAAAAAAAAAAGAAACAGTCTGGACAGGAACCCATTGAAGAGAACTCTTAAAAATTGTGACAGGGATGCTGAAGTGTAGCTCTCCATAGTTGATGGGTTCTGGTGGGGGTACAGGTGAGGAAGAAACCAGTTTTCTTTAAGGGGATAGCAGCTGGGAGTTTGACCATGCTCCAGTGAATATATGGGCAACACTAAATGGACTTGGTATTTTTTTTTTCTTCTTCTTTTCTCTGGATGATCAACAGGGTTGGGGGGAGGAGGAGGAAGATGGTGGATCTTGGAGGACTGAGAAGTAAGTGTGATTGGGGTACATTATGTGAAATCCCCAAATAATCAATAAAAATATTATGTTAGTGAAAAACAGGAGGTGTGGCCATGTTGTGGTAGGTGTGGCCTTGTTGGAGGAAGTGAGTCACCGGGGCGGGCTTTGAGGATTCAGAAGCTCAAGCCAGGCCCAGTGTCACTCTCTCTTCCTGCTGCCTGCCAATCCCGATGTAGATCTCTCAGCTAACTCTCCAGCACCGTATCTGCCTGTGTGCTGCCATGATTCCTGCCATGATGAAAAAGACCTAAACCTCTGAACTACAAGCAGCCTAAGAGTTGCTGTGGTCATGGTGTCTCTCCACAGCAATAGAGCATCAACCATGGTAGCCTCCTAGCCAAGCACTGCACTTGCAGTTGTAGCCACAATTAGACCACATGTATTTTCTGAGATTTTTATTTGACTGGTTTCATCTTCTTCATTTAAGAATATGAAGTCTAAGGCAGGCATGGTGTCACATGCCTTTAATCCCAGCACTCAGGGATGAAGAGGCAGGCAGATCTCTGTGAGTTCAAGGGCAGTTGGGTCTGCAAAGTGAGTCCAGGACAGCTAAGGCTACACAGAGAAACCCTTCCTTGAAAAAAAAAAAAGGAAAGAAAGAAAGAAACAAAGAAAGAAAAAGGATATGGAGTCTTAGAATTCTCTAGAATAGCACCTAGGACTTCCTTCAAAGTCTCTGTTTGTTCCTACTTAGTCCTCTTATAGACGTTGGCTCTGAGGTTACTTTCATTTGATTTTCTTTCCATGTTGGTTTCCCTTAATTATTTGACAATTCTGTACTCTATATCATAAGTTTTACTGTTTTTATTTCATCAAGGCCAGTACACAGTGGCCGATGGGCCAAATATGTCCTCTACTGATCTTGAAAATAAAGTTTAATTGGTCAGTGGCTTCATGCAGGCATCTCCGCATCACCTGCGGTTGTTTTGGATCGCAAGGGCAGATGAAGTCTAAAGTGTCGAGTCTTGGGGTGGTTCCCAAAAAACTTTGCCAAACATCGTCCACTTTCCAGCAGAGAGAAGCAACAGGAAGGGCATGGTAAAAGGGCAACGCTAGGTGTTCAACAGGTTTCCCGAAGCAGAATGGAAGGTGTTCTGTCAGACCAAAGACCCAGTTTCTCCACAAATAATTAAAAGTAGGACACACTCATGTGAATTGAAGGCTATTTAACAGAAACGCCAGCTCAAATCAACGCGAGATCCGCTCCTGACGCTCAACTTAAACCAATCAACCATGACGACAAATTTTAGAAGCAATGAGAGGAGAGCAAACATGGTCAGGAACAAACCCACCCTATAATTTAGTGGAGCAAAATACGAGCTATAATGGGTGTGGTACCACAGACCTGTGATCCTAGCTACCCCAGAGATCAAAGTAGGAAGGTCACGAGTTCAAAGCCTGCTTGGGCCACAGAGTGAGTTCTAATGCAGCTTGAGTAACCTACTGAGTATAAGAAGGGAGAAGAGGATTATACTTCAGTGGTGCAGCCTTGCCCTGGCTGCCATCCTCACCACCACAAAAAAAATTAACATCCACAGAATCCACACAGAAAGAAAACCCCGCCATGTGTTGACCAGCAGGCTTCCATGGGGCAGGGGGTGGGTGGTGGGTGATCGGTGATTCGATTACCCATGGGATGATGACTGGACCCTATGAGGAAATTTCTGGAGAGTAAACATTCCAACAGACAAGATGGAAGTTTAGAGGCCTTTCTGACCTTGTCTCAGAAGTCGCCTGCACACACAAACACACATTGTGTAATTAAAGTGAGCGTGGAAGGCCTTCCCTGAATCAGAAAGAATCAGTTTTTGATGGAGTATGGGAGGCTAGGGGTACAGAAGTTGGGAGAAGCTACTGCCACCACTTTTGGATGACACTAGGTATAATGGGTTGTTACAATATTATAGCTTCATTATTATCATTTGGAAGTATGTGTGTTGAACTTTTGCTGCTGTTGTTGGCTTTTCTGTTTGTTTTGTTTTTTTTCAAGACAGGGTCTCTCTGTGTAGCCTTGGCTGTCTTGGAACTCACTGTGTAGACCAGGCTGGCCTCGAGCTTATAGAGAATCCACCTGCCTCTGCCTCCCAAGTGCTGGGATTAAAGGCGTGTGGCATCACTGCCCACCATGTGTTGAATTTAAAAAAAAAAACAAAACACTTTATATTTCAGAGAGTCAAACAAAGTATGAAAAGAAAATACAGCAGTGCTGTATATAAAAGAAGACCTACAAGATGCCGCCAGCTCTTGAAGCAGGGCAGTGAGTCTTGGCTGTCGATGCCGCCCCTGATCAGCAGGAAAGACACCAACACCGGGAACTCTTCTTGCAGCAGTTTATTCAGGATCCTGGACTACTGGAGTGACCCCAGGAAAAGCTCCCACAGAACCTTTATAGTGTGCCTGGTCCTATCAGACACTGCCACGTTGTCGCTCTTGGTTGGTGCGTTTGGATCACGCCACCTCACGCTATGCCTTGTTCGAATCACGCCACCTCACGCTATGCCTTCAGGCATGCACGTAAGGGGCTTGCTCAAAGGCGCACGGCGCATGCGCATAAGGGGTGCATTGCACCGGGGAAGCAGCAGGGGGCGCTGCTATCTGTGGCTCTCCACACTTGGCTGTGTGATAACATTCTTCGATTTGTGTATGCTTGCCGTTTTCCCATTTGGAAAGCGAAAGGTTGGTTCTGGCTGCTGATGGATGATGGTTGTCACGCCCGTCAAGTGCAGCAGCTAGGCGGGGGTCATTAGCAGAGCAACCTCAAGGCTCAGGACTTCCTTTCTCTTCCGGGAGCCTCAGTTTCCTGCCGGCACCTTCCTGTCTCTCACACCCATGGTGCACCCCTCTTCTGACCTGAGGCACTAGTCTCTCGCAGATCTGCTTCTTAGCACAGAGGGAAGAGGGACAAACCAGCCAGTTTGATGACCAGGATTAGTGGCTTAATTACTTTTCTGGGCCAGCCTGGTCTACAAAGCGAGTCTAAGACAGCCAGGGCTACACAGAGAACCCCTATCTTGAAAAATGTATTTAAAAAAAAAGAAAAGGAGGAAAGAAGAAAGGAAGGAAGAAAGCTGACAGGAAGTAGGGTTGGACGATTAAACCCTTTGGACTCACTTCTTCCAGCAAGGCTTTACCTCCTAAAAGTTCTACAACTTTCCAAAACCACTATTTGGGGCACCAAGTGCTCAAACACATAAGCGCATAGGGGACATTTCATAGCTAGCCACAACTACGGCGTTGTCATGGTCTCCAAGCTGTCCCACAGCTCCTGCCTGTTCTTTGCAGGTTACCCCTGTGTTTGGCTCTCTGGTCTCCCCTGAATCTGCTGGAGTGTGGTGAAATTTTTGTTTCTTTGTTTCTTTGTTTTGTATGCCTGTTTCTCTCTGCTTTCTCTGCTTTAGGGATTACCAGGGATTTCTGGTCTGATGACCACACACCCCACGTGCTGTAACTTCATTATGGACTCAAACTTCCCCAAGAGAACTAATATTATTTAATTTTTAGAGATGGTGGTTGTACACAGCCATTTTAAATCAATATTATGTTTCTTCAAGACATTACAGTCAAGCATGTATCTCTCTGTCTCTCTCTGTCTCTCCCCCCTCCCCCCCCCCTCTGTCTCTCTGTGTGTGTGTGTCCGTCTGTGTGTCCACCTGGGTGTGCGCCCATCAGTATGGATGTATGCCACCACGTGTGGGAGTGCTCATGGAAGCCTGAAAGAGGGTAACCGGGTAACCCATCCCCTGGAGTTGGGGTTACAGGTGGTGTTGGGAAACAAGCTCAGGTCTTCTGAAGGAGAAGGAAGGACTCCTAACCACTGAGCAATCCCTCCAGCCCACAGCGTGGTTTTCACTTTGATTTACAAACTACAATTAGGCAGGTGTGACGATATTCACACCTTTAATCCTAGCATCTGAGGGCCAAGGAGCCCCTCCAAGGAACCAAGGAACCCAAGGAGGCCTCAAGGGATGACGAGGATGAGCACGCAGAGCGCAGAGCCTGCTGTATCGCCGGAACATTAAAGGGGGAAAGGATCTTATGGGAAGATACTTTTAAAAAGTGCTTCCCTGGGATTGGGGGGCCGGGGAAGGGAGTGGATGGTGGGACAGAGCCTCCCGCGGCGGAGGGAATGACAACTAGAGCTGAAGCCACAGTGACAGGTGTGGGAGCATGAGAGCCGACAAGGACGCTTGCTGTTTTGGGGTGGGGCTGGTACCCCAGCTGACAGGAGCCTTGGCTTCCTCAACCCTTTATGGAGCCACCGCTGCTGCCATTTATGCTGTCCACCCTGCTGGCCGCGCTGCAAACACGAAGGTCATGCCCCGGGTACTGGCAAGGTGGGCCAGCTCCGAGGGCAGCTTGGAGCTTGAGCAGGTCCTGTCCCCGAGCATGTAGTCCCGACTGTATGAGCACCCTGACCCTGAGCAACAAGAAATCCGGAGCTGCAGTGCTATCGCCAGAGGCCATCACCGTGACATCTGCCGGTGTCTGTGATCTGTGTTACAGCCGGAAGCCAAGTTGATGGTTCCTGATCCGCGTTCCCGTGCTGCGGCTGGGACCTTGCTGAAGTCTTGTGGTCCGTGTTACTGCCGCAGGGCGTCTTGAAGTCCGCATTTTGTGCTGTTGCTAGAGGCCGCTGATGTTGATGATCCGTGCGGCCTCCAGAAACCTTGTTGAAGAACTTGTGTGCTGCAGCCGGATGCTGTGGGCAAGGCAGCTTTTTATGCGGTGATACAAATGACTTCAGACTCATCACTGAAAACCAGAGACACTGATGGCTTCTGTGGTACACCCTCTGCCCCAAATAATCCAGACAGGGAGCTATAGAAGAGAGTCCTTAAAAAATTATGATAAATATGTTGAAGTGTAGCTCTTCAAAGTTGACTGCTTCTTTGCGGGGGCGGGGCAGGGGGAGGATTCAATTAGCTATAAGGGGTTGGCCATTAGAAGGTTTGACTATGCTCCAATAAGTATTTGTGCAATACAAATTGGACCTGGTGCAATTTTACTGCGGGGTTGGGGCGGAAGGGTAGAAGGGTGGGCCTGGGAAGAGTGGCAAGAGAGTGTGATTGGGATGAATTGTATGAAATTCCCAAATAATTAATAAAAATATATATTATGTTGGGGAAAGAAATCTTAGCATTTGGGAGGCAAAGATACACAGATCTCTGTGAGTTTGAAGTCAGCATAGTGAGACTCAGTCTCAATGGGAAAAATGTAATTAGAACATATGTATTTCCCATTGTATTAAAACTATTTGTTATGATGATGATGATGATTCATAGCTTTTTAAATATAAAAACTTTTAAAATGTTTTATTTATTCTTATTTTATGTACATTGGTTTTGTGGAAGGTGTCACATCTTCTGGAACTGGAGTTACAGACAGTTATAAGCTGCCATGTGGGTGCTGGGAATTGAACCCAGGTCACTCAGGAAGAACATCCAGTGCTCTTGACCACTGAGCCACCTCTCCAGCCCCTTAAATATAAATTTTATTCATGTTGTGCGACAGGATCTCATGTAGGACAGGCTGGCTTCAGACTCACTATGTAGCCAAGGATGCCCTTGACTTTCCGATGCTCCTGTCTCTACCTCCTGGGTGTTGGAGATATAATCAAGAGCCACTACCACGCTCAGTTTGCTTGGTGCTACACTCTAACAGGGCTCCCCTCGGCAGGCACTCTAGCTGAGCTACAGTCCAGCCTTGTATCTTGTGTGTACGTGGTCAGTTACACTTTCTAAACATTTACACTGAAAACATTCTCAACTTTTTTTTTTTAAAGCATACTTACTGGGATATTTTGCTTTGCTATTTACTGATTTGATTTTATTTCCTTAGGACAATTTTTAAAGTGGGAATTACAGTGAAAGAGCACAGTGTATAAAATGATCATTGGTGGACATTGTCAAGTTTATTTGTAACTAACTTCCTCCCAGCTATGGGCTCCTTCTCCACCCACAATTCCGGCGTGTCCATTTCATCTCTCCTTAATTACTGGGACCACTTTCATCTTCACTGACTTGAAAACAGCTAATGATACCCCATTCTCTCATGCCCTCCTATTATTTTTCCAAATGAACTTCCTTCAAAAAAATCACTGGACTGAATAATAAGGCGAGTGGTGGTGAAAAAAAAAAAAAAAAGAAAACTTGTAAGTCCTTGAAACCCTTTAAAATTCTTACTGCTTTAAAAAAAAGTCCTAGAGACTCAAATTTTAGGTATGTAATTAGTAAGCTTATTTAAGAAATTAAATGACTCAGAAGTATATGAAGAAGTTAAAATTAGCTTCCTTTTATGCTCATGGTGTCCTCCTCTTTCTAAAGGCAAGATATTTAGTGTATGCATGTACCTTTAAAAAAAATCCTTTAGGAATTTACAGTTACATAAGGGGTCTTGTAACAAGGTGTATAACCTGTTAGATTGATTGTTCTGGTCCCCCCCATCCCCCCCCACTTTATCTTTCCATAGTGCTCTTACCATGTCTAGAATTAAATCATAGCTGTACCCTTCCAGGATAAGAAGATTGAAACCATAAGCAGATTTTCCCGCCACCTCATCCTCTTCATTTCCTAGCAAATGGAAACAATCCCATCCCAGCTTGGTTCATTAGTCTTTACATAGTGGATCATACTTGAAGGTAATTGTTCATTTAATTTTAAGTAATAAATAACCTATTAGTTAATTATTTTCTTTTCCAGGTTTTTGCGCCTGCCACACTCTTCTGGTTTCCGTTTTGCTGAGCTTCACTCTCAAGTGACTCTCTCAGAAAGGATGAGGATGGCGAACTGTCTGAACTCCTTCACGGTCAGGAAAGTGTCCTGTTCTCACATACAGGTGCGCCTTGTGTCTTAGGACAGTTTGTGCTGCTGCAGTGGGATACCCAAGGCTGGGTGCTTTATGAGAAAAGGGGGTTTAGTGGGCTCATGGTTCAGGTGGCTGGAAGATCCAAATAGCATGGCATTGGCACCCCACTGAGGACTTCCTGGCAGACAAGTATAAGGAAACAGCTACCTTCACAAGAGACACAAACATGTAAAAGAAAGAAACGAGACCAGGGAGGGGCCAGGAGAGCAATCCACTCCTACCAGACTTGACCTTCACCCCAGATGGCATTCACAAGTGAGGGTAGAGTCCAGTGATTTCATCACCTATCAGTACCTATCTATTAAAAGGTCCACCAGCAAGCTGGGTGGTGGTGGCACACACCTTTAATCCCAGCACTTGGGAGGCAGAAGCAGGCGGATCGCTGTGAGTTCGAGGCCAGCCTGGTCTACAAAGTGAGTCTAGGACAGCCAAGGCTACACAGAGAGACCCTCTCTCGAAAAACAAAAACAAAAACAACAACAAAAAAAGTTCCACAGCTCAACACTGCAACACAGGCCCAAACCTCCGGACTCTGGACTTCTGGAGGATAAACGATACCTAGGTCATGGCACTTGGGTATACGATTTGAAGTTTAAAATCCTTTTATCTCAGTCGGGTGCAGTGGGACACGCCTTTAATCCTAGCACTCAGGAGGCAGAGGCAGGCAGATCTCTGAGTTCAAGGCCAGCCATGACAACACAGAGAAACCCTGACTTGAAAGAAAAACAAAACCAACCAAATAAAAACATTTTATCTCAAAATATTAAAAAAATTTTTTTATATGTATGACTGTTTGCCTGCTGTACATATGTGCACTGCATGTGTGTGCAGTACACATGGAGGCCAGATGAGGGCATTAGACCCCCTGAAACTGGAGTTACAGATGACTGTGAGCCTCCATGTGGGTGCTGTGAACTGAAAATTATTTCAGCTATATGAACACACACACACACACACACACACACACACACACACACAATCAGTGGACAATTTCCTCAGGAATCCACAACTTCTTCCTGTCTGTTTTCTTGAGAAGTGTGAGCTCTAAGAGTGAGCTTCTTTCCTTCTGTCTCGGCTCCAGGGGTTTACAGGCCACACACCACGGACAACCAGAGAATAGGAAGTAGGAAAAGAAAACGGGGCAGCCACAGCCTCCGCCTGCGAGGAGGTGACAATAAAGCAGGACTGAGTGGTGAGGCTGTAAACTGACGAATGAGCAAAAGCAAAGAAGAAAACAGAAGGAACTCGTCGCTGTGACAGAGAAGAAGAAATTGTGTGTGCAGCTCCTGAAGATGAAATGACACTTAGAAATGCCTAGAATGTCTGTCTTTTACATTTTGATGGACAGCTCACTTTAAGTTGAAGACGTATGACTGTCTCTAGGTATGGGGATTCTCCTTTTTCTCTATGATGTGACTTTAGTCTTCTCAGAACTTACTGGCAGCCCCTGTGACTATAGGTGGGTATCGATTAGACATCGCCACTGCGAGCCGTGTCTCAGTTTACCTTTTGTGTTTCCAACTCCTTGTTTTGCTGCTGTCGTTTCTTTGTGTGCTTTTAGGGATGATTTCTTTGCGCAGACAAGGATGACCTGGAACTTCTGGTCCTCCTTCCTCCACCTCTCTAGTTCTGGGATTACAGTCAAGTGCCACCAAACACACTCCATGTAGCCCTGGGTTCGAGTCCAGGGCTCCATGGATGCGAGGCAAACACTCTATTGACTGAGCTGCATCTCAATCCTTTGAGACATGGGCCCATTCTGTAGCCCAGGATGGCCTGGAATGGACTATGTAATCCAGGTTGGCCTCAAACTGTCAGCAGTCTGCTTGCCTCAGCCTCTGAAGTGCTGGGGCTGTGTGTGGGGGCCACTGCTCCCAACCTATTCTTGTATTTAGTTGACTAAGTCTTGGCTGCTTCATTTAACGTGTGGGAGAACCTGGCCATTGGGCTCCTGCTTTTAGCCTTTGAATGTTCCATTTTGCTGTTTTTAAGATCTGTGGTGGGTTTTCCTTCTTTTTCTTTCTTTCTCTTTGTTGATCTTTAAAAAGTTCGGAAGCTTATCTGTGAACGCCATAAATGACAACCGCTTTCTCGTCTGTCTTTCATCTCTTCATATCAGAGGTCTCTGCAGGGCTGCTGCTGCTGTCTGGTTCTTTCTGTTGGTTCTAGTCGTGATGTCTTGTCCTTCTCATGTACACAGCATCCGTTCCCTCCCCTGCCCTGCCCTCCCTTTCCCTTCCCTTCCCTTCCCTCTCTTTCTTCTCTCTCTCTCTCTCTCTCTCTCTCTCATTTTTATCCACATTTGACTGTATCCTAAGCATCTAAGGGAGGCCTGAAATGACATCACTTCTCTTCTCAGACCAGTTTCATTGTCCATCAGTTACATCAGCATCTCTAGCAATGTGAGGGACTCTGGATGAGAGGCAAGTAGAACAGACCGTTGGTGGACATTGGGGTGTCCTGGGACTGTAGAAGCTGGGCTGTCTCCTGGTGAAGGCCCTTTTACTTTGAGGGTCCTGACTGTAGGCAGGGTTGGCAGTGTTTTATTAGGTAACTAAGAGAACAGTATTCTTCAGTCTTCTAATTGTATCTCTTATCCTTCAGACAAAGTCAATAGCGAACAGCCTCGAAGCCTTTCTTCCTTGTGGACAAATGTCCCCAGCACAAAACCTGCCCTGCTCCTCTGGATCCCAGTCTTCTGGGTTGGTCCTTCAAGCCTTGTTACCCTCACCTTAGGAGAGAGCCTTCTAAGGGTCTGTGACACGAAAGTGTTTGAAGTAACTTACAAACCACCAAGGTCCACCAGAGTTCGTTCCTAAGGAACTGCCAGTTCTGCTCACACTGACAGAGAAAGGGCTCTGCCCAGAGTGCAGCGCTCCAGTGTGCGCTCAGAGCCCTCTGTGAGCAGCTGCAAACAGAGATGTAGCTGCTACCAAGCATGTGCTAAGGAAGGGTTCCACTTAAGGCACAAGTTAAGAGAGGGTTTAACCACTCTGTGCAGGTTAGAACAAGGGTATCCCACCTGCGTGTGTGGGTCAGAGGGGGTTCCACCCTTCTACAAAAGATAGGAAGCCTACAGAGCTAGTTCTGATATTTGCAAAGTATTCAGAATGACCTTGTGTTTTGCTCAGACTTCGAAGATAGCACCTCACAGAACTCTTCCTACTCTTATATTCACATGTGTGAACACATTTGTTTTAGTTTTCTAAAGGAAGACGTGATCCTGTCCTGTTGATAAATATTAATTACTGTAATTAATCACTAGCATTGCATTTAATTACATCATCACGTATTTGTTCATTTTATTATTCAAATAGCTTAGTCAATTAAATCATTATGCAGTTACATAATTAACTACTTCTTAGTATAGACACCAGGTTCTATCATTTTCCTTAAGAAGTTTCTACTAAAACTTTATTTTCCATGGCTTGTTTAGTTTTGTTTGTTTGTTTGTTTGTTTTTTCAGGACAGGGTTTCTCTGTGTAGCCTTGGCTGTCCTGGACTTGCTTTGTAGACCAGGCCAGCCTTGAACTCAGAAAGATCTGCCTGCCTCTGCCTCCTGAGTCCTGGGATTAAAGGGTGTGTGCCATCGTGCCAGCTAATAATAGTATTTCAATCAAGAAGAAACTGTCTTTAACAGTTAGATTTCTATAGTAAGAAAAATTAAAGACTAAGATGGCAATTTATGTTTTTTTGGTTGTTGTTGTTGATAACAAAGGACAAACATATATTTCCATCAAATTTCTCCAGGTAATTAGAATGGACATCTGAGCTGGAGGAGAAAAGGGACCCATGTAAAGTATTTGAGATTTTTCTGCCTTCGCAGTGGTTGGTTATGGGAGCTCTCAGTAGCGTGTGAGAAAGCACTGGCCACCCTGAAGATTGTAATAATTTTAATTAAAAGTGTCAGTGTTGCAACATGCCGGAACTTATACTTAACAACCAACTAGCCAGTAAATTTAGGTGCCAAATTGCAAATGCTTGGGAGGCAGTCTAGTCTAGTGGTCGTGGGTGTACACGCTGAGAACTGCAGTTCCAATCTGCAGAGTAAAACCCAGCAGGCCAGGCAGGGTGGTGCATGCCGGGAATACCAGCGTTGAGAAGTAGAAGTAGGAAGCTCAGAGTTCAAGGTTGCTACTCTCTGGCACATAGCAAGTTTGAGGCTAGCCTGAGCTACATAAGACTGGCTTGCTTTTGTTTTGTTTGTTTGTTTTAGATGCCCAGTCCTGTGGGATTGGCTTTAGGCACCTGTTATTTATGCCTTTCTGGAGTCCAAGTGAGCAGCTTGTTTGGGAAACTGTCACTGACATAACTGGGTGTGGCCCTGCCCCTTCTCTCCTTTGACTTAGTTTCCCTGCGATCTGTCGCATCTATTTTTTCAGCCGCTTGAACACTTGGGTTTGTCAAAGGCCCTGCTGGATTCTAGGTTACTCTTAATTAAACCTCTTCACACAGTCATCACTTATCAAACTCTTCTGAGTTTCTCCCCAGGGTGTCTGACTCCTAGAAGCTGCTCAGCTGGTCTTTGAAAGATGGTCTCTGAAGGGCAATTTCGAGGGTTTTAAACAAGCTCTTCCACATCCCTTTCCCGATGGCAGTGTGTGCTCTTGAACGTCTCTGCCCCAGAACTATAATTCCAATACGTACTTTTGTTCTTTAAGAACTGCCCAGCCCATGGCCTTCTGCTACAACAGCAGGAAGAGGGCGGAGGGACTCATGGCGTTCAAGCCTCCGTGGACTCTGCAGCACACAGCTGTGCCGTCTTAGAGGCAGAGAAGTAAGGGTGGGCCAAGGGTGTGTACCGACATGTTTTAGTGACCAGGGTCAGAAGGTGCAGGGAGTGAGACGCAGAGTACAGGAGTGCACCACCATACCTGGCTTTTTTGTTTGTTTAATAGTAAAGGTCAGGATGATTCTAGAAGCCTTAAGGACTTTGGGGCAGGAGGCGGAGCTGACTTGTGGTGCTCTGAGTCCCTCCCTCGGCAACTTTCATCTGGTTTGAAGAGTTAAGGAAACTCACATTTTGGAGGGGCTGAATGGTCTATCCAAAGTCACACTGCTGGAGAGGGTAGGCACTCAGATTGGAAGGCAAATCCCTCCGGTTCCCAGGCCATAGCTCTCTCTTCTCTCTACACATCCTTGCTTCTGGCACATGTTGGATCTGTACCATCTTCAAATCTAACAGCAGTTATTGGGAGGAAGGGGCTGAGCACCAGGCAGGGCTGGTACCCAAACTCACAGCATCAGAAAGCACACAAAGATCTCTTGAGCTTGGACAGGGGAGGGAAATTGTGTAGATTTCTTGTCCCTATGACAAAACACTTGACATAAACTACTCAAAAAAAAAAAAAAAAAAGGAAAGCCACAGAGGCCAGGCACATGACAAGGGAGTCCACAGAGGCCGGAGAGGCCATCTCAGAAAGCTGTGAAGGTGAGGCCTAGGAGATCTGTGTACAGGTGGTGAAGCCAGTCCAAGAGAAAGAATTGTGTTGCAGTCAACAAGGGATGGAAGATCTGAAGAGCCATCCAAGCCTTTTGAAACTGGACACAGTGCTACTTGGTTTGGAGCTTTGCCCTGCTGGGGTTTGATCCACTATTTTATCACTAGGCCCAATTTCTTTCCTTTTAGAATGGTACTGTGTACTCCATGGCATTGTGGGTGGGAGCTACGTAGTTTGCTTTCTTGACTTTACAGAGAGCTACACTTAAGAGATTGCCTCGAGTCTTTGAAGAAACTTGGACTTTTCAACGGTGTTGAAACGGTGCTATTACAAACTGTGGGGACTTTTGGATTTGGGCGGAATGCATTTTGCACTGTGAGTCAGTAGCAAGCCTATAAGGGCCAGGGGGTGGAATGTGGTGGGTTGGATGAAAACCATCTCGATGGGCTCATACTTGAATGCTTGGTTCCCAGTTGGTGGAACTGTTTTGGGAAGGATTAGGAGGTGTGGCCTTGTTGGAGGAGACTCTGAAGTTTCAAAAGGCTCAGGTTCAGGCTCTCAGTCTTAATATCTCTCTCTCTCTCTCTCTCTCTCTCTCTCTCTCTCTCTCTCTCTCTCTCTCTCTCTTCTCTCTCTCTGCCTGCTGTCTGTGGGTCAGATATAAGCTCTCAGCTACTGCTCCAACACCATACTTACTTGCTTGCTGCCATGTTCGCCACCATGATGGTCCTGAGCTCACCCTCAGAAACTGTAAGCCAGGCCCTAATTAAATGCCTTCTTCTATCATGGTGTCTCTTCACAGCAGAGGAAAGTAACTAAGACAATTACTGGCAGAACATTTTATGGGCTTGTGGACTTCAGGCTCAGCTTGATCAGGCTTTTCTTTCTAAATGCACTGGTGTCTTCCAGGACTAGCTTGGGTGGATGTGAGGCCTGATACCATGTCCAAAAGATATCCAAATAGTATGATCTTTGCTGCATATCCTAGAGATACTGAAATTTGGTTATCAGGAGCTCTACATAAATTTAAAAATATTCTGAGACAAGTATCTTTTTTTTTTTTAATGAATGAGGCATTTATTACCCAGCATGTTTTGTTATAGTGCTTCTTGTTGGCAGTTGCCGCCTGTCCAGCGATCCTGTCCAGATCTCTCTGTCCCTGAGGTGTTAACTTGCCAAAGCCCTTGGTCCTTTCCAACCGTTTTCAGTCTCTCCAGGGCTTGGAGGACCTGGTGGATCACATTCTTGGAGCCTCCGCTGTAGTGGTGGGTCTGATACTTTTTCTCTGCCACCCTCCGTAGATCTTGGTCCCAACCCCCGCACCCCCACAGAAGTACTGGTGCCGCACTGTGGGACCAGTTCTCATCTGAGGGGGCAAGCTCTTTATGTTTGGCCAGCTTGACTATGTCCACCCATTCGGGGACGTTCAGCTTCCCGGACCTTTTGAGGAAGGCTGCCAGAACTCTGACGAACTCCTGCTGGTTAACATCTTTTACAGTAACTCCAGGCATCAGGCGGCCTCTGCGCTGCCAGCCAGGGGAAAGGGCGAGCCCAAAATCTTATTCCACATGTTCTGGTTTCTAAGGTAAATTAATATTCTGAGTGTATGTGTGTTGTTGTTGTTGTTCTTCTTCTTTTTCTTTTTCTTTTTTTTTTTTTCCTGTTACATCTTTTTAATTAGTGGTGCTATCCCTGGGCAGGTGGTCCTGGGGCTGTTTTTATTTTTCAAGACACGGTTTCTCTGTGTAGCCCTGGCTGTCCTGGAACTCACTCTTGTAGACCAGGCTAGCCTCAAAGTCACAGCGATCTGCCTGTCTCTGCCACCCGAGTGCTGGGATTGAAGGTGTGCACCACCACTGCCCAGCTAATTTTCTGATGTTAAAAACGCCTTATGTCCCCTCTTACTCTCTTGTCCTGTTCTCCACTCCCTGACCCCTTCACACACACACACACACACACACACACACACACACACACACATTGAGGCCAGTTAGTGTTTCACACTGAAATGCTGACTGGTTTTCTTGGCTTGACCCTGTATAGGTTTTGTGCAGGTGACCACAACTATAGTGAGTTCGTTTGTGCAACAATCCTGATATGCCTGAGGATGGCATTTCACAGCACCCCTCCTCAGGCTCCTCTTCTTACACTCTTCCTTCCCACTTTTCCATGAAGTTCTCTGGGGACTCATATAGTGTGTATATGTGTGTGTGTGTGTGTGTGTGTAGGCTAGCCATGGAAGGACGTAGCGAGGCTACGTGATGCTGCTACCCCTGCCCTGCCCAACCTGAGCACTTCTACCTTTGCCTGGCCTCTCGTTGTCCTTATCACAAAAAGATGGGGAAGGTACATGCTGTCAAGCGAAGTTTTAAAGATTGCTCACCTACTCAGAACTAGGTTTAAAAAGGGACTTATCCTTTCTGGCATTCTCATTTCATAAATAAGGAAGCTGACAAAAGCAAAGCTCAAGTGACTTGATTAAGTGGTAGCTGACAGCTGAGTTCTCCAACACCCCCCTTCCCTGTTCCTGTTACAGTGTTGACAGACACAGCGACTGATGCTCAGCCTGTACGGGTTATGAAATGGTGGGGGGTGGGGAGGTTGTGTGTTTCAGGCATTCTTCTCCGTTCGTTAGACAGGATTTCTCTGGGCTAGCTCATCATGTAGGAGCCTCACGGGAGGAATGCCACAGGCCTCTACACCCCAGCCATGAAGAAAAAGAGTACAATGCAATTGAAAATCACGGAGGCCTGTGGTCTTCACTGTCGGCTGCATGAGGGCTCTCGGTCTACAAGCTCTTTTGCCAACCACAGGCCACCATAGCTGTCTGGTTCCCCCACAGGACTGTTACTGTGGAAAAGGTAGTTGCTTCAGTCAGGGCCTCTCTGAGCCAATGGCTGCAGCAAGCTTGTTTGTTTGTAAGGGTAGCTGCCCCCGGTCCTTGCTTAGGGTTCTTTTTATTCTATTTGTGCCGACTTGGTTTTCAGAGGCTCTTCAGCTTGTCTCAGACGATCTAGTGGCCAAGTTCCCTACTCTTCTACCACCTTTTCTGACCGAGTGTTGCTCTGCCCAGGACTCCATGCCGTTCTTCTTCTGTGCTTCCTGTGACACTGTCTTACCCTAAGGACTGGGTGGCATTGGTCAGTGGTTGCAGCACTCACACGATCAGATGGGTCTGGAGAGGGGTCTGTCCCTCTTTCCTAACAGGGCTTTGTTTGTCTTCTCATGTCGCCAATGCTAGATGACATGCTGGCCTCGAACTCACGATTCTCTTGGCTCAACCTCCCAAGCATGAGCAACACAGCTGTGCACTCCTTGTTTCCAGTGATGGGATGGCATTGTCTAGCTCCACGGGATCTGTGCAGCATCCTCTCTGGACATGACAGTGATATGTGGGGCAAGCACCCTAGTGAGTTGGGGTTGCGCAGGGAGACGCATGCCCTGTGATAACCTGCTTCAAGCCTGGCCTTGCTCCTCCTCTGCTGCCCCAGCCGGGAGTGCAGGGGACCGGAACCCAGCACTCTGGACTGTGTCAACTGTGAACTTTCAGAAGTCCCTGCGCTTTCTTTTCTATCTTCTCTGAAAAGTAGGAAATCCCTTAAACCAAAATAACACAGGTCTCTGTTGTTGTTGTTTGTTTATTTGATGTTGGGTTTTTTTTGGTTTTGTTTTTTTTTTTAATTTTTACTGTTTTACTTTTATTTTTTTAGACAGGGTTTCTCTGTGTAACAGAACCCTGGCTGTCCTGGAACTTGCTTTGTAGACCAAGCCAGGCCTCAAACTCACAGATATCCACCTGCCTTCTGAGTGCTGGGATTAAAGGTGTGGGCAACCACACCCAGAGGGACTTGGAATTTTAGACCCTCTGTGGCTATAAGGGAAATGACGCCTGCTTACTAACTACAAGGCCTGACTTTGAACAGTACTGAGAAAATCCCTGTGAGGTCTAGAAGATGCTGTGTTTCCCGTGGCTGGATCTCTAGTTACACGAGGGTCAGTGCATACCCTCCCACAGGCTCCCGAGCAACAGTCTGGAGTAGGGCAGCCCTGCTGTTTTGCCCAGATGTTTCTCAGATGCCATGTCATGAAGCCAAGCTTCTTGAGAGTCACTTCTGGCTCGTTTCCTCTCTGAATTTATTTTTCAGTTACAACCTTTTACCTAAATCCTTTCCCGTTTCTTTCTAGCTATTTCCTTCCTATGTACTGTTCTACTATGTACTGCAAGCTTCCAATCGTGACGTTTGTACAAGCAACTACAGACTGCTGTCTGCATGGGTCTTGACATCTGATGACTGCACACTCGTGTGCTTTGATATGCATTGTGTCCATTGTGCTGTATGTTCTGTTTGGGCTTCTGTTGAACATTTAAACAAGCTACTGAATCTGTGACATAAAAACAAAAACAAAAACAGAAACAAATCCTATGTTAGCACAGAAATATGCATGAGTTGGTGTGTATGTGGGTGTGGTCTACACAGTCATTGAATAATGACCCACTTACTGTACGTCACGCCCCGTGGGAGATGAAAGCCTAAACATACAGTCCCTGTTTGCTAAGCATAGAACAGTCAAAATGGACAGAGGTTTTCATCACTTCCGGGTAAGTCTCAAATTAGAAAACTGATGGACTCCAAAAATATCCTTTAGAGCCAACGGCATTGAAGTCAAACATTTTTATCTTTATAGAAATTATCCATGATTGCTGAGAAGTAAATGTCCCTTCTACACATGGCAATGTATAACGTATCTTGGATACAACTCTCAGTGGTATAATTTACTAACATAATTAAATTACCAGTACATTTATGAGGACTTAGTTTTGTGAGGCTATGACAGAATAACACAGACCAAGCAACTTAGAAATGAGACTTAGTTCTCACGGTCGTTGTTAGAAAGTTTTGGGTTGGTTTGGTTTGGTTTTTGGTTTTTCAAGTCCGGGTTTCTCTGAGTAACATCACTGGCTGTCCTGGACTCACTCTGTAGACCAGGCTGGCCTCGAACTCACAGAGATCCGCCTGTCTCTGCCTCCCGAGTGCTGGGGTTAATGGCGTGCACCGCGGTGCCCGGCTCCATTGGTTAGAATGTTAAAGCCGAGAGACATAAGGCTTGCTCTGACCTGAGGTGGGACCATATTTATTCACCGTGGTGAGTGTAGTTTACATGTGTGGATGGCTAAAATTCCTACAGAGGACATGGGATGTGGCCTCTTATTGGGGTAGAAAAGACTTCTGTAATCCGCAAGGGAAGCTGGGAAGTTTAATCTTTCAGCAGGAAACTACCAGCTGTGGTGGTGAGATGCCGAAGGCTGAAGGCTGCATCTGGAGGGGGCTTTTCTGGTTGTTGTCTCAATAGTAACACATGCCAGTAACCAGGATACATAAGGCTCTTCATCTTATAAATCCACTAGTCCCAAACACTGAGGCCCCACACTTATGGCTTCATCTAAGCCTGATAGCCCCCCCAAGAGCCTCACCCCCAAATATCACCATCATGTGAATTTCTGGATTCTCTTCAGCATGAGCTTTGGAGAACACATTCAAACAGTGGCATACGGCTTCTCTTGTGAGGAACTAGAGTTAAAAAAAAAAAACAACAAGTAAGACACAGGTCTTATTCTTAGGCCATTGGGTATCTGGTAGGAAGGGCAAGCTGCAAACAGAGCATTCCCAGTAGGCACGATGGTGTGGAGCGCACCCTCAGAGGCCTCGTAGAGAACGGCTCCCTGCCACATGCTGCCACATGCTGTGTGATACCCTGTTGCTGAGGCTGTACCAATGAGCTATGCTCTCCTGGGCTCCTGGCTAGTAGTGGTTCTAGTGTGCTAGGGTCCCTGGCCCGAGCAAGGCTGAAGGGCTCGGCACAGCAGGACTTCCTGCCTAGGCGCCATCTCGCTGTGTTTTCTTTTACTCTTCATCTGAAACCAGGAAGGGCAGCTCCGTTTTTCCTCCTCTGATAAAGTGGTTGATACTCATCCTGGCTCACTATGCAGCTGGGAGGGGGCCAAGAAACCCATTAAGAGCTTCCAGCTAGCTGCCTCTAGGATAAAACTTAACCTTCCTTCAAGGCTGGTCCTGATTTCCCTCTCTGTCTTCCCCCAGCTGCCCGTACCTTGCATGTTTCGTTTGGGCAGTAGCCAGGCATGGTCCTTGCGGTTTCTTGAGATGCACTACCCTGCAGGCTCTTCTCCAAGCTTTGTACGGTGTCTTCCTTGGGCCTAGAGTGCATTCCCTCCGAGGCTTTGCCTGCCAGATCCGCATCACTCTCCAGCCCTGAGCTTCTAGGTCATTTCCTTAGGCAAGTCCCCGCTGACCTCAGAGATAAGGTGGCTCCTAGATGACCCAGGACCTATCTCCGTCCCCATCAAATGTCAGAGAGAATGTTCCCTTCCCTCCTTCCTTCCTTCTGTAGCCTGGAGAGAGAGAGAGAGAGAGAGAGAGAGAGAGAGAGAGAGAGAGAGAGAGAGAGAGAGTGAGTGCACAGACCACATCTCTTTGGCTGGCTATTTCTTCTCCAGGCCTGGCAGGTAATTTGGTGGGTGCGGAGACAGCTTTTTAGGCAGGTGAGCTGTGTAGTCAGCAGAGGACTTGTGTGTGGGAGGGTGGGCTCAATGCCTCGTTTAGCGGGGTTGTATAGGAAGTGTGTGTGTGTGTTGAAAAAGGAACCCCATATGGTTTCATTTTGTACTGGGCCTCAGCTATTATGCAGCTGATACGTCGACTAGTGAATGAACTAGTACACATAATATGTTATATGTATTCTATTTATACAGGTATTAATTCTTGTAGTATATTGAATCAAGAAATGGGCCAGAGAGATTAGTCATTGAGTAAAAAGAAAAAAAACAAAACAAACAAACAAACAAAAAAACACCTGACATTTGAGCTTGCTAATCCTTTTTTTTTTTCTTCCCTTTTTCTTTTTTCCTTGAGAGGAAGGTGTTTTACTCTGTAGTTCAGGCTGTCTTGGAGGTTATGGTAGCACAGGCTGACCTTAACTTCATGGTGACCCTTCTTCTTCAGCTTGCACATGCTGAGGTCACAAGTGTGAGCCACCATACCAGCCTGGGGACAACCTGAGTTTGAGTCCGTATGGTAGAAGGAGAAAACTGACTCTCAAAAGTTGTCCTCTGACCCCTACATAGTATCCACTATGCCCGTGCGCTTACATATACACACATACCAAATAAACATGCCCATGTGCTTACACATACACACATACCAAATACACATAAAAGTAAGAAATAAATAAATAAATAAAAGCAAGGAAGTATTTAAAATACTTGTGTACTGTCTGTTCTGTGAGACACATTTTCATTTTTTAAAAAATGCATTTTATTTGACTGAAACCACCATGAATTAAAAAGAAGAACAAGTGTGTATCTGGAATGATTTATTTAGTCTTGTATCTGACTGAGAGTGTAAGATGGGAACGGGGCCATCCAGTACCCAGAATTCTAGCTCTTGGGGAGTGGATGCAGGAATGCTAGACATGCCAGCAGGTTACAGGGAACCCCAAAAGCCAAAGCACAGGAAAATGTCTGCAAATTGCTATTAATGCCACCTAGATCTAGCCCTCCATGCTAAGCAGGAGTGTCTGCTTGGGTGACAAAACCCGAACTAGAAGAGAGTGGCTCCACAGGTAAGAGACTGGGGTCTGGCTGTTCCACCCCTCAGTCTAAGAGGCCCTAAGGGACTGCCTGCTAAGCGTTGGAATGGCAGCTAAGGAGTGCCTCAGTCACTGCCAGCTGCTATAAGGAAATTCCACAGGCTAGAGCCTCTGTGTGTGTGTGTGTGTGTGTGTGTGTGTGTGTGTGTGTGATCAGAATCACAGCACTTGAAAGGCTGAGGCAGGAAGATTAAAGCTAACCTAGGTTACATAGCCAGATCTGGTCTAAAATGAACAAAACATAAAACCACCACCATCGCTGCAAAAACACACAGGCTGGGCAGCTACAACACAACCAATTCACAGTTCTGAGAAGTTCAGAAAGATCTAGGCAGCATCAGCACTGGTGCCTGCCTTCTTACTGGGTCTTTTCCTGGTGGGAGGGATGGTAGTGTTCCTTTGGGCCTCATTTAGAAGGCTGAGCCCTCATAATTCAATCACTCCTAATGCTATCAACTCCAGGTTCAGGGTTTCAATCTGTGAGTTTTGGGAGTTATGGGAGACACAAGTGAAGGAGAGATAAACCTGTTTTTTAGGGTCCCAAGTACGGGATCGGAACGGTCTTGTGAGAGAACAGGTGAGGTTAATCTACTAGAAGACCAACTACTTGGTGCAAGAGCTTGATTGTTGCCAGCTGAAAAGATCCCGTGAACAGACTCTGGGAGGAGATATATAAATGAGCCCAGAACTGGAGGCGGAGCTTGTTGGAGACTTGGGATAGTTTTGGCTGGTCATCACTCCACTTCGAGACGCTCCTAGAGAGAACCACTCAAGGGAAGACTCCAGGGCTCGAAGCTCCTGCTGAGGTTCTGGGTTCTGGTTACTCCAGGTTCCAGCAGAAGAAATTCTGCTGATTATGCCAGGAGAATCGTTCCTCAGAACTGATATCCTTATGGTTTTGTTGTTGTGTTCCTTAATCCTCTTGTGGATAGTCGGTTATAAGTGATGTATGCTTGGTTAATAAAATATATTGGATAAGAAAATTGAACCTACACACAAGCATTCAGACTACACAAGGGAGCAATAGCTATCTTTAGCATTTATCTATCTATCTGTCTGTCTATCTATCTATCTATCTATCTATCTATCTATCTATCTAATCTAGTCATGTGTGTGTGGGTGCCTGCATATTTGTCTTTATGACACATGCATGGCTGGTGTCTGCAGAGGTCAGAAGAGGTTGGCATAACCCCTGGAACTGGAGTCACAGACCGCTGTGAGCTATTTACGTGGGTGCTGGGAATCGAACCCAGGTCCTCCGGAAGAGCTGCAAGTGCTCTTAACCATTGGATCATCTCTCCAGCTCCTTGTCCTTATGATCTTTGGTCACATGGAGAAGGCACTTTATCTTAGGGAGAAATGTGGGTTCTAACATGGTGGAGCCCAGAGTCTCTAGGACATATGAGCTGCTCAGCTTTTCTTACTGCTACACATCAGAAGGGGCCAGAACAGGGTCTGGTTCTCTGCAGCTTCTCCTGTTTCAGACCCTGGCTTCCCAGGCTCTGAGGCAGGAGGCGGGAAAGGCTTCACACCACCTCTCTCCTGTCTTTCCAGGAACTCAGCTCTGCCGAGAGCCATTCCAGCAGTGGAGTGTGAAAGCCGGGCCCAGAGCCACGCTAGCTGTCTGTCCCTGAGCTCGCCATTTCTTTATTTCTGTGTACAGTTGTCTTTGTCCTGATAATAACTCATTCTCCTTGCTCACCACTTTTTTAAAAAATTTCTCTACTTAGTGCCTGGCTTTAAGAGTAGAACTTCTTTAAATAAGCTAAACTCTGCCTTTGCAGAGGTCTGTCACCCTGCACCCTAGGTTCTGCACAGCCATTGCTATCTGCCCTGTGCCTTCTCACAGACTCTGACTTCCTGTGTCCTGGTGCACTGGGCTATCAATAACTACTTCCTTGTTTGTTTTCCTGGGATTTTAGAGTTCTTTAAGAGCCTGGCTTTGCCCCTTCAACACTGAGCACATCTGCGACATGGGACATGATGAATGAATCTTTCCCAAATAGTCTTTCAGAAATCAGTCCTACACTTGCCTAGGCCTCTTAGAGACACGGCGGGCAAATGACAAGAGAGGGTGAGGCGGTGGAGCTTTAGATATTGGTCGCTTGTGGGTCCTTCTGCTTGGCTGCGTCCTAGTTAATGCAGCTCATCAATTAGGGAAGTCACAGGCAGTTCCTTGGGCTCTACCGACTACCCTGCATTGGTTGTCTGTCTTCACCCTGGCTTAGGGTATTGACTATAGGAAGGAAGGGAGCTTAATGTAACTCCTGCCATGTTGCCTCTGAGACGTCCCACTTTATAGATCATCAGTATGGCCATCATGCAGCGTGTGTGATGGAGGTCATGAACTTGCTGTCTGCTTCAGTCAAGCAGCAGCCTGGTCTGACCCAGATCCGTGAAGGAACCAGACGCAGTGCCTGGTTTGAGAATTAAAAGTCTACCAGGGAATAAAGCATGGTGGCACACGCCTTTAATCCCAGCACTTGGGGTTGGGACAGAGGCAGGTGGATCTCTGTGAGTTCCAGGCTAGGCAAGGCTGCATAGTGAGTTCCAGGAGAGTCAGAGATACACACGGAAACTCTGTCTCAAAACAACAACAATCACAACAAAATCAATAGAAAAACAAAAAGTCTATGAGTAATGCTCTGTGTGTGTGTTGGGGGTGTGTGTGTGCATGCGCTTAATTCTAGCACTCAGAAGGCAGAGGCAGGAGGTTCCCTGTGAATTCAAGGCTAGCTGAGGCTCCATAGTGAGACCTGTTATTAAAGTTGAGAGTTGAGAGAGAGAAAGGTGGGGGGGGGGGAGCTATGAGGGGATCAGGGCTACATGCAGCAGTAGAGTGAACTGGTAGCCCCCTTCCGGGATGGGACACTAAGTCCAAACAGCTGCTCTCATGAAAATGCCACGCTGATATTGGAAAGTTTTAAACTAAGAAATCTGTGAACATGCATGAGATTGTTAGGTCCTCATAGAAGTTTCACGGGGTTTTTGTATAATTCTTCTGTTTGTTGTTAGAATTGTTACTGTTGTTTGTTGGTTTTGTTTTTCAAGACAGGGTTTCTCTGTGTAAATACTCTGGATGTCGCAGAACTAGCTCTGTAGACCAGGCTAGCCTTGAGCTCACAAGGATTGGACAGTCTCTGCCTCCGGAGTGGTGGGGTTAAAGGTGTGTGACACTACTGCATGGCGAATTCTTCTCTTTTCAGAAAAGGAAACTGAGGTTAAGAGGGTTGCACAGCTGACAGAGTGTTCAAGGGGTATCCTGGCATCACTAACTGTCTGACACTGTCTTCCTTCCAGAAAGTTCATAGGGAGGAAGCAGATACTAAGGCACTGGGAAGTCTTAAGGTGCCTTTGCACGGCAAAGAGCAACAGGACTGAATACATTTAAACCACTAAGTATGGTTTTTGAGTTTTATTCTTTGAAAATTAGTTATCCTTGGAGGGTCTGGAACACAAAAGGTCCAGGAACAAGAATGGGGAAGCTGCTGTCTATGGTAGGGCAAGGGTTGGGAAGATCTGACAAGATCTGAGGCTCACTAGAGATGGGGAGTGCTGTGCTGCTCTTGCACCAGAGGCCTGGCTTGGGGAAGAAGGCCAACGGTCCAAGGCACAGAAGTCACAGGACTGTACATGACTGGGCCAGGTCTACCTCAGAGTTAGCACCAGCGAGCGGCATTCCCAAGTGTAATGCAGTAACTGGGAGTCATCTAGGACACCGCACGCACAGTGGCTCAGAGCACAGCGATCACGGGCAGCCGGGGAGTTCTGACCCAGGTGGGGAGAGAGGAGATGGGTCCAGGGCTGGTGAAGATGCTATCCCAGAGGGAGAAAGACAGACTGGAAGTGAGTCTGAATTGTTGGGCAGGATGTGTTGGGGGTGGGGCTGGGAATAGGACCATAAGAAAGATGCCAACATTTGTCACTTTCTGCCCTTTATCAAATGATTTTACGTGTGTGAGCTATAGTCTTCTGAGGTAGAGGAGGAAGAGGAGGAGGAGGAGGAGGAGGAGGAGGAGGAGGAGGAGGAATCAGTTTTTGTACCTTACAGACATGATTATAATTTATCAGAGGCCCTAAAACTAATCAGAGGTCATGGGCTAGGCTAAATCTGAACACGGACCTAGTTGCCCCAACCCCCAACACAGTTGGGGCAGAAGCTCCCCAAGGGGCCTAGGACAGAGCTGTCTCTGTCTTCTCTGGTACAGTTTATGACTGGATGACCCGACTCCTCCCATCCCATGGTCTATCCAAAGGCCCTCACTTTGTGCCTGCTTGGGAATCTTCATGTCAGGGCTTGCAAATGGGAGGTGCCCATAGGAAACCTGGGAAGCCCAGGCCCAGGGCAGGGAGGAAGGCCTGGGAGTAAGTGTGGTTAAGTTGCAATTCAGTGGAAGAGTAAATTGCTCAGAATACCACAGGCTTCAACCATTCTGAAATGAGTTTACGGTAATTCTAGATAAAAACACGACATTCACAGACATACTTAGAGATATGGGGCGGGGTTTTTTGTTTTTTGTTGTTTTTTTTTCCCCCCTGACAGTTTCAATATAATTCAGCACTTTCACTTTGGCAGCTAGGCCTGACCTTTCTGTGGTCTGAGGACCGCTGACTCAACACCAGGGTAAGCCATAGGGCGCACATGACCCAAAGCCAGCCTGGCGGTTCCCAGCACTCAGCGCCTCCTCGCTTTATCGCCGGAAATCTCTGAAGCTTGAACCTGTAGCCCTTACAGAACTGCCTCTGGGCCAAGCGTTCATGAATTAGAACCTTTTTAATTTCCCCCCACGTTCATAAGAGGCAGAGAAGGCTTGGCTCTATTCTTCCCTGTTTCTTTCTCACATAGTGCAGCCGGAGACGTGGTGGTGAAGAAAGAAAAAGAGGAAGGAAGAGGAGGTGGGGGAGGGGCAGCAGGGCAGGGGAGCGCTGACTTCCCGGGGAAGACTTTGTTTTCTTCCCGAAGCTCAAATTCAGATTTTCCTGGAATAAAAGGTTTATTTGTTTTTCTCTAGTTTCATGTTCCTTCAGAATCGAACTATGAATTTGAATATTTCTCACCTGAAAACACAGAGCCGCGTTCCACCTTCCTCACCAAAACAAAAGGCAGCATCCACCCCACCCCACCCCCAAACCCCAAAGTGATGTTTCACACGCTTATCAGAAATCAAATCTGCTGTGCACACCAAGAAATAGTGCCAGCAGGCCAGCTGTAACCAAATCAGATCTTTCCCCTTGGCTTCCAATGGTGAGACTTGGGACTTGCTGACGTAGAAGAAATGTCAGAGCGAGGTGTGGGCGCCCTACACCAGCCTTTTCAAAAAGTAGAGAAACGTCGCTAGCCTCAGTTTGGAGTAAGGAGAATCTCAGAAGTCAGACGAGGTCACGATATAGAATTTCGTGTGGCTTTGGTGTGATCCTGCTCGTTCCATACATCCTCCCTCCCCCTCCCCCCAAGAGTGGACGCAGAACTCTGGTGTGATAAAAAGGGAAGCCGCCAGAAATAACCCTTATTCTGAAAAAGGAAACAAAGGAAGGAGGGCCTGGTGAGATGATGGCTCAGTCAGCAAAATGCTGGCCGCACCAGCAAAAGAGTCTAAGTCTGAGTCCCCTAAACACAAGCTGGGCCCCTTGGAGCACAGCTGGGGACCCCAGCATTGAGGGGGAAGGGGTGAGCCAGGAGGATTCTGGAAACGCACAGGTCAGCTAGTCTGGCCAAATCAGTTCAGTGAGCGACCCTGTCTCAAAATATAGGGTGGAGAATATGATAGAGGAAGAGGCTCAACCTTGACCTCTGGCCTTCACACACGTGTACACATGTGCACACCCACCCCAAATGCATGCATGCACATAGATTACACACACACACACACACACACACACACACACACACACACACACACACTCAACCTTTGTTCAAGCTGGTGGACTCAAGAGCCCCAAGCAACAACCCATGCTGCTAGTCTTTATTTTAGAGTTTTCATGCGTGTGCCTGCGGTGACGGTCCTAGGGGAAGCAAGCTACTGCCTGTAAAATGGAGCCTGACTTGCGTCCAGTGTGAAATTACCCAGTATAGTCAAGCCAAGGCCTGAGGCACTACAGACTAATTGGAAAGGGATAGAGGAGTGGGATTCTAGGTGATTTTTTATTTTCTCAGCAATTCAAAATGGGTTGAACTTGTTCTCCAATCGTTAATCCAAACATGTCAAAGTACCAAATCATTCGAGCCTCTGGTTTTAAGGACTGAAACTTGAATACCATTCTATTTGGGCAGACCATCCTCTTAGGTCTGTGAGTATGGAGGTGGCCCTTGGAAATGAGGGATGACACACTGGTGGTCGCCATCCTGGTCATCAGTGACCCTCCGAATCCCATGTGGCCGCCATTCACAGAAGTTTATGCTGGGTCTCCGCTCATATAGAATAGTCCAACAACCGATGGTCTCCATCGTGTGTGGATGGCGATTATGCGTAGAACCTACCAGGTCCACACTGAAGCCGCATGAAATCCTAAATTGTGACCTCATCTGACTTCTGAGCCTGTCTGTCGCTCAAGATCCCTGGGTCGCTGCTGACTCTAGCCTCTCCTTATTCCAGACTGAGCCCCAGCAGCTTTCTCCTGACATCCCTTCTGCATCAGCAGCTCCCGGGTCTCACCACTGGGGGTCAAAGGTCTCACTTGGTTACAGTGGCTTGTGGGATCACAGGCATGCACAGCCACACACTAAACCTCACTTGGAAAAAACAAACAAACAAACGGTGTTAGAATAACAAGGAAATTGAAAAGATAGTAAGACTTCCTATGCAGCTCTCACCTGGTTTTAACGTACATTTAACATCTGTTTGCACGGCACATCTGTTGCAGTTATGAGCCACCATCAACTCAAGTCCGCACTTTGTTCCCATTTCCTCGGTTTCCTCTGCTGCTCGGGACTTCTTCCCATGTTGCACACTGCACTTGCTTGGATCCTCTTGATGGTGACTCTCTCAGGCTTCTGTTGCTTGATGACTTTGGCCATTTTTTAGTGATAATTTTTATTGTCTGTTCTCTGTAGAGATGCATATTTACAGCTTTAATAACATCCCAAGGAGGTAATTTGTTTCTTTAATTAGTGTGCTGCGAGCTCTGTGTTTTTAGCACTAAACACCTATCAGGTTTGTGACTTGTGAACATTTTTGTCCTTTAGTGTAGCATGCATTTGCTTGTTTTCTTGTTTATGTTAAAATTTTAAAAATTTATCTATTTATTTTTGTTTTTAATCCAAGATGTTATATAATATATTTTAGTAATTTCCCCTACCCCAATTCCCCCCAGATTTCCCCCACTGCCCTCCCTACCCAACTGTGTGCCATACTATCCTGAGTACCCTAACCTAATCATCTCTGATTTTTTTTTTAATTCAGGAAATAAACCTAGAGTCTTACGCATGCATGGTAAATAAATACTCTAGCACAGAGCTATTTAAAACCTCTCCAGCCCCACCTTTTCCCTTTATTTCTGAGTTGCTTGACCTGGGATTATCAGAGTGGCTGATCACAGAGGGTGACCTTCCCACTGCAGCACAGGAGGGTGGCGGGTTGGCTGCTCTACAGTGGCCTAGGCCACCTGGGTGTAGCAGCTTCTTGACCACAGTTTGTCTCCCCCACCACAGGAGGGGGTTTGTGATTTGTGTTCCTCCTCAAGAGTGGAGTCTCTGCATAAATTATACAGAACACTCACGTGCAGAGATTTGTCTTCTGTGGTTGTTAATTAATCCAATCATTCATTAGTGTCAGTGTGGACTCATGGGACTTTATACTCTGGGTTCTAATTAACTCTACTTTATTTTTCTCTTTTTGGGTTGCTTCAGCTTTGCCTATGGTGAGCTTTTTCAATTGATTCCTTGTTCTAGAAACGTCTTCCACCCTGCATCTTCCCTCGTTCTCTTCACAAGCCTCCCTGATGCTGAGCAGAGCTCTGCTTCAGTCCCCCATATTTATCTCCTGCTTCTTCTCCTGCCCCACCCCCTCTATTCAGTTATGCACTCTCTTCCTTTCACAGTTCTGCGCCTCTCCATGCTGCCTGGAGCCCCTCAGAGCCCCCCCTGAAGCCTCCCAGCCCCCCCCCCCCCGGAGCCTCCCATTGGCTGAGTCCTTTTAGGGCAAGTTGGGCCATCAGCACCAGATACCTTCATCATTACCTCTGCTGGGGAGATTCATCTTTGTATTACTATTAATCAACACCAGTGACAAAACCCAAAAACTCTGTAGCCTCCTTAAATGGCTTTTTTTTTCCCCCCATATATTCTACACTATGGGTACTATGGGCTGTGAAAATAGAGAGTCTGTGTCAGATCATCTCTTTTAGATGATTCATTCGTACTAATATGTCACTGGCACAGCCTTAGTTAAGAAATACGCTCCCCTCTGAGGCCAGGGCAGCAGGCAGGCTAACTGCGGAGCTTCACCTCACAGGCAGGGTAGCCCTGTGCATATGTGTCTCTGTATGGCGTCACACTGCCTCCCACTAGACTATGACCTTGAGTGAGTTTGTAATTTCATCTTCATATAGGAAGTCAAACTGGCCACAGAACACTGACCCACGGGAATACAATGACACAATTAAGGCAGGGTGCTTAAAACAGTAACTAAGATATTGTAATCATCCAATAAGTGACACTTGTCATGATTTTCTTCTTCCAGGTCTCCAGTGTACATGCCCTGCTTAAAGGTACTCCTTTTTGGGAATAGTTACTATTTTAGGACCTGCCATCCAGTGTATGGCCTGTGTGTGTGTTTGTGTGCATGCACGTGCAAAGCGTTCATGATGTTCAAGGGGGAAAAAAGCAGCTTGCCTCTTTTCACCAAAGCAGATGGAAGAGATTTCACAAGCGAGCATCCAGAGATACAGTGTTCTGTCTTTTAGGAGACAGAAGGCCTCTAGTTTCATGCCTACACCAAGATCTAGAAAAAAATTAAGTCACTTTTTGTTTATTTCCATCAACTGTATAGTGACCGCCTCTTCTGAGCTCTGTCCCCTTTCCCAGTCTGGAGGTGGTTGCCCCAAAGAAGCAGCCAGCAGATGTCAATCAATTTAAAAACCTACTTCAAGGCTAAGTGTGATGGCTCATACCTGTAACCCCTGCCTCTGAGAGTCTGAGGCAGGAGGATTGCTGTGAGTCTGAAGCTAGTCTGATCCAGATAGTGAGATCTATATTGAGGTCAAACAAACAAATAACAACTACAAAAAAGCAAACCACAGAAAAAGATACATTTCTTCAGGCTGGGGAGAAAGTTCAGAACATGAAGAGCAAGCCTGAGAACCTAGATTTTTATTGGGGGAGGGGGGAAAGGGTGTGATGGTGTGTGATGCAAGCGCTGGAGAGGCAGGCCTCAGGGACTTGCTGACCAATCAGCCTGGCCTGCTTCTTAAGCTCCATCCAGGTCAATGGTTTCTAAGGACTGATCCTTGCTTCCACATGCATATGTATGTATGTATGTATGTATGTATGTATGTGTGTGTGCATGCACATGTGTGTGCAGTTGCATTTTTATTTTTATTATTTTATTATTTATTTTTGGTTTTTCAAAATAGGATTTCTCTGTGTAGCCTTGGCTGTCCTGGACTCCCTTTTGTAGACCAAGCTGGCCTTGAACTTACAGCAATGCACCTGCCTCTGCCTCCCTAAATGCTGGGATTATAGGCATGCACCACCATGCCCAGCACTACTTTATTCTTAATTACAAAGTAATATTACATCAGTGCATTTGCTTTCAGGTAAAGCTAAACTTGTCACTCATTGTTAAGCCAATCTTAGGGTGCTTACTGGTTTATATTTGCATACACACAACCATGGCATTGCATAAATTACATATTGTTTTATTTTTCAATTTATTACTTTTTTATCAATAAATATGGGTCAAACTTTTTTCCTATTGATCTGAGTTATATGTTAGCCATTTTCCCTCACAGCTGTCACTTCATTCACTAAACTTTACAACTTTACATCCCAACTACCAATAATCTGCGCCATTAAAATGCCTGGATGGCTTGCACCTGCTGCTCCATCAACACACCTGGGAATGTATGACGACTCCCAACCCTCAGGCTTTGCCCTGACTCTGGGGGTGGAAGGCACACCCAAGCACCTGTACCTGTAAGCAGTGGCCAGACGAAAGCCTGAGTTTAGTCCTCACATAAACGTGGAAGTAAAGAGTTAACGCCACAGAGCACCATGGCATGTAATCCTCCATCAATGTACACACACACACACACACACACACACACGTATGCACGCGCGCACACACATACACATACACACTCGCACACACACATGCACATGCACACACTTATAGTAAGTTTAAAAACTTTTTAAAGATGGCAGGTGACTCAAACTTGGAGGCTTAGGTTGCCATCTGGGGGCTCTTGTCTTTAAGCCTGACTTCTGGAGGCTTCTTCTTCCAATCCACAGCTAGAGAGAGGTGTTGCGTGTGTCACTGGCCAGGCTCTGCGAGGTCAAACCTCTGTCCCCATAGATGGGAAGACTCTTTTCCTCCTTTACGGCCACCACTGAGCAGAACTGTGGAGAAAATACCTTTCAGTGTAATCACTGATATTTTGAATATATAAGACGTTTCTTTTCAACTACCAATATAATGCCAGGAAGAACAGCTGAGGTTTATGTGGAAGCTTTAAAATGTTTTAAATTGATAAATTTACTTTAAATTTTTTCTCATTCAAAGAGATTTCTTTTCCTAAATCCTCAGTCGCACCGGGCTATCGATGTATCATGTAAGTGTTGTCTTGGTGAGAACACAAGAAAGCATAAATGGGATTCAGTGTGTAGGGTGCGAGATGCCCAGTGTAGAGAGAGAAAGACTGGTGCTTGACAATGAGGTGGGAGGAGAACGTGAGCAGCAAGATGGAAGCTTGCCGTAGACAAATTCAAGTCCAAAAACAGGCTCTGTCCCTTGGCCTGCAGCCTAGTTACTCCATATTTTAAGACTAACTCTTCATCTGTAAAATTAATAAAATATCACCCACATCATATGTGTGTTCTGATGTTGACATCTGTGTGTGTCTGCGTGTGTGCGCATGTTTGTGTGTGCATGTGTATGCATGCTTGCTATTTGGATGTAAGTGAAGGTTAGAGACTGATGTCAGAATTTCTTCCTCAATTGCTTCTCCACCTTGGTTCTTGAGACAGCGTCTCCCATTGGCCCTAAAGCTTACTATTTTGGCTAGGTAGGCTAGCTGGCCAGTGAATTCTTGAGATCCTCTGGTCTCTGCTCTTGGAGCTCTGGGAGGCTATAGACGTGCAGCTTTTACGTGGGTGCTGCAGAATCCAAACTTAGATCAAGCATCAGTTCCCAAGCTTTGTCCCCGTGGAACTGCCCTCCGTAGCCTTGTGAGTCGCTGGCTCATCTTTATCCTTCCTCAGGCATGATGTGTTGGAACATGGCATTGCACAGCTGTGTGTGCTAACCTTTCCAGAACATTCTTAGATGCATACCCAAAGTCTTGCTCAATAGGCTGAATTAAGGATGGGGCAGATGCTGGAAGAGGGTCAGCAAGTGAAAATGTCTTGAAAAGACATGAAAGAGGCACTATAGTCAAGATGAGCAGGCTTCAGGCTTCTTAGCCTGAAAGTCTTTTCCTTCCTTCTTTCCTTCCTTCCTTCCTTCCCTCCTTCCTACCTTTCTCTTTGAGATAATGTTTGTCTGTGTAGCTCTGGCTTTCCTGGAACTATAGACCAGTGTGGCCTCCAACTCAGAGATCTGTGCCTGCTTCTGCCTCCTGAGCGCTGGAATTAAAGGTGTGCCAGCCCACGCCCTGCATCTCGGCCTTTTCTAAAGGGTTAAATGAAGTCACAGTCTGTGCATGGGTTGGAGGCATACAGTTCTCAGAAACCCAATTTCTGGAAGGAGAATGCTATGTAGTTGCAGGAAATATAGAAGGATATGTTTTTATTATTTCTAGAAAAAAAAAGGGGGGGTTATATGAGTGGAAATTTCTGGAAAGGAGTCAGGGAAGGAGAAACAGATGCAGGGTCATGACCTAACTGAGTAAAACTGTTCTTCCAGGAACTTCGGCAGACAAAAGCCACTCTGCACAGAGAGTACTGTGATCCAATGGAGCCCTAAAATTCATGTGTGGGGGCCCCAAAGCCAGGTGCCTCTGAATGTGGCTGCATTTAGAAGCAGAATCTTCATAGAGGTCAGTGAGGTAAGATGAGGTCATGGAGATGGCCCCAATCCAGTTTGACTGCTTTCCTTGGAAGAAAGTTCGGATGCAGACAACAGACTCGCACAGAGGAAGGCCTTGAGGGGACATGGGGAGAGATACCACCTGCAAGCTGAGGACAGGAAACCAGTACTCAGAGCCTCCAGAACTGTGAAGAGGGTGGCGGGGGAGCCAAATTCGCTAGTTTTAAGCCCGCTAGCCTGCGCCCTCCCCCCCCCCCCCCCCCCCGCCCCAGCCACAGTGTGTGGCAGCCCAAAGCAAAGTACTCCAGAAGCTGAGGAGAGGCCAAAGGCCCCCCCTCTCCTGCCAGTGCAGCTGTCACAGTTGGCCATTCTTTCTCACTTGTCTCCCCCAAAGTGAAAGACTTTAAGAATCTGTTTGTTTACTTATTTTTAAGAGTTAAGTGATTAAAAAAACAAAGTGCATCTCTCCCTGAAAGGTGGGTCCCGGCAAGCTGTGTGAGTCCTCTCTCCTTCGGGTGAAGGGACCGATTAGGCTTTACCGAGAGGATTGTAAGGAGAGGTGGTTCCAATAGGCATCAACAGTAAACAACTTGATGACTGTGGTCCCTCGGGCTTCCCCTTGGCTGTCCCCTCCAGCAGTGGACCCTGCTGCTCCCCAACATCGCTGTTTGATACTGTCAATCTTTGGCACCAGTGGCCCACCTCTGCTCTGGCCTTCTACGACAGGGGAGTCTTTCTTGGAGGCTTCTCCTCCCACTAAGAAAACTACCCCAGCCCCCATGTTTACATCTTCTACTGTGTAAATATTTGCTACTGTTGACTTAACCATCAGGTGTATCGCTGTAAGAAGGGGGCTTTGCCTTGTGGGAACTGATCCTTCTGGGATTTGAGATCAGTGTCCGTTCTCATTCTAAGTGAACCCCCTTTGGGACCAGGCATCCTGGCTCCTTCAGACTCCGATGGGCCCTTCCACATCCGGGTTGAGCAGTTCACCACCACAGCTGGCTGGGCGGGAAGGCTGAGGAGCAGCGGGGCCTGAGGTGGTCTTGGGGCAATTGGAGGGTAAATGAGCAGGAAGATTAATAACATGTGGAGAGAAGAGCTTCCACAACACGCCCGCCGGAACGGAAGCGGTTGACGCGTCACAAAACCCGCCCTCGATCATTTATTTGGTCACCTGTACCTCCAGCCAAGGACTCCATTCATTTGCCACTGTTCGCTTGATCTTCTTCTTCTGCCTGCTCTCTGGCACCCTGGACTCTCACACGACTTCTGTGAGGTGTTTGATGTGGGATTCCCCACAGGACAGTTACGACAAATTGGTTGGTGGTGGTGTTCAAACCCTCTCTAGCCTTTCTAACTATGGTTTAGTAGTTGAATCCGTTACTGACTAGGAAGCACAGCTCTGGGAACACTATCAGTTGATCTAGTTCCTGTTTTGTTTGTTTGTTTGTTCCGGGTTATTGAGACAGGGTTTCTCTGCGTAGCCTCTGCTGTCCTGGACTTGCTTTATAAATCAGGCTGGCCTCGTACTCAGAGATCCACCTGCGTCTGCCTCCTGAGTGCTGGGATTAAAGGCATGAGCCACCAGGGACCCAGCTTCTATTTCCTGATTTTTTTTCTCCCTTCCTATTTCCTATCCCCACCCCCACCCCCCTCCTATTTTGAACTCCTGTGACTGAGGGACATTTGTTTAGGGTGTTAGATCTGTTTGGTGAATGGTGACATTTGTTGGTTTGTTTCACCTCTGGTGATATTCTTTTCCCTGAAGTTAGTTTGACAACAAAATAGCTTTTTAAAAAGTAATGCTGGCGTGTACTCCTAGATATGAAATACTGGCGTCTTTATACTTAAAATGTTAACTTTGTGGACAGTGTAGGTGGGTTCCGTTCTGCTGTCTGCCACTTGAACTGTTTACTCTATTTACATTAAATATAATTATGAAGATGTTTGGACTTAAATCCATCATCAAAATAGTTGTCTGTTGCTTTACAGGTGCTTATTTCCTGTCTTTGGCTTGAGGTGGACAATATGTATCTATTTATTTATTTTTATGTTTGCTTGTTTGTTTCATCCTGACTGCGCTTACCCCTCCCTCCTCTCCTCCCAGTCCCATCCCCCCACCTTTCTTCTTCCTCTCCACCCCTCTCCACGCCTCCCCTGTCTCTCTTCAGAAAGGGCAGGCCTTCTGTAGATCTCAACCAGCCATGCCATGTCAAGTTACAGTAAGACTAGGCTCCCGCTCCCACTGTTAGGAGTCCCACATGAAGACCAAGCTACACAACTGTAGCACATGTGCAAAGGGCCTAGGTCAGTCCTGTGCAGAGAACTAAGCTGGAGGCGGACTTATATGGGGTTTCTTGGGGACAGAATTTTCCAGGGTGGGTATTGGTGGAATTTCAAGTCCTGAGCTTGGGGTGGAGACTAGGGATTGGTGGGATTTTGAGCTCAGGTTTTCAAAACCTGAAAGTGAGCATGGAGTTTTTACCCTACAGCCACCATTGTCTTCCTAATGGGTATCCCACAGTGGCAGTGTGAGGGTGTTGTATGAACCTTAACGCCCCAGGAGGCCGAAGAAAGCTCTTTATGCCTAGGAACCCAAACACCCATCTTCCCCAAATGCCAGTGACCCTCTTACCCTCTCTCACTCCTTGCACCATAACCTGGCTGCTAGCTTTGGGGCTGTTGGACACTTCTTGTTGATTAGTCACCATGGTTTCTGTGCCTTCGAAGACCCCTGAGTCCATCCGCCCCCCCCCCAACTCCCCTCCCTTCTCCTAGACAATTGGAAGGATTTCCATAGCTCTCCTACCCACCTCTGCTTACAATGGTCCTTGGGTGACTTCAGTCAGAGATCACTGGAAAGATCCTTTATCTGAAAACAGTCTCTCATAGCTGTCTCATTGTTTCCTCCAGGCTTCTGTGTGCTCCTTCACCCACCATGTGCTTGCAAAGGCCTGTGGGGAAAATGGACCTGCAGTATGGTTTGCTGTTTGGCTGAAATTCTTGTCAACTTCTGAGAAGCAGTTTAAGATTTGGTGTCAGTTCAGTTGATTTGGCCCCATTCCTGTCTATGAAATGTGTTTCCTGAGATGGCCTGAGTGTGTGTGTATGCCACAAAGGTCCTTGAACTAGGCTGTGTGGTGGTGGTGACACACCTTTAATCCCAGCACTCAGGAGGCAGAGGCAAGCAGATCTCTGAGTATGAGGCCAGCTTGGTCTACAGAGTGAGTCAGGACAGCCAGGGCTACACAGAGAAACCCTGTCTTAAAAAACAAGCACACACAAAAGTTCATATAATTGAAGTGGGATCTCTAAGGCAACAGAGTTTAGAGAGGTAGGTGAAAGAATTACACCTTGAAGGCAGAGCCATTAAAGGTGCCATTAATGTCCTTATAAAGGAGACCCAAAGGGACTCTTTAGCTCCTCTGATGGATTATATTAATTGCCATCTGCAAAAGATCTAGAGTCACCAAAGACCTAAGATCTAGGTGTGTCTGCAAGAGATTACCTAGGCTAGTTTAACTGAGGTGGAAGACCTACCCTCAATGTGGGCAGTCCTGTTCCATGGGCTGGTGTCCCAGACTTTATATAAAGGAGAAAGCTAGCGGAGCACCATACTCATCTCTCTCTGTTTGTTTAATGCAGAGGCAGTGTGGCCAACTGCCTCATGCCCCTGCCACTGTGATGGGCTGTGAGCCCAATTCAAACCGTCGTTTCCTAAGGGCTTTTGTTGGGTGCTTTGTCACAGCAATAGAGCCCCCTTTGCATCGCTGCTGTGTGAGGATGGAGAAGAAGGGGACCATCACCACTCGCTGCATCTGCTGGTACCCTGATGACCTTGGCCTGCCCAACTAGAACTCTAGAAATCACCTTCTGTGGTTTACGTTACCCAGGATAAGATACTTTGTTTCTAGATGTTGCCATATGCCCACGGATGGGTATCCCCTCACTGGGAGCCAGTGGATGGATCCATCTTTCCTTGTTGGACACCTAGAAAAATAGTGAAGGATGGGAGCCAGGAGGAAAAGGGCTTATGAAGCAACTGGGGAGTTGATAGTCTTGAAGACTGAGCCAATGTCTACGCTCAGAGAAGAGCATACACCCATGAGGATTTGGAGTGGTTACCGCAGTGCACGCATGGCAGACAGAGGACAACATGTGGGAGTAGAATCAGTCCTCTTCTACCATCGGCATCCCAGGGATCAACTTAGCGTAAGCTACCATAGTTAGCCATTGTCCTATTTGGACACAGAAAGTTCACATGTATTTATTTCCTCAGTAACTAAAATACATGGCAAGGAGCCTGCGAGGAGCAGCGGTATGAGACACGTTCTGGCATATGTGTTCATAGACTTAAAAGAAAAAATACGTCGTAACTCAAGGAAAGTACCTCATGGGTGGGAATTTCAGGTCGTGGATACCCTTGCAACCACACCCATGAAGCAACAGCCTGTTCGATTGGTGTGTTGTCAGCCTGGTCTAATTATAGTAATTATGACAAATGGCCTTGATGCTTGTGGCTGAAAAGGGAACTAATGCTTCCTAATGAAGCGGGGCTGCATTTGCATGAAGATGGTCTACAGAGCTCAGAGCGGTCAGAGGGAAACACAATGCAGTAGCTTTTGACTCCTCAAGTTTTGATCTTAGCAAGAGAACTGAAACTTCTTTCTTTCATCTCTGGTCTGTTTAGAAGAACAAGCCAACACGCTTTCTGACAGCTATTGCTTAAAAAAAAAAAAAGTAACTATAGAAACAGTCTTGGAATAATTTAGTTTTATAGTAACAAATACAAAGGTGCAAGCGAGCGAGAGTGCAAGTGTATGTGTGTGTGTGTGTGTGTTTATCCAGCAATTAAAGACTTTGGAATTTGGGGACTACGGAGGAAACAATGGAAAAAAGACATCCTAGAAATAAAATTACTAAGGAGCAACTGAAACTGTGTTTTTTTTCTCCTCAAGGGACTGGTGAGGTGACCCCATCACAAAGCTCCAACTTTCCAATTGAAAGCTTACTTTCAATTTCTTCTAACTACCTCGTCCTCCTCACTATCTGAAGAGATAGGGGGAGTTTAGGTGCAACCCGAGCACTTCCTGATTTGAGTCAAATAAGAAAAAAGTACAGAAAGGAGATATGGTTTTGAGAACAAAGGGAAACTGACTCAGTGTGAAATCTTTGGTCCCTGCGGGGTTGGGAGCCTACATTTTTTATTGTATTTTGCTGACAGTTCCTGGAGACAAAAGGTACCAGAGCTCCGCTCCCAGCCAGGGAGCCAGCCAGGCATGGTTCCTGTGTCTCCACGTGAAGCCGTGAAGCCGTCACCATGGACTTTACCTGGGTGGCTTCCTGCTGAGAAGCATGTCACACAGTTGACTGCTGCGGGATTTAAAAGTATTTCTAACAATAGAAGAGCTGGTGGTAATGAAGTGGGAGACTTTTTCTTTTTCTTTTAATTCATTCGTCCATTCATAAAAGCAGGATCTCAGCTATAACGAGCTGGCCTTAACCATAGCAGAGGATGACCTTGAACTTCCGGTTCTCTTAGCTGCACCTTTTGAGTGCTTGGGATCACATGACCATGACTGCCATACCCGACTTATATGGTGCTAGCCATCAAACCAAGAGCTTTATGCATGATAGGCAAGCACTTTACCAGCTAAACTGTGTCTCCAGCCCTGCAATTGGAAGTCTCTAGGGTGCAAAAACTACAAACAGCAATCTGCTATCTGTTGCCTGAAAGGACGAAACTTCATTAGCTGGCGGAAGACATGTGTTTACTTAATTTTATATTATTTCCTCTGGGTGAAATGAAATGAGACAAGACACATTTTAGCAAAGGATTTTCTATCTAAGCCTGTTCTTTCCATTAATAACTTCCAGTGTAACTGCAATAAAACTTAAGTGTCAACCAATTTTGAGTTTTAGTCTAAACATCTTATTTGCATCACAGGGAGAAGTTTTCTTTCTGTGTATGCTACATTAGCGGTGCAGTGTTTGCAGGCTGCCATTAGATGAAGGGGTGAGAGAGTACATCCTTAAGTTATCTAATGGGGATTGATTTTTGACCGAGTATGCCTGAAGCAGGTGCATCTCTGAATTTGAGGCCAGCCTGGTCTACAGAGTGAGTTCCAGGACAGCCAAGACTAACACAGAGAAACCTTGTCTCATAAAACAAAACAGACTGTTTGGAGACATGAAGAGCCAGAGAGGTGAAAAGAATTGAGTGACATAAGTCTGAAAGAATAGACCCATCTTATCTGCAAGCTCTGATCGCAGAGCTCAGGTGACCGATGAAGCCAAGTCTCCTACTTAGTTAATTATTTCCTTCATGCAACAGATATTTTGAGGCTGTCTATTATCCTAGCTGCACCAGGCAGCTAGCTGGACATGCAGGTGACACTGCGGCATGCCCCTGAAGGGACAGGCATCCCTGGCCTTTGGGTCTGGAGATTTGCTGTCTTCGTAAGTTCCAGACACTCCTGTGAGCCTTGTCCTTGCTCAGCATCTTTTGGAATTTATGTTCCTCCAAGAGTTCCAGATGTGGCCACCAGCAGAGTGAGCGAGCGATGGTTCTTGGCAGCTGTGGAAGAGAGAGAGAGCCTCCAGAGCCGAAGCGTCCCTGTCCACAGACAGTGACACGGGAAACACGTAGATGAAGACGCTCGTCTTTTCCAGTCAGACGCCAAGTCCTTGCTGACTTACTGACTCGTATGTTTATTTATTTATTATTGTTATTTGTCATCTCTGCTTGGCAACAGCACTACCTTCCATTCTTTTACTTTGCTCTGCTCCCCGGGAGAGAGGTTGTGTGGATAGGAGAAGTGGGTTCCTCTTGCTTCCCTCCCACTTCACCTGGGCTCAGCCAATGGAGAACATCAGGCGAGATAAGAGGGTGGTTCCCTCTTGTCAAGTGGCCTCTCCTGGAGCTACAGTCACAAAAGGAGGAGGAGAAGCAAGGAAATTCAGGGAATGGTATTCTACTGAGCATCTGCCACAGAAGACCCATTTGCACGCATCATTTTCCTTCACTCAACCGATAGCCCTGTGAGGTCTGTTACGATTGCATTTCAAGGATTGCAGACTTGCCTGTGACTACATGGCTAGCGACTAGTATGGTTAAGCGACACACACTAGTTTCCACCGCGTACCTCCAGAGGGGATGGACATGGGTGTTAGTGTCCTATGGACCTCCAAGGAATCAGACAGACTTCCCTGGCACACTGGGCTGGAAGAAAGAACAGGATCCGGAGGCTGCAAGGACACAGACAATGATGGAGTCTGAATGACAGAGCCTTTTCTATTTTGGCGGAGGGTAAGAGAGTTGGAAGAGGACAGCATGCCAGGATCTGGGGGACAGCAGTCCAGTGAAGGAGGAAAGGGCACATAGGATGGGTGTCTGAGTTTTCTGTTTCTATAACTCAAGGCCACAGCTTGGGTAATGTGTAAATAGGGGCTAAAAGGCTCATGGTTCCTGAAGGCTGGGAAGTGTGGGAGTAGTGGTGTCATCCGGTGGGAATGTTCTTGCTCTGTCATCATGCGGCAGGGGCCATCTCTTAGTGGGATACCAGTGGAGTAGTGTGGGCCTCCTTTCCTTATGTAATAAAGCCACTAATGCCATGATGGGTGCCACTCCAGTGCCTTCACCTAATCCTCATTGTCTCCCAAAGGTGTCTGAATGGCATTAACATTCAGAGAAGATTCTCAGTCTATGCACGTTTGAGATTCACTTTCAAACCATAATGTTGGCAGTCACCAAATATTAACCCAACTGCATTCATCACACTCAATGCTTTCTCTACGCGCACACTCCGTTTGCATTCAGCTGTATCAGAAAAATGAGAGGCAGGGCTTTTCAGACGCCTTGTTCCATGGGAACCGTGACTATGACTATCCATGGGCATCAGAGATGGTCTTAGGTACCCAGGATTGCTACACAAACTTTTGTAAAAGCATCCTGCCGAGAAGGTCCTTTTGTTGGGAAACCGTTACTCTGCAGAATCAAGTGTCAAGGGCTGGTCTTGGGTCTTGAAGAGGAGATTACAAACATTGCACACTTTTTTTTTCTTTTTTAAAAAAAGATTTATTTTTTAACTATTTATGCAGTCTTCTGCCTGCTTGTATACCTGCACACCTGAAGAGGGCCCCAGATCACATTATACATGGTTGTGAGCCACCATGTGGTTGCTGAGAATTGAACTCAAGACCTCTGGAAGAACAAACAGCGCTCTTAACCGCTGAGCCATTTCTCCAGCCCCAATTGCACTTTCCCCCCCCCCCCCTGATGATAGCATTTGGTCTTGGAATTCCATGGTAGGGAAAAGTAGGAATTTGGAATTGGGTGGAAGCAGGTCTCAATTCTAGCTCAGCTGTTACTATGGTTTGAGGGCTCATGTGTTGAACACTTGACCCCAGCTGTTGGTATTGTTTGGGAGGTTGTAGAATATGCGAGACATGAAGGATGCTGGTGGAAGGAGGTCCTCGGGAGTGGGTCTTCCGGTCTACCAGCCTTTGAGTATGGTCTGCAGGCTCAGCTTCCTGACCCGCCAGGATGTGAGCAAAGCTCTACCAGGCTGCTGCCACCACGGAAACTTCCCTGCCGTGATGAACCAAAGCCCCTCTGAAAATGTTAAGCTAAAATAAATCTATCCTGTAAGGCAGTGGCCCTCAACCTTCCTAATGCTGCAACCCTTTAACACAGTTCCTCGTGTTGTGGTGACCCTCAGCCATATAATTATTTTTGTTGCTACTTTATAACTGTAATTTTTCTACTACTGTCGATCATAATGTAAATATATGATCTGCAGGATATCTGCTATGCGACCCCTGTGAAAGGGTGTTCAACCCACAAGAGGTCATGCCCCGCAGGTTGAGAAGCACTGCTCCAGGTCGCTCCTGCCAGGTATTTTGTCATACAAAGAGTAACTAAAGTGAAGGTAGCTAATGGATGCTATATAAGAAATGCTGGGGCGTGGAGAGATGGCCCTGAGTTCAATTCCCAGCAACCACATGGTGGCTCACAACCATCTATAATGCGGTTTGGTGCCCTCTTCTGTCAAATATGCAAATAGAACACTCATATAAATAAATAATAAATAAATATTTTTTTAAAAGGAGATGCCAAAATCCCAAAATATAAGACAATTCTTTTTCACATTCTGAGAGGTGGCCTCAAATCTCACATTATAGAAACCAGGACAACCTTGGTATTGTACATGCCCTAAGATGATCCTTTTCAACTGTGGAGAGCCACAGAGCCCTTTGTGGACCTCGCCCCAAGATGGCGCCTGGCATGTAGCCAGAGCCCCATCGATTTAGACAAACAACCCCTTATTTGGAAAAGGCCCGATGCTTGCATTAGCTCCGCCTCTATGAGCCTATCAGTGTGTGAGACGTGGCTTAATGTGATTGGCTGTTTGGGTGGTATAAATGAGGGTGTGACGGGAGTGGCTCGGGGGATTCTCCGAGAAAGAAGAAACAAAGCCTGAATAAACCGCTTGAGAGAAGAACTGGTGGTCCCGTCTTTCTTGCAGGTCGAGCGAGGCGCGACATTCAACTGTGAGGTCCAGGCTGGCCCTAACTTCCATCACCATGCCAGGCAGCAGCATGGTGGGGGAGGGGCAAGGTTGGCAACTGGTCTCCTTTGCCTTAAAGGCAGCTCCAGCTGAGTGTGGTGGTGTGCTACTGTAATCCTGGTGCTTGGGTAGTTTAGATGGGAAGATTGCAAAATCAAGGCCAGCCTGCGCAATTCAACAAGATCCTGTCGCACACAAGAAAACCTTGAAAGGTCTGGTCAAGGCCTTGGCCTCAGTTCAATACTTGGGGGTGGAGGGTAGGAGAGGGACAGAGAGAGAGAGAGAGAGAGAGAGAGAGAGAGAGAGAAGAAGGAGGAGGAGGAGGAGGAGGAGGAGGAGGAGGAGGAGGAGGAGGAGAGGAGAGAGAGAAAGTGAGCCATGCCACTTCCCTTCATAGCCTTTTTTCTGTATCTCAGTCTCATATCTACACAAAGGAGGCTGGAAAACGTAGTCCCTGTGCAAAGGGGGCACGTGCTCAGTCCAAAGGCGAAGCTCAAACACCACACACCCAGCTGCGTGACCCGGAGCTAGTGTATTAAAACACGGCAGATAACTAACTGAGATCCGTAGGCTGGAGTGTGTGGGCCTTCCTTAGAGAGAGCGTGGGTAGTGGCGGTGGCACAGCACGCGGCGTGCCGGCACCTCAGGCTCCTCAGGCTTGCTCTTATTTTTTCCATGTAGGTTCACATTTAAATCTTCTAAAGGTCTTTCTGGCTAGGGTTTATAGACCAAAATATTCCTTACTAACAGTGGAGAGAAAAAAGAGCGCTCCACGTTATTCCTAGAAATGGCGGCGGTGAGTGACACGATTTCGTTGTCTGAGAGTAACCAACCCTTGCTCGGCTCTTGGTGAGCTTAATCTGTGGAGCTATGGTGTTGGGTGACTGATGGTCTCCAAAGCTACCTTGAACCGAAATCAATGGCTTCTAGATTACACCCGAAAAGAACAAGGGAATGCGGAGAAGGCACAGGGTGTGAAATAGATTTATTTTCGGGAGGGAGAAAGCGCTTCAGGGAGCCGGAGGGGCTCCTACACTCACTGTTGCCTGGTACTCTTCTGCGGGTCTTCTGGTGGGAATTGGATAGAAACTGAGGTGATCTGTATTGAGAGTTATCGTTTTTTGAGTGTATGGGGTGGGGAGCAGTACAAAATGCGCTCACCTTACAACATGTCCACTTGGCACAACAGAAGAGCTGTTTGGACCACAGGAGTGGGCTAGCTCATGACCCACCAGGGCCCCACCCTTACTGACTAAAAGGAGCTCTCTCCTGGGTTGGGGATGGGAACCCAAGTGTTTCTCACCCTCTGCTGCTCAGCATGTCTGATCTCTCATCTCTCAAATGCCAGACCACCCACCCTCCACCCTGCCAGCTCCGTACCTGGTGTTTCCATTGCCCTGGCCCCTGGCCAGCACAGCAGAGGAGCCGGCCACATTTACACTGAAGTTAGCAATGCTTATTAGAAAAGGATGATTTGTACAATTGCCCCATCTGACTTTTGCTGGCTTTGTTTTTACAAGGTTGGGTACCAGCCACTCAACCCAACGAGAGAAGGAAGCACAGAACCCTGGGAGACTGAGGACCAGTTCACACTCTGATGTGGCGAATGAATCTGTTTTAAAAGAACTGTAAAACATCCACCGGTAAACAAAGCTACCGGAGCCTCTGAGGAGTGTAATTTGTTCTTTGGCTTATAAAACGTTAGTGCTGCCACGCAGGTGGCCCCCAAAGACGCTCTGTTCTTCTCCGACAGTCACAAGCTTGCTGAGCTTCCCCCTTCAAAGACAGATCATTGGCTTAGCATGTGGACTAGGTGCCAACTATCATCACGGTCACCCAGTCACCTGCCCTCCCAGAGTGGCATTATCAACCCATTTTGTTGGAAGAACAGGGACAGGGGGGGGGTGGGGTGGGGAGGATGGGGGGTGGGGTGGGAGGGGTGGGAGGGGTGGGGGTGGGAGGGGGGTAGCGGGGGTGCGGGGAGCACTTGTCACCGTGGGACTTCAGATTTCAGTGTGGTTCTCATGAATTTCTGGGCATCACTTCCCTGCCTGGTTCCTCCTCATGGAAAAAATTATCTGCCTAATGTGATCACTCCATCTGGCAGCAAACCCGGGGCCCATGGTAGTTGAAACATGCATATATTTTAAAGCGACAGGGGTGCCATGTTTTTCTCTTTGGCTGTAAATCATCAAATGCCAAAACTGAAAGGATTTCATTATTGACACAGAGATGCTAATAAAAGCTGTTAAGAGCCAATACCTTTAAAATTTTTTTCTTTTGCTCTTTCTTTTTTTCCCCTTTCTACTTTACTCTCTTCCCTCTCCCCCTCCCCTTCCCTCCTCTTCTGGATTGCTCCCTCCTCTTTGTTTTCTCACCTCCTTAAAGTGTGTGTGTAAGCCACCTACTGCAGTAAACAGCCTCAGCTTGGGGGGGGGGGTGAGGTGATAGCTGCAGATCTTACTAACCACCACTTTGTTCTGACGGTAAACTCACTGGTCCTCTGCTGTGACAACCAAAAAGATTCCACTCCTTGCTAGTTGACCACAGAGAAACATCTGTCACTTGACAAGTATCGCTTACAGGGGGGGAAAACCCTCACAAAACAAAATAACAACAACCCCCCAAAAAACCACCTTCAGGTGTGCAAATGGGTTCAGTGTTCCTCAATTCCATCTGGAGCAAGAAGCCCTCATGTAAAACAAAGGCCACACTGGACAGTGCACAGAATAAGGACCATGCGCAGAACTGAACCCGGTCCTTGCCGTGCACACAGCGTTGAGACTCTCCTTGGGTGACAGGAGGTGTTAGTGCAACAACACCCCGTTTGTTACATCTGATGTCTAAGGAACTAACTCAGATTAAATAGTTATGCTTGACCCCAACCTGCTGCTATGTGTGCCTCAAATTGCTTTTACTTCCGGTACATGCCCTTTGATGAAAAAATAAGCCAATCTTTCTAGTCATTAGCCATGCTTTCCAAGAGCTGCTCTCATGGAAAGGTCCAGTGTAGCTCTGTGAGCATGCTTATGTTTTGTCCATAGAGACAAAGGGGCTGCTACAGACATGCAGGAATATTACACTCACCCACAGGACAAAAGCCCAGAGGCTGTGGCACCGTGTTTTCATGGTTTGCCTATTAAAGAAAATGCCTCGTTCCTTCAAAAAGTACAAAACAGGACATAAAGCTTAGCGTAATGTGAAAGAAATTCAAGAGTCAGGATGGAGAGATGGATCTTCCAAAGGTCTTGAGTTCAATTCCCAGGAACCACACGGTGGCTCACAACCACCTAATAATGTGATCTTATGCCCTCTTCTGTCCTGTAGGTATACATGCAAACAGAACACTATATACATATAACAAATAAATAAATCTTAAAAAAAGAAATTCAAGAGTCTAAATTCACAGAAACTGGCTTAACTATTATTTTATTCTAGGAAAAAAAAAAACCCAGATCATTTTTCTGTAATGTGGTAAAACATTTCAGCAAAGCAACACCTTGGCTGGGTGCTTTTGTTGGTATTAACATCATTAAGTATGTAGAAATACTTATAATTTAACTTTAATGGAAAGAAAAATGGGATGAGGTAGTTTATAAAACCCGATTGAGGGACAGAAGGGAGGGCTCATCTGGTAAAGACTTGCTATGCGAACATGAAGACCCAAGTTTAGTCCCTAGAGCCCACTCTTAAAAGCCTGATGTGAGCCGGTGGCACACGCCGTTAATCCCAGCACTTGGGAGGCAGAGGCAGGCAGATCGCTGTGAGTTCGAGGCCAGCCTGGTCTACAAAATGAGTCCAGGACAGTCAAGGCTACACAGAGAAACCTTGTCTCAAAAAACCAAAAACCAAAACAAAACAAAAACCAAAAAAGCCTCATGTGAGCTGGGCGTGGTGGCACATGCCTTTAATCCCAGCACTCAGGAGGCAGGGGGAGGTGGATTGATGTGAGCCCGAGGCCAGCCTGGTCTACAAGGCAAGTCCAGGACAGCCAAGGCTCAAGCAAACAAACAAAAGCCTGATGTGGTATCACAGGCTTCCACTCCAGACCCCCGGGGAAATGGAGACAGGTTCATGTCCACACTTGCTGCCTGGCCAGCCTATGCTACTGGGCAAGATCCAGGCCAATGAGAGACCCTGTCCCCAAAAACCAAGATGGATATTGGGTGAGAAATGGCACCTCTGGCTTCCACATGACATGTGGACACACAGTGTATCTGCCTCTCCTCCCCAACTCAGTCCCACAAGACTGAAAAGGCACACATGATTACATTTCTCTGAATATTGAGGTCATTTACTGGCGATGGCGGCCTTTTCCACTCTTCCATTCCTCTTCACTCTTACAGTGGCTGAGCTATATTCCTTCAGGAGAAAGAAACACATGAAATGACATGTGGGTTTCTTTGCCAATAGATTGGAACAGAAAAAAAAAGTGGAAAAAAAAAGATTTGCTTTGGGAAAGAACAAGCTTGAGTATTTCCTTTCTTTATTCTAGAGGTCAATAAACATTTTTTTTTTCCTCTAAAGAGCCAGACAGTAAGTACTTTGTGCTTCAGGGGACACACACTGTCACATCTACAGTCCTGCCTTGCCAAGGAGGTGTCCAAGCAGTGACACATATTCTGTGAGTAAGTGGACATGGCTGCGTGCCACTAAAATGTTATGTGTGGACAGAAATCTGAAGATCATAGCCTAGAAAACAGTTTCTTTTAACTTTTACTCCACATTTCTAAAAACATAAGAATCGTCTGTAGCTTGGGGAATTGTACATACCAGAACACGGTCCTCAGGCCAATCACTCTATGCTATTACGTTCATGTTTTCCAGAAAATTTAAATATAAAGATGCTTTTTTATATATATACTTTAGTTTTAATAAGTTTAATTATTTGTGGTTTTGTTTGTTTGTTTTTATTTGAGACAGGGTTTCTCTCTGTGTAACAGCCTTGGCTGTCCTGGAGCTTGGTAGACCAGGCTGGGCTCAAACTCACAGAGATCCACCTGCCTCTGCCTCCCGTGGGCTGGGATTAAAGGCCTGCATCACCACGCCAGGCATAATGTCAAATTATTTTTTTTATAAATTTGTTTCTGCTGCTCTGGGATTCTGAATCCTTGGGGTCAAGGTCTACCAGAGGTCAGAGTTCCAGCACAAGGGAAGGAAAGGGAGCCCTTGTCAACCAACCCCGCAATGCTAGTCTCTGGGAGCCTGCAAGCGTGAAGAAATCAGTCATTCTCCTCTGGCTACCACAAGGTCAGATCTGGGGCATACACACCCCACCCCCTAGTATGACTCAGAAGGAACCCCACAAGGTTATCTCTCAGTTTAGAGAGAATGTTGTTCCTAAAAGGAAAGGGTGTGTAGAAACAGAGGCCTTTTTCTTCAGCAGTAGTAATTTTGTGGTCCTCCTGAGTACCTGCTGCGGTGAACTGTGGTGATTCTAGGGTGGGGAACATGGGGTTAGACCTTGCTTTTTTTTTTTTTTTTTTTTTTCAGTGTGAACAGGCTGTTTTTGTTGAAGGTTTGCTTGTTTCTGGAGACAATTTTGTTATTGTTACTTTGAAAAAATATAAAAGATTTTCCAGTAGTGAGTTTTAGCTGCTCCCTGCTTGTTAGAGTTCAGTAGCAAACACAGTAACAAAACCCATCTTGACAGGTCAGTATCAGCTAAAGCGACAGGGACAGGGTGTGTCCCAGTCAGGAGCGCAGGTCTGGGACCAAATGCATGAACTCAGTGAGGAAGGTGGGACATGGTCATATCATCAGCAGTGAGCCAGTCACAAAGAACGTGTTAGATACTCTGCCCAAGATTCTAGATCTTTACAGCCCCCTGGCATGCTTTCTTTTCTCTCTGTGCTTATGCTTAGACCCACATGACTCCAGGGCTGGGGGATGTCAGGAAAGTTCAATAGAACTTGACCACACCACTCACTGAAGACCCCAGGTGTTGCTCATTAGAGGGGGCTTTCTTTGGGTGACGTTTTATTAATATAAAAAAGGATTACAAAAATAACCATACTTTAAAAAATGAAAGAATGTCTACAGCTAACACACCCTGGTTGGTGGAGCAAGGTCCCATGCTGTAAAAGGACACCTTAAAAGGACTTAGGATGAGCAAGAAAACGAAAGTGATTTGTTGCTGCTTCAGAGCTGAATGGTTCCAAAGGGAGCATTCCTAAGGCGAGCCCCTGACAGCCTCTGGACCCCTCTACAAAGCCATGGAGACTGCCCTCTGTCAGGAGACTTGGGCCGGAGTAACCTCAACAACGTGGGGAACTATCTCAAAGACACCACAGTGTTCCAACTCCTTGTTCCTTGCTAAACCAGCAAGTCATAGGTAGTCACACTGGAAGAATGTCCTCAGGTGCCCAGGTGCCCCAGAGTCCCAGTAAGGATGGGGGTGGGGATCACAGGCTGTTAAGGTGACCTTACATTTGGTGCTTTCTTGGGCAGAGCATAGTCAGATGGCTGACGGAAAGCCATATTCCTCACTCCCTGTCAGGGATGAAGAGCAACATTTTTAACTAGAAACCTTTTGGTAGTTGTCTTTGAGGTTTAAATATTTTGTAATCAGTCATTGCTAAAACCACAAATGGGAAAATTGTACTTGTTTGACAGAATTAATTTTACAATTTTTTGGGGGCAGGCACAGAAACTTTTTGTTGTTTGCTTATTTATTTTATGCACGTGAGTGCTTTGTTTACATGTATGCCTGCGCATCAGGGTATCAGATTCCATTATAGATGGTTGTAAGGTACCCCATGTGGTTGCTGGAAGTTGAACTCAGGTCCTCCAGAAGAGCAGGGCAGCCAATGGTCTTAACCACTGAGCCATCTCTCCAGCCTCCAGGGACTTTATTTTTAAAGTAGAGTACCTGTCTTAGGGTTTCTATTGCTGGGAACAGACACCATAGCCCCAACAACTTTGGTAAGGGAGGTAATTGAGGCTGCCATACAGTTCAGAGGGTTAGTTCGCTGTTGTCATGGTGGCATACAGGCCGGCATGGTGCTGGAGAGGGAGCTGAGAGCTCTGCATCTGTACTGGCAGGCATCGGGGAGAGAGAGTGAAACTGGCCTCGCTTGAGCTTCTGAAACCCCAAGTCCATCCCCAGTGACACACCTCCTTCAACAAGGCCACACCTCCTTCAACAAGGCCACACCTCCTTCAACAAGGCCACACCTACTCCAACAAGGCCACACTTCTCAATAGCGTCCTACCTATGAGCTTATGGTGGGCCATTTTCTTTTTCTCCCCCCACCCCCCAGACAGGGTTTCTTTGTGTAGCCTTGGCTGTCCTGGACTCACTTTGTAGACCAGGCTGGCCTCGAACTCACAGCGATCCGCTTGCCTCTGCCTCCCGAGTGCTGGGATTAAAGACCTGCGCCACCACACCTGGCTGCCATTTTCATTCAAACCCTCACAGTACCTTTATACTTCCAGCTGTACTAAATGTATGTTTTGTTTTCTGGGATTTTGAAATTCAGTGATAATTGTTAGAATCCTGCTACAGTCTGCCCACCTGTGATGTCATTGCTTACCTGCTATGGATGCGTGGCCCTGCCCAGGGCTATATAAAAGGACAGACCTACCTCACCCCTCCCTCTTACTCTTACTCTCTCTCCCTTCTCTTCCTCTGTCTCTCTCTCCCTCCCCCCCCACCCCGCTACTCTCTGGGGTACCCCTCCCCCTTTCCTTCTCCCCCCACGCTCATTTAATAAACCCCTCTAAAACATAATATCTGGCCTGGCATGGTGGCACACGCCTTTAATCCTAGCACTGGGAAGGCAGAGGCAGGAGGATCTCTGTGAGTTCGAAGCCAGCCTGGTCTACAAAGAGAGTTCCAGGACAGCCAGGGCTATTACACAGAGAAATCCTGTCTCAAAAAACAAAAAACAAAACAAAACAATAATAATAATATCTCCTGCCTGGTATCTCTTATTATCTTACCTTATATCTTATATCTTATTATTAATTATAACAATAATGACCTGGTTGGTCAAGATAAAAAAATGTGTGTTGAGGGAAGAAGGGAGGGAGGGAAGGACGGAGGGACGGAGGGAGGGAGGGGGAGAAAAAGAGAGAGGGAGAGAGAGAGAGAGAACAAACTATCTCTTTGCTCCCCAAGATATTAGTAACTTAACACAATGCCTAGAACATAGTTAGGACACGGTAAATATTTGCTATAAAAAGCATATAGATATTAAAAGAGACTAATAGGGGAAAAAATCCATTTTCCAGTGGGACTTGTGTCAGCTGTTCTGTGAAAGACCACAGAGCAATTTGCCCCTGGTTCCTAGTCATCTGGAGTGATGCAAAGCGTTTTCCCCCAGACGTCAAGTATTTGGCCATATAAGCCAGTCATATCTTTCAATCTCCTAAAACACAATCTTGCTGAGGTTTCGGGGGATGAAATAGTAAAAAGCCCCCGGAGTGACTGTAGCAGTTCCGGGCCCTCCTTGCTCTACCCTGTTACCCTCTAGACAGCCGGGCTTCTGCAGGACTGTCCCTGCTCACCTGAGAGCAGCAGGCACATCCTGGCTGCCTCCTTTCACACAAAGAGCCCCTGTTTGCTTTGGGCGCACACAGCCTCTGTGTGTCCTCAATGGTGAGTAAGAAGCCCCGGGCCGGGACAGATATTTTATAGACATATTTTTGAGCAATGGACTACATAGTTGCCAGCCCTTTAAAAAGCACCACTGTTTACAGGATAATACTTAAGAAGCTAAAATGTCTATGGGGAAACCCTTTCAAGTAGCAGAGACCATGCCAAGGTGTGTCCTTTCTAAATATGCCACGGTGAGCAGGTCCCAGGAGAGTGGTGGAGTACTGTTAGGGTTTGCCTTACTTTGGAGGTTGTGTTTATGCCTTTTGAATTTGTATTTATATATCTGAGATACCAGTTGACTTGGCTCCAATTTTACAAAGAAAGAAACAAAAGCAAACAAACAAAAAAATTACTAACACCACCCACCAAAATACAGAAAAAGAGGAAAATAAGTGTAGGCACCTGGTGACTCGGAGCTTGGTAGACTGAATGTAGCTGGTTTGTGGCCAGGGCTCAGGCAACTTAAACAGATTCAAATCCCAGCCTGGAATCGGCTTTAGCCAGCCAGGGGTCAAACTGGGGTCTTTTGTCAGAGACCGGTCTGAGAAGCTGGGAGGCCTGGGAGGTGAAGGGGGGGCAAGAGCGTAAGGATCAGAGGTTGCTATTGTCACAGTTTTCTTCCTTTCTTCTTTTTTCTTTTGGTTTTATTTATATATTATTTTACTTTGTTCTCTGTGGTTGAATGGGAACTGACGGGGAAGTGGGGGGAGGCTTGAGAAGAGAAAAGGAGAGGGAGGAGAGGGAGGGAGGGAGGGAGGGAGGGAGGGAGGGCGAGGCGGGAAGGTTGAAGGCAGATGCCTCCATTAAACCCGCTGGCCCTCGCTGCCCCGCCCCCATCCCACTAACCTGTGGCCTCCACTCTGACCCAGAGACAGAATACAAATGAGTGCTTCTCAGGACGAGGACACCAACTGGCAGTGGCCTGCTAGAGCTCAGGACATTCTCTAAGCAACTCTCTAATCAGAAGTGACTGGGGCTCGGAAGAGAACACAGGCCGGCCTTGGTTCCGCCCTCCATGCTAATGATGTAGGCAGTGAAGTGGATGATTAAGGGCAGCGAGGTGAATAATTCCAAACGGATCACTGAAAGGTAATGAAATGCACTGGGAGCTTGGGGGGCAGCAGATTTTTTTTTTTTTTTTTTTTTTGTAGCAGACATGGCTGTTTTCTGATGAGCCGGGTTTGCCTCTTCTAACTGAGCACCAGGACATCCCACCTCGCCCTACCCCATCTCCCCCGCCCCCCACTTTGGGAAGATCCAGTTTGGAGAGGTAGCAGAGAGGAACAGATCAGGGATTAAGAATTCACACAGCCTGGAATAACAGTGTTTAGGAAGCTTGTATAACTCCCAGAGGGAGACACCTGTGACAAAAACTCCACTGGAAAGTGATGGAGCTCCTCTCTAAACAAAATTGTACAAGCCAGGCATGGTGGCGCATGCCTGTAATCCCAGCACTCAGGAGGCAGAAGCAGGCAGACCGCTGTGAGTTCAAGGCCAGCCTGGGCTACAAAGCAAGTCCTGGACAGTTACACAGAGAGACCGTGTCTCGAAAAACAAAACAAGGAACAAACAAACAAGTTGTATATATGTGGAGAGAGTCTGGGAGGAAGTCTATCATTATGAAGGTGAATAGTCATCCGGGCATTGGAGCTTTATGTAGATTTCATGTATTCGCTTCTCTGCTGAATGCTCTTATGCTAACTTGAATTATGCATACATTCAAGTCTCCGTGCACTGTTTTATGTAGTCCTGGGGATCGAACCCAGGAGTTGGTGCAGGCTAGGGAAGCATTCTACCAACTGAGTGACGTCAGCAACATTTTAAATTATGAAACACATGAACACACACAAAATTTGTGTGATGCAGTTCTGACTCAGAATATAGAGAAGAGAGCCTGCCTAACACTAACTGCTCCACTAATGTGGACCAGCGAGGAGTCTGCAAGGCTGCCCTTCACTGCAGATGTTAGAAACCTCAGCATCCTCTCAAACGCAAGCGCTTTCTTTACAAAGCTCTTGCTGTAAGTGAACCAATCTCCTTGATTCTCCGATTTTGAAAGCTTAAAAGATAATTTCAGGGTCAGCTTTGGGTTACCGTGTTCTCCTTTAGGTGCCACCAGTTTCTACTTGTGTTGGTCTGCTTTGTTTTGCTATAATAAAATAGTCAAAGCTGTGTAATTTTATATATTAAAAAAAAACTTAGGTTATAGTTCTTCAGTTTCTAGGACATCTGCTCAGCCCTCGTGGTGACTGGTGCATGATCACATGCGTGTGTGTGTGTGTGTGTGTGTGTGTGTGTGTGTGTGTGACAGAGAGACAGACAGACACAGACAGAGACAGATAGACAGACAGACAAACAGACAGACAGGCACAGACAGACAGAGAGCTGCTGCCCATGAGGCAGAACAACCTTTATTTTGTGAAGATTACTATGTAATGAAATAATTTGGTATCTCAAAATATAATCAATATTCTCTTGCACATTGGAAATAAAAACTTTAAAATAAAAAGTCCACTATGCTCAAATATTGAAATCATCTTAAAACCTGCACACTGAATTGCTGATCTCCAAAGTGATGAATTAAGCATGTGGGGTGTACTGGTTGATTTTATGCCAACTTGACACAAGCTAGAGTGTTCAGAGAGTTAGGAGCCTCACTTGAGAAAATGCCTCTATAAGATCAAGACATTTTCTTAATTAGTGATCAATGGGGGAAGGCCCAGCCCATTGTGGGTGGGGCCACCACTGGGCTGCTGGTCCTGGGTTCTATAACAAGGCAGGCTGAGTAAGCCAGGAAGCAGCACCCCTCCGCGGCCTCTGCATCAGCTCCTGCCTTCAGGTTCCTGCCCTACTTGGGTTCCTGTCCTGACTTTCTCCAGTGATGAACAGCACTGTGGAAGTGTAAGCCGAATAAACCCTTTCTTCTTCAACTGGATTTTTGGTTGCAACAATAGAGGCTGTAACTAAGGCGTGAGGCTTATGGAAAGCGAGCCCAGGTTAGAGACCTTAGGACAAACGCTCGGGGAAGTTAGAGTTCTTCATTTTAGCCACATGAGGACACAGTGCCCAGGTGCCCAGTGGTCCCTCAGCAAATGCTGCATCTCCTGGCTTCTAGACCCTGGGCTTCCTAGTCCCCAGAACTCTGAGGATTGTTTTTTATTGTTTGTTTGTTTTGTTTTTGTTTTTTGGTTTTGGTTTATTTCTTATTGTTTTGGGGTTTTTGTTTTGTTTTGTTTTGTTTTTCAAGACAGGGTTTCTCTGTGTAGCCTTGCTGTTCTGGACTCACTTTGTAGACCAGGCTGGCCTTGAACTCACAGAGATCTACCTATCTCTGCCTCCCGGGTGCTGGGATTACAGGTGTGCACCAGCACTGCCCATCCAGAGCTGAGTTTCTAATGCCATGTTATTATGGTCTTCATACTGCCCAGGCTTTTAAGTCTTGACTTAGTATTTATCGTACATGCTTGCTTTTTCACATGCTCACTTCAGGGTTCTGTGTGCTGTAAGCTAAGAGGAGAGGACATAAATACTCATTTGTGAAGTTAAGAGCATACACTTCAGTGAGAAGTAGCCCAGAGCAAAATAACAGGATATTTACAAATTAATTAAAATATACTACTACTACCAATAACAATGGAATTTGAACACAGGCACCCTGCATGGGTAGACAAAGCTTAGTTCAGAGGATACGGGTTATTAAATGAAAATGTCGGTGCCATGTATGAGTTATTAGTCAGGGAGGTCACAACACGGGTTACTGCCATTGCTCCTGGTGGGCCCACCAGAACTGGATGGTAAGATCTTACAGCTGAAGACACAACACACTTTGGTTGCAGGATAGAGAGAAATGGAACTGGAACTGACATAAAAACGTCCTTCCTCATGACTGGCTTTCATAATGCTGGAGCTACTGGGGAATGGGTGGGATTATTCAGGAGCAAACATCGGGAAAGATGCGCCCACTGGTGCAACAGTGGTATGCAAGTTATAGGTGCAACCGACTGCTCCCTAATTAGATAGGAGGCTGCTTCACAGGAGGGAGTCCATGCCGCTACAGCACACCTGGCTAGAAGCTCAAGGCTCTGGGGTCCTTGTTCCCAATGGACAAACTACTGCTGCTGTCAAACCGCCCTCTAAACATGATATTTACACCTATAGATAGTGCTGCTCCTAACTATGGCTAGAGAATTGATGCATCAAGGCAGAGCCTTATAACTGATCTGAGTGCTAAGAATAAGTGATTATTGAGCATTCATCCCTAAATGGGGCATCTATATCAGACCCTACTCCAAGCCTCAGGGACCATCACGGAAGAGGGGAGAAGAAAGAGCATAAGAGTCGGAGGATGGATGGGGAGGAGAGCTGTAAAATGCTCTCCTCCCAGACAGGACCTTGGCCACTGCACTCATGAATTCACTGCAGCAATTGTTCATTGCAGGAGGTCAATCCAACAAGACTAGAGAACATTCTAGAAGGAAACGCCAATTACACTTAGCGGTGGCTTTATTACATAAAGGGGGGAGGACGTGAGGGGGAGGGGGAGCTTGTTGGAGAGTAACCAGTGGAGTGGAAGGGTGGGTCTGATTAAGGTACATTGTATATCTGTATGAAATTGTCAAAGAGTAAATAAAAAGTACTGTGGAGAGAAAGAAAAAACCCCACAGTGAAACAGGGTAAGGACTGTGACAAGGAGCGGGTAGATCTACTAAAGGCAGTTACATTAAAACAGAATGTGTATCTGGCCAGTACAATAAATAAGGTTGTAATGTTGTCCCAGTTGCATGGCCTGGTGGCCCTATTTAATGTCAGTTCAGGTAATTAAGAAAACTTTGACACATAACTTTGTTTTATATTATCTCTTTTAGTGTATAAAAATAAAACAGCAGCACTCGGGAGGCAGAGGCAGGCAGATCGCTGTGAGTTCAAGGCCAGCCTGGTCTACAAAGCGAGTCCAGGATAGCCAAGGCTACACAAAGAAACCCTGTCTCGAAAAACCAAAACAAACAAACAAACAAAAATCAAAACAAAATAAAACAGCATTGTGTAATGAAGAACAATCTCATCTCAGGTCTCCCTGACTCCAAGTCACACAGGTGGAAGAATCACTTTGCCTTCTGGAAAAAGTGAACGATGGGGCTGGGTGATGGGCGAGTCGATGAAGTGCATGCATGGAACATGGATGTTACACGAAGGATAAGAAAAGCTTGGCAAGGCAACTCTTACCTGGGGCAGCAGAGACAGGAGGATCCCTGGGGCTTGTTGGCCAGTCAGTCTCACTGAATTGGTGAGCTCCAGGTTTAGTGAGAGACTCCGTCTCAAAACATGAGATGGGCCACATGCCTTTAATCCCAGCACTCGGGAGGCAGAGGCAGGTGGATCGCTGTGAGTTCGAGGCCAGCCCGGTCTACAAAGTGAGTTCAGGACAGCCAAGGCTACACAGAGAAACCCTGTCTCGAAAAAACAAAACAAAACAAAAAACGTAAGATGGAGAGTGACTAATGTTGATCTGTGTTGTTTATACACATCTCTATACATACACATGCAACTGCGCGTGCACACACACACACACACACACACACACACACACACTAACCCTGACTTGGGGGTTATGACTCGATGGTAGAGAGCTTGCCTGGCATGTGCAGGAACTTAGGTTCAATTACCAGCACTGCAAAAAAGCAAAGCAAAACCAACATGAGTCTCTGTTGGAGTGTAAATTAAATCAGTTCACACACATTTCCCCAATTCTCCCTGTTTTTTGAAAACAGAGCTTTCTAACCTGTGAGAATTAGTTGAAATCCAAAGGTTTTAAACCAAAACAAGTTTTCCTAGCTTTTATTGCCTTTGGAGCACATTAGAGCCCCTAAGTTATACATCAAACTCCCAGAATCCATCATTTTTGATAGTAACAATCCAAGCCGGGTCTCCTTGGGGGCTTTTTAGACCTTGTAATTTCAAGCTTTCAATAACAGCTTTCAAATCCAAGCTAGGATCCATATACTTCCTCTCCCTCTCCTCCTTCTCCCCACCCTGCATCGTGTGTGTGTGTGTGTGTGTGTGTGTGTGTGTGTGTGTGTGTGTGTGTGCACATGCATGCATGTGCGTGTGCGCTCAGAGCAAGAGGCAACACAGCTTTGTGAACTGGTATCAGCTCTGCCTTTCTGCGTTGGTAGCTGGCCGTTTACCGGCCACCTCAGATTCCAGAGGGGAGGAAGAGACTCTCCCCTCCTGATGGGCTAAATGTGAAGGAGTTTGTTGTCCCTTGCCAAGCGGCTGGTCATCCTAGAACCATGAAGTTTTCTATTCAGTCTTCAACATTCGGCTAGCAGATGAAGTGTAAGTAGATTCGTGCAAAGATTTAGAAGCACACCCTCAAAATGCATAATTGTGATTACCTCTGTGTTTGGAGGTGCCTGGGTCAGAACGGTTGTTAACCTGCTCTGAAATATTTTCTTTAAAAATCAGAAACACGTTTAAGCTATTCCTATTATTAGATTTAAAAAGCCATTATATTAGAAAACTCTGAAATCCCAGTGTTAGTTGATATGTTGAGTTGATATCCTTGGTTGATGCAAATAACAGAAAAGTTAACCTAAGCTGTAGGCTTGGGCAGAAGATGGTTGTTGTAAGAAGATGTTCAGTGGGTTGGCGTGTCACAGGTTATGAATTTCCAGCATGCCAGTGACTCCTCCTCCTCCTCCTTCTTCTTCTCCTTCTTCTTCTCTTCCTCCTCCTCCTCCTTTTCATCTCCTCTTCCTCCTTCTCTCATTATTATTGGATCTGGAGAGATGGCTTAGTGGTTAAGAGCACTGGCTGCTCTTCTAGAGGTCCCACCTGGCAGCTCACAGCTGTCTGCAACTCCAGTTCCAGGGGATCCAACACCCTCACACAGACATACATGCAGACAAAACATCAATGCGCATAAAAAAGGAGTACCACCATCATCATCCTCTGTGTGTGTGTGTGTGTGTGTGTGTGTGTGTGTGTGTGTGTGTGTGTAGGTCAGATGACCCTTCGGCAGAGTCAGTTGTCTCAATCTTCTGTTACGGAGGATCTGGGGATTGAACCGAGGCCATCAGGCTTTGAGACAACCGTTTCTTCCTGGGGAGCCACCTGACCAGCCTAAGACTCGGGTTCTATTTCTTTGCTTCGGTGGAGTTTCAAGAAACTTGCTTCAGCTTTCTTTGCATCCTTGGAGTTCATTGCCTTCCCGGGCTGATAGCAACATGGCGGTAGCAGCTGCGGGCGAACACGGAGAGCAGCGTAAGGATAAACAGAAGGCTCATTATGCGCTAACATTTACATACATTAGCTCATGTTCCCCTCACAACTCATTTTACTGTTAAGAAAACTGAGGCATTGAAACACCTAGTAATTTGACAACAGTTGCCTGTTTATTGAGTAGCAAAGCCAATCCAGGTCGACCTGCACAAGGATCTGTGAACCTAGTTCTGGGCTCCACTTTGTTTTTCCTTGTCACTTCCCGCCTTCCTATAGGTCTCTTGGAGGAGTACCAATGCTTCGTAGAAGCCTCTCAGCTGACTACTCTTGTTTCTCATTGGCTCACACTGATTTCTGAACCAATTAGATAACTCTTGGCCCAAACAGACTTTCATTTAGGGTTGAAAGAGGAGGTGCTTGAGCTTCCACCAGAGACTGGGGGAGCTAGTCACACGAATTTTCTTTGGGAGGAGAAGAAGGTTGTGGGGAAGGCTTGACCAATAGGATCCAGTCAAGGTGCCGCCAGCCTCTTGCAGCTCAGTGACTCACTCAGTGGAAGGCCTGTTATATCAAGCACTCATGTGAAAACTCCCTACAAGTAACTGAATGCGTACTTCGTATCTTGAGAGGACTCCCAGCTAGAGCTGTAGGTCAGGGCTGGAGCTAGAAAGCTGAGAGAATCACCAGAACACAGGTTATAACTGAACTTATGAGACACAAAATGTTCACAGGACTGACTGCAGAGGTTCGAGACGACCTGTAAGAAGACGCACTCTCTGTCTTGTACTGTGTTAAAGGAAACACTTTCTTATAATTAAGAAAATACATAGCTGCATTTATGCTTCATTATAGCTAACACATACTTCTTATTAATAAAATAGCCAGACGTATGCTTTTATATTACAGTTATTTTAAACATCAGAAAGACGTTTATTCGTTACCAGTCCAAGATAGTAAAGAGTTCAGTGATCAAATCTTTGGGAAGAACAATCTAAAATGTCCCTGGCACTTCAGCATAAGGGCCGAGGTAACCTGACAGTGTGGCTGCTACAGGAGACTTCCCATTTGTTTTCTATGTGTCTTGGCCTCAGCAACAAGGGGATGACTTTCCTTCAAAACAGAAAAATGGAAAGCAGGCTCTGAGTGTCACTCAATGGTAGGACACTTGCCTAGCATTC